>NC_081428.1:55278234-55888234 GCF_949786415.1 Peromyscus eremicus
CAAGTTCAAAACCAGCCTGGGCTACCTAGGGAAACTCTGTTTCAGTGAAACAAAACTAAATAAAACAATGAGGGTGTCTACTAAAAATTCTTAAACTTCTCATCTTAGAATGGAGCTTCCTTTCTTGTCTTCATCCCAACAGGACAGCATTACCTTTCTTGGAAGGACAAAGGGGGTCCCATGCATGGACCAGGCAAAGCATCTCTTTTCTTCCCATCTGAATACCTCTACTTTGACCACTAAAGACAAAAATTTTACACTGCACAATCAGCTATTTGTGAGCCAGTGGTTCTCCCTGGATCTGCCCACACCTCTGTCTCTATTCTTCTCCATCATGGTTCTGGCTTGCACTAGCATGTCTTCAGGGACGTCTCATTTCCCATAATGCATCTCTGCAATGAGAAGTGCCCCCACTATCTTCCTGGGCCCTGCCAGAGGCTGTCACTGGAAAGGCTTGAGTAAACCACACTCACTGTGACCAAGGTCATGGAGGTCTTTTCTTCCATTTCAGACTCTGTTTCTAGGCCTAACACCACCTCCATTCTCATCTTGCTCCTAAACTTTGTCAGTCTCTTTTTTTCTTCCATTAGGAACTTCTTGAAATCTCTTGTTACCAGTGGTCAGGGTCTGAGCCTGGGGCAGGTGTTCTCAGGATCTTGGCTTTGTATTCAAATATTTTTTGAAAGGTGAAGTGGGGGTATGCTCATCGACTTTTAAGGTTGCAAAGGAAATTTTGTTCAAAGCAAAGCAATAACACATATCAGAAATATGCTATAAAAATATTAGCTCAACAATGAAAGAGATACCATGATAGAGTGAGACATTATGGGGATAGGGAGAAACTGGGTGCTAGGAAAGTTCCCAGGAATCCCCAAGGATGACTCCAGCTTAGACCATTAGCAATAGTGGAGGGTGCCTGAACTGGCTTACCCCAGTAATCAGATCAGTGAAAACCCTAACTGTCATCATAGAGCCTTTGTCTAGTAACTAATGGAAGCAGATGCAGAGATCCACAGCCAAACACCAAGCCAAGCTCCCGGAGTCCAGTAGAAGAGAGAGAAGAGGGATTCTATGAGCAAGGGCATCAAGATCATGATGGGGAAACCTACAGAGACAACCAAACCAAACTAGTGGGAACTCATAAAATTTAGATCAACAGCTACTGAACCTGCATGGGACTGGACTAGGTCCTCTGCATGGCAAGGTAGTTGTGTAGCTTGATCTGCTTAAAGGGCCCCTTGGCAGTAGGATCAGAATCCATCCCTGGTGCATGAGCAGGCTTTTTGGAGCCTACTACCTACAATGGGACACCTCGCACAGTCTTGAGGCAGGGGGAGGGGCTTAGACCTGCCTCTACTGAAAGTACCTCCCCATGGGAGGTCTTACCTTCTTATAGGAGGAAATGGGGAGTGGGTTGGGAGGGGGAGGTTAGAGGGGTGGGAGGAGGGAAGAGGGGAATCTTTGATTGGTATGTAAAATGAATTTTAAAAAATTTCTTAATTAAAAAAAAATTAGCTCAAACCCAAAGAACTATGGGAAGAGGCAGGTAAGGTGAATGCCTTTGTGGTGATTTCTAAATGTGTCTGGCAGTTTTGGAGAGAGTGACAATAGGCCACATGAGTGAGGATACTCAGGGGCCCTGGTCACTGTTTGGAGCTTTGGTTTATGTTCATAGACAAGAAGAGTTTGTTTTCTGGTGTGCATAGTAATGGTAGTTCTCTGTTTTGATTGATAGTTACATCACGTTTTTCCTAAGGTGCATGACTCTAAATCATAATGCATCTGGTTTTAATCATACATGCTCCCAATTACTCCTCATAAACAGGATTCTCCTTAAAAGTTAACTTTGGAGACACACTTCACCTTGTTGCACGTGTAACCCAAATGGTTCAGTCCAGATCAGTCTTCCTACCCCTCCCTGTACACAGATGTACTGGAAATACATTTGAACAGAAATTATCTAAATTTGGTGACCAATGGAGGGGAAAATGTATTCCATTGCTCAGAAAAAGAATGTGTACATTTCCATGCAGGTAGAGCTCCTGTGTTCCTAGGCACATTGTTTGGAAGAGGGTATGTGCCCAAACCAGGCAGAGTTCCAGGTTGCTATTCTATCCCTTACGCTTGCCCACTTCACTCTCATTAGAGTAGCTAGTGCTTTTATTATTTCTCAAGCTGAGTATATATGTTGGGTTAATTGTCACTGGACCCAAATACCTGACAAAACAACCTAAAGGGAGGAAGATTCCTTTTCCTCATGATTTGAGGTGTTTCAGTCCATTGTGGTGAGAAGGGCATGATGGAGCAACTCTCCCTGAGGTGGACAGCAGACAGAGCTCCAAGAAGTAACAAAACAGACCCATGTAATATACAGTCTCCAAGGACACATCATTAGTGATCTATTTTATCCATCTAGGCCCCATCTTCCTCAGTTTACACCTTCCCAGTAATTTATTAAAAGTTTAATCCATCAGTGTATTAAACTATTCCTTTGGTCAGGTCCTCGTGATGTACTCATCTCTGAAAGCCCCCTCAGATACACAGAAGTGTTTTTCCAACCCCTTAGGTGCTTCTCAACCCAAGCAAGTTGGTGATCAAGTTTAACATCAGAATGTTCCCAGAGAAGACAAAAGTCCCTGTTGGGGGTTCCTCTGAATGAAGGACTAAAGACAGACAGATATTCATGCTGGTATAACTCAGGACCTAATGAGTTCACACAGCTGGGAGCTGAGCTCCCTCCCATTCCCATTTGGTTAAGTGTGTTCAGGGAACACAAGAGCCCCCATGTAAGAGTTGTATACTTGGACAAGCAGACCCAAATATTTTGTTGCAAGTTCACTTATGTTGAAAACTTCTCCAGCTTTATAGCAAGAAAAAATGTCTCATTAATGAATCTATCCAAAACTCCCAGAGCACATTTAGAAACTACCTCTAAGGTATTTACTTATGACCTCTCCTGCTTTTTCTGAGAGCTCTTTGTGTCTGAGCAAATATTTTACCAGAATCCTTAGGTGTTACAGAGCCCCAAGTTCCATGTCCACATTTTATTTTAAACTTTAAAAGCTATATAGCCTTAAAGAATAGGCTAGAAAAATATATCCAAATGACCATAAGGCTGTTAGAGTGGTAGAATTATAGATGACTCATTTTTTTCTAAAGCTTTACTTTCTAAATGTTTATCTTTACCTTTTCAACCTAAAATAATAAAAATAAAAATCTATCTCAAAATCCCCAGCATGAATAAAAAAAATCCCTAGAAGCCAAAATCACTCCCACTTGCTTATTGTTTTATTGTCTCCTATTCGTCTCTTTCTGCTGCTTGGTGGAGATAGCTGATCTTGGTCTTGTCCATCTGCCTATCCATCCATCCCTCCATCTATCCATCCACCTCTTTCTATTCCTGTCATAGAGGAGCCTAATAGAGAGAAATCACAAGCTGTCTTTGAAAAGAAAGGGAGGGGGTAAAGAAAGAAACACTCAGTGGCAGCCACAGGCACTAATGTGAGAAGCTGGGGAAGGTGTCGTTTTTCACTCAAAGTGACATTTAAGCTGTTTCATAAATATGAAATCAAACTTGAGGGTCCAGATGGGCTGCCACCCCCTCCGCCTTTTGCTGGAATGACATGCTATTTACCAGCCCCAGAAAAGGGGAGGGGGCAAGGAATGAAACTTTGGGATGATGAGTCACTGAGGAAAATGATTGATGAGCGATGAATGAACTGGGAAGTTTCCCGTACAAGAATCAGGAGTTTCTGGATGACAGACAGTGATCAGCAGCACGAACTGAAGCCACAATCAGACCGTGGCAAGATGTAAGCTAAAGGTATTTCCAGGGGTATCCAGGGGACAAAGAGTAAGTCACTGCTGAATGCTGGTCCACAGGCACATAAAGACATTTCTAAGAAGGCTGCTTTATAAGGGGCGATCACAGCAGCAGTTGTCAGTGCCATATGCACATTGGAAGAAGGAATATCCCATGAGGCCAAATGTAAAATTTGAGTTTTGAAGAACTAGGCATCACCCCAGACCTTCAACAGAGCTACACAGCCAAACTACTCCTTAGGCACTATGCTGGAGATCGGCACTGAAGAACCTCTCTTGGTTTCCAGAGTCTCGTGGAACAAGAAAAAGTGAATGAATCAGGGACTTTGTGCAACACCATTGTCACTCCCGCAATACCATGCCACCCCCGGGAAGGTGCCTCCTATCACTCTGCTGCACAGCTTCCAAGTTAGGGAGATGAGGTGGCTCCCCATCTCTTTGGAGTACTGTGGCCTTGCTCACCTCAGGAGTTATCAGCATCCTGAAACACTAAGATGCAACCCTGGTTTAGTTTATCACTGCTATTAAGAGGAGTCATAGACATTGTTTTTTAAAATCACATTTCAATGGCAGAAGCGTGACTGTATGGGCAATGTTCATAAATTTATTTTCTCCATTTGAAAGACAGGAAACTGGTGACTATCCAGGGCATTTCCTTCAGTGAAAATGTGATTTGCAGGCACTAGCTGTAGCCTTGAACCACACGTTTTCTTGAATCAGCTCAGCAGACCTTTTGTAACAGGACAGATTCAGCTCTCTAGCTCCAATTCTTTGAAAGAAACACCTTTGTATGTACCTGAGGACCCTGAGAAGAAAAACCTTGTTACATATCAATAGAGTCAGGTGCGTGGCAGCATTAGAAGCTGCTCTACCTACTTCTCCCAAGCACTGTTTTGCAGATAGAGTTCTCCAGACAAAGCCTTAAGCTTCTCACTGTCTTTGGAGAAGAAAAACCTCCCTCCCTTGGCTTCTCCCCAAAGCAAAGGACATAGTAATTTTTGCCAAGCTTGAATTCATGTTTTCACCCCACCCTAATTCTGACAACCCCATGCCCACTACCTTTGGGGGACCTAGTGGGATGCAACATGCAAACTGCATTCAAGCTAAAATAGACTTGCAAACATGAAGGAAGAATTAAGATGATCAGCCTGAAATTAAGATGACTCCACCTGAAAAAGGGAATCAGAGGCAGAGAGGAGGTACAGAGATGAGGCAGAGAGACAGAGGTATCGAGGAGAGAGTGTGTTTATATTGCCCTTACTGAGGGTCTTCAGTTATCATCCACACAGTGCAAATATATCTTTCTATGATACAAATATATCTTTCTTTTTTTAAGATTTATTTATTTATTATGTATACAGTGTTCTGCCTGCATGTGTACTTGCATGACAGAAGAGGGCACCAGATCTCATTACAGATGGTTGTGAGCCACCATGTGGTTGCTGGGAATTGAACTCAGGACCTCTGGAAGAACAACCGGTGCTCTTAACCTCTGAGCCATCTCTCCAGCCCCCAAAATAAATCTTTCTATGATTGATTTGATTATGGTTTATACACCTTTCAAATTGACTAGATGAAAATATTCTTTATGAGGTCACTAGGTTTCTGCCTTTCCAAGACTATTAATGCTACAGATACATTGCCTTATCCTTGCACTCAGAATTCTGAGGCAGTAAATGAAGGTATCACCAAGGCTCCATTGAAAAGATTAGGTGCACACTGGGCCTACAGACATGTATCAATGTTCAAGAGGACTTGCTGCTTTTCCAGAGGATTTAAGTTCAGATTTTAGAACACGATGGGCACCTTACAACCACCTATAACTCCTGCTCCAGGGATCTGATGCTCTCTTTTGGTCTCTGGGAGCTCCCACGCATGGCATAACACAGTTAGATATGAATACTCATAAACAAAATTTTAAAAGAGGGAGACATATTTCAAAGGGGGACACTAATGCATAGCATTTGGAATCAAAATGCAAACTTGGTATAAAATAAACAATATACACGTAAAGAGACCAAGACTCCCTTCTCCCATTCAAGATCCTCATCATTTTATTTCAATCCTGGGCCAAATGCTGGCAACTTCCACACTGGAGGAAATTCAAAGGCTTAGCACAAGGAAGTTCCATCTCACAGGCAAAGATTAATTTAATTCAACTTAATTCAAAAAGGATTTCTTAATTGGATACTATGAGCTTAGCCTTACACTGGATATTGAACAGGGTTTTTTAAATGTGTTTCCTTTTTATGTTTAATGGTATATATGTTTTCTGGAAAAAAGTTAAATGACTTAGGCAGTAAATAATTAAGTCCTCAATTAGGTCACTACATTAGTCATTTTGCTATTGCTGTGATAAAACACCATGACCAAAAGCAACTTAGCAGGGGAGTTTATTTTGGCTTTTGGTCCCAGAGGGACAGGAGGCCATGACGGCGAAGCAGAGGTGTGACAGCAGCAGCAAGCTTGTGCAGGGACAGGAAGCTGAGACCTCACATCTTGAGCTACGAGCATGAAGTAGAGAGAGCAAGCTGGAAAGAGCAAGGCTTTAAGCTCTCAAAGCCCACTCCAGCCCTGTGGCATACTTACTTTAGCAAGGCCACACCTCTTAAACCTTCTCAAATAGTGCCACCAACTCGGGACCAAGTATCCAACTATAAGAGCCTATCTGGGAGGTTTCTCATTGAAACCACCACACAATCACATTACAGAAAAACTGTTTTGTTCCCTTCTTAGAGAGAGTAAGGCCCATGTGCAAGTTTACAGAAAGGAGCATGGGTAAGTGGGTAAATTGAATACAAGGTTGGAAAGGACACTAGTCCTACTAGAGTCTCCCCACAAATAACACGATTAGCTGCTGTAGAGCAAGATTTAAAAGTAAGCCGGGCGGTGGTGGCGCACGCCTTTAATCTCAGCACTCGGGAGGCAGAGGCAGGCGGATCTCTGTGAGTTCGAGGCCAGCCTGGGCTACCAAGTGAGTCCCAGGAAAGGCGCAAAGCTACACAGAGAAACCCTGTCTCGAAAAACCAAAAAAAAAAAAAAAAAAAAAAAAAAAAAAAGATTTAAAAGTAAGCACTTCCCTAGGTGAGTACCATGAATCCTTAGAGTTATAAGAATGTGAAAGCTAAGACAGGCTCTGGCCTCACAGAAGTCCTGTGATGCAGGCACAGTGTAACAGAGAAACAAAACGTGAATTACTCATGACAAAGGAGGCCCAGGAGCCACTAGTGGTGCAGGAAAACCTAGAGGCTGAAGGCAGGAATCCAGACACTGGGCTGAGTACTATAGAGTGCCAGACTTTGCACGTGATCCCAAAAACTCATAGTTTAGAAGTGTAATCCTTAATGCAGGAGCACCAGGAGGTAGGACCTGCTCAAAGGTATTTAGAATGGTGAGGATTCTGCCCTCCTTCTTTCTCTTGTCCTTCTATAAACCTGAGCAAGAAGGCCTTTGATGTTAGTACTTTAATTCTGTACTTCTCAGCCAATAGCTTTAAATTACCCAGTATCAGATACTCTGGTATAGCAGTACAAAATAGAGGTAACACTCAAGACCCTTGAAGACTAAAGGGAGAAAAAATAACACAAAATTTTCATGAAGTTGGACATGCCAGCCTATGGTGTGGCATATGCCTTTAATCCCAGCACTTGGGAAGCAGAAGCAGGAAGATCTCTATGAAGGCCAGCCTGGTCTACAGTCAGTTCCAGGACAGCCAACGCTACACACAGAGAAACCCTGTCTCAAAGAAGAAGGAGAAGGAGGAGGAGGAGGAGGAAGAGGAGGAGGAGGAGGAGGAAGAGGAGGAGGAGGAGGAGGAAGTTGTTGGACGTGGCAGATCTTTAAAACAGGGCATAAGATGCTGGGGAAAATGTCAGGGACATGGTTGCTAGCACAAGGGGTCAGAGGCAGAAAATGATCTCAGCAACAAGTCAGTCCAGCCTAAGGACTGAGAGATGGCTCAGCATCTAAGAGTACTTGCTGTTTTTGCAGAGGACCCAGGTTTTGGTTCCCAGAACCCACATTGGGCAGCTCACAATAGCCTATAACTCCAATTCAGTGAATGGGATGCCCTCTTCTGGCTACTTAGACACCACACCCATGTGAACATACAGCCAATCACACACACACACACACACACACACACACACACACACACACACACCACCTATAAATACATACTTTAAAAAGTGATAGTCTAGTCTATTGATGAAAGAACCCAGGTTTTAAGCCAGGCATGCAAAAACAGTAACTAATGCAAAACATTTGTATAGTTTAAAAAAAAATTGATATTGTATGAGTTCCCAGGCTCTCCAGATGAATCCAACTTATCACCTTCCAGAATCTATGGCAGAGACGAACAACTCTGAGATGAAGAAGGAACAACTCCAACATTGAAGGGGGAACAGTGGGGTTTGAAGGACTGACGGACAAAAAGGCGGGACAAAATACACTAACCCCTGGTCATCTCAGGGTGCAGTGTGAGAAGGGAAGCCATCACGGCCCCTCCCATTTCCTGCAGTCTTTGTAACTCACTGAAAAGCTCACACGTGACAGCCTTGGCCCTGATGATAATGACTTAGCATCGTTTTACATACCAGAACACTGGAATTTAAATTTTCACACAAGTGAGCATTTAATTTCAATCCCACGGGGCTGCACTTGGAGCAAGGGATCACTTTAAAATTCTGCAGAATAGGCCCTGCCATGCGAAGCACCAGAGGACTCAGAGGTGGATGGGCTCTAATGAATTGCAATGTGACTGGGATAATATCGAGCTCTGAGGAAAAAACCTCATACAAATGTTGGGTGATGAACTAAAGAAAAAAGAAGAAAGCTTAAAAAAAAAAACTAGTCAGTCTCGGTGAACACAGGAAGATTAAGAAAATGAACATATGAGGTTCAGAGTGAGAGGGACTCTAGGATCCTGGAAACTTCGAATATTTTGAACCCAGTTCCCCTCCTCTCCAGCCCTCCATCCAAATGTTCTGTTGCTAAGACAACAGGATGCTAGCAGGCATATGCATGTGTCTGCTCCCTGCATGCCGTTGCCTAGCAACGGGACTCAGCAGAGCCTGGGCTCTCCCTCTTTACACCTACCCTGCTCCATCTATTGCCTTGACTTGCTAGTTGCTTTCCCCTCCCCCAAGGCAAAGAAACCAGAAGCAGGAGAGTGCAAGAGGTGAGTTCTGATCTTGTCAACAGCTTACTGTCAACACCCTGAAAAAAAAAAAAAACCCAAGCCTGGCTTCCCTTGGCTTAACCCCTACACCATGAAGCTCTAAAATGAAAACCGACAATCACAGCTGAGCGGCATGAGATGATGGTTGGACATGCATAGTGCCTGAAATTCTCTTACAGAGTCCTAATCTGTAACAACCCAAGGAATGTGGTGATAAGAAAAACACTAAAACCGCTGAGGGTAAATTAGCAGAACTATTTTACTTTGGGAAAGACATAACAGAAGATAGAATAGGACAGGTGGGGGAAAAAGAGGAGAGAGAAGTTCAGGAGTAGGAAGAGAGGGAGCGGGGCTCTTAACTCATAATAAACAGCATTCCTTCAAATATGACAGTGCAGTGGTAGTGGTGGAGCACACCTTTAATCCCAGCACTTGGGAGGCAGAGTCAGGAGGATATCCGTGAGTTCGAGGCCAGCCTGGTCTACAGAGCGAGTCCCAGGACAACCAGGACTGATACACAGAGGAAACCCTGTCTTGAAAAAAATATGACAGGGTATGAAAAGAGGGAACTGTAACATTGTGCAGAGGACAACCCAGTCATTAAAATAGTAACAACAAACTACTGAGCTTCCTAATCCTAGTCATTACAGTAAGTGTTTTATGTGGACTATTTAAACTTGACAATAACCCAGTAAGGTGGGTTTTAGGAGAATGATTTTATGGGTAGGACTCCGAACAGCTGTGTGGCATGATCTGGCAACACAGCTATCTAATATGGCAAGGGTAGAAAACAGAATACTGTTCAAATTACAGTTAGTATCGCCCAAAAATCCCACATGCTTTCTCAGTGTGTAGTATGATAATCATCTGGGAAAGAAATATATACAAAGCATGTGAAGTCACAAAAATTTGTTAAATTGGGGACCTTTTGAAGGAGCTATAAGTATGCTTTATAGAACATTAAAGAAATGGCTTTTTCTTCTATGCTTTAGTACAATAATTTATGAAAAGAAATTCACCCTGCCAAGGAGGGGAAGGGAAAGCTGATTCTTTAACAAAGTGCTCAATTCAAAAAACTTCGAGCCCTTTTGAAGGAGCTGGAGAAAGAGACTCCGGGGTTACCTCCTTTGAAAGGAAAGTTCAAATTTTGGGAATATTCACGGTATTATAGGAAGCTGTGTGAGGCAACGGGCATATACAGAAAAGGAAGGCAAAGTGTAAGCAGAATGGAAAGGAGCTCAGAAGCCTTGGTGACTTTGAATGCTGAACCCCTTCCAAGTGGCCCAGCCTGTGTCACTGACTGTGAAAAAGCATCCTCAGCAGGACTGTGTACACTTGTATTCCATACTCTTTAGTCATATTTCCTTGCAAATAAAAATGCCTTAGCATTCTGGCCCTGGGGGTCAGAGACATGGGCCTGTGTTTGCCTAACCAATGGCAACCAGTAACCTTATCAAATAAACTTATTTATTAAAGTAGGGATGTCCTCTACCGTCCTCTACATATTAACAGGGACTAGGCAGACCCCATCTGGCTATTAGTGCTAAACTCTAGAACCAAATCAAAACCAAAAACTAATAAAAAAAAAAAGGTGTGGGCCAATAAAAGGGCTAAGAGGTTAACAGTTACATACCTCCCTCAAATGTAAAGTGTTATTATTATTATTACTTATAGTGTCTCTTTTCCAGAAATAGCTTGGCTTAAGAATCAGAGTCAAATAATCTCTCTGTAGTGTATAAACCAGACTAGGAGCATAAATTAGGCCTTCCAGCTTTTCTTCCTAGAACAATATGATGTAGCTATATGTTCTAGAATTCTAAAATAATACATAAAACGACACCTGTAATGTGCAACGCTCCACTGTGTAAAGGATCATAATTGTCTTTCGACATTAATTTCTTATTTTATAATTGCAGAATTTTAGCTACCCACAGAGCCCCACAGTGTAAAGTCTAGCTATTACAAGTAGGGGTTGGGGGTTGGGAATATGACTCTGTTGGCAGAGTGCTTGTCTAGCATCCATGAAGCCCTGGGTTTGATTCCTAGCACTGTACAAACCAGATGAGATGGTATATACCTAGAGTCTCAGCACTTGAGAGGTAGACGTGAGAGGATCAGAAGCTCAAGGTCCTCCTCAATGACACTCCCAGTTCATGGGATGCAGAAGTCCCTGTCACAATGTGTGTGTATGTGTTTGTGTGGGGGGAGTAGAAGAAATCCCGAGTGAATGTATAAGGAGCAGATGAAGTTCAAGTGAACAGGTGTTGTTGACATAGGGACAACCATGCCAAAGACACCAATTCCTCAGATCCATGGAAGTGGCAAAACCCTCCCCTAGTAAGGCTCAGAGGCATGGGAAAGCCTTCCTCTGGTTCAAATATGATTATTGACAAATGGCTAACCAGTGTGTACAAAAATCAACTACAACTCCTTCCAGAGGACTACAGCTTAAGACTGCTGCCCTGCAGAAACCTCCTATTGAAATTAGCTAAGCCTACTTCCTTGTTCAACTGTGCACCATAAACCTGCCTCCTTATTCAGCTGTACACAATAACCCAGACTCCTTGATTCAGCTGTGTAAAATAAACTGAGTTTCCAGGTTACGTAATTGATGCATCTCCCCCTGGACAAGAACATCCCACCCAATCTCAGCTTTGCTGTACATGTGTCTGTCGATCTGTCCTTTCTTCATTCCTTCATCACCTCTGTTATATCAACCCCAAAGCAGTGCTAGACGAAGTATGTGTGTGTTTAATCAATCATTGTGTGATAGTTTTCAAATCTAAGAAACAGCTCTTGCTTAGGGGAGGGAAACACTCATGAGCCCCCCACCCCTAGCTGAAGAGCTATTGACAGGTGATGTCTTCTAAGAAAGGAAGAATCAGTTTTCTTCGTGAGTATAGCCTCTGGTAAATAAACAGAGCTCTAGTGGGTGGCCCCATATCCATGAGTATATGAACAGCATAAATGAGATTCAGTGTGTTATTTAAAAAAAAAAAAACATGATACCCAATTGGGAAGAGGTAGGATAGTGAGATGGTGCATCTGGAAGGAGTTAAGGAGAAGACTAGGGATGAATGTGATCTAAGTATACTGTGTACATTACAAAATTCATAAAGAATTAATCCAATATTGTATTTAAAATGAAATGAAATAGGAACAATTATCCATTCACACTAAAGACTAGGAATTGAAAATAAAAGGAAGAGCGGCACCTTGGGAAGAGGGAGGGGCTAATAGGAGGTAGGAAGGACAGAAGAGGGCAATAGGGAAGAATTTCCTCAAAATACATGATATTCTTGAATTAGGATGTTATTATGAAGCCCATCACTTTGTACAATAATTATATGCCAATAAAAATGTTTAAAAAGAAACAGCTATTGCACAGATAGTTTGGGTGCCATGTATATGCCACTCTTCTCCAAGTATATAATGTCTTAGTTAGGGTTTCTATTGTTGTTATAAAATACCATGACCAAAGCAACTTAGGGAGGAAAGGGTTTACTTCTTCTTAGAGTCAGTAGTCCATTATCTGGGGAAGTCAGGGTAGGAATGAAGACAAGAATTTAGAGGCAGGAAGTGATGCAGGGTCCACGGAGGGGTGCTGCTTACTGGCTCGCTCCTCATGACTTGCTCAGCCTGCTTTCTCCTAACTCCCAAGACCACCAGCCAAGGGTGGAACTCGGTTGGTTCCACAGTGGAACTGGCTGGTTCCACAATGGTTCACAATGGGCTGGACCCTCCCACATCAGTCACTACTTTTTAAAAAATGCTCAACAGACTTGCCTGCAAGTAGAGAGCAAAGAGCCTTGTGCACACAGATAAGCACTGGAGAAGCCAGGTAACAGCTTACCTCTTGAATGAGGAGAGAAGCTGCTCTTCCTGAAATGCTAAGAATGATGTCGTTTTACAACCTGGTGATCCTCTGCTGTCTGGTGTTGGATAAGTACAAACATAAATTTAGTATTTACATATTTATCCAAGACCTTTTTCCCTAAATCTTGAGCATTGTTTTTAGATCATAAAATCTACTCTTATGAGTGATGTCACTTGTACTTTACAATAGCCTAAGTGACTTCTATGTTATCTTAGGGCCAGGCCAATCCTGACACCCACAGGCATTATATTTACCTCAGTCAAACTTCCTAGACCCTAAATCTTGAGCACTATCTCTGAGTCAACAGTACCCATTGTGAAAGAAGCCAGATGTATTTTGTAAGTATATCAGTGTAAACATGTCTTAAATTATTGTGTACTTGGGACTGGGTTCATTGTTATCTGAATGCTTTTTCAAAAATTGTATTGTGCTTAAATATGGCTAAAGTAAAATGATGTGGGCCAGACTCTAGAAGTCCTGGTCCAGGATCAGTTACAATAAAAATCAGCTGAGCTGAGTGTCATTCTTTTCTCTTTGTGAATTTTTTTTTTGTGTGTGTGTGTGTGTGTGTGTTTTGTTTTGTTTTGTTTTGTTTTTTGGGTTTTTCCCTGCCTGCTGTAAAGCCTGTAGGGGAATCACCACACCTACAGGCCAATCTTATGGAGGCATTTTCTCAGTTACAATCCCCTCTTCCCATATGTGTCTAGGTTTGTGTCAAGTTGATCAGCCAGCTCACATGGGAGAAATGAAACTACCTAAGCACAGCTGCCACGTCCAGCATTAGAACAAACACAGTGTCATCTTCGAGTGTCCTTGAAGCCAGAGGCTTTGGCAATGACCTGTTAATGAACAGAAGGATGCTACCAGTCTCAAGGTCAAAATAGGTCACAAATGTACTTAGAGAAATAGGTTCTTCATGTGTTATCCCCATATCTGATTATATTTTTTTACAGTAATCTATCGCTATTTCCAATACACACTCATGACTTTGCAAGGGGGGGTGGGGGTGGGCAAAGAATCCAGTGTGTTACAAAAGTCACATTTGAGCATGCTAATATCCACCTCAAGGTGCATTCCTCCTTGGTAAACACACAGTCTGTTTGCATTTAATTCTTCCACACAAGCCCCGCAAGAAAGTTAGCCAAATTGATAATCGATTCACATGGTCTTTGCTCACTCACTTATTAAAACACACCAAACAGTTAATTCCCTTTTCTGTTGGGAACTCTCACTGGCTGTCTGCAGCCTGAATGTTAAACAGTCACTTAAGGCTCTAGGAATACATCAGAACCATTAGGTCTAACCGTCTCAAACCATTCAAAACGAGTCTCAGAAGTCAGGGCTCTCCCTGTTACTACACTAACATGCTTTGGTGAATCATCATTGATTTGAGGACCAAGAGATGATAAAGAAGGTCTAAAAAGGACCTAGCTGATCTGGTTGACCAATCTACTTTCTCCCTCCTACAGCTTCCACTTGGACAAAAAGGAGCAGGCAGATTTTGAGTGGCCTTTACTTCCCTAACTATGATATGGAAGCTTAGGGCAAACTGGACAATGACCCCCTACATACACACATAAATGACTGCATGACATTTTTTCTGGGGAGACATGAACAAATGTCTATGTAACCCAAATCACTGATGACACACCAAACTAAGGATACCACCCAAAGCACAACTTGGTGAATCACTGAGCTTTATTGGGGTTACATGTAGAAATGTGGGAATAAGAGTTACTTAAAGGAGCCTATGGAGTTGAAAACAGCTTCATCACCAAAGCCTTCCCCAGCATGGGTGCCAGCTCACGAGAGATGGAAACATGGATTGCATTGCACAATGTGAAGACTGCTCAACAGGTTGGAGAGCGCCGTTTCCAGGTAGTTCAGTTGGTCTGAGTTCTTCCAGGCAGCTCTCCTGGCCTCCAGAAGCTGATCTGGTTTGAGTCTTCGGGGCAGCTCAGCTTCTCTCAGCTTATTCCAGGTGCCTCAGCTGGTCTGATCATCTCTAGGCAGCTCAGCTTGTCTGAGAGTATCTCTCCTCAGTCCTGTAGCTTACACAGGCTTGGGGAGGGCGGTGTCTAATACATTTTGTCAGTTTCAGAAACTACCTAAAAGGAGTCATTTACTTCCTGAACTGAATGAGTTTCCATGATGGATTAAATGCTTCACCTACCTCTTAGCATCTTGCTATACGTGTGTGTGTGTGTGTGTGTGTGTGTGTGTGTGTGTGTGTGCGCGCGCGCGTGCGCGCGCGCGCGTTAGATGAATCCAATGGTCCTAAAACTTCCCTGAAAGCATGGAATAAGTGTCATACCATGGGATAAGTGTCATACCTTTCAGAATAGTACAAACACTAACCTTGTCTCTGACATCATCAAATTTATTTCCTTTGTTTCCTCTCACTTATTGGACTGTTATTTATAGAGATCCTGTTGTGTGCCATGTACAGAGGTAAGAACTGAAGACAATAAAAAACCATCAAACATTGTAATATGATAGATGATACAAATAGATAATTATTCAATTACATAGTACATATATAATACACACTTATATTTACTCAATAACAATATAATTACATAAATTCAATGAGTGGTGATAGAAGTATTTACTCACTATCAAAAATACATAGAGATGATAACTAAAGCACACAATAAATGCTCAACAAAGACAAATCCCTGATAACTATACAGTCATTATCTCTAGTTAGGGTTTGTATTGCTGTCACAAAACATTGTGACCAAAACCAACTCAGGAAGGAAAGGGTTCATTCAGCTTACATCATCAAAAGAAGTCAGGGCAGGAACTCTAGGCAGGAAGCTAGAGACAGGAACTGAAGCAGAAGCCAAGGAGGAATGATCCTTACTGATTCGCTTCTCTTGGCTTGCTCAGCTTGCTTTCTTATACTATCCAGAACCACCTGTCCAGGTGTGGCACCACCTACAATGGGAAACACCCACCCACATAATTCATTAATCAAAAAATGCTCTAGAAGTTTGGCTGCAGGCCAATCTTCTAGAGTCATTTTCTCTGTCAAGGTTCCCTCCTCTCAGATGACTTTAGCTTCTGTCAAGCTGACACGAAAACTAGGCAAGGCAGTCACTAAGCAGTGTTATCTTCTGACTCACCCACCTCAGGATTTTCTACGGAGGCTTCATAGTATACTCTAGAATCTCTGTTTAATACGTGTCCTGACACACAATTTTAGGAGTGCAAGCTTATACTCACACAGTAAAAGAAATCACTCTTGAGAGCCTCACAGAGGAAGAAATTCAAGCTAAGATTTTAAAGACAAAAGGGAATGCCAAGTGGTGGTTTATAGGACATAGAATGGAAAAGAACTGCAATTTTCCTGTGGCTTTTCACTTGACAGAAATAGGACCAGCGTATTCAAGTTAGCATTTAATAAGAAGGTCACGGGGAGCTGTCTTAAGATGCATGGCCACTCTGAGAGCACAGAAGAGCCAGTGGTTGGAAGCACTCAAGGTTGGTTAGTTGAATAGAGGCTCTGATTGCTTCTCATCTCATTTCGTCTTTCCGCACCATCCGCTGAGCCCTTTGGCACCGCCAATGAGTGTGTAACAGACACAATGCAGTCCATGAATAAACCGATGAATACATGTCATCTTTTATAATGCTGAAGTCAGACTTTAAACCTACCTGTATTACTTCTCATTAAAAACCCGAGGTCAAGGGCTAGTTCCTACACATTTTTGCTAGCTCATTCTGTACTAGTCTTTCCTACCAGAAGTAGAGGGGGAAAGCCACTTATTCAACACTGTCTTATTAGCTTTACTCATTGTTTCTACAGCTTAAGGCTCTTGTAGCTCAGTTCTGATATTCACAAAGGAAAAGTTTAGAGGAGTAGGACTCCAGCTATCCTGACACTGAGACTCGTGATACTTTGAATAGGAGAATTTCTGAATATACATGATCACATCAGGCTGGATGAATATACTAATAGCAGGCCACTGTCCCAGGGTGAGGGGTAGAGGGAGTTGTAGGGCTTAAAAAGCAAGTTGCCAGCCTGGCAGTGGTGGCACATGCCTTTAATCCCAGCACTCAGGAGGCAGAGGCAGGCAGATCTCTGCGAGTTCAAGGCCAGCCTGGGCTACAGAGTGAGTCCCAGGAAAGGTGCAAAGCTACACAGAGAAACCCTGTCTTGAAAAACTGAAGAAAAAAAAAAGTTGCCCTTCATGAGAGATATTAAGCACCTTCTGTTAGTATGCCAAGGATGCAGAGTCCCAGAGCTGAGATGAGCATCCTTGGAGTTCACCATCCAGTTGGAAAGCCGAATAAACCTCCTCCCAGAGTTGTTTTGGTCATGGTATCTTATCACAGCAACAGTAAAGCAAATTTAGTTGCTAAAATGAATTGAGCATTATTTTATAGTTTTACTTAAAATTCATGAATATTTGTACTATTGACTTCTTGACCTATTATTACATTATCGATTATTATGCTATTAATAACGTGGCAGCACACCTTCTATATTTTGTGCTCACCGAGTTTCTTGTGATCAGTAAGTCATAATACATGATATTTCGGGTAGGTGAAAATTACGTACTCTGTAAAGGATCATACATATAACCTACATACACAGACATATTACATATGCATATTAAACTTTATTATGCTTTCAAAAATGTATTTTTCAAAAAGGAAGGGCTGTGGAGGGAGAGCTCTGCACTCATGCCTGGAAACAGCCGGCTACAGACACTCATCTCTCAACCACTGAGGCAGCAGCTCTTCACCATCCTCCATGATGCTCCCCTCCCTGCAGCACAGCTACCCCACGGACACCAAACATCCTTACCATTAAGGAGCATGGCAGCCCCACGTGTTCTTTTCCCTGCAAATGAAGAAGATAGCATTAGCCCTGTTGTTCCACAGGTTTCTGTATCCATCTGAACACAAAAGTGTGTAGCCTAAAAGGAGACTATTTGTTTTGGTACAAAATAGTAAAGACCAAGGAAAAGTGTCAAAGAATGACATTTCCTGTTCGGTGGTGAAGAATGACTTCTTTATAAACCAAAATTAAATGTTTTCCAAGCTTTTATCTTTTTCTCTTGAACCCCTTTCAAGTTAAAAAATCTATTCTTTTAAGAACCACCAAATTGATTCTAAGAGAATAATTGCTTAGGCTTGAAGGTACTGCCGTATCCTGGTAACAAGCTGTACTATGGGTGGTTTCTCAATTTTCACCCTTTTAGGGTAATTTCCTGCCTCTGTGGGTTTTTCCCTGCCGGCAGTTCCTGCTTGCTGGTGCC
The DNA here is from genome assembly GCF_949786415.1 of Peromyscus eremicus. Classification (NCBI taxonomy): domain Eukaryota; kingdom Metazoa; phylum Chordata; class Mammalia; order Rodentia; family Cricetidae; genus Peromyscus; species Peromyscus eremicus. Next base: position 55,296,383 of record NC_081428.1, read on the forward strand.
CTGGCTCCTTCACAGCTGCTGGCTAAACAGAAGGGAAAGAGATCATTAACATCATCCTGGAAGTAGATGCAACAATGCTACTGTTCTATTAGCCTGCAACCCAGGAAAGAACAAAAACCGTAGCATGAAAGGCCAGGTCACTGCCAAGACCACGAGTTACAGACGTGCTGCACTAATTCACATGCAGACTCGTAACACATTATAGAAAAACGTCCAGCCTTGCCCAGTTAAACAATAAAATGCAGTTTAATAAACAAGAAGAAACCTAATGCTTTTTTTTTTTTCATTTTAGCCTTTTTCTTTGGTTTTGGTTTCTGGCTTCTGAAGCAGTCTTACTATGTAGACTGCACTGGCCTACAACTTGCTATGTATTCCTGACGAGGCTCAGGCTTGAGATTCCTCTTACATCAGCCTCACAAGGGCTAGGGTTGCGGGTGTGTGCCACCATGTGGCCCTTACCCTTTTCTTACATGATAAAAACAAATGCCAGTGAGGATCTAGTGAAATTAATGGTTTCGTAATATAGCCATAGATGTGCAAGTTTATAGAACTTTTCTAGAAATCAATGTGATAATATATACTAATAGCCATAAATATATCCATGCTCTTTGACTCAGTAATTCTACTGTTGAAATCTAACAAAGATGTGGAAAAGGACATATCTTCAAATACATTAATTGCCTTTTTATAGAAATGGAGAGATTGTGAGAAATGCATATGTATAAATGAAAAGTAGGTCAAAGTCCATCATCTGACAGGACCATTAAAAGAGACAATATCAACATCCAGCATACAATAGGTGTTCAGTATCGACTGTGAAGAAAAATGTAAAAGTTCTTATGAAATAAAATTAAATGGAAAAACTCATAGAAACATGTATAAATGCTTATTAATACAGGCAATGTGTATAAGGAAAGTGCCAACTGTCTATATTTCATCAATATGTACTGTATATTTAATATCTAATATATAATTATATTAGTTATATTATATATATTGCTAATGTAGACAGTTGGCTCGTTATACACATTGCCAGTATTTAATTCTACTTAATATATAACATATAATTATATTAATATATTATACTATATTATATTATATATAGCTAGAGATATATAAACTCATTCACCTGGGTGTCAGTAAGGTAGGTTGAATGGTAGGGTATAAGATGTGCAACTGAGTATCTGTCATCCAACCGGATTCATGATGAAAGAAAAGGGTTGGGGGAGAGGACTTTGAGCCCCAGAAGGAGAGACAGGAACAGTGTACAGAGCTTAGGGACAGGAAGGGGTTAATATAGAGACTGAATCACAGATGGACAGGGTGGGCTGCCTAGACTGAGTCTCTGCTCCACAAACACACAAACATGTTCACACATATACACCATGCATGCAACAAAAAGCACAAGAAAAAGAAAGTGACAATGAAAAAGAAGAGGAGAAAAGGGAAGGGCAGAAAGAAAAAAAAAAGATGCAAAGTAATTCCTGAGCTGGCTGCTTTGTGACTCATTCTGGAGTTTCCAATCAGGAGGTCTACACAATCAGAATTCTGAGAAACATAATTTATTTCTAGCCCTTGGATAAAACCCACTAGCTTCTTTCTGCAGTCCTTTTATTGCTTTCTGATTGTTACATGGGAAGAAAATGATATTAAACAGTAAAATTGGCACACAATGTATCAATGGCGGTGTTTACAGGCGTAGGTTCAGAAGTGCAAAGTCCCACTTTCTTCCTGCCCTCCAGTCTGGAAAAGCTATCAGTGTCACTACAGAGCCATTCTCTCCAGCAATGGACATGAAAGCCAGCTGATAGTAGCTCACAGTTAATGGGTATGAGCAAGTTAAGCAGGAAATTCCCGGAGGAGCTGCCAGCAAGAGAAACATCTATTGTCTGAGACATGGGAATAACGTGGAGTTGATGACCTCCACTTAAAGTACACTCTTTTTAAAGTAGCTCTCCCTCAAAGATCAAGGCTCTTTAGGGAACTGACCCTTCCTCCACATCCAGGGGTTTTCCAGAAAAGACACTACAACTGCACAGTTCCAGGGTAGCAAGAGGCATTACTGTTACAGGACTCCTCAAAAGAAGCCACCACTGTGAACACATGCTAAACACACTAAGTACTACAGTGTGCGCACTCAGCAGAGTTCCTTAGAGGAATGGAACTGATAGAACGTTTACATATTATCAAGGGGATTTGCTAGACTGGCTTCCATCTGATAGGTAGTCTAACAATGACTGTGTGCACACTGCTGATGCTCAGAACCCACAAGACGCTCAGAACCCACAAGACGCCCAGTCCCCAAAGCAGGATGTCTCAGTAGTCCCAATATAGTGCTGAAGGCCTGGGAGTTTCCTAGAGAGTCACTGAACACAGTCAGTCGGAGACCACAAAGCTGGATGATGTCCGTGGAGAAGGGTAGCAGAGGCACCCGAGACGGGCACACTCACCAGCCATAAGCTAAGGCAAGTAGACAAGAAACACTGACTTTTCTTGAACCTTTTTATAGCTGTGATGCTTGTTGGGAGGTACCACCCACTGTAGGGGACTGTCTCATTGCCCTCAGTGGATACTTCCTGGAAATGCCTTCACAGACCCACCTGGAGGTGTGTCTACTAGGGTAATTCCAAGTCTGATCTAGTTGACAATGAAGATTAACCACCACGGGCTGCAAAATAGAGAGTTAGGCATATGAGGTCTCTACCCTGGACAGACTGAATTCTAGCTCCCTTGGGTATGATGTTGTGTAGTGTGTATTAGCAGAAAATTAAGAACACAGAAGCATAGTTTGTGTAGCATTACACTTAAGAGTCTAAATTTCAAGTGGTCCTAAGTCACGGAAAATTGTCTACTGTGAGAGTGAATTACTAATAAAAACAATTGTCTATTCTGAGATAGCACAGAAGGAAATGGAATAAGAACATGAGTCAGTAGCTAAAGGATATCCTGGCAGCACATATCCCCTCCAAAAGATAATAAATAAAAAATTTTCTTTATTTGAGCATACACTTTGCCCACCCTAGCAGGTGTACTTTCAGTGACTCTGTCTACAGTTCCATACCAGAATGGACCATGTAACCAAGCAGAGGTAGTGGCAATCAGCACACCTCATCTTCCATTGACTGGCTACTGTAATCAGCATAGGGATGTTTGCCAGGTCCATACCATATTCATCAATTAACCAATTAACAGCACTTATTCAGAAACATTCAAAGAATACTTCAGCTCTTGTTCCCTCTGAAGATGACCTAGAGTGTTATTATTAGTAAGAAGCAGGCTTAGAACAACAGTAGCCCTGGGAAAGGGAGGCAAGAGCAGATGAAGGGCATCCCAGGGCTGTGGACTCCACATGAGTTCTGAATCAAGGAGTGTGGAGACAGGGTTCCTTGAAGATGTTCAGTGACAAGAAGCAGATGAGTTTGAATCAGGTAACTGGTACCTGTGATGGAAGGCATCCTAACTAAAACAGTGACAACTCAGAACGAGAGAACAAGAAGGAAAAGATCCAGGCCAAGACCAAAACATCTTCTGCATTCATGACCACATAGGTTTCTGCAGCTCAAAGAAGAGAAAACGGGCTTCATAGAGCAACACACACGCTCTTAGAGTTTATGGGATAGATTCATGGCCAAATTAACATTTTAGGAAACTTTCTGAGTCTATGCTTCTGTAAGTAACTATTTCCAACCTACTACTGATATTGTCATTATTTCAGATATTTTACCAAAATAGATGGCCTCCCCAGTCAGATGCCATTGCAATTCTGACCCCCAGAGCATGTAGACCCCAAGAGCATAGTCTTCTGAAATACTGCATCTATTTCTATGAGCCATTTAATATATTGGCAGACGATCTGTCCATCTTTGTTTTGACTATGACGTTTGAGATTTTTGTTAATGTGATACATTAAAAAAATTAATATGTAAATCTAATCTAAATACCTTGAATAAGCCTAAGATGTGAAGATAAAACAATTGTTTAAGCAACCATTCTCATTTTCCTTTTTGATTTAAAAGTCTTTATCTCATTTGCCTTCATATTTTGAAAAGTCCACATTCTATGTAATCTCCCAAGGAATGTTTGGCCTTTAAAAGCCCTGCATGATACTTCTGGTCACTGTCTGACTTTCAGTCTGTGCCTCTGAGTCACATAAATTGTAGAGAAAAGGCTCCCAAGAAACAATGGAGAAAATGAGTCCTAAAAGCGGGGACTAGAGACCCTAAATCTTATTAAAGGCCAACAAAATAAGACATTATTGAGACTACCTGTTTTCAGTTTTCAGAGGCAAGGAGAATGGATACAAGCCTGAAAAAGTATAAAATTAGAATCAAGAGAAAAGAAAGACGTTCAGAAGAACAGAAATGGATGAACGCTAGGAAGGGGTGACTGGTATGTGGGAATGGAGTTGTAGGTAGACTGCAAGAACCAACTGAAAAGTAGAAGGTTGTTGAATTGCCACAGAGAATCTATATAAACTTATAACCAATTTGAACTGTATTAGACACTGGAGTAACTCTACCAAGAAGACTTGAGTCAGAGTTCAGAGGAAATAAGAATACTTAATATTGACATCTCAACCCAAACAACTGGGCAACTGGATAGAAATGAACACATTGCAGGGATACTCCAACCATTAAACCAACAGAAAAAAAAACATAGTCATGATGAATGACACTGAATTAACTTGTCAGGTACGCTGCCAATCATGTTTTCCAGAAGTTCACATGAACATCTCTACAACCCTACAAGGTTAATGCTGATTCCTCATCTTACAATTGGACACTAAGATCCAAGGATTCTAATAAGATCTTCATAGCTATGGCTGATAGAGTGGCCTGTGGAGGTGGGTGGAGAACGGGGCTGTTATACAATATCAACAGCTATTATTTTGACTACTCTTCTAAATACATACAGGATTCAGTTCAGTTAACACAAGAGAAAAACAAATAAAGCATAAAGATGGTTCTAAAAATCACAGAATAATTCCTAAGGCCTCCTGTGCCAGGAATCAATCACACTGGCTGTGGGGAAGGATATCCAGGTTGCCTCAGATTGAGGTACAAGAAGCCATTATGGAGTCATTGTGTGTTAAGGGACTCTGAGCAGTCGTTATTTATCAACCAGCACAAAATATTTGAGTATTTAACAACGTACGTGGCTGTTGCCGTGTACATTAGTTGGAGTGGGTCAGGGAGACCCAAAGGAAAAAGCAGGCCAGAATCAGTTGTCACCATCCCCACCACATACTTCTTGACTGCCTCCATAGCAAGGAAAATGCAGCAGCACAGGGTGAGGAAGAAAAGCATGAGCTGGATGAAGGGGCCCTGGTTTATCTAATACCATGTGACCATCTATCTCACACCTGGCAAGAACAGGAAAGTAGAAACCAAAGGAAGAGGAAGGAAGGGGAAGAGAGGCTGGAAAACCCAGAGCCATTGATTGTTTTATGTTAGCACAAAACAAGTCAAGCAGACATGCCTCCTCCAATTCCTAGTGGGCTGCAATCCCATATAAGAATGAGCGCAGTGAGATGGTGATAATGTCACTGGAGGAGCTGCTTAAGCAGAAAAGGTTACGCTACAAGCAAGTTAAAAGCAAGATGTGCTGTGAGTACATCTCCATGCCAATAATTAGTTCTTGCAAGATTAAGCTGAGTTCTATTATTCTATTTCAAAGGCAGCGTGTAAATGATAAATCCAGACACTGAAAAGGGTAGAAATAAGTTCACACCTTCAGACTAACCCACCATTCTTTCTGGAATTTTGGAAAATTTGGATGAGATTTGTATTGTAATTACTCTTAATTTTAACAATTCTTCCTAGAACAAGAGAGCCCTTTAGGCAGTAACGTTCTAACAGCACAATAAAATCTTTCCTCCTGAGGTTTGAAGTTCAATATGCAGGGCAAGAAATATTTCCAATTGCATTGATCATTTGAACTCTAGGGCTCCCGCTCCTGAGGGCACATTTTGCTCCTCATTAACCAGAAAGGGAAAAAAAGTGAGCATTGTATGTCACTTATTTTAAAAGCTATTTTCCAAGGATTGAATAATTTTTAAAAATGGTCATTTTCCTCAATTTGGACATGAATTCTTCTATTTGCATGTAATTTCATAAATGATTATTTCAGATAGCTCTGCTTTTAGTCATAACCTTGTAAAGGGCTGAAGCAATATGAGAGGGAATTTGAAATGGTAAATTTTTGTGTCGAACTGTACTTCTGACCGAAGGGCACATCTGGATGTGGGAAATGACATCATAATCCCTCTGATGACTGGCATAGGTCCATGCAGATTTCATTGGCAATGATCTCTATTGACCAGTATGATTTTGTTTATGGAGTATTTCCTAGCCTTCTATTTTCTCAGGATAATAGGCTTCTTTTTTTTTATGTGTGGATAACTATCCCTGCCCACAAGAGACAACCCTTCTCTTTCATATCTCTCTCTCTCTCTCTCTCTCTCTCTCTCTCTCTCTCTCTCTCTCTCTCTCTCTCTCTCTCTCTCTCTCTCTCTGTCTCCCCCCCCCCCGCCGCGCACGCGCCCTATGTCCATATAAATGTCAGAAGCCAAACTTTAGTGTCCCTTCAATTGCTCTCTACCTTGTGTTAGAGGCAGAACTTCTCACTGACCTCATCTTCATAAAGTTATTTTTAAGGTCGTTTTCTTGTGCTGTCATAGGATCATTGGGTTGCCTCCCTCAGCCTTAATACAAAGGGCGGAGGTTGGTCCTACCTCAACTTGATGTGCCATGCTTTGTTGACACCCATGGGAGGCCTGCCCCTCTCTGAACAGAAACAGAGAGGAGTGGATGGGGGGAACAGCAGGAGAAGACAGAGGAGAAACTGCAGTTGGGGTGTAAAATAAACGGAAAAAAAATAACTAATAATTAAAAGAGTGTCATTCTAGGCCTGGCAGTGGTAGCGCATGCCTTTAATCCCAACACTTGGGAGGCAGAGGAAGGTGGAACTCTATGAGTTCGAGGCCAGTCTGGTCTACAGAGCAAGTTTCAGGACAGCCAGGGCTACATAGAGAAACCCTGTCTCGAAAAGCCACACACACACACACACACACACACACACACACACACACACTCAAGTCATTCTAGAACCTGGGATATGGCACAGTTGGTAGAGTGCTCACCTACCATTCATGAAGCTCTGGGTACAATCCCCAGTGCTGCATAAGCCAGTGTGGTGGTCCACGCCTGTAATTGCGGAACTTAGGAGGTAGAGGGGGAAGCAGGAGCATCTTAAGTTCAAAGTCAGTCATGGCACACAGAAAGTTCAAGAATAGCCTAGGATAGGTGAGGGACCCCCCCCCCAACTCAAATAAATAAATAAACAAATAGACACACAAATAAATGGACAATTATAGATGTCAGTATGGTGGTAAACATTTAACAAATCAACTCGCTGGTAAAGAAAAACAAGCCTCGATAGGCAGCCTTTGCAAAATTCTATGATGTAAATATATCTGCCGTGGCTGATTTCACATAAGTAACTTGCTATCACTAAACACTGGGTTGGGAGGGGACGCTGTTAGCATTTAAACATTACCTGGCCTGCCCCTTGGGAACCTTGCCAATAAGCAGGCAGTACCTTGGCCCGCTCGGGGTCCTGACAGTGACATCCTACATAACCCGCCCTCCGGTTTGCTAGCCAGTTTGTGCATGCGCTAAGGCCCCTTTACGAGGTGGGCTCTGCCCACTTTTCTCTCTCTTCTTCTCTTCCCACAAGGAAGAGGCCTGGCAGTGTGCACCTCCTCTCTTCTCCTTTTCCCATCTCTTCCGTCTTTTTCTCTTATCTCCAGAGGTGCACTCTGTGTCCCTTCTTCCCTTCCCTTAATAAAATCCTCCACGTGATCGCTGTCTGCATGGTACCAGTGAGTTTCCAGTCTGCCCTTTGGCTCCCACTGCCCAAGGCCGCCGCCCATGGTTTTTGAAATACAACAGATGCTAACTTACATTAGCTGGTCCAAGGTGGTCCTAGTATAACACATTTTGAATTGAGTTGCATTAAAGCTTATCTTATTACATCATTATATACTTCTGAGCCCCCACTATCTCTAAAATTAGAATAACAACTAATAACCCAACCCTATGGGGGTACTGAGAGAATCAGGTATGATGTGGCACACCCCGCACAATGCCTGACGATGTGGACTTTGAGTTACTAACAGTGATTATCACTATTGTTGTTGGCTTTGCTGTTGCTGTGATTAACTTTGTTGGATTAAGAGTCTACGTTTTGAATGAGAACATCAAGGCCTTAAGAGTTGTTGCCAATTTCTGCAATGACCTTAAGTTTACATTTTATGAGCAAGTTCTTTATTTAGTATCCTCATCATTGAAACAAAACTCTAAACTATTTTCAGACCCTCAAATTCTATAAGGACTATATAAATTCCCTAGAGCAAAAATATGTGTATGTATGAAAAAGACAGAGTGGTGAGCAGGGAAGAAAGTGATCTTCCCACAGGGTTGGGCCACCTCTAAGAAGGAGGTAAGCCATTAAGCATGAGATCCAAGGATGACAGTCTCTTGGGCCCTCTGCCACTGGCATCTTCAAAAGCACATAAAACACAGCCCTAACAAAAAGCCTCAGCCTCTGCTCTGAAGTAAAACATCTCAATGCCTTGCTGAGATGAAAGTAGATGAAACGGATAGCACTGAATACACAGAGAGGAGGCCGAGTGCTTCCTGTTTGCCATTTAGCCTAAGAGCAAACTAAACACTAGACCAGGGTCAGCTACATCCCCCAAGAACTTACTTCTCTGTACCACTGCAGATGGTGTGAACTTCATGTTGCTTTCCTTACCTCTTTCCTACTCCCTCAACATAGACACATAGTTACACACACACAAACACACACACACACACACACACACACACACACACACACACACAGAGAGAGAGAGAGAGAGAGAGAGAGAGAGAGAGAGATCACCTGTAATAGCAGTAGATTCAATTGCATATTAAGGAATACATGAGAGCTGATTTTCAGTGACATCTCAAGTCTGTCCAGTTCACTCTGGACCACAGAACTAAATCCACTTCTCTTCCTTTTTAAGAGAAAGAACCAACCGAAAGGTGGGGTTGGAGCTGGAGAACACAGAGATGTATTAACCTAAAGCAGATGAGACAAGCATTTTTAAAATGTATCTGAATGATTTTTTTATATACATAAAAGCACAAAAGAGGGGAAGAGATAAGAAAAGACCAGGATGAGAATGGGGAAGAGATTACAGGATGCAAGAGAGGAGAGACAACACAGAAGGAAGGGATAGGAGGAACTCGTAATGGGTGATATTTTAGTGTACTGTTTTCTCAGGGCGTCAGAAGGCTGAGCCCACCAGAGCCTGTGAGCCTGTTGCTGGATACGCTGCAACTCTAAGCAGTTCTCATTGTCTTCAACAACGCCTGGGATGGCGAAAAGACACATGCACCCTCATGTGCACACACCCTCAAATAAAACTTGTCTTCAAATAAACCTAGAAGGTAGGGAAAAAAATAAGCTGCCTGCTTGCTGTATCCCATTTACAGTCCTGAAACACCAGAGCCAAGTACGGAGAATATTCTGGACAGATTAATCTCTGCCAAGGTCTATATAAAGATGAAAAAATGCAAAATTAAAATGACTCCGTCACTAAAATAAAGAGTAATTACTTATGGGAGGAAAAAAAACAAGTAAAGTTGTAAGGAAATTCTTGGATTTCATGAAATGCATGAAAGCGGAGAGATTTTCTCTAAGATCTGACAGATAAGCTGTGACTCTCAGAACACAGACTCAGTATCTGATCAGGACCTTTGATCACCTCTCGCTCGGGCTGCTCCTTATCATTGCTACACAAGATAAAACACCCCTAACACACACACACACACACACACACACACACACACACACACACACACACACGTGTCACAGTCCCCATAAAGAAACACTTGCAACTGCTTGGAAAAATGGGCTTTAGATTTAGCACCAGATGATTTGTGCCTCGCTTAACTCATCTTGGGGTCTGGAAATTAATATTTGTTTACTGCTTAAAATACACCATTTGCGTATGAAATTGTCATCCTTGAATCACCATGCCATAAAGTCACTCTTGCTGGGTAAAATCAAATGGAGAATTAAGTTCTGTTGCCACAAGCCCGGGACTATCCTTACACTCAATTTAACTACTTTGATGGAATGGAAAAGCACACACTTAAACACAGTGAAAATTAAAGATTTTATTTTCTTGTCTGAGTTATCCCCAGACAGCCTCTGGAGTTTAGCTTGCACTTTCTACTCTACAATAACAACAGGCGCCTACAAGGCAGTCTGTCCTAAACTCACACTGGAAAACAAAGGAATAACAGCCAGTGACTGAAATAAGAATTAAAGAACTAGAGATTAGGAAATCAGGAGGAAAGAGAAGACAGGGGGTTTGTCCTTCTTGATAGTCAATAAATTCATTGGATCTCATCCACACCCAAGCTGTGCATTCAGAAAAAGATGAAAATGAGAGCATTTCTCCCCCACTGTCTTTCAAAGCAGATTACAATGTGCATATGACAGGACCTGCAAACAGAAATACGAAAATCCCATTAATGTGATAATGATATCCTGAGTGACCTGAACAAACAAAGGAGATTGGAAGTTTGGATGCAATTTGTCCATAGATAGCTTCCTCTCCCGGGTTTCCTGAGCACCTCGATTGAAGGGTTTTAGAAAAGGCTGCAGCTTCCTGTCTGTCAGAGAATCCCCACAGGAAGAATGCATTCAATAAAACATTATTGGAATTGTGCTCTTGGGTTGTTTCCACTTTCCATTAATGTATATATTAATATATGTGTGTGCATGTGCATATACTAATATATGTATGTGCATATACATATGCTAATATGTGTACATGTATTGTTATATTAACATGCATACATATTAGTATTTTATGTCATAAAGTATGTATATATCAATAAGTGTATGTGTGTATATTAATATATGCACATTAATACATGTATATATGTATATAAAAATTAATACATTTGTGTGCATATATTTTGGATCCCATGTATTAGTCCATCAGCCCTTGGATCAGGGGTCTGATTTATACAAGGATTTTGGTAAGAAATTTGTCAGAAGGAATGATGCAAGACAAAGGAAAAAGTCACATAAGATGCTGTGAGAGGTGCTGGGCAGATGTTAGGCACGTATTTCATGGGTAGGAAGTACAGTGGGAAAGGTCTGGTCTAAGCCAGGCCTCAGAAAACAGGTTCAGTGGGAGATGTCCTGAGTTCATGAAGAGGAGATTTCCTACCAGGCAAAGTCACAGAGAGACTCACACTGAACTCCAGAAGAGTAACTGTACTCTCAAGAAGGAAGCCTAGCTCAGCTGTTCACCAGCTCTGAAAAAATCACCTACCACAGGGAACTGCCCCAGCAGTGCTTGTACCTGCAGAGAAGTTTTCTCCTGGTGATTAGATGAATTATGCTCCTAAACAGTACGTAAGATAATGTCTGCAAATTATGCTGAGCTATCCCTCCTACAGTGTCATCATAGTTCAAAGCATGTTACACGCCATAAACAGATACAATTTTTGTCAATTAAAAATAATAAAACAAAACCAAAAAAATGATTAAATGAATTAGTAAATGTAAAGTGCTTAGAATAATTCCCAGAACAAAGGGAGCACCCAGTGAACACTGGCAATTACAAAGCCTTTCAGCACATTTGCTGTTCTGTTATGGGAGGTAGGAAAACATGAGCAGGTAGAATCCAGCCATGGGAGCTAAATGTGTCTATTACGATGCCTAAAAATTCTGGTGATTTTAATAAATTAGATTCTCTCAATCAAAATACTTGTTTTAATGGTGAAAATCAGAAAATGGGGATTTATTCAGTGTGTACACATTGGGGAGAATTACAAAGAGATCTAGTGATAACCCATCCCCTCCTCCCCACACACCTCAAGTCCACCTTCAGTGTCCTGATGTGAGGATATATTTTCAATAGAAGGCAAGAGAAGGGCATAACTGAGCAGTCATCCCAGGTTAATCTTCCCTATTATTGGCTCTGCTCCAGGCCTCTCTTGCAAGGGCATCTGACAAGTTGTAAATCCTCCTTCAGGAGACAAGTTCCCCCTTTGACTGACTGCCCTCAAGGCTTCAGACTTTTCCTCCCCATGAAAATGTTCCTGGGAAAATTCGACTTCATGGTTTCAACAGTCTGATAGTCAAATATCCAGGCAAAAGTGTCCTTTAGAATATATTCATTCATGAGAAAGCCCATGACATTCGGCATCCTTTGTCTCCTACTTTGTAACATCTCAATCCTGAGGAGTAACATGCTGGAGTCCTCAAGGACCACCACAATTGGAATACAAGTAGGAATCAAGGTTAGAGCACAGACAGTTTCTGTCAGGCTCTGTGCCTAGGAAACATTCTCTATAACCACTTAGCTTATACTTACGTTTGGAGGGGTTGGCATAAGCAACTCTATCTTGTTGGTTTGAGATACATTCTTGTCATCAAATTTATGATCCTCTTGCCTCAGCTCCCAAGTGCTAAAAAGTAGCCATTATGTACTATTTATTTGCTGGACAATTACCTACTGCTTTAAGGGTGTAAACCTTTTATTTTGCAATACTACTAGGAAGTCTACTGTGTTCATGTGCTTTGTTGATGGAAGACAAAGTATTCCAATGGACCTCTTCCCAGTACTGCCTGCTCTTGTACAGAAAGAAGACAGAGCCTCTTCCTTGACCCCAGGAATGTCTTGGTAAGTTACTCCTTAAGCCAGTTTGTGACTTAGCTCTCTGCCTTACTTCTATGTGCACATCATAAGCCACAGCAACAGCTTGTTTCTTCAACTAAAACTGGCCCATGAGCTAAAGCTGTGACACCAGCAAAAGAAGCTGCAGCCCTCCTCGGACCCACTACAGACAAGGTGTGTTTTAACCAGCTTTCCAAGCCATTTCCATGCGTGCTCTTAGCACAGCTATACCAAAACATTATGCTTAATCTGCAACAAAAAGGACCTTGCCCAAGGTCAGAGAGCTGGTGAGTGAGGCGACCCAGGGCACCACCATGTCCTAATAGTGCCCTCCCGTCTTGGCACTATCCTCAAAGTGGGAGGGAATAAAAAGCCTTTGAAATTAAATTATGGAAAAAGTATCAAATTCTATTTTAAAAGTATTTATAATAAAAATGGCAATTTTCTCAGTTTCCAGAACCAAGAATATTTTGACTCTCATATCAGCTAATCAAATACTTCAGAAGCATTTCCAATGCATAAAACCACCAGATACAATCTGCTTCCCCCTAAGAAAATTCAATACATAAAATTCTGCTTACAAAACAGATGAATCAGAGTTTCTGCTTTACAAAAGAATTTGCCACCTAATTTTTTTTCTTTTAAAAAAAAAAACCCAGCTCCCTGATACTTTTGCACAGTGATTCATTCTGCAAAACTTTTCATATACATGCAAAATTTAGGTGTCACTTCAACTGTGATGGCATTTTAGCCTCCCCTAGAACTGGATCATTCATAATCCTGCTCATTAATCCTGTGCTGTTATAGTCATCATCTTCCCAAACTGAAAATTCAACTTGGAAATTCCAGGAGGCACTAAGAGTCATCCTAGTCTCTTGGGGCAGCAGCTCTCACCTTGTGAAGAAGCATCCTGAGGGGATTTGTTGAGATGCAGCTTGCTGTACCCTGCCCATGGGATGTCTAATGCAGGAGGTCTAGCGTGGGGTCTCAAGATTTGATATCTTAAGCAAGTTCTAAGAAATACAATTTGAGAAACATTACTTAGGGAATTTCCTAGTTAGAAGGTGATCAAAAATTCTCCTGAAACATTCTCCCTCAGTTGTCAAACTGCACTAAGATAGAGTCTACTGATACCTGCTGACTGTGATTATCAAGAAACAGTACTTTTTTCAAGTACCTACTCTTGTCACCACTGACCAGGAGAGTAATTGAGACATGACTTCAAAAACAGTACCCTGAACCACCAAGGAACAGTACCAGGTCAACACTGAGATTAAATGGTGGCAAGTAATAACAGGGAACCGGGAGACTTTCCTATTCTTTGGGGAAATATTTGAAAGGCTATCTTGGAGCTCATGTTCCCAACAAAGCTATGCAACTTTAAAAGAAATGCATAAAATCAGTTGCTAAACCATATAGAAATAAGTATCACTTTTCCTGAGCAACTTTTTCCATATGTCTGCCATGTTTCATCTACTCTATAATCATCTAATCTATAACCTTATTCCATAAATAAGGTTAGGCCATTTTGCAAACACAGCTGAAAGAACAGAAAAGGGTTGTCCCAGGTGGCCCCATCGTTAAAAGGCAGAGCCAAGGCTTGGTTCTAGGGCTGTGAGACTTCCAAAACACAGAATCGCCCCTTTATTGCATGTTGAGCAGCATATAAAATGAAACTCCAATTATCCTGTTCATCAAAGAATAAACAGTTCCCAAATTCAGAGAAAGAAAATTCCCTTCATTTACCTTTTTGAAGACTTTTATGGTGTATGCTTTCTACTATTCTATAGCAAATGACCACACACTTGGGAGCTTAAAACAATGTGTGTTTATTATCGTAAAATTTTAGACATCAGAAATCCAAGTGGACTCCAGTGTGTTTTCTCCTCAATAAATCAGAGTATTAGCTGGGGTGGTTTCCTATGTGGACATCTAGACAAATCTGTCTCCAGATCGGTTCATGTCGCTGTGGTTCAGATTTCTGCAAAGGGCCATCTCTTATGCTTGGTCCCCAGCACACAATACAGTTGGTGGAACTTTCAGAGGTGAGAGCTAATGGGTCTTTTATATCTTTAAGACCATACCATTCAAGTAGATTGTGGGGCCATAGTCCATTCTTTTTTTTTTTTTTTCTTAACTCTTCCATGTCCATGAAATGATCCCACTTGCTTCTGTCCGGTACACTTTGTCCCACAGTCCTAAAGAGCAGTGTGTCTGCCTGGTAATAGAGTGGAACTTCTACTATTGCAAGTCAAAACCAACCTGTTCTTTGTACACGTTGATTTCTCGGTATCTGTTATATGACAGAAAACGAACATACACATTTGTGGGTAGAGTCTATGTCCACAGAAATATTATACTGAGCCAAATATTTCTTTCCTAGTTGTCAACTGGAAGCCACTCATACTCCAGAGCCTTTCTATTCCCAGCGCTGCAGTTCCCTCTGTCTACCCATCAAGAATGCTTCAGATCTTTCTTCCACTTATTTCTCTCAACTCTCCTCTCTTGCCAGCCAAAATAAACACTCTGCTGTGAAATATCACACACGTGTGGCCTATAACGCCCAGGTAATCCTCACCTTCAGGCCTACTAACTTGAGCCTTTATCACATCTGCAGGGTCCCTGTGTCTTGATTAATATTAAATTTATCAACTAGTAAACCAGAATCTTGCAGGAAGGGACATCTATATAAACAGTCATATTTTTCTATCTCAACAGAGAACTTAGGGACTAGTTTTCTACATTAGAGAACACTCACAGATTTTCTCTCATGCCTTCAGCCACTATGGCCATCAGCAAACACTGACCCTGAGGGAAAATTTTACTTTGCAGAAGATCAAAGATTTGTTGTCATTCATGGAAATTTCTCCAGATTCTAACTTGAAATTCAGCCAAGACATAATGTCCCATGTTCTGAAGAAAATTAGTTCCCTATAAGTCATGTCACTGAATTATCATTTTATCTTTTTGTTATATGTGGATGTAATCATATTCCCATACTAGAAAGAGTATCCTTAGGAGAAGAACAGTGTTTAGAATCTGTGTGTGTGTGTGTGTGTGTGTGTGTGTGTGTGTGTGTGTGTGTGTGAATATCCCTAGCAAGAGTACAAATTCAGAAGACACTCCATACATGTTTGATGAATTGAGTTAGTTACTTGGCATTAATGAGATGGTAGGCAACACCCCTCATGACTCATTACAGGGTCAATACATTTCATTTTCCTTTCCCTTCCTTTTGGATAAAAACCAAAGAAAATTTCCTTTCTTTTGAAAAAAATCAAAACCTACAGCTATTACAAATCTAATCACTCATGATTTATGATGACTGCCTCATGACTACAGACTAGAGAGATGAATGTATAATGATGTTTCCTTTGCAGTTAATCAATAAGTATCTTTAGGACTGCAAACTTAAAGCTTTGCAAGGACAGCTCAATTATTTGTTTCATATGCAGGAAAAATAATGCATGGTGATTTTATTATTAAGGAACTTTTTAAAGTTATATAAAATAGAAGGTTCCATGCAGCAAGACCATTGAAGAACCTTCTGAATGGTCAGTAAGGGACACTTACCTGGAGAAGTGGCATCACTCACTGAAGAAACAACATATAAACAGAAATGAAGGTTGAGAATCTACACTGATATTTTTCTGCCTCCAAAAGCTCTCTATAAATACAGGAAGATATACTCACTGCTATGCAGGGAGGTATAAGACAACATGGTGACCTTCAACCAACTAAAACAGCTGTTTCATAAAGCCCAGATCTGCTGATTACTAGTTGGCTTTAGCCTGGAGACTTAACCCTTTTGGATATTGGTTTCTCCATCTGTAATTGCCAGCATATGTTAGATCATGAGCCTTTCCCTTTAAGATGCTAGGCACACTAGGTGGACAGAATGCAGTGAAGAAATCAAGGCATGCCTCTCCCTGCCACCCACCCCCACAGTCCTGCAGCTCTCTTTGGGACAGAGGGTTGGTTGTGCTTCAAAGTTCCTAGTCTATGATCCTCTTGACTCACCCAAGCTCCTTGTTACAGAGACTATCTCAGTCCAAATCATGTGGTGTAGAATGTCCCCACCACACCATGAAAGGATATAAAAGTCTATTATTTTCCTTTCTTCAGAGGATCTTCTCTGGGCCTACCCTACCATCTTTCCCATGGTGGCTGTCTCTCTTAATGAAGTCACTTTCCAAGTTTTGGAGAGAGGTCTCTCTTTCTCTTTAAGGCACCATCATACTCCCTCTTTGTAATAGTCCCCCACCTCAAGGCCAGATCATGGATGGTTCCACTGCCTCTGTGTCTTCATTCCTAATAAAAACCACTTCTGAAGGGTAACACTGCCACACTCCTTTTTCTAACAGCACGGATGTATTTAATGTCTTTGGGTGTAAGCATCAAACATACTGTAAATAAGTCATGTGACACAATTATCCAGTCAGCAGTCAGTTGTTACAATTCCTTATTCAGAGTCTTCACACCTGTCAACACACGGGCGGGGGGGGGGGGGGGATTAGATTAGAGTTTTTCTTGTGTATTTGTGTATACTCTCTCAGACTTCCAAATTCAATAAAAAGAACACATGGAACTAACTTGTAGGTGGTGAAAACTCTCTATCTCTCTGGTGTGTGTGTGTGTGTGTGTGTGTGTGATATTCCTGCAGCAATGTGTTCTTGTTGCTCTACGGTATGTTCATAGAAAATGTAGGCAACTAAAGCACACTTGTCTGAGGGTATTTCTGCCTCATTTTGGTATTCAACACTTGTGAAAGAATAATAATGGTGATCAGGACCACTGCGTGCCTGTTCTACATAAAAGAAAAATCCAATTGGTATTACAGAGCTGCTGGTCTTAGATTCTCTCTTTCTGCTTCAGCTGATATATAGTGTAAATCTAAAACTTATTTTAAAACCTGTCTGGGTAAGACAGCTTTTAATTAATCTTCTCTTAGTTTTTATACTATATGGTACCTGGAAGATGCAAGATCAATCATCACTGCCTTGTAACGTGAAGTTGTGAGACAGAAAGATAAATGAGCTATCAAGCTTAGCATTTTGATAGCTAAGTTAATTTAACCAGCTCCAGAACATACTCTAGACTGGTGGATAAAGTTGTGAGCTGGGGCACTGCTTGTTATAATAGTGAACGTGGTATGTTATTGAAAAAAATAGGAATTTGCTGTCTGTGCTCTATGAAAATTTAAATCCAAGATCAGAGAGGTGTTAGTGGGTGATAAGGTCACAATGCTGCTTCCTTCAAACCAATTAAGGCAGCTTTATTAATTCAAACTTTTAATTGAGCACTGGTGACAAGGCTCTGGGCTGGTCAGCTGTCTTCCTCTGCAGAATGCATAAGGAAGAGCTTGGCCATGCCGAAGCAATTTTAACTCAATTGATACAGAAGAGGAGATCTCAGTACTCTGTTTCCTAATGAGAATATCAGGATTTTTTTAGATCATAAATTGTATTTCAAATTGTATTTTCTTAGTGATAGGAATTTGAAATTGATTCTTATCCTTGAGGGAGAGGATACCCCCATCCTTGGAATATCCATTTCTGAAAGTATGTTTCAATCAGCAAGAATAAGAATAAAACTGCCTGCCTGGCTTCTCAAAACTACCAATCTAAGTTATAATAGAACTTCAAAGGAGAGAAAGAGGTTTCAGAAGTCACTGGAGAAGTATTTAGATATGTTAATCACAGCTATTAGGGGATATCAACTTTGGAATGTCACATCTATTCAAGTAAGCAAGGGTAAATGGAGCAGCTTTGATATGCTTTCTCTCCCTTAAGATGATAATGAAATCCAACTGCTAGAAAAGGGAAAATCTACCTTTATCCACTCCAACACTTACCCATCCCCAGCTGGCCCATGTCAGACAGGTTTTTTTTTCTATTTTGTTCAGTCATTTGTTCACTCACTCTTAAATAAATACATATCTAAATCACTGGCTACATATAAGCCAGGTCTTTTGTTCTGTTTTAGAATCATAGTTACTACTAAGTCATAGTTCATATCTTCAAGAAGTCACAAAGAAATGTTAGGTATTACAAAATGACATGTATGTGGTTGTTATTTTATGTCAACTTGACTAGGTTGCAGACTGACCAGATATTTGGTTGGACATTTTGAGTGTATCCCAGAGGGTGACTCAGGATGAATAGAATGGGTGGACTGATGGAGTGCATAAAACAGATGGTAGTTGCCAGTGTGGGATGCCTCATCCAGTCTATTGATGGCCCAGAAAAAAAAAGAAAATGAATGCCCAAGACTGAATTCTCTCTTTGCTTTAAGCAGGGCCATCAGTCTTCTCCAGTCTTTGGACTTATGCTCAGACTAGAGCATGTGTTGTTAATCCCAAAGAAGTGAGGAGAAAGATCACCACCCCAAATCATCATGGCCAAATTAATTGAAGCAAGCAATTAATTAACACAAGCTTTTTACTTGTGTAACCAGGCTGCCTCCACATAAGGCAGGGTTGAAGACATCAGCATTGGATGTGGGGAAGATAATGTTTTTATAGATAAGGGATAGAGAGTTTTCAAATGGGGGATTTGGCAGGCCAATACAGAACATAACAAGGTTGGTCACAACAACAGGTGTTCATAATCACCTTTTGAAACAAAGGTAAGGTTGCAGGATGATCATAACAACCTCCTGAAACAAAGGCACAGTTGCAAGGTGGTCATAACAACTTGTTGAAACAAAGATATTATTTCCATTTCCTGGAACAGGCAGTAGAGAACCATTTATAGTTAAGGTTACAGGTGGGGCATAGCCCAATCTTTGAGAAACAGAGATTTAATCATTAACAGGAATGAAACTACTTTGTCTTTAGTATAAGATAGCTTTCAAGCCCAAGATGGAGGCAGGATGGTTCATCAGTGTATCTATATGTCATGATATAAATGGTGTGTGTTTCCACGTCTGTGTCTGTGTATGCCCACATGTGCCTGTGAGCAATATCCACCTGGTGGTTCCTGGAACTCAAAAGACAGTCGTACAGGTAAAAATGAGAACAACTGTACCCTAGGGCTTTCTAATTACAGCCACAAGCCATCTTCAAATTCACATAATACTCCTCTCTTCATCCACCACCTCTCCTTACTGACATAGACCGTTGCCTTTAGAAATCAAACAGTTCAAAGACTCACCTTAAGAACCTCTGAGCCCAACCACAAGAAACAAAAACACATTACTTCCTTCACATGCAGACATTTCAAAGTGGTCTGTGTGGTGTTCTCCTTTGTTGCAGCATCTCTAACCCTCAGTGTGTCTCTATTGTGATGGGCTCCTTTAAAGAAAGGACTTTCTTTATATAATGGAGGTAATTATTTTCACAAATCTATGGATGCTTAGAGATCAAAGTCACCTTCGAGGCATTGTAATACTGCTCTCAAAGATAAAATGATTCCTCTAAAATCATCTAGCTAGTTAGCAGCATAGCCAGATGAAAACCCAAATCTAGGGATTTCATAAAGATAGATTCCCCTTGCCTTTACATCAAGGACAGTTAGAAAAGTACTAGAAAAATAGTGTTGATTTTTGAACAAACCTCTGCTTCATTAAACAAACCTTTCTTACTATACTTTTATATAAAAAAATTTTGTTCTGAAGTCCTGCTAGTCAGAGTTTACTAATTAATTCATGCATATGCACACACACGTGCACATGTGTACACACACACACACAGAGAGAGAGAGAGAGAGAGAGAGAGAGAGAGAGAGAGAGAGAGAGAGAGAGAGAGAGAGAGAGAGACTGACTATTGGCAGAGTGGCAAAGGAAAAGAAACTCTGCATTGAACTAGATGCATGTATGGACATGTGCAAATACAATTATAAATTTCCATAAAGGTTTTAGAAGTGTAGACATTCATGTAGTTTTTAATGTTTGTTTCTAGTTCTATGCAGTGGGTAAAATCTGTAACCCTCAGTTTTAAATTTTAACACCTCAGGAGTCTACAGAATAGGCATTGCATTGAGAGGCAGGGGGGACGATAATGGTTAAGAGCATGGGCTTTGACATTAGCTATACCCCCAAGTTCAAACAGCTCTGCTGCTTAAAAGAGAATTCTTCCAGCTGTTTTTGTA
This sequence comes from Peromyscus eremicus, assembly GCF_949786415.1. Taxonomy (NCBI): domain Eukaryota; kingdom Metazoa; phylum Chordata; class Mammalia; order Rodentia; family Cricetidae; genus Peromyscus; species Peromyscus eremicus. The sequence continues at coordinate 55,317,224 of NC_081428.1, forward strand.
ACTATAATCACTTAATAAGGGCAAAGTAGTGAAAAATGGCAATACAGGTGCTCCTGTGTTTGGAAATTTTTGTTCAAATCAAATCATCAAATCATCTATAGACAGTGTGGGGAGTATGTATATACTATAAGAAATAAAATCACAGTGGCCGTATTTATAGTTAGTGTTTGGTGTTGATGTATTTTAAACTAAAAGTAATTTTGTTTAAAATAATTTTTATGATTACAAAATTGAAAACAACTTAAGAGTAAAAAACTCCATGAGAGCTATCTGAAAGAGTGTTAGATTACTAAGTGCTAATAAATCCTGTCTAGGAAAAAGATAAAACAGATGATTTTGTTTTTGTATTTATGTTTTAGTTTTTACATCCTAACTACAGTTTTCCCCACTTCCTCTCCTCCCAGTCCCTCCTCTCCACCTCCCTTCTTCCCCCTATCCACTCCTCCACCTTGTTTCTCTTCAGGAAAGGGTAGGCCTCCCATAGAACTCAACTAGCTATGGTATATCAAGCTGTAGTGAGACTAGGCACCTCCTCTCCTATTAAGGCTGGACAAGGCAACCCAGTGGGAGCAAAGGGTCCCAAAAGCAAGCAACAGAGTCAGAGACAGCCCCTGCTCCCTCTGTTAGACTCCAACAGAAGACCAAGCTACACAACTGTAACATATGTGCAGAGGGCCTAGGTTAAACCCCAGATGATTTTCTTTATGTGTTTTGTTTTGTTGTTTTCTATTGTGGCTGGAGAGAAAGAAATCTGTATCAGGCAGCAGCCTGCACTTCCTTCCAACAGCCTTTCAGAAGATAAGCCAATGAGGACCTACTCTGGCAGATGGACAGAACTGGAGATGAAATACAGTTAGCTATTGTGACTGGCTTGTATGTGGTCAGACACAGGTGACAGGCCTTGGGAGCAGACTCACTGTAGACTGGTTACCAGCTGGCATGAGTGGCAGGAAGCAGACTACTTGCTTTAAAATACTCACGAGGGCTGGAGAGATGGCTCAGTGGTTAAGAGCACTGGCTGCTCTTCCAGAGGTCCTGAGATCAATTCCCAGCAACCTCACGGTGGCTCACAGCCATCTGTAATGAGATCTGGTGCCCTCTTCTGGCCTGCAGGGACACATGCAGGCAGAAGACTCTGTATATATAATAAATAAATAAATCTAAAATAAAATAAAATACTCATAAAAGAAGCAACAGAAGCCCAGGATTCAATACTTGTCCATTCCCCAGAGCTACGGAAAACTACCCAGGGCAGACAGTCTTGACTTCACATGACTACTGCATTGCACCTGAAGAATCCCAGGAAGCAGATAGTCAGCCTGGGTTTTATCCTCGGGGTGAGAAGAATTTCTGGGTAAATGCACCCAAAGACATCCTGTTTAGGGGAAGGACAGAGTAGAGTATGGACTGTCGCCTCCAGTCCCTCCCAGCTCACACTATTGGTCCCCCAGTTACTCTTAGAGCCAACGGCCAGCAGGGAGCAGGGGAAAAGGGGATGGTCGGAAGATCACCTGGAAAACTGACCTGCAGAATTACTCTCACAAATTTTCAGTTCATCTCGCGTCTGAGACAAAACAGCTCCTGATCCCCTTCAAAACACCGGAAACTAAATGACCATACTATATTTAAAACAGATCTCTACTCTCAAGGAAAAAGGAACAAAACAGACATTGAAAGTTTCTAACCCTCAGAAGAATGAGCAAGTCAAGGGTCACTTACAAGATGGTCCGTAGCAAAGAGGCACTTCCTTTGTGTGTGTGTGTGTTTCCACAAACGATAGCAATGGTTGATTCCTGACTTGAGGATGTTGGACATGTTAGGAGCCCTCTCTGAGCCTCGGTTTTCATGTCCTTAAATGAAAGAGCTAAAGATTAAATTTTACTTTTCCTGATGGGCGTGATAAAACACAGGTAGCACAGGGTCATATATAAATTACCTTTAACAAATTGTAGTCATTGTGACTTGTTTGACTTTTCTCTAATGTTTATTTTTTTTAGATCTATTTTATTTTGTATACCATTATTTTTGCCTGCATATGTATGTGTACCTCACACGTATTTCTGGTGTACACAGAAGTCAGGGGATGTCAGATTCCCTGAAACTGCCACTATGAATGGTTGCCAACCACCATGTGGATGCTGGGAACTGGACTGAGGACCTCTGCAACAGCAGCAAATGGTCCTAACTACTGAGCCACCCTCTTGCCCCACAGTGTTAATTTTTGATGAACAAAATCCCGGTCTTAGGCATTATATAGCATTGTAGTAATAATACACATTTAGTCAAAGCATAAAAAAAGACAAACGTAAGAAATATAGAAGACATTGCTCCCCACCCCACCTCACTCCCCCCACCTCCCCCATCATCCACTATGGAGCCCAAACAGCTAAGTCTTTTGTTCTTTTGTTATCTGTAGGTAATTAGGTATTATTAATTTAATTACAAGTTACTCTTACTTATTAACATAGTTTGTTTTCCTGTCTGCTTTTGTTAGTAAATAACTAATTTTGCTACATTGGAGGAAATCACTTTATGCTCAAATCTGATTGATTTGTGACTCCCTAAAATTCTTGTGCTGAAAGCTATTGCCAAAGGGATGATGGTATTAGAAGGTGAGGTCTGTAAGGGTGATAGATCATGAGATTCATCCTGAACGGGACTGGTGACCTTATAATAGAGGCCCCATTGGTCTGCCTTAGGCTTCAGCCATGTGAGGTCACATAGAAGGAATCCTCACCAGGCACTGACTCTGCCAGCACCATAATGTTGGACTTCTGAGCTCCTAGAACTACAAACAGCAGATTGGTTATTCACAATATGACCCAGTGAAGGTATTTCAACATAGCAGCTGAATGGACTGAGGGACCTAAGAAGCCCATCAAGCTCATCCCACGTTCTAATGTGTGTTCTAAGGAGGGGTTTTCTGCTTCTTTGGACAGAGCATAACAGACAAAATGAAGGAGTACCCAGTCTTCAGCCTTTGTCTTCCTATCTCCAGCAATCCTAACACCATGGGCCAAGCATTCCTTTCACACCTGGGAAAAGTCAGCAGAGTGACTGGTGTGCCCCAGCATCCAGTCACACTCTATAGTCCTTATCTCCTTCGGTTAATGACATTCAGCAGCTATCAGTGTCCACAGCACAACAGCCCTAGCCTACTCTAGGAAATCCTTGTGGATATCTGACTCTGCATTCACCCAGGGCCAGCCCCGCTTGCCTGATGATTACATTCATCAGTGACTTTGTGAGCATTGGCCTCCCCTAGATCCAGCTACCCCTGAGGGAGAAAATGTTCACAATCACATTGCTCAGACCATTGAGGAAAATGCCATTCAAATGCCTCATCAAAGGCGTAATACACACAGAGCCACACTATAACTTTCACGCTGTTGTAGAAAAAAAAAGTTAGATTAGTCTGACAAGATTAGGTCTTTTAAGAGTCCTTCTGATTTTTCCACACTACCCCATAATCCCTCTAAGACTTTGAAAATTAATCCTCCTATTATGATTGTACTTCAAGAGCTGACTATTGTGCTGCCTGGTTTATGGCATCTGGCATCATGTGCCCCTTAGCAAGCCTCTCAGTTTTCAGAGGGTTTTGTTTCTGGTAATTCCTTAAGCATCCCAGGATTCAAACCATTCTATCTTGTCATTTATTTTATTAATCCTAAGTATGTCTTAAAAAGAAAGAAATAGAAATTAATGAAAACAAATTAGCATTCTTGATGGTGAAAGATACCTTCAAGGATGTTCTCATTTCTTCAGCGTGACATTGTACTGAATGGCTGTTCTGGAGCAAGATGACATTATAGCCTTGATTTCTTTACAGATGGACAGCATCTCACTTTAAACAGGACCATGTTAATCAGGGATGGGGGGGGTTCAAACCAGGGGGAGTCCAGCTGTTAGAAATTCATGTTGGCCATAAGGAGGATCTGACAAGTGGCCCTGATAAGCCAAACTATAACAATTCTTTTTCAAAGATCCCTTTCTAAGGGCATGGCTTCCCATCAGCCTAAATCACCACATCCTCTGACCTGGGCATGATGGTGATCTCCTAACTAGTATTGCTGCACCAGCTATAACTGTTGACCATGTCACCACCACGCTAGATCAAGTCTCGCCCTGTTTAAAATACTCTGAAGCCTCTCATTAGGAATAGGAAATACATATGTTTCCTTTTAAACAGTATATAAAATCATGTACAAGACCTGGTCCATGACTACTTAAACCTCCCCTGGTGCTGTCCTGCTTTAATACAGCATACATTATTCCCCAGAACCATTGCTCTGTGCAAAATCATGCAATAAAAATCCATGAGGCTTATGGCAAGAATGAGGCCAGGGGAAAAGTGCTCAAAAGGTTCATCAGTACCACAGTTTAAAAAGATAGGAACCAAACAAATTCTGGGCACAGTTTTACATATCTTCAAAAAGTAAGAAACGTAGCAATGCTTCACAAATATGATACTTTACTGGGGGGGGGAGGAATAGAAGTTTGCTTATGTCAATGAGTGGCAGAAGAATTATAGTTTGTGGATTACTAAATAATGGAAAGATGGTTAACTGAAATCAGGAGGAGAACTGAGTGGATGTGTGTGAATTATATACACAGTAAACTGAGGCATGGGAGAGTTGTGAGGATGCATGCTGTCTATTTGATATATTCTTCCACTTCTCACTTCAGCAGGGTACACAGCTTTTTGCATTCAGTTCCTATTCCTCCCAGTAAAAAAAAAAAAAAAAAAAATCACACATGTCAAATGCAAAAATCCATATAATATGATGCTCAAATTGTCACTGCCAAACCTGTGTGAACATATGTTTCCATTCTGGAAGCAAACAGCCCCCTGACCCTCCCAGCACAGAGTCCCTGTTATCCAATACTCAACATCCCCATTGTGCCAAGTTTGGCCCTTTCTCTTACTGAACTGTCCTTGGTCAAGTTTTCTATGGCCTCAAAGCTACTTTCAATGCCATTGCAACAAATGGTCTTAGTCCCACATCTTTTTTAATACATAGCCTCCATGATCACACCCTCAGAAACTTGCAGTTGTTGAGGTTCTAGTAAAATGAGGTAAATAAAATTAAGTTTCTATTCTTTGATTTTGTCTCTCTCCTGCTAGAAAGCAGGCTCTTTGAGATCGAGTACCATCTCTTCCTTCACATATTAATTTCCACATCCTTCTGGGTATTGTGCCCAGCACAAAAAAAAAAAAAAAAAAAAAAAAGGCTTTCAAAACTCATCTCCTGAATGATAAGAGAATGAATGAATGATGGTGTTTGAACAAATATCAAATATATCCAGCAGGCTCTCACAGAATGGCCTTATTAATGCGGTTACAGCCCTTACTCAGTTAAGCCCCTTACAATTTAGCTCTTGGTTAGATTTAATGATCTCATTGTAAAAGAGCTTGAAGGAAAACAGTACAAAATTAAATTTAAAAACAGAATATAGGAGACTTTGAAGAACAGATTACTAGAGTTACACAACACAAAAACAACAACAAAAGAAAAACTCAGCCCTCAAAATGCCAAGAACAGGTGGTTCATCCATGCTCTTAAAAGCTGGACTAAGCCGGGCGGTGGTGGCGCACGCCTTTAATCCCAGCACTTGGGAGGCAGAGCCAGGCGGATCTCTGTGAATTCGAGGCCAGCCTGGGCTACCAAGTGAGTCCCAGGAAAGGCGCAAAGCTACACAGAGAAACCCTGTCTCGAAAAACCAAAAAAAAAAAAAAAAAACCAAACCTGGACTAAACTCTCAGAGATGACAATGGAAAATTATCCCACTTGTGAGAGTGTCTAAAAGGACTTGATGGGACCTTTTTAGAACCATGAGCCAACTTTTGCTGTCCATCTTTTAGGAAAAATCTGTAGAAATGTTGAAGGATCTACAAGGAATTAAATAGTCATTGTAGAAAAGCTAAAAGCATCCAAGAACTTTAGCATTTTGCACCACAGAAAAGCAACTGTAACTGAGGTGTCTGAACATCTCTTGGTGTTCACTTTTTACATCTATGCTTAAGGTGGACATGTGACCAGTGTAAGAGCTCTGTTCCCAGCTTCCTTTGCAGCTATGTGAGATCATATGATCATGAGGTAAGCATTTGACAAATGGGTTATAAACACCAATTCCGACTTCCACAAGACTTCCTTTTGAAAAAGCTGAGTGTCTTAGTAAGGGTTTCTATTTCTGTGAGGAGATGCCATGACCATGGCAACTCTTAGAAAGAAAACATTTAATTGAGGGAGCTTGCTTACAGTTCAGAGGTTCAAGTCCATCATGATGGGCATCATGGCAGCATACAGGCAGACATGGTTTTGGAGCTGAAGAGTCCTACAACTTGACTCAGGGGCAAAAAGAAGTCCACTGACTGTCACACAGAGTGAAGCTTGAGAAAAAAAATTCTCAAAACCCGCCCCACAGTGACACACTTCCAACAGAAGATGTGTCTCAGATTAAAGGTGTGCCCTACAGCCTCAAGGTCTGGATTAAAGACATGTGTCATCCAGCCTCCTCCAACAAGACCAGACTTCCTCCAACAAGGCCACACCTCCTAATAGTGCCACTCCCTATGAGTTTATGGGGGCCAAATACATTCAAACTACCACACTGAGTCTTACTCATTGTCCAGTTTATCTTGGAACGCAGGTGTCCAAGTGCCATATTGGATCATAGGCTGACCCTAGAAGTAAGGATCACAGTCAATAAAGCAATATTAAGGAAACAACAAAGGTCTGAGTAAACTTAAGAAAGGGCCATTATGGCCGCCATGAACTGCTACACTGTAACATTTTAATATGAGAGAGAAAATACCTGGCTGAAACCATCTCACTTTATATTTTAACTTTAACTGTAAGTTGTAAAGGTAACTACTTTCCTGCCTTTCCTTAGAAACTAAACCCTAGACTAAGAAATAGTTCAGGGACAGACCACAGTATAATTTAGGAAAACATTAATCACAACTTAAAAGGTGTTTTTTGGCAAAGAAAGTCAGAGTACCTAGTCATAGCTAGAAGGCAAGGGAGAGAAAAAGAAGTTGAATTGCTCCACCTAACCAAGTATTAGAGAATAAGCACCTAGGAGTGGGAGAGTTTGTTCCGACATGAACAGTACTTGTTGCTCTTCCAGAGAACCTGAGCCTAGTTACAAGTACTTACACCTTGCAGCTCAGGAACACAGGAGACCTCAAAGAATAAGTTGTTAGAGCCATGCAACTCAAAAATAACAATAGAAGAATGGTTCAGCCCTCAAAATGCCAAAAAGAGGTGACTCATTTTTGCCCTTAAAAAAAAACGGGACTTGGCCAGGCGGTGGTGGCGCACGCCTTTAATCCCAGCACTCGGGAGGCAGAGCCAGGGGGATTTCTGTGAGTTCGAGGCCAGCTTGGACTATCAAGTGAGTTCCAGGAAAGGTGCAAAGCTACACAGAGAAACCCTGTCTTGAAAAACCAAAAAAAAAAAAAAAAAAAAAAAAAAGGGACTATATTTACATGGATGATAACAGAGCAGAGTCCCATTTGCAAGGGTATCTAATGGTCCAACAGGACTCAGGGAGGTCTTTTTAGAACCACAGGCCTTCTCTAGCTGCAGGATACCTGATGCCTTCATCTGGCCTCTGCATCTCTCTCTGACTGACTGCCTCTGTCTCTCTCTCTCTCTCTCTCTCTCTCTCTCTCTCTCTCTCTCTCTCTCACACACACACACACACACACACACACACACACACACACACACACCACATCACACCTGAAACACACACACATACACATAAATAAAAAATAAATATTTTATTAAAAAAATAAGAGTAAGCACTGTAAAGGAGCTTCTAAAAAAGACTGGGGACAGGAAGGAAAGTGGTAGGTTCTATGTGCAAGAGCCCATAGAAAACTCCCTGATCTGGGTCTAAGAGGACAATCCCTCTAAAGGAGAGAGAGAAAAGGGGAGAAGAGGGAAGGAGAGAGAGAGAGAGAGCAGGGGTCTGACTTTCTGTCAATAACTTGAAGGCTCTCCTCAGGGATTAAAGCTAGGGGTTCAGTATTGTAGATACAGGACATCAGGGCCTGGAAAACTAAGAATCATGAGAAAACAGGAAAAGTCCTCATCCATCAAAACTGTGTTCCAGCATCCCCTTTGTTGACAGATCTTCCCGAACCCTCGTGGATAGGATTAATCAGCCACCCTTCCATAGTAACACAGGCTCTGGGACATTTATCTCTTGTTGTGCTTCTCCCATTGTGAGCTATTTGGAAACATGATTATCTTATATTTGTCTTATCTCTGGTGCCTAACACAGTTAATACCAAAAAGGCTTTAGAGAATTGAACTGAATCGTGAGTTTTGTAATAATATCACTGATGTGGTCAAAACCTTGAAGGTAATCTTAGTAAATCCTTATTTGCAGATTTGAGAGAGAGAGAGAGAGAGAGAGAGAGAGAGAGAGAGAGAGAGAGAGAGAGAGAGAGAGAGAGAGAGATTAAAGTCCTAAAAGTACACAGCTAGGAACAGGCAGACTTGGGACTAGAACCCAGGTCTCTAGAGCCTAAGTTACCTGCTATTCCCCACTGTCCTGTGTTCACTCACACTCTACTCCAAACCCTTGCCACAATCCTGGAGAAACATTTTACGTTTGAGCAGCCTTCCAGATCAGTCATTGTGTTGCTGTATGTCAGACAACCCCACTCCCATTTGTTTCATTTTCAGGGAGGGAAAAGATGAGATTTGTGCTTCCCGTTTGCAAGATTCCTTGTGAGTGCCGAATATGAATAATGAACAGATAGAGTTAGCAACGCACAGATAAGTGCATAGATTCATCAGCCCTCCTGGGGCTCATAAATTGCAGAGAAAAGTACATTTTTCAAAGGAAAGATCATTATACATCTCTGGATTGAAAAAAAAAAAAAGAAAAAGAAAAAGAAAGGTGGGAGGAGGGAAGAAAAAAAACAAACAGGAGAATTTGAGCAAAAACAAGTCAGACAACACTCACTGCAAACATCCCTGTAACATTTGCAGCCTGTACACAGAAGCCAGCTCGAGCTGGTTTCCAAGATCCTCATAGTCACCGCAGTGCCCTGCTTTATCTTTTTATTTTGCTCTCCTTCACGAATCTACTCCATCATTGGTTGGGTCCTCTGTGTCATTGCGAGCTGCTCGCTCACTCTGCTATCTCCCACTTTCCAGAGATAAATGCCTCACACCTGGGAAACAGACGCCTCTAATCAGTATTAAAACCTGAAGTTTATGCCCGCTTTTGATGGTTTTCCGAGTATATTGGGGGGGGGGCTGAATAATAATATTCTCAATGCAACACCATTCGACACTTAATCAGAAGTCTGTTTTGTGAGGGTTCTCTTGCTGTCACTCATTGTACACTCATCCCAAACACAGTTGTGCAATGAAAGAAAAGACTTGGTATCTGATCTCTGAAAATCCCTTCACACACCACCCCCCTCCGAGATGATATCTGGGGGAAATGGGTACATTCATTTTGTAAAATCTCAATTAATTTTTAAACTTGGATGAAAGCCAAAATTGTGGCAAGAAAAATCGGGAAAGTAGTAACTGTTTCATATTTGCTAAGAGATTGTGTTTCCTTCCCGTTACTTGAGAAGTATTTATAATCCATTATGTTGTTAAAGCATTTAAGTGTAACTGCTAAGACAGTGAGAAGGAAAAGGTTAAGTAGTCACATCTATAATCCCAGCACTTGGAAGGCTGAGTCAGGAGGAGCAGGAGTTCCAGGTCAGCACTGACCGCACAGGGGGACTTTGTCTCAAAAATTGAACAACAAATGATTCTATAGTACTAGCACTGAGAGGCTAGAGCTGAGGAAGAGTTTACTTGGGCAGCAGCAAGAAGCTCATGCCTCAGACCAGTGTAAACTCTTTCTGCAGTTAAACTCAGCTTAGAAATCTTTCTCCTAGTTCGAGAGACAGATTTTCCAACCTGGATACTATGGCTTTCTTTTGCAAAATACAGAGAGATGAATAAGGAAGCTGTAGCATCACACAGATATTGGGGGACCCTTTTTCTGGGGTAATAATAATATGACTGAGGCCAGACAGCACCCTTGGAGACAAGGAAATGAAATAAAAGCAGGTGAGAAGAAAGTCTATAGCCCACAATGGACTTACTCAAGCTATGGGAAGAATTGGAAATGGCTCTACTTAAAATATCAAGTGGGGAGCTGTCACAGTGCATATGATATATTACTGTCCTGTGTCCTGATGTGACCACTATGAACTAAAAGAACAAAGGAGGACCAAGATGGGGATGTCTTAGGTGTGGGAACTTTCGAAATTCATATTTGCCCTTGACCAGGTACACATATCCTACTTCGTTTTATCTGTATTGAAAGCTAGGCTAAGTTATGCTGTGATAACAAACTAACCTGAGTTTACAGCAAGAGTCCATATTGCATGTCCATCATAGACCGACCATCATGTTGTTCCAAGTTGCAAGCTGGGAGAAAAACCTTCCATCTGGAATACTGCTGGGAGTTATGTTAGAGGTGAAAGGAACAGTCACTTGCCAGCTTCAGTCTCTGAAGTGACATGCGTCACTCATTGGGATTGCTTCTGAAAGTCCTATCAGCAACCTGGTTTTGCGCTCAGTGCACTTGTATAACCTTGAACAGGAATCATATCATCTACCTCATTGTGTTTGTGATAGCTGTGGCTAGTGATCAAGATAATTCTGGCTTCATAAGTAATGGCAATCATTTCTGTAATCGACACAAAAGCTCCAGGTGTTGTTATAAACAGTCATCCAGACATGGTTGTAACTGGTCTTTGATGATTTATAGTTTACAGCTCTCGTCCACTGTGAGCATGTATTAAATTTTAATGGTTTGGGTATGTTTACGATATTTAAGCCTAAGGTCTTTAATGAGGAAAAACAATAATCTAATTAATTGATTCTCTTCTTGTGTGCCTATGCTGAAATCTAACATCATGTTCAAGAAAGTGCGTGAATGATGCATAAATTCTAAATAGTTCCCACTTCCCGCCAAGAAGCTGCATCTTCCAGCACCTCTCTACAACAACATCTTCTAAAAAGAAAAGGCCTCCTGAGCCCCAACACTTCATCCGCTTCAGAACATAATTCATAGGGTTGGTGCCTGAAGCATCGGTCTGGAATTTATAATTATTTTTCAGTGATGTGAGCTTTAATTGGCTTAGCAAAAATAATGAAGTGCACACCCTATAAATAGTTCTCTATCTGCTTGGAAACACATGTGTCATGAGCCTCCTTCTCTGACTGCAAAGGTGAGAGTGAATGGGTCTGTTTACCCACCACAGAGAGGAAGCAACAGCCCTCAGACATGGTTTCCAGCAAGTGACTTCAAGTTAAAGTCCCCCAAAACAACATTTATCATGTCATTTCAGAAGATATTGCCTGGAGGCAAGAGAAAGAAATAACAGTTTTGTTCTGTCTTTTAATGTTCCTTTCATTTGATTTTTTTTTTAGCCTTCTCTGCCAACCAGCAAAGTTTCTCCTCAGCCATTGAAATCATTATTATAAAGATTCCTAAAAATTCCGGAAAACTCAGACCTGTTCCCTATTCTAAGTGTCCCAGAGAACAAAACCTTGACCATTATGCAATTTTGAAGAATTCTAAGCTGTGATCGTATTTTGTTTCTATTGGTATTGGTCACAGAAAGGCTAGGTAAGAGGATTGGCTGGTTGATTGTTGATCAAAGGAAGGAAGGAATTGGTGTGTGGTCTGAGGATACACCTGATGGCAATGTCAAATATAGACCTTTTGGTAGGAGACAGAGGAGTCCACTGTCTCCACCCATCTCTTCTTCCTCACTGACAACTTTCATTTGTCCTTTTGCTCCATCCCAATGTCACTCACACTTGATTTTCTGCAAAACTGTTGGCCTTGATCTTGGTCCTAGTCATCTTAGTCACCTGTTCATTTGTTCCTGACCTTGTTTTCATCATTTGTAGATGTTCTCATCAGAAAGGTCACCGTTACTCATGGGAATAAACAGGAATACCTATGACTGGAGTTGGAGAAAAAAAAAATCCTTGTTGAGTCTTAGCTACTTTTCTATTGCTGTGACAAGATGCCATGACCAAGGTAACTTATAAAAGAAAGCATTTAACTTGGAGCTCACCATTCCAGAGGATTAGAGTCCATGACCATTATGGCAGGGAGCATCACAGCAAGCAGACAGGCATGGCTCTGGAGCAGTAACTGAGGGCTCACATCTTGATCCACAAGCACAAGGCAGCTAACTGGGAATAGCATGGGCTCTTTGACACTTCAAAGCCCATCCCCAGTGAGATACCTCCTCTAACAAGTCTACAGCATCTCATTGTAGATGTAACCATCTTGTTAAATAAGAAACACGGAGCCAATGCAGAGATGAAAGCCCAAGAGGTCAGAGCAATAGCTAAGAGCTAAAAACCTTACCCTTCACTGCCACTGCTGTCCTCCTCAGCAAGAGACCTACTTCCTATGTGTTTGTCCTTTTTATTAACTTTCTATTCTGCCTGCTCATTGGTTGTAAACCCAACCACATGACCTCCTCGTCACTGCCCATCTATACAGACCTCCAAGTCTTTTATGGTTGGTATTGAGATTAAAGGCATGTTTCTCCATGCTGGCTGTATCCTTGAACACACAGAGATCTGCCTAGCTCTGCCTCCCAAGTGCTGGGATTAAAGGCGTGCACCACCACCGCCCAGCTTCTGCTATGGCTTGCTATTAGCTCTGATCCCCAGGCAACTTTATTTATTAACATACAAATAAAATCATATTTCAATACAAATAAAATACCACCATATCTCATCCTTCCCAAACAGTTCCACCAACTGGGAACCAATCATTCAAATATATGAGCCTATGGGAGCCATTCTCACTCAGACTATGACATTGAGTGTGTGCCAATGAGTTAAGACATGAATTTGAAAAAGGCTCAATGTTGAATAGAATCTATACAAAGTGATATAATCACCCATTGTTGAACTGTTGCTCCCTTTGTGTCCCTATTATATGTTGCCTCTAGGAAGAGAGTAAAAACAGCAGTTTGACTTATTCAAATTCTTTATCAGGCTTAAAAGCTTGACTCAATGACAAATTCTCCTGAAAGCCATTCTTCTCTCCTGTTGGCAGTATTATTCCTTTTTCCATTATGTTAAAAGCAAAAAAAAAAAAAAACCACATTAATTTATAAACTTATTGTGGTATTTTTGTATTGTTTATGTTATTTAGTTCTATTACAATTTTTCATGGACAGGAGTAAATCTTAGTCATTTTTGCATCAATGATGCCTGTGCTGGTTAGTCTTATGACAACTTGACACACAAACTAGAGTCATCTGAGAGGAGGGAACATTAGTTGAGAAAATGCCTCCACAAAACCCAGCTGTAAGGCATTTTCTTAATTAGTTATTGAGGTGGCAGGCCCAGCCCATGGTGGGTGGTGCCATCTCTGGGCTGGTGGTCCAGTCTTGTATAAGAAAGCAGGCTGAGTGAGCCATGGGGAGCAAGCAAGGACGCAGCACCCCTCCATGGCCTCTGCATAAGCTCCTGTCTCCAGGTTGCTGCCTTTTTGAGTTCTTGTCCTGACTTCCTTTCATGAACAGCAATATGGAAATGTAAGTCAAACAAACCCTTTCCTCCTAACTTACTTTTTGGTCAAGGTGTTCCATCACAGCAATAGAAACCCTAACTAAGACAATGCCAAGTCAAGTATTGGACACACAATGGGGGCTTGGGATGTGACTAGCTGACCTGAAATATAGGTGATGGTTGGCACTGAAGTAGTTGAAATTGCCTATAGAGAGGAACTGTGGAATGCAGAAGATAAGACATGGGATTGGCATCAGAGAAATCAAAAGGCAAATCCTTAATCTTCCACTTACAAAGTTTGTAAGCTCACACAGTTAATTGATCTCCAATAATTCTGTTTTCCTTTACAAAATAGAGACATCATTCGCCGTTCCCTAAACTGAGCCACAGGTGAGCTAAAGAGCATTTACATCAATGATATGCAATGAATTACTGCAAATGTGGTCACTCCAACCAAACCTCTTCAGGTTCCTCTTCTCGAGGCAGCCCTTCTGTGTACTACATTTCCAATAGCTATAACCTTCAGTCTGTCTTCAGGAGAACATCTTTTGGTTACTGAAGCTACTTTGGTCTAAACATGGGAGAACTAAACAAGTCCCTGTGGAGGAGTTTCTACCCAAAGACTGAGTCCTGGTCATGGCAGAACCCAGTGCATTTGCCTCTGAGACAAACTCTGGAGCTAAATTGTGCTGAACACCCTGCTCTCCACTTTTCTCTTCTGTCTTACACTGGGATTGCTGTGATAATAAACTGTTTGACATGACTCTCGTTTATGGATGTGTTTCTAGGAATCTGACCTAGAATGTGAACATCTCCAAACAGTAACCATTCCTACAACCCAGAGCGACTTAAGAGAAATATTTTTTTTAAGTGACTCTAAAAACATTTCCCTCTTGATGTCCTCTAGTTTTCTTGCCCTCGCTACACTTTGTCAACATGTTCATTTTAGGGAGAAAGAACAGCAGAACTTTTTAAAAATGCAAACATATGTGTGTCCATGTTCTTAACTGGGTAGCTGCCTCCTCAGAGCCCGTTTCTTCAACACTTGGCATCTTGATGGTGATTAACAAATCTAAAAATTCTGTTCAGTGATGTCTCACAGGAATGAGAAGGGTGTCTTCCATAAAAATCTTGTCCAGGGGACCCAAGACAACAGATGGGGTCTATTCTGGAACTGGCAGATTCTGGCACATCTTGAGGATATTTTCCCTGGGGAAATGGGTGATTCTGTGGGGTAAATTTACTTCATAATGTACCATTTTTGTTGAGACCACTTTTCAGTCATAGAATTTCAATGAACAACTACTGAGTCCTCTCATATTTTTTCTTTTACCAAAGCAAGGCTGAGAAATTCTATAGCCCTTAATTACAATGTGATGTCTCTTAAATTCAAACACAGCTGCACTACTGACCGGCTGCGTGATGAGGATGGATAAGTGACTATTCCTATGCCTCAGTCTCCTTGTCAATGAATTTTATATCAGAAGGTAGTTGTGATAATTCAATAAATATAAAATAGGTACCACAATGCCTAGCACAAGATGGTCTACTAAAGTTAGACACTGTTTTTGGATTTCACCACTGTTTCCTTTGTTATTTTAACTATTTCTTCCGCTATTATAAAGAACAAATGAAACGGGTCTTATCTGATAAACCCAGGGTACTTCCCTTGATAAAGAAGTTGTATCCAGGAGCTGCAGAAATGGCTTTAGCAGTTAAAAGCACATACTGCTCTTATGGAGGGCCCAGCACTCATGCAGGGCAGCTCATAACCACTTGTAACTCCAGCTCCAAGGGATCTAACATCTTTCTCTGGAATCCGTTGGCACCTGTGCACTCCTGTGCATTTACCCATATGCTCGCTCGCGCTCTCTCTCTCTCTCTCTCTCTCTCTCTCTCTCTCTCTCTCTCTCTCAACTTAAAAATAAATATTTAAAGGAAACCTCGAAGAATAGTATCAAAGCTGAGGGGCTGCCAAATGGGAGACAGAATAGACTTCTATTTAGACTGTAAGTAGCACTAAAAGCCACCTGTGAAATCCACATGAAGCTATTTCATCTCAGCAGGAATAGAATCTCAGAATATTCACTGTCTCCCAATGTTGGAATGGAGTCCTTCAAGATGGTAAACTCTCTGCCACGGGAGAGTTTCCTTTCTAGGAATGTTGCCTATATTTTGATCTCATTTGGCCGTAATGTTGTTCACAGGTACTAGAAATGTAATCCAATGAAGATTTTAACCTTAAGAACTTGGGGGACACAGAATACCCTGAAAAAAAAAATCAGTGGTTCTTAACCTGTGGGGTCATGATCCCCCTGGGGGTTGCACATCAGATATCCTGCATATCAGATATTTACATTATAATTCATAACCATATAAAAATTAGAGTTATGAAGTAGCAATGAAATAATGGTTGGGGTCACCACAACATGAGGAACTGTATTATAAGGTCACAGTATGAGGAAGGTTGAGAACCACCACTCTAAATGACGATCCTAGAGGCAGCATTTGAATCAGCTTGTCTCTGACCCTCTACTGCCCTGCTGCCCTGTTTTGCACTGGAAACAAGACACAGACACTGGAATTGTTCTTCCCCAAGACTGGTTATAGAAACTAGAATCTACTTACCTTAAATTGAGCCTGAAATACTAAAATTTGGCCACTGATTTTCTCCTGCCTTTCTGTGTAGGAGCTGGTAATAAAGAAATTCTCCAGCCTACCTAGCTTGACTATAAGAATCCCAATCCTAGAGAGGTCTTGCCCCCACACACAAAAGGAAGGAATACTACACATAGGAGCCAAGAATAAACCGAGCTGTCGCTGCTGCATGCCCCCACTCAGTCTACTACTTTAGGTCACAGCTTTTTGTCTGACCTCATTTTTAAGTGGCTCCCTGAGGGACATACTTCTCATCACCCTAGATAGAAAAGGCAACCACAGACCAAAGAAGATTCTATCCACATCCATGTTGGTGAGCCAGTAAGTTTACTGAGGTTACTTAAGAAGGGTGAATAACTTACCAAAAAGCCCCACCCCAGCATGGACGACCACTTCCCAAAGCCTCATCACTGATGTTCCTTGCGCACCTTGCTGGCAGTTAAAATGTCAAAGACTCTTTTCCTCCTAGCAATTGTTGACCATTTATACAACCTCAGGAGAGATCTCTAGAGTCTTGTGGGTTTCAGGAGCCTCGTGACCCTCCCCGTTCCCTCCATGAGGGAGTTAATGGGCCCAGACTTATGAGGGTCTCATGGGGGTGATCACAGCTGCTCTGAGTCAAGACAGCAATGATGATAATGCCCAACCAAGAGGAAACAGCTACACAACAGTTTATACTTGGCTGCCCATGCTTTATCAAACACAAGCATAAAAAAAAATATTTCACTGAGTCTTTACATCTTTGATTGAAAGCCCCTGTGTCATGTAAAACTAAGATCAAATAAATTTTTATACCTTTCTCTTGTTAACCTCTCTTTTGCTACAGAGGTATCAGCCATCCCCTTTTGCAATGTAAAGCAAAGCAATTATCCTCTTTACTCTATCCACAGAGTGCACGGCAGAAATGCAGACAGGACCCCGGTGCCATCACGTGTGCATCTCTTACATCTTTACAAGTGTACTTCTGTTCTGTTTAGCCACGGAGAGTCTTGCTGTGCTTATCAGTTTCTGTGCCAAGATGTGGACACGAAACTTCACAAATTTTATACCTTAGAAGCCAGGCACTCAAAATCAAAAGAGTAACTAACATATTACTATCTGGTTGTCACAAAGCCATATCCAGTTGAAAGGAAGACGCTCAATTCAAATGCAATCTGAACCAAACCATTGTACCAAAGAGGAGGCTCCTACCATGTGAATGCAATCCTTCCCAGAAACCACTGAGAAAAAATAAGGGAAGGCCCAAGTGCCCTAGCAAAGAAGGCAGAAGTTCTCCACAGTGGGAAGGAGTACACGGGGCAAATCAGGGCAGACAGAACAAGTGGGTTCCATCACACTTTAAAGTGAATAAAAAGTGGACCTGATTTCCTCTGACTTTCTCCTGCCCTCTCCAAATCCGCAAATCCTAAGTCAGACTTACCAATGGAAACAGACTAATTACTTGAAAATGAGTGGATACTAAACATAATGAAGGTTGCTCATTTTATCAAACAATGAGAGCTTTGGTCACACAAAGACTTCTACAACATTTCACTGAATGTAATATACCATTTGTTATACAACACACTATTGTTTTATACACAGTCACGTGAGAAAAAAACATGACAATTGTAATATGTTATTAGCCATAAAAATGTCAGATGTGAAGTTGTAAAGATATGTGTATCTAGGAACCAATGAGATATCAAAAAAATTATACCATAGACTGATATGGATTTACTTTTCTTCATTTAGCAAATTAGGTTTAAGTCAGTTAAGCAAGGATTTAATAAACACAGGCTAGGTACTATGGTAGGCATAGGGCATGCAGAAATGCTTGGGATCCATCTTTATATTCTAGAAATTTACAGGATTACAAGACACAGCCATATACAAACTAATTGTAATCAGATGTTCACAATCTCAAAAGCATCCTTTAACATTTATAGTGCAAAACCTTCCTACCTCAGGACATTTATATATGCTATTTCTTCTATACTGAATGATCTCTTTCTTTTATCTGGTTAGTTAGTATCTACATACAACTCTCTGGTCTCTTTTCCATAGGACAGACAATAGAGCCTGGATACCAGCTGGGGTAGTTTGAATGTAATTAGCCCTCATACTTTCATAGGGAGTGGCAACTATTAGGTGTGGCTTTGTTGGAGTGGGTATAGCCTTGTTGGAGGAGGTGTGTCACTGTGGGGGTGGGCTTTGAGGTTTCCTATGCTCAGAATGCCACACAATGAGTCAGTCAACTTCCTGTTGCCTGCAAGATGTAGAACTCTTGACTATTTCTCCAACACCATGTCTAACTTCAAGCCACCATGCTCCCCATCATGATGGTAATGGACTGAACCTCTGAAACTCTAAGTGAGCCACCCCAATTAAATGTTTTTCATAAGCATTGCCGTGCTCATAGTGTCTCTTCACAGAAATAAAAACCTTAATTAAGACACCAGCTTATGGTTAACACTTTTCTTCCTTCAAAGACCATATCTTGGGGATGAAAAAAATGGCTCTGTGGTAAGTGTGTTTGATGTGCAACAATGAGGACCTGAGTTTGAATACCAGACAACTGTATAAAAAGCTAGGCAGTAGCCAGGCCATGGTGACACGTGCCTTTAATCCCAGCACTTGGGAGGCAAAAGCAGATGGATCTCTGTGAGTTTAAGGTCAGCCTACTCTACAGAGGGAATTCCAGAACAGCCCAGGCTATACATAGAAATCCTGTTTTGACAAAGAAAAGAAAACAAACAAACAAACAAAAAAAGCTAGGCAAGGACACATATGCCTATAACCCCAGCACCAGGATAGTCAGAAATCCAGAGATGGGACCCTCTGAGGCTCACTGGCCACCAGCCTAGCCAAAGAATAGTACATTCCCATCTCAGTAAGAGACCCTGTCCAATGGTAATAAGATGGAGGGTGACAGAGGAAGATAGCCATGGTCCTCCTCTGGCCTCCATGTGTGTGCATCAGCATGCACATACACACATATGTGCACATATGCATCACATATACATACCCAAACAACAACACAGAAAGCCTTTATTTCCACAGCAACTAAAACCAATGCTATCCTCCTAAAAGAATACACTCAATAAGGGTATCACTTTGGCTTATTTACTATCATTGCTCCCGTTTTACCTGCACAGGGATATGTTGAATGAATGGATACATCAAAACATGTAGGTTAAACGTTTTTTGTGTTTATTTTTCTGTTTAGCTGACAACATTTTCTGTAAATTTTCCATGGATATGTGAATAAAAACACTAATGATAGACAAAGTGATTTCAGAAGCATGTCTGTGAAAACGGAGGCCAGGGGGTGCTCACTGGGTCTGCTCATCTGCTAAGGGCAAGCAGGAAGGGTTTCTTGAGATGGAGTACTTGAGGTAAGATTTGAGGGGTAGAAATAGGTAAATATTGGGAAATGGCCACCCTAATGGAGGAAAGCACTGAGATGATGCAGGGCAAGAAACAAAACAGGGGAGATCACTGAACCCTTGGGGAACAGGTACAAGACAATTGTGACAAGATGGAAAGCTGGACCCAGGGTGAACCAAGGCAAGAGACAACTACTACTAAGCCAATGAAGCTTTAAGAGCTTTCTCTTTTCTGATTCTTACCGAGGCTGACAAAGTTCCACTCCAGGGAAGAGAGAAGGAAGGAGTAGCCTCAGTAGCTCAGCCTCAGACTGCCTGTCAATCCCGGTGGTCTCCTAGGGTGCTACATGAAGTGTTCTTTTCTGTCCACTGAGCCCACAGCAAAAAGAACATTGCCCATTAATTGTCTTAAGGAACAACTGGATGCCATCACTGACTCCAAGGATGATCCAAAGGAGATGTTTCTCCGAAACCCAAAAAGGAACTAATGAAAAAAGAACAGAGAAAGGGCACAAAGGGCCTGGGCACCAGAGCCAGACACTGCAGTGTAGCTTTGGAAGCCACACCAAGAGAGCCAATCAATTGCATCCTCCTAGGTTTTCTTTGGGGAACAAAGCATCTTCCCCAAAACACCTTGTCAAGTCCAATATGTGGCCTTGTAGTTGATATTTTTACTCTTTGCTCTTCGGGGGACCCATCACCCAGTTCCCAAATAAATACACGGAGACTTATTCTTACTTATGAATGTCCAGTCTTAGCTTGGCTTATTTCTAGCCAGCTTTTCTTAGCTTAAATTATCCCATCTACCTTTCACCTCTGGGCTTTTACCTTTCTCTATCCCACAGGTCTTTCTTTCCTTTTTGCTCCATGGTTGGTTCTGTAGCTGGGTGGCTGGCCCCTGGCATCCTCCTCTCCTTCTTCTTTTCTCACTCCTCCCTCCTCTTTTCTTCTCTTCCCCTTCTATTTATTTTCTTTGCCTGGCAACCCGGCCTACCCCTCTCCTACCTAGCTATTGGCCATTCAGCTCTTTATTAAACTAATCAGGTGTTTTAGGCAGGCAAAGTAACACAGCTTCACAGTGTTAAACAAATGCAACATAAAGGAATGCAACACACCTTTGCATCATTAAACAAATATTCCACAGTATAAATGAATGTAATACATCTTCAACTAATATTCCACAACATGGCCCTCCATGCAAGGCTCTGCAGCACTTCATTCTTTCTGAAACACTTAGGCAGGTTTCTGTGAACTAAGCTGGATGAAAATTGAACCTGAATTTTCTCTGGAAATTATATTACCTAACAGCTGTCATGAAGTGATGACCAGAGAACACCCTACCAACTATGTAGGGGAAAGACATCATAGCATTACAGCAGGAAGGGAATGAATAGCAACAATAATCCACCTTTCTGGATTCTGTGATGGCTTTGATATTTATTAACTTTTAGAAACATATAACTGGTTTTATTTATCTTGACAATAAGCCCTCCTTTTTCTACCTAAAATTTGAGTTTATAATTTCATGTTCTTATGAAAGGGGGCTCCACAAATTATCTCAGCCTCGTGCCCTGAACTGCCATTTGACCCTGGTCAAGAGTCTTGCCTTCCAGGTTCAAGATTTGAGATCCTATTTTTTCGGGAACAGAGAAGCCCACAAGATGTGCACTCATCAGCTTCCTTGGTAATTTGTCCGAGGATAAAGATAAATCTTTACATATCACCACTACGACTTTATCTTCCACAGGCACTGTTAATAATTACTTGGAAATTAAATGTTGTCTTTATTTTTTTTTAAGATTTTTTTTTTTCTACTTTGCCATCTTGCTGAGGGAATTTATCAGCTGATTCTCCATTTTGAAACAGAAAGATATGCCTGGAAAGTATCACTGTTTTGCTCAAATCGAAGATTCTCCCCCAGCATCATGACAGTATTAACACATCACACCCATTCCATCCACATCACTCTTCCTGGCCTTGGCTACCGGCGGCACAGATTAATAGTTATCTTTGCATTATGCAGTGGAACTTAATTTCTATTTGAATGTTTAACACCATTGTAATGATTTTATTGCAATTAAGAATGATAAATATTTCCCTTCCAGTCTCAAAATCAATATGCACAAAGTGTAAGAGATAGGGGGAAAGGAGGCAGTCAGTACTACTGGGGACTGCCCAGGAACAACGGGAGACAAAGGAACGCTGACATGCCCCAGCAGGAAACAAGAGCCTACT
This sequence comes from Peromyscus eremicus, assembly GCF_949786415.1. NCBI lineage: Eukaryota > Metazoa > Chordata > Mammalia > Rodentia > Cricetidae > Peromyscus > Peromyscus eremicus. The sequence goes on from NC_081428.1 coordinate 55,339,068, forward strand.
GTGTGATGCATGCTTGCATGCTGTGCTTCATGTTGACAACAAAAATGGCAGTCACAAACACTACATCATAAACAATTGGCATTTACTACACACTCATCTTCAGCATGCACTTCCCACATACTCCTAGTTGATCTCCTCACTCCTGTAAAGCACATGCGTTCCATTTCTATTCCTATCTATGGATGAAGAGTAGTGAAGAAACTTCCCCATAGTCATAAAAACTGTGAGTGGAAAAATGAGAACTTGTCCCGTGCCAATGCTTTAAAAAAAAAAAAAATCTAATATCGGTTGTGTTAGTTTCTTATCACTGCACTATAAATTCCTAGGAACTCCCAACCATTTATTACCTCACCATTATGTAAGTCAGATCAGGGGGTTATCAGTTTCAAGTTGGTGCTGTGCTCATGTTCTCATAATCGAACTTCAAGATGGCTGCCAGAGTGTGCTGATGCAAACCCCAAAAGAACCCACTCATTCATATTGTTGGCAGAATTCAGTTCCTGGACGTTGTAAGATGAAGGTTCCCATCTCTTTACTGGCTCTCATCCAAGGCCTGTTCTCAGCTCCTCCAGATTTCCTATCAGTCCCTGAAACATGGGAACCTCCATCTTCAGGGAGGCAGCAGAAGAGTCCTTCGTTCCCACGCTTGGAATCTCTGATGTCTCCCTTCACTACCAGCTGGTAAAACTCTGCTTTTAAATTATTCATATAGTTATGCTGAGTCCGTTTAGAAAATATTCTTTTTGACAAACGCAATGCTAACCTTGGCTTCATATGTAAAAATCTCTTTGTGGAGAAATACACACAACCAGGCATGTGACAGTTGAGCATATTTATGATGCAGGAGAACAGGGTTAAAAAAAAAAAATCTGGGGCCAAAGGAGGAAGAAAATTCTTGGGATTCTCTCTACCACTGTCAGTGCTATCCTCAGTGGTATATACATGTTTTTTTATTGTTGTTGTTAATGTTGGTTGATTAATAAACCCTTCTCTAAGCAGTTAGTTTGCTTACAATGAAGTTATGTAAATCCGAGCAGGGTGTACATGACAATTAGAAATCATCATAGCAAGAGAAAACCACAGCCACCTGCTGCGGCCAGCACAGACAAGAGAGAACAGCAGGGGAAAGTAGCAACGGAGGTGGAGTATGTCTGTTACAAAAGGAAAAATAGCTTCTTGTGAATCTTAACAAGGAGAGGAATATTCTGTGCTGCAAGAAAAGATGGGAGGATAAGAAATTATAAGCATTTTAACTCGAGGTCTGTCCCTAGCTCCTCCAACAGGCAAGTGGAAGGAGGCAGTTGAAGCAAACAGTTAATTCTGTAAAATTGTGTCTAGACTCTCTACAAACTTGATTAAAATCTAAATTTGGCTTTGCTTTAAAATTTTTTTATTATAAACAGATCTATCACAGTAACATACTAGTCCCACCAGAAGATAACTTTAATGCCCCCGTTAATACAAATGTTCAAGCTGACCAGCCAACTGATACTTCTAAACCAGTATGTAGACAGATGTGTGTGTGTTCTAAACCTTAGCTCAGGGCTCAGATGAGCGAAAGTATTTCACAAGTTTCTGTTAACTATGCAGCACCTGGTCTGACAAAAAAAAAAAAAAAAAAAAATAGGCAGGGGATCCCTCAAGTGGTGGAGAAAGACAAGAGCCCAGAAAAGCAAATTTTCTAGTGTTCCTTCCCTATTCAAAATTGATCCTATTTCTAAACCAATAGAGATAGATGATAGATTAGATAGATAGATAGATAGATAGATAGATAGATAGATAGATAGATAGATAGATTTTTATTTGTGTATAAATAAAGGATATTTTAAGATACAGCATCCATCAGTTGATGATCTGAGCTCTATATTTATGAATGGCATGTGGTCCCAAGGAAGAGGCACACCTTCCTCAACTCCTCCTCATCTCTTAACTTATACTTGTAATAAAAAGTTGGCTTTACCTCTAGAAATAAGAGCTTCCTGGGCAGGTGAGATGTTTCAGTGAGTTAAGCACTCACCACTCCAACTTGGAAACCTGAGTTCAAATTCTGGAACCCACATAAAGGTGGAAGAAAATAATTGGTCTCCACACATGAGCTATGACACATGCATGTCCCACACATACATTATACACAAACACAATAATATAAATAATTTTTAAAGAAACAAGGATGTGGGAGGGGGAGAGGGAGAGGTAAAATTTAGACAAATATGATACTCACATATGAAACTGCTTTAAAATATTTTGAAAACTTGAATAAAATAAAAAGACATTAGAGAAGTCTATCAAGAGGAGAAACACCATCCTAAGCAAAGATAGGCTTTCCCTTTCAACTACCTTAAAAATCCCTCCGCTATTTCACAAAAGCACCTTCTTCGTGTGCACAGCTACATCCACTGAGAAAGCTCACTTGATGAGAATGAGAAAGTGGTCAGCTTTACCACAACAACTAATACATTAGAAAACTTCAGTAATGGGGGAAATGACAGTTGGGGGTGAAGAGATTAAGAAGTTGACCCCTTTACCCTGACCAGTGAAAGCAAGATTATCATGAAAAATGAAAATGATCCAGATATTCCACCTTTTGGCAACTCAGACAACTGTGAAAGTTAAAGAGTTGGAGTGAGATGAAGAGCTAGGAAGGTCTGAATCACTGACATCTGGTACACTTTTGGCTGTGTACTAGAAAGGTTAATTACTTTTAGGCTGTGTACTAGAAAGGTCCCCCAGAGAAGACTTTTTGGAGGATGGAGTCTGGTACTACAATGGGGTTACGACTGGCAGAAGGGCAAGAGCCTCCCATGTAACCCTTCTTCTCTTGATGACAGTCCAGGGAATGTGATGCTAACATTATGGTCCCAACACTAGCAGAAATGTCACTGAGGGTCATTGAAGATGATGGCTCTATGGATTCCATTTATGCACAGGCACTTTCCTGGCCCTTTAAGATCATAGATTCAAATGTAGTACTGGTACTGATGCTTAGCTCTTCAATGGCTTTTTTTAAAACATTCTTCAGACTATTCTCCTTCAATGGCCTTGGTGCTAAAGTTGCTGTGACAGTCTGCCCATTCCATTTCCCAGGAATGGCTTAGATTCCTTCATAGGGCACTGTTTGAACTTCCTACTGGGCAGGCATGACCAATGCTCATGCCAGTAACAATGACTCCAGCATATAATGAAGCTAGATAGTGACCCTCCAAGATCTTCCTGCCATTGACTTTATCTGCTCCCATGCCACAATAATACTGATTTGAGAGCCCAGAGAAGCCACTGGAAGGCTACCATAAGCGTGAGGATAAATTCCTGCTGCATTCCAAACTCAGCACTCCGGCTTCTCACCACGTCCATTATCTGTTTACAGATGTGCTTTAAGTTGCTTTCTGCTGGTTTCCATTTTACTTGAAAACTTCACAACACCAACTTGTTTGGGTCCTGGGTGTGGGCAGGCAATAGTAATAAGGAGCATGCTGCTTTTGGAGTCTTCATAATGAAAAGTACTAGAGTCATCACATTTCCTTCTGGGCAACTGTTCTACACACTTGGCCTCACAGTTCAGGGTGGAAGTATGGCAGTGAAGAATTCTCCAATACCATATATCCAAATATACATGGCTTAGAATTTTTCTTCCTGAAAGAGGGACATATGCAACTGTTGCATGCCTTTGCTTAAGTGGGAGCTTGCTAATGTATTCGAGCCCACCAAGGTTTCCTAGTGGCTTTACCCAGCAGGACTACATAAGAGGATGATTGGGCCACAGGCCTGGGTACCAGGTGTTTGGAAGGGTCTACACTTGGTTGTATCTAGAAGGAGGAGGTTTTTCTGCCTTGCCCCTTGGCATTGTTATAAAAAGCCCTTTTGAATAAAGTTCTGGGCTGGTGGGTTTTGACCCAGGCGCTCCTGAGCCTATCCTGTGTTTCTGCCTTTCCTTTCATCATCTAAGTATCTCTTTCTATCTAAATATTTCACACTTCTCCCTGCTCAAGAGTACTCTGGTCATAAAAGTGGGGGCTGGTCCCCCACACTAATGTGACCATGGTAGAAGGTGTTCTAGGTGGCCAGCAGGAGAGGGCATAGGTAGGTAGGTTTTGAGACTGAGTTGAGGAGAGGTAAAAGAAATCACGTTATTGTACAGCATAGATACCCTACTCTTCTCCCATTCTTGGATCTGCCCATGTACATTTTTTTATCCCATAGTCCTGCAATTTTGCCAAGAGTATAGTTCTTAATGGAGAACACTGAGAAATTAGGACTGGCATTCAGGGAAGAAATAGTAAGAAATCTACATCTCATATGATGATAGTCTTGGGGATAGTAGAACATCAAATGAAATGTAGATTTCTTACTGTTTCTTCTAGTGATCATTCTGAATATAAGTCTCATTATTGGCTCCTTTGCACTGGTACAGGAGTTGACTCCCTCAGGGGTGTAAGGACAGGAATCCATGGTGATTATAAGCTACTCACATAACTCAAGAACAAGAAAGGGAAGTGGCTAGATAGATCAATAGCCTACAAAATTAGTAAAATAAGATTCGAGAGAGTGGACAGAGGTTCGCTGAGTAGACAATCAGTGAAAGATTCTCTCCCCTATTGGGATAAGGGTTAAGCAAAGGCCCTTGTGGGCTCTTCAGTGGTTCAGCTGGAGATGTGCTTGAAGAACCATCTGTCTCAGTAAAAATAACCTCAGCTTCCATCTAGTTCCCTCCACAACAGACCACTGAACAAGATAGCAAGGCCCTCTCTTGGTATAAGTCTTCCCACTCGGAAGTTTTTCTCAGTTTTCCTAAAATAAATAAACAAATAACCAAGCAAACAGACTGCATTCACTCTGTGACCATGTTCTTTACTCTTCTTTGGTTTGACAGCAAACTAGAAAGCAACTGGTTCAAGGCAGCTTTGGTGACCACTGCTGTGGGTACCTTTCTGGATGCTGTGAATATGTATTGCTCTTTAAAAGTAGGTTCAGCAACCCACCCTTTCATCCTATGATATCTATATCCTATATTTCTATACTTTAAAGATGTGGTGACCTCAGAATGGAAAACAGGTAGCCAGCTGTCTCTGTCATTCTAGGTTTTTAGAGGTTGCTTACAATGTTCTTCCTGTTTACTTAGGTAATATTATATCCTTCTGAGGTCTTTGATGTAGTTGAAGACTAGATAGTTATAATTATGGTTTTCCTTGGTTATGATAAGAGATAAGGTCGATATGAAACCTTAGACTCACAAATATAGGATAGATAGACTATCTTCCTTAATTTTGCCAAATACAAATAGACTAGATATTATAACTATAATTCTTGCTTGATAACACTTTTATTATATGTAATTTTACTATGTTAAAGTTAAAACCTTTTTTGAAAAAAAAAAGAAAAGAAGAAGTGCTGTGGGTATCTTTCTGTATGCTGTGAATATATGTTGCTCTGATTGGTTGATAAATAAAGCCATTTGGCCTATGGCAAGGCAACTTAGAGGCAGATGGAAAATTCATAGAGAGAGACAGGAAGAAGGCAGGGAGAGACACCAGTGAGCCGCTCAAGGAGCAACATGTAATGAGATGCAGGTAAAGCCACATAACATGGGGCAAAAATAGATTAATAGTTATGGGCTAATTTAAGATATAAGAGCTAGCTGGCTAAAAGCTTGAGCCATGGCCATGCAGTTATAATTAATACAAGCCTCTGTGTTGTTTACTTGGGGGATGCGAATAGGAGAGATTTGTCCTGACCACAGGCAGGCTGGACCACAGGAAAACTTTCAGCTACAGACCACTAATCATTCAGTACCCTAGTTCCCTGCATTAGGAGAGAACCCATATCAAGAAACATCCCTTGCATTACCTATCTAACAGCTCTAAATGTACCATACACTTGCCTGCAGACTTTCTGCCTAGAAACTTCCACTCTGTTTCTGCTTGACAAAATCTTTATTCTCCTTGAAGTCTCATTTAAAACCACTTCCTTTGGAAAGCATTCCCTGTCCCAACATGAGAACCCCTCCTATGCCAACGCTTCTTCATTTAACTAATTATGTCACTTTTGTGTTGTAACCCTATTGCCATGGATAGCTCCTATACATCCCTACCCACTGATATAGTCTATTTTCTGGCTGATCTAGATATCAGTTCTGTGTCTTTAGATTTTTGAACAAGTTCATCTCCTTTGCCTAGGCAACAAATAAAAAACTCTACCCTGATATTGAGGATGCTAAAGGAGTATAAAATGACAGGAAAGGTCCTTCTTAAATCTTAAATCATACCAAAAGTCTTCAATAATATTATGACCTTCGTGGTAGACCCACTCTCATGGATAATTATATCCACCTTTCTCTCTTGCCTATTATTATGAAATTAATAAAAAAAAACATATAGTTTCTAGCAAAGAAGATATTTGAAACACCAAATATTTCACAAATGGTTTTCTTTGTACACCATGGTCTATATTTATTGGCAACACAGTAAAGGAAGAAATTAACAAGAGAAAAGAAGAGAGCTTTAATTAAAAGAAAATGTCTGATTGAAATACTCAAACTTTAAAAATGTGCTTAATGCCAGGCATAGTGGCATACACACACAATCCCAGCACTGAGGAAGAAGAGATGGGATTAAGATCATTTCTGCTATATAGAGAGTTCAAAGCCAGCCTGGGCTATGGGAAACCCTATTTCAAAAGAACAACATCCCCTCCTCAAAAAAGTATTTAAAAGTATAACAAATGAGTCAATTTATTTTTAAAAAATTATGTTTTGAGACCTTCATTATCAGCTTAAAAATAAAAAATTAGGAAAGAAGTATCTGAGAAATTGCAAGGGAAAAAATGAGGTGTCTGGAGGTAGGAAGATGGTAATAACTAATTCTTCACACTTAAATATTGAGTATTTTGGCCACAGTAATAAAACATTATCCTGGCACCATCTGGACAAATTTTTATGAAAGTAAAAATAGATGAAAAAACATTATAAACTTATTAGGAAACAGCCATCGTTGTTTGAGTCTTGACATCTAGAGAATGAATAAGGCCTCCACAAAAGTATTTAGAAATAACATGGGGGAAAAGATAACTGAAGGTTTCTTTTTCTCTCTGTCCCCCACATAATCCCCTTTACTTGGAGATCTCAAAATTCCCTCAAATGCCCATTGTTCAACAGTACTAGATGAGACAAGTGTGGAGAGAGAGACCTCCAAATTTTGTCTTTGACAGCTTGGATTAATGTCACAGAGTTACAAGCAAATGTTGACAGTTTACTACCTTGATCCCTAAATGTACCTAAAATTGAAAATTAAATTTTAAAATAAATAAATTCCTGATTTAGCGCTTTCTTGTTTTCCATCAAATACCGATAGTAACACAGAAAAGGAGGAGGAGGAGGAGGAGGAGGAGGAGGAGGAGGAGGAGGAGGAGGAGGAGGAGAGAAGGAGGAGGAGGAGAGAAGGAGGAGAAGGAGGTGGAGGAGGAGGAAGAGGAGGAGGAGAGAAAGGAAGGAGGAGGAGAAGGAGAAGGAGACGGAGACGAAGACGAAGACGAAGACGAAGCAGAAGCAGAAGGAGAAGGAGAAGGAGAAGGAGAAGGAGAAGGAGAAGGAGAAGGAGAAGGAGAAGGAGAAGGAGAAGGAGAAGGAGAAGGAGAAGAAGAAGAAGAAGAAGAAGAAGAAGAAGAAGAAGAAGAAGAAGAAGAAGAAGAGCCAGAATCTGGAGCATTTTGTAGATAGGAGCTCATGGAGTGTGATTGAATGAACTGTACATGTTTTTAAGCTTTGTCAGGCCTCCCCCAAAAAAGAGGAAGCCTGAGCTGCACACTCAGGAGCATGCAGCAGAGCTGGGCATCTCCTTCTCTCAGTGTGAGTCTCATGTTTGCTATAGAACCTTGTTTACTTAACCCAAGAGAATTTGTTAGAAGTAATCTTGGGGTTCCCAGAATCAATCAAAGATTAGAAAATCAGCTTCAAAACTAGAGAGGAACCAAGAGGTCAAAAAGACAGCTGAGAGTAAGCACGGACATCGTATGTCTTGTGCATGTGAGGAATCCAAGGCAGTTCTTTGCCTGCCCCCTCCTCTGCTCCATCCCTTACACCCTTGTCTAAGCTCAGGAAAAGCAGGCTTCTAACTGTGGTCCTATCCAGTAACATCCGATGAATTCACACTAGAACTAAAACAAAACCTCAAAGCCTTTTCACAGCCTACAGGGAATAACTGAGCCAGTCCCAGTTACCTCCAAATCCTCATTCTCCTCCCCCTGCACCCTCTCTTTGTTCTCTCTGTCACCTTCACTGTGGACCCAACACACACCCGTCTTACAGTCCATGCTCTTAACTCTTCCTTTGTCCAGAAATAACCTGCCCTGTGACCTATAACCAACTGGCTCTCTTCACTTAAGTCTCAGCTCACATGACACCTGCTCAGAGACTTCCCTTAAGCACTCTACTCGTCCATCCCTTTCACTAGTGCACATTCCCAAGCACATTTTCCAGCTTTATATTTATAGCCATCATCAATATATAAAATTACCTTAATTATTCACTTGAATATTTCATTACTGTGTTTGTTTCTCTTGAATCTTTCTATAAGGAGGGTAGAGACCACACCTGAGAAATGTTGACTATTTTTCTCCAATATACCTTCCTCCCTGCGTAGTTCTCAGACACAGTATAAAACTAGGGAAAATATAGAACTAATATTCAAGCAGTATGCTACATTTCTCATGAATTATAGGTCTTAGAGTTAGCTATGAGATCTTGTCAGGGAAGATCTTCAGAATGCGTTTGATCCATCCCCATCTCTGTGCCCTAAAGCCCTGCCATGTTCCCCTCATGGCAAGGTCCTGAGCACATATTTATTGGCATGAATTCTCTTCAGCTGGGGGCTATTCTTTACGAACTGCTAGACGAGCAAGCTGTACCCACAGGAAGCTATTTTCTGAAATGATTCCAAATCAGATGTCATAAGATGATAATAATCTGAAATAAAAAGTCCTTTCCAAGAAAGCTCTGAAAACATGACAAGAGTTCTGAAACATTCAGAGCCTTGGAACCCCTTTTGTCAAGCACCTTCCTCCAACAATATGAATAGATGTGTCTGGGAAGTTCATGTAAAGCACCAGACTCGGGGCTTTGATGCGGGGGCTGCCCCTGGACAGTCCATCTTGAGGAAGGGCCAGGCAACAGGAGACACGGCCATGAAACTCCTTCAAGGAAATTGAGTGAATATCTCCTCTGGTCATAAATAAACAGTTCAGCTGGAGAATTTCAATTGCGTATGTAATACAGCTCAGCTATAGGCCATAATTACACTCTGGAACCTATACAGTAATAAAAAGCTCCAGTCAGGGAAAAGAATGCTTGCTTGCCATGGTTTGACAGGCAAGCAACAAACAAGAGCCACTTTTTCACCTTTTATTCAATAAAATCAGCATATTAAATATTCAGACTGAGTGTCTCCATTAAGCAATTCACTTCTGCCTCTCCTCCCTCCTCCATCCCTACCTCTTCTTGTTTTGTTTTCATCAAGCCAGGAAAGAAAGGAAAAAAAATAGAACCAAGTTCGTGATGTGACTTTTAATGATGCCGTAGCTAGGGGGTTCCCGGCTTCATCGTGAGCAGTCTGCCTAGTCCACGGGGGTTCAGGGATCCTGAACCCTGGTGGGGAGATCATTTAAAAGGAACCTGTGAGAGTAGGGAGGCCCCCATTTTTCAGTCAGGGGTAATGAGGATGATGTTTTGCTGGAAGAGCTGAGTATAAGCAAGAGAGGGGAAGACACTCACCCACCCACCCACCACCCACCCCTGACATACACACTACAGAACCAATGAGAGAAGACACCTGGCCCGAATATAAAGGTAACTGAATGTGCTGAGTAGTAAACTGTGGTTAATGAAGCTGCTGGGAACACAGTGTGGAATAAAAGAAGCAGGGCAGAGGAGACAGAGAGGTTAAAAGGCAGCACAGTACTCACCCGGGGGGAAGGGGGACTAGATTAGAGTGATTAGCAGGAAACTGACATAAATCTCAAACACAACGGACTAATCTCTGAGAGACACTGAAAGGGGAGTCAAATATTTACTTGGACAACCAAATTGCTGCCTGCCTGTGTCTTTCCCCTCCCTTTTGGAAGAGGGTTTGGACCTCTCCATTTTAATCAGCCACAGAAAGAAAAGGTGACAAATGGCCAGGAGAAAGGACTTTAGAAATGTCACTTTCTCCGGGATGAAGGGGGTGGGAAGGAGGATATTGCCTTTGTCAGCCCTGGTAGCAGCAACAGACTTTGTCATCGGTTCTGCAGAGGGAAGGGTCATGGAGCAGGCAGGATGGCAAGGGTTGAGGTGGGGCATCCTGAGGGAGGACCATCATGTTGGAGGACCAACCTCTGGAGCACAGAAAGGATAAGGTCAACGTAAGGAGCATTGCTAAGGCAGAATGCAAATTGCAAAAATTTATGAAGTTGTTTCTGCTCACTGAGTAGATTCCAGATAAGTGGAGTGTTAATAAGGCAGGCGAGGTTTTTCAGCTGTGCCAGCTGTTAGGAAGGCGCCAGCATGCTCTTAACCCGGTATTTATTGGATGCTACTCATTGCTGTGACAGCGCACATGCGTACACAAGTGTGTTTATTCACAACACGCATAATCATTCTGTCACAACACAGACGCTCGTCAGTGGCCCATCTCACTAGCAGAGGGGGTTGTCGAAAACCCAGGCCCCTATGGGAAACTTACCCAAAGACTGAACAGATCCCTTCAGCACCCCCACTCCCCAGAATGAACTATGAGTTTCATAAAGATGATGCATAAAGAATGCTTTGGGCTCTGTCTCAAACATGAGGAGTTTATCCCAAACAGTCTGAGTAATTTGGCTGGGAAGATATAACTGAATGATTAGTACATGCAATTGTGGGGCTTTAAAGGGCTACTATGATCTCTCCTAAGATGCTGTACCAATATATCTTGTAGAATCAGTGGTGAGGGGACATCCAGGAAGCCCAGAGACAAATGGTACTTCTCTGGGTGCTCTTAAATATGTATATAAACTACTGAAGATTCTGCAATGTGGCACAGAATGGCTTCTTCACATGCATTTTAAGAATCCCAGGAAGACTGGCTGAGGAGCTGGGAGGCTGGAAAAGCCATGGGAATTTTAGAATGGCAAAGGAATTACTCAGGAAAATCACTTCTCATAAGGCCAGGAGGAAGGAAATTTGTGTCCTGGGTACCCACCACGTGTAAACTGCATTGTGGACACTCATACATCCTGTCTCATAAGCCCTTAGCCATCTCATCATATACAGGAGGAAGCAGAGTTTCAGAGACTTTAAGATGCACCTTAAAGTCATGGCAACAGGAAAGGGAATAGGGCTGAGTCTCACAAGAAGGGCAGGGTTGATCCTCAGCCACAGTTTTGGCTAAATGCCAACCAAGTGTCTAAGGTCAAGAAGGGATTTATGGAATAGATTTCTTAGAGTCTTAGTCCTACAACGGGCTGAGTTTGAGAAGCTAGAAATAAATTTGGATTGTCCAGGTGGATGAGAAAAAGAACTGACCCATAGCTGAATTTATAAGGTGAATTCTGTGAGATGTGACTACAAACTAAAGTCAAGAGACTGATTCACACACCCCTACACACACACACACACACACACACACACACACACACACACACACATACACACACACACACACATACACACACACACACACACACACACACACACACACACACATGCACATACTCACATGCACACACACATACCCATAACCAGTCTAAATGTTTTACAGCAGGGATTCCAACATTTGACATTGCAGTATGATGCTGTTATCTACAAATGTGTTGGGCTGTATTCATAGCTCTTCTGGGAAGCATGCAACCCATAGGCCATAGGTTGGACATGTCTCTTTTATAGTCACATGCCCTACTACCTGGAATATAGCACTTATGAAGACTGCTTATAGCTGAATACTGCCACCAACAGCATTATCTGAGCCTCCCTTTCTCAGGTCATATTACCTGGGCAATTCCCTCTATACTCATTTTTCCTCACTCCCTTGTAGGTAGAGGTGTGTATGTCAAATCTGTTGCTCTGATTGGTCAATAAATAAAACACTGATTGGCCAGTGGCCAGGCAGAAAGTATAGGCGGGACTAACAGGAGAATTGAGGGAACAGGAAGAGAGTCACTGCCAGCCGCCGCCAGGACAAGCAGCATGTGAAGATGCCGCCAGGACAAGCAGCCACGAGCCATGTGGCAGGGTATAGATTTGCGGAAATAGATTAATTTAAGCTATAAGAACAGTTAGCAAGAAGCCTGCCTGGCCCACAGTCAGGACAAATCTCTGTCACCCGCCGGTCCCACAGCCGCTCAGACCCAACCAAGTAAACACAGAGACTTATATTGCTTATAAACTGTATGGCCATGGCAGGCTTCTTGCTAACTGTTCTTATAGCTTAAATTAATCCATTTCCACAAATCTATACCCTGCCACGTGGCTCGTGGCTTACCGGCATCTTCACATGCTGCTTGTCCTGGCGGCGTCTTGCAGTGACTCTCTCTCTTCCTGTTCCCTCAATTCTCCTGTTAGTCCCGCCTATACTTCCTGCCTGGCCACTGGCCAATCAGTGTTTTATTTATTGACCAATCAGAGCAACAGATTTGACATACACACCATCCCACAGCACCCCCTCCTTTTTTTCCAACATGTCTTTATCCTGATATATTTAAGTTTCTAAACAACTGAAGGGACCATACTTTGTCATATTTCCTAGAACTGCCTGACACTGGTGGGAATTGTTGGAAATGTGAAACCCAGTCTCAGAGATCTGACTCTATCAGTGAAATGATGAGAGTGATGGACATAGGTCTTCACGGAGTCTGGAACATGGTCCCCCTGCTGGCTGTGGAACTCTTGCATGGTATGGCCCTGGGCAAGTCACCTAACCCCTATGATTCCATTTCCTTATCCATAAAGTAAAGAGGTTGAACAAGAATTGTGGGAACTTTAGCCAGGTACAATGTTAGTCTAGAGACCTACAGAAATGTGAAGGCTAGGGCGTTAGGAAAATTATTCTGCTCCAAAAGTCCAAGACCCCTGTTAAGGATCATTGGCCTGGATCCATTGCAATTCCTTTTCTCTTCTGAAAGTCTATTGATCTCCTCAACAGAGGACTATTGGGTAGCAATCCCCTTTTCAGACTCCTTCCAAATCCCATCAGGCAGCATCCAAAAGGCAAGGCATTTTAAATTTGTTTTGTTCTAAAACCAAGATAGCAAGTGATAAATGAGACTCTGGTCCAACATATACCAGAACAGGATGCAACCAGCTCAGAAATAGAGAGAGACAACAGTCCTGTCCTGAACGCTGCTGCTACTGATTGCAAGGCTTTGTGTCCTCTGCGGTGATTCCCCTGACTGCCTGGCTCCTTGGTCTCTTTCCTGTGTAGTCCATCAATTACAAACTGTGTTCTTCAAGCGTTTGGAATTGCTATAAATGGGAAATAATCTTCTGAGGTTTTCAGTGAGAAACAGCCAAATGCTTACATCTTCGTGCCCTGCACGCATTGGATCTTTTGGAGCTCACAGTGACTCCCACACTAAGTGCATCCTACAGGAAGGAGACAGAACGCTATTGTGGAATAATGCAGAGCAAATCCATACATTTCAGTCAACTCCATGAACATTTATTCAGCAACTTCCCCCCAAGCTTCTTCACTTACTGCCACCAGTGAATCCAAATTAATGATCTAGCCAAAATCTTACACTCTTGGAATCATAATTATGTTAATCTTTTTCTCAAAGCCGTCTTTTTATTCTCTGTATTTACATAAATTTCCAGCTCCCCCCCCCCCCCGCCCCGCAACTCAATCCTTTAATTTCCAACCCCTCCTGGTGTTGGCATTCCTGATCATCTACATTTCTAACCAGCTGGTTCTGACTTCTCTCTTCCCTGGGTGTCTCCCTTCAACTGTTGTGTGTCCTGAGCCCAGAATAATATGTCTGCAAAACCCTTTCTGTCTGCCCATTTTAAAGAGGCTCTGAGAAGCAGACACTTGCTTCGGGAGCTGAAACCATGCTCACATCAGCATCTGATTTGTCTGGGCCTGCCAGGAAGGCCAGGAAGGGGTTGCTCCCTTCAGGAATCTATGGGAAAGTATGGGAAAGATTTTTCTAATGAAAGAGAGAGCAAGGGTTACAATAGCAGAAACGTAGCAACCAGCTTGCATGATGTTGCTTTTCTTCTTTCCAAAATAAAAAACAAATAGAATAAATAAGCAACAGCTATAAAAATCTCTAGGGTGGAGAGATGGTCCAGTAGTTAAGAGCACTTGCTGCTCTTCCAGACGACCTACAGTACCCACATGGTAACTTAACAACTATCTATAACTCCAATTCCAGGGGCTTTGGTACCCTCTTCTGGCCTCTGAGGACACCCAGTATGCACATGATGCACAGACATACATGCAAACAAAATGCCTATATATATATATATATATATATATATATATATATATATATTTAAAAAAAAACAAGTGAGAGCAATTTGTTTCAAAATAAAAATCTGAGGTAAGAATCCCGGTATCATTGCCAGTGCCCTGGACATAGTGGAAACTATCAGATATAAGACAACTTAAACTAGTCTAGAAAATAAAATGAGAATAAAAATATTCTCCAATAGTGCAGCAGGCACTTGAGAATATAAGGGGTTATACCAGCAACTTCACAGAGAATAATACCATAAGAACAGTCAGAGATGGGAGTGACGGCACACACATCCATAATCCCAGTACTTGTGAAACTGAGACAGGAAGATTGCTGTGAGCTTAAGTCCAGTTTGGGCTACAAAGTGAGACTCTGTCCAAAAAAAAAAAAAAACTAAACACTAATCATAATAACAACAATAGTGGTAAGAACAGTCAGTTTCTTGGACTTGGCCCTTTAATTAAAATACTAAATACAGTTCTGAGAAAACAGCTCAATAGCTAAGTGCTTGCCATATGAGTGTGAAGACTGGAGCTTAGATTCTCCAGAACCCAGGTAAATGTCAGGTGAGCATAGTGGTCCATCTGTAATTTCAGCTTGGAAAGTAGAGACGGGTAGACTGGAGCAAGCTGCCTGCAGAGTCTAGCTGTACTGATGAGCTCTGGTTTCAACTGGTGGACTACATCTCAATGAATAAAGTGGACAATGAGGGAAGAAGATTCTCAGTGTCAACCTTGGGCCTTCATATGTATGTACCACACACCAGCACACACATGTGGGCTCATAGGCATGTGGACACACTCATGCAAATATTCCACACAGAGACATAAAATATGGCCACTAACGAGGACGGACCTGCAAGTATTAAAACATACAAGAATTTCAAGTA
This sequence comes from Peromyscus eremicus, assembly GCF_949786415.1. Lineage (NCBI taxonomy): Eukaryota > Metazoa > Chordata > Mammalia > Rodentia > Cricetidae > Peromyscus > Peromyscus eremicus. Next base: position 55,354,414 of record NC_081428.1, read on the forward strand.
TTAAAGGCTATGTGGAGTATGTATATTGGAGCCTTCAGTGGTCACCCCAAGCAAAGGGTGGGTTTGGAGAATGGCGGCAAAGCAGTCAGTCACCTGCACATGCAGTCAGCCTCTAAAGATCTGCAAATATCCTCCAATCTCCATTAACATTCATGAAAGGTTTTTGGAATCTATCAGAAACTTCTCCTACTAACTGAAATTATTCATGCTGTACCCCAAATCCATTTATGAAGTGCCCTTAGTTCCTCAAAAGCAACTTCATTCCAATTTGCTTAATGATATAAGATTCCCTAAAGGGTTTTCTATCTACCATTTATCTCCCGAGCTTCATATCCCTTGGTAGAAAAGATAAAATGCTATCAGTGGGTATATATATTATCCAGCTCCAGGAATCCCAGGACCCCGACCGAGTGCTACTTGGAATTGAAGTGGGGTGGGATGAGGTTCAAATGCCCTTATGCAAATCTGGTTTGAGTTTGGAGTTGGTGCTTCCCTTTGGTTTAGCCAATTTAGCCTTATTTGTTTGCCTGAAGAATTTTAGAAAACATTAAAAGCTGACTCACTGTTACCCCCAAGCATTGTCGTAAGCGGGCAATCATGATGATGAGCATCAAAATGACTCACTTGTGGATTTCCTGGAACTTCACTCTGTGAATTGCCTTCTATATAGAGAAGCGAAGAACTGTGAGGTGAATTAGTAACTGGATTCTTCCTGACTACCTTCTTAACACGTGAACCGGCAGAGCTCCACTTGAGTACATCCGGAATCAGCAACCAATTCCATCCCAGAATGAGTACAATTGTTAGAAATTGAATCTCCCTGGTCTCAGGTTCAAGTATTCTACTACTGGCCTTGGTTCCCCTGGAATAATAGTCACACACACAGACACCCTCTGCCTGCTGTGAGCATGTCAATTTGTTTTTAAACAGCTGTCACGTCCCTCCTCAGACATTTGTGGAGAAGTGTTCTGTATTGCTACAATTAGTGTTCATACATAGTGAGTTCCAGACCTGTTAGCATCTGAGTTAGCATTCTCTGGATGGATATCTGAAACCAGGCATGGCAGTCCAACACTGAACCTATCTCCATCAGTATTACCAGTCACTGCAGCTTTGGGGGACTGGTCCATGTGAAGTTATCACAGGGAGTTAGCTGGTTATAATGATGAAATTTTCAAAATAGGGAATTTGAATGACCAAGAATTAGATAGAAAGATGTTCAGCCTCATTACTAAGCAGAAAAATGCAAATTAAAACAAAAATGAAATATCACTTCACACTCCTCAGATTGGCAAATTTTAAAAATGTCTGATGATGGAAGCGTTAGCAAGGATGTGGAGGAATGGGAACTCAGACTCTGCCAGTGGGAGTACAAATGGGTTTAACTGTTTGGGAGAGGAATTTGGCAATGAAGAATAATGGTGAAGCTGAACACGCCCTGCTACACAGATGCTCCTACCCACCCAGTTTAGTATAGAAATGCACACATGCTCACAAGAAGCTTCCCCTGTGACATCATCCAAAGATTGTTTATAGTAGCAAAAGGGGTAGAAAAAAAGAAAGAAAACAAGTTCATCTCTTTCAATAGAAAAAGAGTTAAATGCATGTGTTATCATGATATACAGGATTTAACATGAACACGAATGGAAAACGGATGTACCCTGGAAGCATGATGTTTAATTTTGGAAAATGTAGACGAATGTTTCTACTATTATTTTTATATTTTTTTGAAAACACAGTAAGCAATTTAAAGCTTCTATTAGGGTGATGTATATATGTTTACATATGCATATGCCCATATATATATAATGTGTATAAGACAAATATGTATGCTTAAAGCATCAAAAATATGAGTGGAAAGTGCATCTGACTTCTCTAGAAAGGAGACACAGGAACTTGACAAGATCAAGGTCGGAAAGAAAGCCTAGTGTCTGCATAACATTTTATATTAGAAAGAAAACACTGAAGAAAATATGACAAAATGTGAACAGAATTGAATTGGGATGGCATGCAGTTGTCTGTAGTGGTTTCTACTTTTCAATGTATTTTAAACTATTCATGTTTTCAAACAATAAATTATAATGCTCAAAATAAAATTTGGAACACCTAAGCACTATAATAAAATCAATTTTTAATAGCTTTACTCAAGGAATAATTTGTTTGTAATTTGATGTTTCTACATTTTATCTTGAAATACCTTGAGCTTAGAGAAGGGGGGAGGCAAAACAGTAGAACATTTACTCATCAACCCTTCCCTCAACTAAGAACCAAGTATTCAAACATGTGAGTCCATGGGGCCATTCTCATTCAAACCACCACATTCCACTCGCTGGCCCAAACAGAAAAGTACCTAAGGCGTCTTCTCATGTGGCATTGTTACCCAAAATGCCACAGAGTAACACTCTAGCATGGTCTGGCACCATCTAAGGGGTCCATGGTGTTGACAGCTCTTGTCTGTTGGTATTGACTGCTGAGGTCAGTCTTGATTACTTTCTGCCCTGTCTGCTGAATTCCTTCTCTACGTTTACTATTACCACCTTCATAACTGGAAATCATCTTGGTGAGTTGCTTCACACTTACCCTAATGCTTCAGTTGCTCTCAAATCCACCCCTGATAGCAGCATCATCCCTCAGTAGATTCCTATGACATTTCAATGTCCCTCATTCCTTCCACATTTTGTAACGGAATTATTCTGTTAGGGAAGGGGAACCACTTCTCTCGCCTTTACTATTTAATCAACTATCGAAATAATCACTGTCGTTCCTTGTGTTTATTTTATCCTGTGGATTATATAATTCAATGCTATCATCATGTTGGTGGTTACATTACACCAGCCTTCACCAGAGTTCCTTCAGGTCAGCACCTGTATCTTTCCGGCATATGTAGCATGTATACCACACTGTACTTTTGGTTCTGCTAGGCTCTTCTGGAGTTTTCCCTGCCCCTACCCACCACCCCCTGTAATCAGACTCTCTACTGACCTCCAGTCTCTTAAATGGAAAACCTAGGATGGCATTGATGAGCTAACTCAGGTCCGTGAGGGTTTGTGAGGCAAGGGTTGGCTATTCGACTCTCGGTGGACACCGTTTGAAATACATGTGTGTATAAAATCTACATATACACATTAGTGAATATGCATTTTTTAAATCTCTATTAATAGCTAACCCTGAGAAACACTAACTAATATATTTGGGGTTTTTTGTTGTTGTTTTTAGTCTGGTGGTATCAAATCAAAACAATTCTTGTTTTGCCCAATCGCATTCATCATGGCTGAGATAGCTGTGACTCCTCCAGTCTTGCCTGTGTCTGTTTTTTAAATCTCATCCACATGTAGGTTGGTTTTTCCTTATTTAGGGGAAGAAGTGGAACTGGAAGCTATTAATGCAGTGCAACACAAAAAGCCTCACTCTTCTCAGAGGTTCTTTCAGACCCTTTTACCACTGGGCCCCTTTAGGTAACCAGTTTCTACCTCCTTCCTGTTTGTGAGGAGGTTTAAATTTTTACACAAAAGTACATGCCTCTGTGCTTTGCCTTGTCCTCTTCTTCCTTATGCAAAGAGTAATGAGCAAGTTATGCATGATGACACGTGCCTTTATTCCCTGCACTAGGGAGGCAGAGGAGCAACAAGGGGAAGAGGAGTAAACTGACTTACTTGTTGCGGTGTCTCGGCGTGTCTGATGTTTCATTCCAGTATTTAGGCTTTTGCACTTTGCTATGTTCACTTAGCAGTGGGTTTTGGAAATCTCCCAGATCAATTAATAAAGAACGTCCTTTTGAAACAGCTGCATAATATTCCACTATGTGAATATTCCCAGAACACCTCATAGCTTTTAAGAAATGAACCAAGTGCCTTTTGCTCCTAACTGGCTTCATAAGTGTGATTTTATAAACTATAGCCTTGGAAACAGGAATGGTGTTTTCCTCAAACCAAAGGCAGGCATGGTTATAATCTGATACATATATAGATATAATCTGAGACATCCAAGTTCCACCCTCTCATGCGGTCCTGCTTTGGTAGCATCACTCATCATCCTCTGATTTGCCCTCTGGAATTGAAATTCAAAAAGATGGCTAACAAACATTATACAACTGCAATAAGTAATAAACTGCCATTATTCCTGCTCAAGTTTCCAATCTTCTGCTGGATTGCATAGAACTGTGACAAGCTAACGTGTAAACCTTGTAAGTAGGGAAAGATCTCACACCCCTGACAGATGCATCATAATTTATTTAATCATGAAATGTAATGGGCCTATAGGGGCTACCGTTTTATGATGGGAAAGGACCAAGACTCTTAGATGAGAGAAAGATGGCTTCACCACTCACAGCACAGCTCCCTGATTACATTGCCCCTCCGAGATGGAAGAGGTGACAGATAGAGGCCCAGCTGTGTCTTGTACACAAAGGTTTATGGTCTCTTGCAGAGTGAAAAGCTTAGGACACACGAAGCTGAACTAGATGGCTTGCATCCCACCAGTCGGTGTTTGAAGGTGCCTGTGCGCAGTCTTACCAAAACAAAGTGTCAGTTCATACTTCCCAGCTTGCACTAGCTGCTTGTGTAAGAGATGGCATTCAGCACGGCTGTTCTGTGCCTCTCCATCAGTGAGTTTGAACATTTGTACGTGATTGAGAGGCACGTAGATGTGTTTTGTGGCTTGTCAGTTCATGTCATCTCCTCCTTTTCTGTCACTTTCCGCCTTCATTTCTCAGGTTTCAAAAGATTTTTATATATTGGGAACATCAGCTTTTATCCACAGCGTGTGTTCTGAAAGTCTCCCCCAATGTGTCAACTGTCTTCCTGTTTCTTCTGTAGTGCTTTGCAACATAGTCTCACAAATTTCTGTATTAACCAAGCATATTCATCTTTTGTTTCCTTGCCTCTATATTTGGAGACAGTTGGAGCATTTTGTTTTACCAAGATTAAAAAGAAATTTGACCGTATTTTATTCTAATAGCTCTCAATTTTGAGTTTCCAATACTTGCATACTTAAGTTACCTAGAACAGATTGATAGAAAGATAGAGAGAGAGCAAAAGAGAGAGAGAGGGAGGGAGGGAAGGAGGGAGTGGGGAGACCTATGAGAAGATATTACTATCAGAATTGGTCACTTTGATTACAGAAAACTGAAGAGGCCCAAAACGTAACATCTGGCAACTGGAGCATCAAGGAGCTTACTACCATGCCTCAGTCACTGTCAAAGACTTCAGAAGGCAGTGAAGGGCCGAGGGCCTGCAAGGGCCTCTAGTAAAACCCTCGGCATCCAGAATCTAGAGAAACTGGGGTCCTGACATTGAAGGGAGAGAGAAAAGATGCTGTGGTTGCAGGGTAGGCAAGAGTTCACCTTTCTCTGCTCCTCCTCTGTTGTCCCATGCAGGTGTCTAGCAGATTGGATGGGGCCCAATTTCTCTGAGGGCAGATCTTGCCCATTCAATCCACAGACTTAAGTGGTAGATTTCCCTAGAGATGCCCTGCTAGACATTCCCAGCAATCTAGTCCTTCAATCAATTCTAACCCTTCCAATCCACCTGGATTTCCTTTTCAGTAGAAGAGGGGGTGGACTCAGCATCACATGACTACTGGGACTAATCACCCAAATCAGCCGTACTCATCCTTAATTCATCTGAAGTCTATCTTTAATACATATATATATAGTTTTATATATATATAACTAATATAATATAAATATATTAATATATACTAATAATATAAATATATAATATGATAAAATATGTATTAAAGGATATATTTATTCTTTGCTTTATTAGTTTGCTGAGAATTTTCTACAATGTATTTTGATCATCCTCTCCCAACTCTTCCCTGATCCACCTCTTCTCACCCACACTTGTGACCTTTAAAAAACAACAATCAGAAAACTTCAAGCCTGAGAACATACTTGACATGTTACATAACATGGACTCAATAGGTTATATTTAGGGATATATATGTGGTGAGGGTATGGGTGTGTGTACATATATGCATGCAGTAACAGTTGATGAAAAAAGAGGCCATAAATTTGAAAGAGAGAGGGGAGAGGTACATAAAAGGGTTTGGAGGGAGGAAAAGGAAGGGAGAAATGCTGTAATTAAAATACAAAATAAGCAAACAACACAAAAGATCATTTTTGAAAAGACATTCAGTTCCATTTGTGCCACCCATGTACTCTGGATGTATGTACTGATTTCACTGGAGCACAGTTGACCTGCCAGGGGCCACATTCTTAGAGAAAACTAATTCCCCCTCTCTCAGCATCTTTCAGTTGCCAACAGCTCTTCAGTCAGGGATAGGACTTTGTGCCTACCCCACCTCTCCATGCTAGAATTTTGTCTGGACCCAGCTTGTGCAGGTCTCTGTGTGTGCTATCATAGTGTAGTAAGTGTGCTGAGTATAGTTTATCCATTATCAAAGTACCTGCAGACAGTTCTAGGATTGTGTGCTTAAATGTGCATCCTTGACCATCCTCCCAGACATCCTTGTGTATGTGGAACTGCCTCTGTGTTTTCTGCTTTGTTACACGGGTCTATTTTTCTGTTCATACAGTAGTATTACAGCTTCTAATTTTGTTACTGTAATTTTTGAACGTAATTGAGATCATAATGTATAAGGAACTTTGTAAACTGTTTTCTTCAATTTATTGCAGGAATATTCTGTAATGTCACTTAAAACATTTAGTTAAAATCGCTTTAGAAGTTTCACAATGTTCTGTTATGAATATAGTTTAATTTATTTGAGCATCTCTCATTTCTGGACATTTAGATTGCTTCAAGTTTCTCTTTCATAAGTAGTACGCTAATGAAAGGAGAATATTTGCTTTTTTATTAAAATTTTTATTAAGTGATAATTATAGATTCACATGCAACAGTAAGAAATGACACAAAGACCCTGTGTGTTTTGCTTAGTGTCCCCAGTTACAACAGCTTGCAGAATTATATTCCAGTATTGCCACCAGGAGTTTGATACTAAGCGTTGTAATATTGAACATTGTAATATTGAATCCATTACCACAAGGATTCTTCTATACATCAGCATCCTTCTCCCACTTCCCTTCCCTTATTGTCCCCATGTACACTCTCCTTACTTAACCCTGAAAAGCCATACTTTGTTCTCCATTTTCATAATGTTGTCACTAGACAAACATACAAATCATTCAGCCTAGAACATTTGAAGATAGGCTTTTCATATTCTTGAAGATGCATCTAAGTATTGAATGTATTAATAGGTTTTTTCTGTGTATTGCTCAGTAATATTGCACAACACTGACATAGCCTAATTTACACACACACATGTACTGATTAGGGTTTTTTTTTCAGGTTTTGAGTATTTTTTGTAAATTGGAAACAAGTTAGGGTCATATTGGAAAAGGACACCTCATTTGAGAGAATGCCTCCATCAGACTGACCCATGGACAAGTCTGTGAGACATTATGTTTATTAATGATTGATGTGGAAGGGCCCAGACCACTGTGGGCTCTGCCAGCCCTGGGCAGGTGGTTCTTGGTTGCATAAGAAAGCAAACTGAGCATACTGTGGGGTGCAAAACCAGTAGGCAGCACTTCTCAGTGATTCTACTTCAGCCTTGACTTCCCTCGGTGATTGATTAAGACCTATGAGTTGTAAGATGAATTAAACCCTTTCCTTCCCAAGCCATTTCTGATCATGGTGTTTATCACAGCAACAAAAAGCAAACTGAGTCAACATTATCACTGATGTGTATGTAGATATTTTTCCAGTTTGGGGCTACTACTAAATACAGTTACCCTGAGTATCCATGTACAGATTCTTGTGAACACAATTCTCATTAATATCAAGTAAATGCCTTTGACTCCAGTGGACAGGTTATATGGTAGTCCCTTGTTTTATAGAAGAGTGTCAAATGTTTTTGGTTTTGTTTTCAACATGGCTGGTTATTTTACTTTGCAGTAACAATTTTTTTGGTTTGGGGCTTCTTTACATCCTTTCCAACATTTAGTGCTGCCACTTTCTTTTAAAGCAATTTTTATATATGTACGAATATATCATTGTGGGTTAATTTTAATTTCCATGGTGACCAATGAAGTTGACCATCTTTTCTTAATCACTTATTGGCTACCTGTGTATCATCTTCAGTAGAATTTCTGTTTAGGGATTTTTGCCCAGTTTGTATTTCCTTTTATTTTATTTTATTACTTTTTTAAACATAATTCTTTGGGAATTTTGCATCATGCACCCCAATTCTGCTCACTTCCCAGTCCTTCCATATTTACCCCTCACCCCTACAGCATGCCCCCCAGAAGACTCCCTGCCAAATGAATTAAAAACAGAAAACAATTTAAAAAATAAAACAAAACACTTTGTTCCTCCATCTTTTCAACACCTCCCATACCTGTGATGGGAGGGCAGCTCTCCCATGGTGGGTGGGGAGGCAGGGCCAGCTCTCTTGGACAGTGTCTAGCTAGGGGCAGGCCTGCTATCCCTGGGCCAATAAGGGCCGGGGCCAGCTCAGCCCAGCCCTCAGATTTCAACAGGCATGGTTCCTATGAGCCCCTGTGGTAACATGGGTCATGGACATCATCACAGACCTCAGCTGCAGCAGCAACAGGGACCCAGACATGTCCCTTGGCAGCAGCTCCAGCCTGGACATCACCATGGTCTCAATGGCAGCACAGGCTGCCCAGATCAGTATGGCCCCGGCAGCAGCAAGGCCCTCAGATATCAATATGGTCTCAGGTAGCTGTCCAGACCCTGAACACCTTCACAGCCCACAGTGGTAACATGAGCCATGGACATCAACCCAGACCCTGGGTGCTACTGGGCCACGGTTCCAAATGTAGCCAATGGAAACAGCCCTGGCCCAGACAACACCATGCAATGCAGACCACCCAAATTGACATGGACCCAGTGGCGGCATGGCCCTCAGACACCAACATAACCAACCATAGGTTGTAGCCCAGATCCTAGGCATCTATGTGGCCTTTGGTGGTAGCAGGGGCCACAAACATCAACACAGAACCTGGCTAAGGTAGGCCCACAGACCCAGACATGGTCCTTGGTGGTAGTCCAGGCTCAGAAGCCACCATGGTCTCAGGTGACAGACAGCACAAGCCACTCAGATTGGCATGGCCCCCATGACAGTGTGGCCCTCAGACACCAACATGGCCCCAAATGGTGCCCCAGATCCCTGGCATCAGCATGGCCTTTGATGGTATCAGGAACCACAAACGTCAACACAGATTCTGCCTATGGTTGGGCCACAAATCCAGACATGGCCCTCAGCAGCAGCCCTGTCCTTGAGGACACCATGGCCCCGGTGACAGTCCAGGCCACTCAAATTGACATTGCCCCAGTAATGGCATGGCCTTTGGATATCAACACAGCCTCAGGCTGTGGCCTAGACCCTGGGCATCTGTGTGGCCTTTGGTGCCACAGACATCCACACAGAACCCAGGTATGATAAGACCAAGAACCCAGACATGGTCTCTGGCAGCCACCAGGGTTTGGATGTCACCATGGCCCCAGGTGACAGCATAGACCACTCAGATTAGCATGGACCCTATGGCAGAATGACCTTTGGCCACAGTAGTCCCTGGTGGTGACCCAGACCCCTGGCATTGGCATAGCCTTCAATGATATCAGGGGCCACAACCATCAACAGAGATCGTGGCTACAGTAGGGCCATGGACCCAAACATAGCCCTCATTTGCAGCCGGGCCTGGCTATCACAGTAGCACCTTGTGGCAGTGCAAGTCACTCAGATCTGCATGTCCCTGGCTGCTGCATGAACCTCAGATCCCCATCTGGCCTCTGGTGATGGCTCAGATCCTGGATATTTACACAGACATTTGGTGGTATCAGGAGCTATGGATATCTACCCAAACCCTAGCTGCGGTAGGACCACAGACCCAGACATGGCCCTAGGTGGTAGCCCAGGTCCAGATGTCACTCTGGTCCTGGCTGGCAAGCAGGCTACCAACATCAGCCCATTCCTCAACAGCCTGCACTTCAGTTTTGCCTCTTTCCACAGCACATGAACCACTCTGCTTCTCTTCCTCTCCCCTTTCTCCACCACATACTTGCTCATCATAATGGTGCAGGATACCTTCAGGCAGGCTTGGCCTTTTAATTTCCTTTTAATACTGAGATTTGGGAGTCTTTACATACTCCAGATGATATTTCTTTATTTGATATATTTGCAACTAGTCTCTTTAAATCGATGCCTTGTCTTTTTGTTCTCTAATTAGTTATCTTTTGGTTGCTATTTCATTGATTTTGAAATATTACTAAGTCTTGAATTTTGTCCATATTTTCTGCCATGGTTGATAAGGTCATATATTTCTTTTTTCACCTGTGAGAGATTATATTAACTGAATTTTGATTATTAAGTAAGACTCATATCTCTGGGAAGAATCCAACTATGGTGACTCTTTTTACCTATCAGTGAATTCTGCACCCTGATTTTGTTTAAATGTCTCTACATCTATATTGATCAGGGGTATCATTCGTAGATTTAGGGTTTGTTTTGTTTTGTTTGTTTGTTCTATTTTTTCGAGACAGGGTTTCTCTGTCTAGTTTCGGTGCCTGTCCTGGATCTCTGTAGACCAGGCTGGCCTCGAACTCACAGAGAACTGCCTGGTTCTGCCTTCTGAGTGCTGGAATCAAAGGAATGTGCCACCACCACCCAGCTGGGATATTTTTAAGTGGTTTTTTTTTTTTTATAGTTTGGGTGCCAGGGAAATGACACTCATGAAATAAGTTGAGAGGTATTTCTTCCCATTCTGTTTTCTGGTTGAGATAGGATAGATGGCACAGAATCAGAACTGGAATTGTTCTTCCTAGTAAAACCACAGTCTTTTCAGAGTTTTTAAATTGTGTATTCAACTTTATTGACAGTTTTGGGGTCATTCACCTATATTTTGTATTGAATGAGTTCTAACCTGCATTTGTCAAGGAATTGATCGACTGAATCTGAGTTGTCAAACTCAGCTGTTTGTAAGCAGTCCCTAATCCTTTTGATATTCCCTGGCACCTGTAGTGATGTGTTTTGTTTCATCCTTGATGTTGCTCATGCGTTTGTACCTTTCTCTTTTTATCTTTTTAGATGTTTGTCAGTTGTGGTGGCTTGAATAGGAATGGCACCCATAGGCTCATAGATTTGAATGCTTGGTCATTAGGGAGTGGCACTACTTCAGAAGGATTAGGAGGTGTGGCCTTGTTGAAGGAAGTGTGTCACCTGGGTAGGCTGTGGATTTTCAAATGCACAAGCCAGATCCAGTCTCTCTCTTCCTGTTCCTTAGCAATCCAGTGTAGAACTCTCAGCTCCTTCTCCAGCATCATGTCTGCTTGAGCAGTGCCATGCTTCCTGCCATGAAGATAATTGACTAAATCTCTGAATGTAAGCTAGCCCTAATTAAATGATTTCCTTTATAAGAACTGCCATGGCCATGCCATATCTTTGCAGCAATAGAACACTGACTAAGACAGAAGTTAGTATCAGGGACTTGGGTATTGCTGTGATAGGCCGATCATGTTTCTTGTGGGCAGAATGTGGACTTTGGGACTTTGGATTAGGAAAGCAGTTGAATGCTTTAAGTTAGGCTTAATGGGCCATCTCAGTAGGAGTATGGAAGACAGTGGTGTTAAGGGTGATTGGAACTGTGGAGGCTCAGCTCAAGAACTTTCAGAAGAGAAGAATATTAGTGTGTGGCCATTCTTGTGATATTTTGGCCAAGAATGTGGCTGCTTTTTGCCTTCCTCTGGAAAAGACTGACTGAGGCTAAATTGAAGAGTTTGGGATTAATGTCACTGGAAGAGGAGATTTTAAAACAGCCTAGTATTGACTGTGTTGTGTGGTTATTGGTGGCCAATCCTAGCATATCTATAATGAAAAGGAGCCAGGTGAGCAAGGAAAAATACAAAATGCACAGTTTGAAGAGAAAAAGGGCACTAGGAAATATAATGGAGTTAAGACCTTGCTCAAGGAGATAAAAAGTTTTTTTTTTTTAAAAAAAAAAAAAAAAAACAAAAACAAAACCTGATCCTAAATGGAATAAAGGGAGTGGTGAGCTCAGGGCAAGGCCACAGTCAGCTAAGCTTCCAACTTGTGAAAGAGAATTAAGAAAAACATAAAGCAAGATGTGGTGGTGCACACCTTTAATCACAGCACTCTAGAGGCAGAGGCAAGTTGATCAATGAGTTTGAGACCAGCCTGGTCTACATATCAAGTTCCAGGACAGCCAAGCTTAGGCAGTGAAAGACACCATCAAAAATAGAAAGTTGGTGGAAATTTATTTTAATGAGAAGGCCGTGTTCTAGCCCCAGCAACCATCTTCATCCACATGGTTCGGGCTTTAGAGTTAAGGATACAAGACAGAGGTTATGGAATCTTTCTCCAAGGCCAAAGAAAGCTGTCAAGGCTAGGCATGTGTCAGGAGTGTCACTGCATCAAGGCCCAGAAAGGCCATTGCATGAAGCTGTGAAGGTGACGCTTGAATTGCCTTGGAGACCCCAAGATGTTGGAGATGCCAGAGCCATGGGATACCTGTCAAGGAAAGCTTCAGACTGGGTATGAAACCACCCCAAGAGAAAGAAGTGTGTTGTAGCCAGCAAAACCTGAAAGGCGTTGGAGATCTAAAGAGCACAAGTTTTCCTAGCTGGTTTTTGGTCTTGCTTTGGTCCAGTATTTCCTCATTATGCTCTTTTAGAATAGTAATGTATATCCTGTGCCATTGCATGTTGGAAGTATGTAATCTGCTTTTTGATTTTGATTTTACAGGGGATTACAGTTAAGGGATTGCCATGAGCCTCTAAAGAGACCTTGAACTTTGAACTTTTAAACAATATTGACATTGTGATAGACTATAGGGACATTTGAAGTTAGACTTAGTGCAGTTTTACCTTATGATATGGCTATAAGCCTATGGGGGCTAGGAAGTAGAATATGGTGATTTGGATAGGAATGGCCCCTATGGGCTCATAGATTTGAAAACTTGGTCATTAGGGAGTAGCATTGCTTGACAGGAATTAAGAGGTGTGGCTTTGTTGAATTAGATGTGGCCTTTGTTGTAGAAAGTATGTCACCAGGGCTGGGCTTTAGGGTTTCAGATGCTCAAGCCTGGTGTCAGAATCTGTGTGTCTGTCTGTCTGTCTGTTTCTCTCTCTCTCTCTCTCTCTCTCTCTCTCTCTCTCTCTCTCTCTCTCTCTCTCACACACACACACACACACACACACACACACACACTTTCTCCTGCCTGTGGATCCAGATACAGAACTCTCAGCTACTTCTCCAGCACCATGTCTGTGTGCCACCATACTTCCTGCCATGAAGATAATGAATTAAACCTCTGAATGTAAGCCAACCCTAAGTAAATGCTTTCTTTTAGAAGTGTTGCCGTGGTCATGGCATCTCTTCCCAGCAATACAACACTGACTAAGACACCAATGTTATTCTTTTTTTAAAAAAACAAATCTGGCTTCACTGATTTCCTCTTTTGTATTTCCTTCTTTCTCTTTAATATGTTTTTCTTTTTCTACATTCTTAAAGCCAGAGCTTCGATGCTGATTTGAGATGGTTCTTTCTTTCTAATCTAAGAATTTAAATGTACAGACTTCTCTCTCAGCACCATTTTAGCTGTGTTTAAAATTTAGATCTAACACTCTTGGTTTCCAGGAAGTTTTACATGTCTTTTGAGTTCTCACTAGCCTCTCTGCTTGTCATGTGTTGGTTTATTTAGAAGTATTATGTTAAGTCTCTAACTCTTTGGGAAATTTTCAGTTACTTTCCATTTATTAATATCTATTTTGATGCCATTTTGATCAAATGTAAGTTCCTGAAGATGTATTGAGATTCCTTTTATGGTGTGGAATAATATGATCTCTGTTGGTTTGCGTCTGTAGATACTTGAGGGAAAACATAGCCTGTTGAAGGACAAAGTATTCTAGAAATGTCCACTAGATCTCTCAGTTGGTGGTAGAGTTATTATATGTCTTTTCTGATCTTTCTATCTAATTATTCATCCTCTGTTGTCAGAATGAAGCAGAAGTTTCCAGCCATACCTTTGAACTTGTCTGCTTTTCAGTTCTTTTTTGGCTAAACAGACTTGTCAGCTCTATGTTTGATGCAGACATATTTTGTGTTGTTGTCTCTTCTTGGTAGACAGAACCTTATATAATGCTATTCACTTTGATAATTTTATGTTCTTTAAAACTTGATATTAGATAGGTTGACAAATAGATAGATAGATTGATTGATAGAAAGTGAGAAGTAAGAGAGATTCCTAAATATATAAATACAATCTGTTCAGTTCAGTCTGTCTAAAATTTTTTGTTTGTATATGATTTCAGAGCCAATCACTGGGGAACTCATATATATATATGTGTGTGTGTGTGTGTGTGTGTGTGTGTGTGTGTGTGTAACAACTAAAGAAAAAGAGGCCAAAGGCTACGGATTTGAGAGAGAGCAGGGGGTGTAACATGGAAAGTATTAGAGGGGCAAAAGGAAAGGGGAAATGATATAACTATATTTTGATTTCAAAATATTTTTTTAATGATTGTAGGGGTCAGAGAGGTTGGAGGACACAAAGAGAATGTGGTCTTGACATTTCCAACTAAGCAGGGCTCACATAGGGTCACTGAGACTGAAATGGCCTGCATGGGACTTGCTTGGGTCTGTACCAGGTCCTCTGTGTATATGTTATAGATGTTAGCTTGGTGTTTCTGTGGAACTCCTAACAGTGGGAGCGGGTGTATCTCTGACTCTTTTGCCTGTTCTTGGGACTCTTTTCCTCCTGTTGGGTTGGCCTGTCCGGCCTCCATGTGACAGATATTTGCCTTGTCTTGTTGTATCTTGTTTTGTCATCTTTGGTTGTTGTCTCTTGGAGGCCTGCTCCTTTTCTGAAGAGGAAATGGAGGGGAAGTGGATCTGGAGCAGAGGGGAGATGGGGGGAAGCTGGGATGATTGGAGGGAGAAGAAACTGTGGTCGGGATATATTGTATGAGAGAAGAATCTATATTCAATAAAAAAAGAAAAAGAAAGAAATGAAATATACAGAAAACTTATCTGGGTTATACACTGCCAGTGCAAATAAATCAGCATAAAATTTAAAAATAAAGACATGAAAAAAGAAAGAAAGAAAGGAAGGAAGGAAAGAAAGAAAGATTTAAAAACCCTTCTTCATTTGATATGAATATGTGATTCCTATAATAAAGTGCATATGATGTACATTTTCCATACTTTTACTTTTAATCTGTCTATATTTGAAGCAATATTTGTTCAAAAAGCAAGCACTTGACCCAGGTTTTTTAATCTGCTCAGTCAACATCTTTCAACTGATGCATTTTGCCCAAAAGCAACTTAAAGATCAGTTTACTTTATGGTTCCAGAGGGATAGAGAGTCCATTATGGCGAGGGCAGCACAGCTTTGAGGCAGGATCAGGATCAGGAAGAAGAATCATCACACCTCAACCACAGAGAGGACAGAATGCAAGCAGGAAGTGGGACCAGACTACAGCCTCTCAAGGCCAATGTCAAGTGACATACCTTGTTCAACAAAACTCTGCCTGATAAAGGTTCCATAACCTCACCTAAGCAATGCCGTCAACTGGAGACCCAGTGTTCAAATACGTGAGCCTATATGAGACATTTTCTCACTCAAATTACAATGTGTGTGTGTGTGTGTGTGTGTGTAAACATATGGACCTTATAAAATGTAATATAGTAGATTTCCACATGGGTTTTCCAAACATTCTTAATGTTAGTTATCCCTCTTCCCACCTGCTCCTCCATTCTACTTTCCCATCCTTCTCTCACCTAAACTCCCCCCATTATTCCTCCTTTCTCCTCCATATCAACAAGACAACTTGCCTCTTCCAAAACTTATCAACTAACTCCATACTTATGACCTCCTGACCAAAATGTCTTAGATAAAATTCCAGATGCAGAACTTAAAAGAAGGATTATGAATATGGTATAATGACCCGTTTATTGCTCTCTGTCACATATTTTATGTGCTTTTTCCTTTATACCATGTTATATTTGTTAAGGTTTGGAAGTTTGGAGTTTTTTGGTTGGAGTTTGTGTTTGTGTGTGTGCATTCACATTCCCATATGTGTGTGAGTTCAGGCATGAGTGTGGCACTGCACCAGAAAGTGTGGAGGGCAGACAAAATCTTCAGTGTCAATCATTCGTTACCTTCGGCCTTGTTTGAGACAGAGTCTCTCTTTTGTTGTTTGACTCTATGTATTTCAAGATATCAGGCCCATTAACTTCAGAGAATTTTCCTCTCCCTGCCTCCATGTCACCATACAAGTTCTGGGATTACAGACACAAGCTATAACATTAGCTTTACATGGATTCTTAGGGTTCAAACTCGGGTCTTCACACTACTGTGGCAAGCAATATACCCACTAAGCCATTTTATCTTTCCAGTTATTGCTTTATATTTCTTGAAATAAGGTCTTGCTATGTATCCCAAGCTGGCCTCCAACTTTCTAGGTAGGCCAGGGTGGCCACGGATTTGCCATCCTCCCCTCTTACCTCCTAATTGTAAGGCTAAGTATGTTTCCCAGTGCAGATGTTAAATAAGTATTTCCTTGACTTGTTCCAAGCTTCATTTTTGTTTGTTTTGTTTTGTTTTTTGCACCAAAAGTTGTTGTATCTCATTTTAGTGCAAGCTATGAACTGAGACACAAATGAATGGTTCCTGCACTTCTAAGTGGAGCTCAATGGTTTTCCTAAAA
The DNA here is from genome assembly GCF_949786415.1 of Peromyscus eremicus. NCBI lineage: Eukaryota > Metazoa > Chordata > Mammalia > Rodentia > Cricetidae > Peromyscus > Peromyscus eremicus. Next base: position 55,371,120 of record NC_081428.1, read on the forward strand.
ATGTCTACAAGGTTTTTCCAATGTGTTTTAAGAAATTCTCATGTGAGACTGACATGGTGGTACATGTCTGTAGTTCCAGCTCCTTGAGACCCTGAGACCCAAGAATTGTGAGTTAGTGGCCAGCCTGGGATGGAGAGGACAGGGAGAGTGAAGAGACAAAGATATTAGTTCTCACATGATTGAAATCAAATATGTATCATAGGGATTAAATCCTAGCTGTCATCAAAATCCTCAAATCCAAGGGATAACAGAAATGTTTGGCATCATTTGACTGGTGGCAATAAAGCAGAGAAACAATCTGATTTTAGTGTACCTGGAGGGGATGTAACAAGGACTACAGGAGATAAAGTGAATCTCTGAGAGACCTCCAGGGTCCTACAGTGTCAGCAGTGACCAAGGCCTTCCTGGGGACACAGGGAAGCAAACCCTTAACCCTTCCTTTTATTTCTTAAGATCTAACATAGTTCTAGAGACTGTAGAAAATATTAAGGCACGGGAGAATTCTGTGGTTAAATACAGGAAGGGGTGGCTTTAAGTTTATATTCCATCCTGACCAAAAACTATTTGGAGCTAGGTTAGGCAATGTTCCTTTTCAACAATATACGTGTTGTATGGCAAAATGTAAAGATATTTGATGTCTGCACCATGAGGTCTACACCATGTGAACAGAAGGAAACTTAACCTACTTTATGTTAGATAATTCAGAGTACCAGGAGCAGGATAGAAGACACACCTTAGATAGCACAGGCCATGCTTTGTAAAATAGTGGACAATGTGCTCTGGGAACATAAAGAAACTTAGCACCCCTGACCCTGTGATTTGCACAGACAGGGAATTCCTTTATCTTGTGTCTGGGTTCTGCATTCCCACTTTTTGTTTATGGGCTCCTCTGCTCCTCTAGCCCTTCTTTAATTCTCCCAGCTCTTTCCCAGTTGTGCCTTTTTTTCTTTTCCCTACCCCTGCCTCAATCATAAACACTTCACGGACCAACTTGAAATCTCAAGAGGTAATGGTGCTCTCTCTGGATCTGTGAAATGACATTTTTGAGTGCCCACACATGGACCACAAAGTACTATTGCTCCTCAAATAGGAAAAGAATGGGTGAAAACACATGAACTTACATAACCAGATGTGACAAGATTGAAATTAACATGCCACTATTCACAGCTACCCCCTTGCTACTTAGCTTTTTCTCCCATCCCCTGTCTATGAAAAGAGTCAAAACTTCTCAGGAGGGGATTTTCACAGAAGAGCAACCAGGAGGATAATTGTAATTTCCAGGACAGTTGTAAGCACAAAAGGAGGAGAGGCAGGATTGAATAAACAAGGTGACTTGGTAAGGGGTAGGGGTGGAGAGAAGACGTGGACTACAGAAGAATAAGAGAAGTCTAAATTGAAGAGTTAGGTAACACGATAGAACAAGAGATACTAATAGAAATTGCCAAGCACTGTGCTTCACGTTTGAAAGAGATATTGAATAACTATCACAGTGCACCTCCGGGTCCTGATTTTCAAAAGGCAAAAACCACTCTGCATGAGGGAAGATCACAACTTTATAAATATTGCAAACTCATTAAACCCGCCATGCCTCCAGGGTGCGTGGAGCGTGAGGGGAGGGAGAGGATGACATGTTATCTCACATAGAACACTGAGTATTAGGGAGGCCTACAATCCACTCCTATTAAACCAGTTACTTCTGGAGGTCAGGGAATGTGTATTTTATAATTACATTCCGAGTCTCTATCACAGGCTCTCAGGCTCTGGCACACAGAGGATATTGTGTCTGGTAAATGAATGACTTATGAACATCACACGCTAGCTAGCTCTAGGCTAAATTCATATGAATGGTTTTTTGAAAGATTGATCAGCCCATTATTTCTGGATGAGAAGGTCTCAACTCTACCAAGATACTGTTTCTAGGAGAAACCTACAACCACACAGCTTTGAAAAATTATAATTTGGTAACAGCACAGTCCAGACTAGACTAACTCTTATGATCACCCCTGATCCACAAAAGGGAGAAGGTTCCTCAGATAGGAGTCAATTTAGAGATTTGAGAATAAAACAAGATTTTTAAACAGCAGGTTTATAATAATCCCAAGAAAACAGACTTCAGAATTGCCTAAGAAACTTTGGAATATCCAGAGATTAGATAGATGAAAGGCAGGCCCACAGGAGTGAAACTGAATACAATCAAAAAGCTTACGGATAAGACGAGCTTCACTTAGACAGTTTGCATTCCTATAAATGTGATTTATTTTATAAATACCCAGAAGGGAAGTTTGTATATTTTAGCTTATGATAATTCCCCAGTTCACAGTAGATGTAATAATGAATACAGCACCGCAGTTTGCTATGAGGAGCCACAGTATTATTTACATGATTCAATAAATAAAAAGGCACAAAAAAACCAAACGGGCCCTAGGATAAGTAAATCCCATCACCTACACAGAAGACCTTTATTCTTTATACCTCCCCTTCCTAGGATGATGCTAGTTTTACTGAAGCATTACAAACAAGCTAAGGGAGGAAGTGGGTAGGGGAGGAAAGAAAGGAAGTGAGAAGAGAACAGAGGAAGTGGGTGTGGGGATATGAGGAAGGATGGAAGATATTCATCTCGGTCAGTCACACAACCTAAATAACATGAATAATACTTCTGATAAAAGCAACTAAGAACTGACCAAAAATACATAGAAATGCATTTCAAATCCAAGGCTGAGCTGCCACGAACGGGAACTACTGAGTCCAAAGCTGAACTCAAACGAAGAATTGCAGGAAAAGCGTGCACACCATGGATGGGTCCTGCCCCACAAGTTTTCCTCGGACTCTAAAAACCCAAGGCCCATGTGTCATGGTCTGCATGAGTTCTCAGTGTGGGAAACTGGAAAAAGGTCTGCCTCCACCCATCAGGATTCCCCCTTTCAAGAGAAAAATCACCCTGCCACACAGATAAATGAGGTAGTGAGGTTCACCACCAAGGGTCTGGCTCTAAATAGAGACCCAAGACCTAAGGATGAATAACAAGACACCCCTCAAGGGTCTGGGTAAATATTTATGTTGACTTAGTATACTTTGTTCTGCTACAGTGACACCTGACACCAGGTAATGTGTGCATACACACACACACACACACACACACACACACACACACACACACACACATCTTACTCATGACTCTGCTGGCTGAAAAGTCTGTAAATCATGGTACTTATGACCCAGGTCCCAGAATTCCTGGTGAGTGTGTGGCTGGGGTGGGGGGAATGGGGGAATTAACAACATGACAGGAAATTGGAAGTTGAGGGCCAGCCACGTATAGAAATGATCATGGGCGGGAAAGAAAGGAAATGACAGAGAGCCAAGAAAGCTGTCTTATGTCAATGGAACTAGCTAGTTTCCTCCTAGGAGACTTGACACACTCCCCAGAGAAGGTACCGCACACTGCTGCGGTACACATCTGTGATCTATCCTCCTTCTACCAGGCCCCATCTCCGGGAGGTCCACCATCCTTCTGCACCACCACATGGAGGACCATGCCTCCTGCTTAGAAACCTCTGGGGAAGAAAACATCCAACTGATAACACATGTTCTCTCTGGAATTTTCCATTAACAGTATGGTGGCAAGAAAGACCCTGCTCAGCTGACACCTCGTCTGTCTGGAGGAATGTGCTTTCAACCCAAGCCTTAAAAATGTATCACTGAGAGAGTGGCAAGGAGAAACTTAAAAAATCTCTGTTAAAACCAATACAGAAAGATAAAGAGACTCCTTGTCTGAAGATCAACAAAATCAAGCAAAGTTCTGCTTCCAAACATACCAACAAGCACTTGAGATACAATTTAAATATGGAGCATGCCTCATTTACATTTATTGAATATTTAAAACAGAAGAGGAACTTGGAAATGTAAATAGGAAAATGGAGTTTAAAAAATCTACCGAAAAAGATTTTTAAAACTCTACCTTGTAGAACAAGTGAACTAGCAAATTAGAAGCTGTCAGAAAGAAAATAATTGTGGCTTCAGGGTAAGGAAGGGTTCCTTAAACAAGACACTAAAATATAAGCCATAAAGAACAGCAATTAAACATTGCCCATAGTACCTCCTGTGTGGCAGGCACCTGCTCAGCATTTTATATATGCTATCTCACTTAATCCTCCTGATAAGCCATTGGACCAGGCATTATTATTATCCCCATTTCACAGAAGAGAACAAAGCATTTGGACATTAGCTAGCTTGCTGAAAGTCTGATAACCAGAAGTGGAGGGGGGGGAGTGCCAGGATTTAAATGGAGTGTGGGAGGAGGTTATGTATCATATGTTCTGGCTACTACCCTTTGTCTTTGAAAAACTCTACCCTCAAATTTTCTATAGAACTGAGACAGTGAAAAAAAATTCTACAGGGAACAAATTTCTCAGAATCCTGAAATGCACTCTGGAGGCACTGAGGTCCCTTAATGATGCTTGAAAACTCTAAATTACTCTGTGAATGAGGACAAGTTACTCAAACCATGTCTCAGTTTTCTTGTGTATAAAACGAAACTGTCCATAGCCACCTCATAAGAGCATCAGAATCAACTCAGAGAATGTAGTTGGACATCACATTCTGAAAGTTCTTCAAAAAGCTCAAAAATATGGAGTTATGTTGTGATTGGTGACTCTGTAGCTAGAAATATCCCAGGAGAGATTAAAACGGTCCCTGAAATACTTATACAACCACAGCCATATCAGCACTGTGTATAATAGTTTAAAAGTGGGGAGAATTCAAACTCCTGCCAGCTGAAGAGGTCAATTAACTGTGCTGTTCTGAGTCATACTAAAATATGGGTCCACACAAACAGGAAACAGATTAGGTGTTACCAAGGGCTTGGAAGCAGGAGCAGAGATACTAAATGTCAATAGGTACAGAGTTTACTTTAGAGTAATGTAATATTTTAAAGTTTGATACAGGAGTGGTTGTACCATTCTTTGAATATATTAAAATATAAATACACATTTAAACCATGACTTTTGACTGGAAATATAGCTCAGTAGTAGAGTCCTTGCCTAACCACCCAATACCACAAAAATAAATAAACAACGTGGTTCACGTTATATAACTTATATAGACAAATTTGTTGTCTAAAAGAGACTATATCTACAGTAAGTGTTCAGGACCTATGGTTATTTACAGTCTGCTATACCCTTTGGCATGCTTAAATTGTTTAGACCTATGAGGTATTTTCCTTATTTAAAAAAAAAAAGTGGCCAGGCGGTGGTGGCACATGCCTTTAATCCCAGCACTCGGGAGGCAGAGGCAGGTGGATCTCTGTGAGTTTGAGGCCAGCCTGGTCTACAGAGGAAAGGCACAAAGCTACACAGAGAAACCTTGTCTCGGGGGAGAAAAAACAACAACAACAACAAAAAGTGAAAGAAGACTCCCAAATTCTATATGGTAAGAACAGCGTGAAAGGTGAAGTCAGAAGGCTAGAAAGACTCCATTATGGGAAGTAAAGAGAAAGCCAGGCTCTGGTATGTGGAACTGGGAGGACCTTTCAGTGTTGTCTGATGACTCTGGGCTGCCATGATGATAGAAATAACACGTGCCTGCCTCCACAGTACTCCTAACAGCAGTACATGAAAAATGATCAAGCATCTATTTCCAGCTAGGTGCCTGTCCCTCCATGCACTATCCCCACTTAACCCCCGTCTTTGCCTTGTTACCTGAGCCCTAGTCTTACTCCCCATTTCATAGATAAGGAGACCAAGGGAAGGAGGAGTGTTCTCCACGCCAGTGCTCCCTGTCTCGTCCATGTTACCTCTTGCCTGATGCTGACAACCAAGAAGTGCTTCCTGCAAATTTGTTTAATGATCATCCCAACACTAGACAACACATGCAGCTCCCCGTATTTGAGGTAGCATTCTAGACTTTTATGGGCATGAATGATTTAAATTACACAATGTGTGATGGGTCAAAGCTACAATCATTATCTCTACTTTCATTAATACAAATGAGACACAGAAACAAGTCCATAGACACACAGTAGAGTGGTGGAAAAACTGATTTGAATCAATGTGGTCTAACTACTAGAATGACTCTTAGTTACACTGAAACATTGCTTTTCCAGCTGAAACACATAGCACTGGATGAATATGCATGAAGATCTCATCTCAGCCTTCCTGTATATTGTTGGAAACCTTGACTTTAAAAGGGTTATGAAAATTTCAGAGTAGCAAAAATGCACACAAGTGGCTGAGTACTCTGCCTGCATTTCTTCTCTGGAGTGAGAAGGGGATGGCTCTTAACCATTCTCCCTTGGGAATGGATAAAGGTCCTCATATTAGAGACGGTGTTTTCCATTATATCATTAGAGACAGAGATAAAGCTAAGATTGAAATACTAAAAAAAGATTTAAGTGAAACAATATATAATAAGCAAATCCACCTTTCCAGGCATGGCTACAGGAGGATGTCAGAGACTCTTAGAAAGGAGTAAGTAAATATCTTGCTTTGATCATATTTTAAATCCCCGTAAGGAACATATCCATTCTGTATTTAAACTCATTAGTCAAGTCAGGTCAAAACCAAGCAATAAGCCTTGTGCTCTTCTATGGCCCAATAGTCCTCAATGCCTTCTGTCCCTAAAGTCCATCACCAGCTACAGGTTTCCCAGGCTGTTCAGCCCTGTGTCCCTATGGACTCACACAACTTTAAAAGCATCTGGTAAAACAATCTACTTCCCAGAGATACCTGCTCAAAGCAAACAGGGATGGTGGGGTCCCCTCCTTTGCCTCAGCACTCAGGAGCTGCCGTTTTCTCTCTTTTGTGGAGCTGGGGAAACAATCTACCAACAGCCATTACTCTGGCATTCAGCAATCCAGCTTGAGAGGTGTCGAGACCAGGCTCTCTTCCTCACCTCTTCTCATTGCTGTGTCACAGGATCTGCTGCTGGCCCCTGCACTCCCAGAATACAGTGTGATGAAGAAAGTCATATAATGAAAGGTAGTGGGGTCGCTTTTGGTGCCATCATTTCAGGCTTGATGGGGAAGGATACTGATGCTCTTGGTTAACATGAAGTCATTGTATTGTCTATGAATATCATGCAGACTTTGAAGAAAACAGCCGCTTTGCAACTTGCCAGTTTGCATCCATCTGAAATAAAATACAGATGGTGCATTTGTCCTCGTGAGTTATCATTTATACTCACATGCATATACATCCTAAAAATAAATATATAGTCTCAGAATGGAGTGCACAACAGCAAGTGACACAGATTTACATACCCACATCAGCATCTTTGTAGAGAGACCTTATCTTTCTCATCAGCACCAGCTCCCTTGGTGCCAGCAGAGATTCACAAGTAGCAGTCAGCAGTGGTACTATCAAAATGTATTTTTAAGCCCATTGTGATGTTTTGACAAATTAAACGATTAATTAACAGCAATCTAGCAAACAGATCTCTGCTTACAGCTTAGAGTGGGAGAAACACACAGATCGCCATAAATGTTCTATCGCCACCATTACTGGGGAAGAATACGGCCTAATTAATTATAATTGATCACAAAGATTAGATTCAAATTCCACCAGCAGGGCAGAAGAAGCCCAAACAAGAGGAAATAAATCAGAAAACTATTCTCTGAATCCATAATGAACCAACAAGCTTTGGAGATAAACAGATTTGTTTTAATTGTAGTTTTTAAGAAATAATTTAAGAACATTTGGAAGTCTTTGGAGAGAAAATACAAAGTAGGGGAAGAGAAGGAGTTCAAATCAGGAAAGTACATATTCCAGGGAACACTGAGTTTCTGGTCTCTCCCTCCATGCAAAAAGTAATATAAAAGGGTTCACCCAGCTAAGTATTGGACACCCAATGTGTGTACCCTAGGGGTGCACAAGCGGCCTTGTGGATAGTTCCAGTCTTCATATGCTACAAGTCTTTCACAGTTCATAACAAATGTCTGCCTGTCCTGCCCAGCATCCATTTCCTCTCCCTTGGATTACAAGGACCTCTCTGGAAGGCACAGTCGTGGGCACAGGATGCAGATGATGGTCTCTACCCCAACTCCTCCCTGCTGCACCCTAAACAATGCACAAGCTAAAAGGAAAAGATGAGGCACACCAAAATCTTCTGAAAGTCTTAACAAAAGCAGAAGCAATCTGAGGGAGCCCATCCACGACCAACTCTCTATCTCCCTTGGTTATGCACACACAAAGAAATGAAGTTCATCGGTGACAGGAAGAGAAGAGGTGGACGACACAGGCCCAGGTCTAATGCACATGTCCTCAGCCTGGTAGTTTTGGGGTAGTGTGATGCAAGTTCCAAGAAGCTCCAACATTCCACTGTGTAAATTAGTTAATTCTCCAACGAAGGGGAGACCAACCAAGGAATAGCCAGTCAGATACAAAAGAGGAACAATGCTGGGTGGGGAGAGAGCATTTCGCAGATTCCTGGTTGGGCTGCTAGAATTTCATCTATCAACACCTCATCACTTGTCTTAGACCCAGGATGGAGCAGTGGAGAGGCTGGGATTTATGGGAGAAAGTGCTGGGTATAGGGTGTGGCTTCTTGACACTGACTAAGCATCATAGACTTTCTGAACCACAGTTTCTTCATCTAAAGAACAGGAGCAGTGATCTTTCATTGGAGATGGAGAGAGGTAAACGAGATCATCTATTAAACGTAAATAAGTAACTGCATCTTGAGCGGCACATATGAACAGCTAGATCACACACGGAGCCTCAGCCTGCCATTATTCTTACTTCTCTCCCCTCTCTTGACAACTCAGCACTACAATAACCCAAACCTTCTTGATCCTGGAACACGAGTTTGGCAAATGAGTAATTAGGAGCTAAAATCCTGCCCCATCTATAAAATATTAAAATCTGATTTTAGCTTAGAGCCTGTTGGATGTGATAGATAGACAGGAAGTGATCATGCATTTATTAATAGAGTTGGTTGTATTAATAGTGACCTCACTAATTTAAACTAACTTGGGAGAAGGCCCAGCCCAATTATGGGACACTCTTTTAAAACACAGTTTAATTAGTTTCAGACATAGTTAGTAACTGAAATAATTCTGAGAAGAATTGCCTCGGAGATCCTATGATGTGATGTAGCAACTCAAATGGTTTATAATTGGTATATCAGAAGTTAGTACATAAAATATCAAGCCCATTCCTGTCATGTATGATGACATAGACAGGGGCCTGGTCTTGTGCCAGAAAATCTGGCTTCTCTGCCTCTTTACAAAATGGAAATGAAAAATCTGTGACATGAGATGAGTGTGAGGATTAATTAAACAAGAAAGAAGAGAACTGTAAACCCCATGAGGCAAGGTTTATATACATCCAACTCACAATAGTACCCCATGTCCAAGAGAGCTTCCAGCAAATTATAAATAGATGAATGAAGATACAAGAATATAATACAGACATTGGCACATCCAACATCAGGACTTGGAACCACAGAAATGTGGTACCCTAGCCCTGGACTGGTTTCACATGTTCATAAAGATCTGGGGGCATTGCTCTAGGTCAGTCTGGCTACCTTCACTGCTAGGCACCCACTTCAGGAAATCTCTAGACATTTAACCCAGGAATTCAAGCCAGATTTTTCTGTATCAGAATTTTGACATGGGACTCAGAGGGTTAACTTCTAAAATAGTAACATGTAAACTGCAAAGCTGTAATAAACCATGTAGACCTTGTGGCTTAGGAAAGCAGGATTCATAGAGAAACAACAGAGGCTTCCAGAGAAACAAAATGTTCCATTCCTATTTCAAAGCCCCAGTTAACATCTTAGCTGCCTCCCTGCCTTTGATTTTATTGATGTGTTTTCCACACCCTTAGGATAAAATATCCCACTATCCTCACTAGGGATAACAGCAAAATAACCTTGGTACAATGGAGAATGGATGTAGAACTATTTAAGAAGTCTGCCAGGGAGCCTAGGAGAGAGATGGCTCAGATTACTCCGGGAGTGGGGGGAGGGGGGGATCTGATGCCCTCTCCTGGCCTCTAGGGGCACTGCATGCATGTTGTAGGCAGACATACATGCAGGCAAAATACCTATACACATAAAATAAAAAATAAATATATAAAAAAGCAAAAATAATTTCTCCAGGGATAAGTGATCTCTCCTCAACATACAATTCTTGCATATGGTGTTGTGTTAAAACTAAGCTCACAGTGGTACAAGAATTTATTTGTACAAGAAATTATTTGCACATTATTTGTGCAAGTCAGAAGTTTATGTGGTATTAGCTGACTTCAGATGTTATGAAGTCAGTCACACTGCCTGATGTTATGTATTTTATTTCATATTACTACTGCTAACAACTATTTTATTCCTACTGTACAGGAAAGATGGTTTGGGGATGAGCTGAATTACGGAACATTGCCTCATACACATGAGGCTTTGGGTTAGGTCCCCATTTACAAAAGAAAGTATAATAATAACATGAGTGACTGGGCCTTAAAAAATAAAAGAAATGACTTCTTGGAGAGTTGATAGGCAGTAAGAATCGAGAAATGCAATGCAACTCCAGCCGTCCTGTCTTACATGCCGGCTTCACTGTCACACTCAAGGATGGAGGGAAAATTCTAAGATACTCTCTACAAGAAGGCAGTATACCCCAGCCATTTTATAATGATAAAACTTTTTTTTTAAGTCAAGAGATTTTGAAGATGTGGTTCTTAGAATATGCATATTTAATGCACACTAAAAAATGTGAAAATCATAAATATGTTGACACTGTTTTAAAATAAATTTGTATGCTATTAATGGAGAAAACTGAAAAAAAGGTATGTTTATGTGTGTCAAGAGAGGGATTTAAAAGAACATGATTGAAGAACCACTTTACTCTTCATGTATTCTAAATGGTAGTGGGTGTACTTAAACAATTGAATCCCACATTTGAAACCAAGATGGTCAACAGAACTGTGGACCTGAAGGTGGACATTACCTCAAAAACCACAGCTACCTCAGATTTCAGACATTACCTAGTTTGTAATTTATTATTATTGTGCATATGAAGAAGAGTGTGGGCATGTGTGTCATGGAAGACAACCTTCTGGGGTCATTCTTTCCTCCCACAGTAGGGTCAGGGACCAAACTCAGGGCATCAGGTTAGTGTAGCAAGCAAGATTACCCACTAAGTTACCTTTCCATCCTGACTTTCAGACACTTCTAAAAGGTTTCTTAAAGACTCCTTAGCAATGTTTTTATTTAGTAAAACCAGTCTAGAACTAGCCTTGTTTTATTTTACCTGTCTTCTGCACTGTTTCAGGATTTTCTTCAAGGGAGAGGAGGTAGCCTTGGACTGCGTACATTAATGTTTGGTCAGTGAAACAGAGGCCACTTGGAGGGTTACAAATAGGAAGGGATCTCACACCTCATGTGTGAGTCACAGCAATTCTCGTCAGGGTTGGGAGGGTGGAGGTGAAGGAAGCTGTTGCTGTGTTTTGGGAAATCAGACTCAAGTTCAGCTGCTGCAGTGGTCACAGCTGTCTGCAATGCCGTGGGGGTCATTTCCAGCAGGATACCTGAGCCAAGGTATAATCCCTATACGCCTGCCTATTGCTGCAGCCAAAGAACGTGGCTTCATTTTTCTTCCCTTCCTGAATTTTATGAAGCACAGAATATAAGCAGGCCTCATCCTGGCAAAGGTGCTGGGAACGAGAGTTCTTCTGTCGTATCTTGTCACAGACTTCCACGGCATTCTACCACTGAATACCTGGTGCTCACCAGAAAAGCCACAGCCTCAGACATGCTCCCCCTTGCCTCTCTTTCATATTAGCAGCCCTGTTTCCTCTTCCTGATAAGAACTGGTCAATAATGATCAGGTAAGCCTCTTGCTTGCCTCCTGATTCAGTGGTAGTAGATACGGCTAAATGGCCATATTATTGTCTCAGCTTATAGTAAGAATGCAGCAAGCCCCAGAACTTAGTAGGGCCCCACACCTTAGCACAATTGACAGCGTGATGGAAGTACCATTCAAGCCTTCAAACCCAGCACATGGGCAGCAATACCTGTCAAAACAAGAACAAAGACACAGTCCATCGAAGTCCATAGTTCTGGAAAAGTCTCTAAATGTACTAGCCTTGCATTTTGCCTTCTTTAGTTCTACTTCTGGCTAACCGTTATTGCTAACTGAGGTGTGTCAACCCAGGATGTTGTTTTTGTGCTTAAAATCTCACCCTGAGAAAGGCTCAGGCTAGCACCAGGGTCCTGGACACCCAGTGTAGTCACCGGCCAGCTAATAAAGACTTTCTATTGGCTTGAACCCGTGTCCGAGTAGTCTTCTCTGGTGAATACTTCACAATAAGAACTAATGTGATATCCTCTGGTGAGATAAAGGGCTCTTTATTGTTTAGAAACACTGACCTCTAAACAAAGAGACTATAAATTGTAGGGTTGGTAATAAAAAAATAAAAAAAAACATTTTTTTCTACACCTATTCTGGCAGTGGTAGAAATGGCATCATATACGGATGGCTGGTTCTAAGTATTGACTGCATAATGAGGCACAAAATGAGACCAGTGAATGTCAGGAGTGCCACACCTTCCTGCACTTTTTCTTTTCTTTTCTTTTCTTTCCTTTCCTTTTTATAAGAAAACTACAAAATACAATTCTCCGGTCAGAACAAAAATATTTTATGTGCTATCAAGACAGTGAATAATACATTCAATAAGCCCACAGATGGTGGTGCTGGCAGACGGACCGCTGACAGGGAAAGCAGACCCACATCCATGGTCTGCATCTCCTCCAGGGAGAAAAGGAATGCTGCCCCCTCAATGATGGAAGGAATCCAATGTAATCCACTTGCCACCAGGTGGCTGGCTGGTCCTCCTGGGGAATGTTGCCATATTGGGAGCTCAGCTTTGGTCTTTGCCGTTGACATGTTCACATATTGGGCTCTCCACAGAAGCAGCCAGATCAGTCTTGGTGAGGGAACCATTCTGTTGAGCTCATGAATAGCATCTACCCCTGATCATACAGCCACATGTACTGGTGTGATTATGGAAGAAAGCTATAAGCCACTCCCAAAGATGTCATCTTGTCCATGTGCTCACTGGCAGACTTCTCTTAAGATAATGCCCTTTGATGATCAGTCCCATGAGTTCCACCTATCATTAGCTCCACACTTACTCCAAAAGATCCATCCATATACAGAACTCTCCCTGTCTCTGAGTCTCTAATCTGGACCCTACCACGTTCATCACCATCGCAACAAGGATTTTGCCATTGTCCAGTGTGAAGTTCTACCTCTAGCTATCTCTTGAGTTCTTCCTATGGGTAATTTCTGCTTTCCTGCTATAGTTCAGAGCCATCCCAGCAATCCATTCCCATCTAATGACAAGACACTATGCAGAATTACCTATAAATCAAAGGATCCAGTTTATCTTTGTCATTAATCAAATTACCATAAGAAACATCCTATGAGCCCATATGTGTAGTATTAAGAAGAACAGAGGTCAGGAAAAGTGAGGGACTCACGTTCAGAAAATCTAGCAATGCAGGAATCACAAGGAAGATATGCCTAATGATCACAGCTGCCCACAGAATCCAGGAAGGTGATTCTCAAGGGAATGTCCAGAAACTGATGAGGCCCTGTGCCCAACATACACAAAGGCTCCCACACCTGTCCACTACTGCCTCAGAAATTCATGGCTTCTCCTTCCTTTATGGCTTCAAGATCTCATAAAAGTACCTCTCACTAGCCAAATCAATGATGATGAGAGAGAATCTTGGATATGGAGTTCTAAAAATTAAAAATGATGCAATCACGAGTGGGTGAGCAAATAGTTGCTTTTGTTCTGGGAAAGCCTTTTAGTAAATTGAGTTAACAAAGTTTCATCAAAGATTGATTCATGCACCAGGCAGCACTTAGAACCGGATAGAGATTCAGACAGCCCAGTGATGCGATGCGGACAATGAACATTTGTAAACTGTGTGGAAATCAAGTATAGAAAATGAGTTCAGTAAGGTTACAGCTGGAGGTCTGCCTCATTTGGACAGGATCTGATTGACTGCCTGTGATTGGCTGACGCTTGACTGCTTCTGACTGGCTGAGAGATGTTTGTTTAACTCCTAAGTCGGGCTTTCAGTTGGTTTAAATAATGAGTTGGGTTGTGGTTCCCTACGTAGGGGCTCATAGGATGGAGGAATCATATAGCCAGTGGCCTTCTGCACACTTAATTGAACTTGCTCAATGTTCAGAAGATGTTGCTGAGTTGACAACAAACACAAGGGACTGCAGTGTACTTCGTGATGATACAAGTGTCCTGGGATGAAACACAGCTAAGTAAAGTTTTTAGCTAGAAGTTGGGGGAGTATAGAAAGCTAGAATGAAAGGACTTCAGTACTCATGTGACTAGCTCTACATTTAGAACAGATGTCCAGAACATCCTGAAGCTTACCTAAGGTATTAGCAATTATTGGTATAGTTGAGATTCAAACTCATAAATGGCTAGAATTTTCTTTCCACCATTTGGGTTTGCAAGGTCGCCAAAGCGTAGCTTTTCCTTGACAAGCACCATGAGCTGGAGTTCACTCTCCTAAACTCAGGAAGCTGATCTACTACTTTAGACACTAGATACACAAGCATACACCCCTGTACATATTAACGAGCTGTACTTTAAGGGGACATTTAATTTTTGGTAGCAGAGGATCTTGGGTTAAGAACTATTAAGACACCCAAACATCTCTTCTCTAGTTTTCACTCCTTGTTTGTTCTTCCATCTAGCCTCTGATATAGGGCTCAAATACTTTGGTCATGAGAAATGAATATTCTCTCATCTAAGATAAAAATCCACCCTCTGTTTATCTGTACAAATAGATTATGATTCTACAATAAACTCTCCCTAAGCCAGGCTTTCCTTTGTCATGGTCTACAACTACCCCAGTGAGCCTGGGAAGCCTGTCTTTAAGTCTCAAATCCTCTTTTTGTTCCTTCACAAATCTGTCCCCACAGCTTCACCATCCTGGCTGATTATCACTACCCAGATAAACATGAGCGCAGCATATTACCATATCTAAAACCCAATCACACTTCAATTTCCCCGGCTGCAGATTAGGGCAACTTAATCCTTTGGAGAGAAAATTTTTGGCAATATTTCTGTCCTTTGGTGATAAGGGTTGGATTGTGATTTTTGCCAGACATACATGAAGAATAGGAGGGCTGTGCTACACCCTGCTTTGCCAAGCACCTGTACCCAACAGCCCTTGGGAGGATTGAGAGGAGCCCGGGGAGAAGCAGAGAGAAAAGTATAATCATTGCCAGAGCCCAGTGAGGCAACATCATTTCTCTGAACAAAGTAGGGCTGAATCTTGTCGTATAGCTCAAGACCCAGTTAAATCTCTTACTTTACCCTATCTGCAAAGCTAAAGATATCTTTTTATCTAAAGACATAGATGATCTTATCTCAATGGCATGTGTTCACAGACAAAGAGATGGAAGGGCCCCAATGCAAGCCTCAGACCCAATTCACCAACCAGCTTCCTGGCAGGAGGAAATTGAAAAGAAAACATGATGTGTTGCTGTGTAGATTGAGCCTGAGCCCAGCCTACAGTAGCTTAGAAATCTGACCAGTCCACCTGCCCAACTGCTCTTCTTCCTGAAGACTGCTGGAGACACACCAAAAAATAACTGGGAAAAGAGGTCTGTGAAGGAACAGGGCTGAGCATTTGGATTTCTGCATACTCTGAGATGCCCTGTGTTCAGAAATTCATTCTCTCACCTACAGGGGCAAGGTCAGAGATAAGATCGAGCTGGCCGGCCTGAAGTTGGTCTTTGTTAGACACAGTTCTCTTGTTCTTACTGAACCAGGACACCCACCCTCCAGCCAGGCAATTGCTGGAAGAAGGTAGCTTGGCCAAACCCTGAGTGAAAATGGCTTGCTTGCTTGCCAAGCCTTAATCCTGATTCATCTCCAGAACTTGCCCATTTCCCAATAGAACAAACACCAAAATAGATAGGTTTTCACAAGTCTCTGACAGGAAGAGGGGGGAAAAAAGGGTCCCTGTTCAGCTTAAAACGGTTCTGCAGTGCGAGGCTCCAGAGAATTCTTGAAGAGATTGGCATTGGCCATGCGTAGGCCAGAAAGTATGCTTTCCAATTATCTGACATCCTCTTCCAACACATCCAGGGCACTTTATGCATCTCATTTGCATCAAATTCATTTTAGCACATTTTTGATTACTCTTTTATTATTCCCTTTCAGTCCCAAACTTTCAATAACGGAGGTTTATTATCTTAAGTAATTCCTAGTCTTATAAGCAACCTTTACTCTCTACCATGCCTGCACTTCCACTCTCCATTAGCCACCTACCCCAACGGCACATATAAATCTTTCTCATGACCACTCCTGTTAATGGTACAAATACCTCAAATAAAATCATCAAAACCTAGAAAGGATTTGTCAATCATCTGTCAAGGTGATACTAAAGCTTGCTTAGGAAATACTATTTTTTAACACCCATTATTCCTTATGTTAAGACACTGAACTTTTCAACGTAATCCTCAGTAACTCAGTTCATGATTTTCTATGTGAGATACCTCAGTCACAATAGTGAAACCTGTCCTGAGATTTGGAAAGTTGAGCCAAAGGTTCAAAAGGACAGGACGAGACAGGAGAGAAAGAACATAGAGAGGGATCATAAGGAAGAAGAGTTTGAAGGAGCCACCTGTCCTGGTTGATTTAGGGGGTGTCTCTTCATCTGTTTGCTCTTCCCCTTGCTGCAAGCTAAATTTATATGGGCAGAGAAACCTCAATTGAGAAAATGCCTCCATCCCACTGCCAGTAGGCAAGCCTGTGGGGCATTTTCTTGGTTAGTGATTGACATGGCAGGGCCCATCTCATTGTGGGTGGTGCCAACCCTGGGTAGGTGGCCTTGAGTTATATAAGAAAGTAATTAAGCAAGTCATGAGAAGCAAGCCAGTAAGAAGCACTCCTCCATGGCCTCTGCTTCAATTCCTGCCTCCAGGTTCCTGCTTTGGGTTCCTGCCCTGAGTTCCCTCAGTTATAGAATTGACCCAAGAGTTGTAAGCTGAAATAATCATTTCCTCCCTGAGTTGCTTTTGTGTTTTATCACAGCTATAGAAACCTAAGACACTACCTCATCTCCTGTGACTGTCATGTTCCAGAGTCAGCATGTCTACCCACCTCCCTGAGGATTTGTCCTCAGAAAGTGCCAAATTATTGGTCTAGGAAGCTCATGACTGTGAGAAAGAGACCAGATGACAGTAACAGAGATACAAGAAGGGTTGACCCACATCACCTGACTGGGTCAAAGCTCTTTAAATTCTAATTTCTAAACTTCTATGCCATGACCTGTGTTGTTCCTATCTGCAGACCACCCCTAGAGTTTTAAAGTTGCGTAATAGCCCAAGCTCCCTGTGCTCATTGACCCACATGGAATCCTTCACCATGTAGGGAAAACTCCCCACCAAGAGAGAATTACCAACTTCACACAGAGAGGTTAACAACCACAGGGCAAAGCTAATGGTTCCTGCTGCATCTTTCCTGCTGAGACTCTAGAACTGAGACTAGAGGAGTGAGCAAATGTTGGGCAATAGGAGACAGGTGAAAAATGAGCTATGGACTCCCCCCCTACTGGAAGAGGCAGGGTGTCTGGTTAAATCATAATGGCTCAGTTTATGCAAGCGCAGGAGGACACTTGCCCCACTAATCCCCCGAGAGAAAGTTGTCGGTGTATAACATCTCCACCTCATTAGAGCTTCGGTTCATTTATTAAATATTGAGCACATCAGTTGGTTCTCTTTGGTGCGGAGGAGCAGAGTCCTTGTTCTTAGAGGGGGATGCCATGTATCCTCCTGAGAAAGTCCAGTTGGCCGTGCTAATTACAAACAGATTTCTCATACACTGTTATTTCTTCATCTGCCCAGGAAGTACACGCTGCACCACAGGAGATGTGGGACAGAACTTCGTTGCTAGGAGTCCTAATGATACTGGCAATTAATTATTCACACCAGTAGAAGAGAGAAACTTAATGAGCAACTCAGCAATGGAAGCTACTCTAGGAAGTTGGGCAAGATGGGAAAGAAACATCAAGACCCCTGGTTACTTATTTATCCACTGATCATTGGGCAGAACTAGAAAGGGCCTAGACTGAGACCTTCATTGACAGATAATAGAAAACAGATCTGGGAGAAAAAAGCAACTATCCCAAAGCAATATGAAAGTGGCTGTGAGCTCTTACTGAATGCTGTGTTCCAAGCATTTTTAAAAATCTGTTTAGTTATTGAGAATTTCATACATGAGTTCTCTATTTATATCATTTTCTTCTTCTCCTTTCTCCAACCCTCCTGTGGCACTTTACTACTTCTCATATCCATGGCCTCTTATTCTTGAATTACTACTGTTACATATATATGTATATAATTATAAATACAACCTCCTGCATTCATTTAGTGTTTTATGTATGTACATATGTGTGTGTTTGTGTCTGTGTATCTGTGTGTGTGTGTGAGAGAGAGAGAGAGAGATAAAGAGTGTGTGTGTGTGTGTGTGTGTGTGTGTGTGTGTGTGTGTGTGTGTGTGTTAGTCTGACAGATTGGGATTGGATAACCTACCAGATGCCTCATTCCTGGAGAAGACTTATTCTCCTCTCTCAATAGCTTTCTAGCTCTTCATGTAGGGCTAGGGCCCTTCTGAGATTTCTGCCATCCACACTGGCATGTCAATTGCTGCTGTCAATTTTCAGGTCTTGCTTAGGCAACCATATTGTTGAGAATTTTATCCCAATGTCTTTGTTTAATCTTAACAACCGTGTAAAGTGAATGCTTGACACATTCCCTTCACCAGTTATCCCAGCGATGCCAGTAATGCTTTGCTCATCTGGAGCCTCACTTCAGAGCACAGTCCCTACTTAACACTCTGCAGCCTGTTTGCCATTCCCTAGACACAGCTTCTTGAGCTAGCAAGTGAGAAGGAGCAGCTCAGAGTGAGTCTTATCACGTAGATTTTCAACCTCTCTGAGGAATATTGAAACTACAAGATGGAAAAAGTCCAGGTAGCATGAGACCAAGTGGGTAGCCTCTGTGACACGTTGTACACAGTCCAGATTCAGTGTTATTGCAACCTGTTTCCGATCCAAGAACGCTTGTTCTGTCAAATTCAAAATTAATCTCTCTCTCTCTTTTTTTTTTCAGGCAAGCTTGAAGGAGTTTCTGGGTTTTGAAATAAAAATTCCTCTTTCTAACATACTAAGGTATTTTTCAGTCTTGACAAGCAGAGAAATGCTGACATATGCTAGAACATGAATGACCCTTGAGGACATTCTGCTAACTGAAATAAGCCAGCCACCAAAAGACAAATGCTGCACAATTCCGCTTAACATGAAGTAACTGGAAGAGCTAAAAACCACACAGATAGAAAATCCAGCTGTTGTTTTCAAAGGCTGAAGAGAAGAAGGGAGCATTTCCTGTGTATAGAGGTTTCATTCTGGGGGGACATAATGAGTGATGGAGATGGATGGTGATAATGATTCCACGACATAAATTGTTTAATTCTGCAGAACTGTACACCAAAAATTGTTAAGATGACCATAGGTACCTCATTAATGTATAAGATGATATTTGTGTTTATTAATCCACTGAAAACAAAAACAAATGGTTAACGTGACAAATTATATGTTGAGCATATTTTGCCCAAAAAGTAGGAATAAAAGTGTTTATTTAATTTTTCCTTTCTAAATTAGCATATATGCATACTCATAAATCTAAATGCCAAATGGAAGCAAGTCATGTCGAAGGTTCTAATGAGGAAATAATTACAAAGTACGGTTTTTTTCCAGTGTAACTGAAGACTTGGAAGGGAAGTGTATCTCCTCATTAAAGGACAGGGTATCTTCTCATACTGAACCAATAGGAATAATCATAAGTAATAACAATTAAGAGTAAACTGACCATCTGAGCTCCTGCTATATTCTGGCTTCTAAGCGCTTTATATGTATGTATTAATTTAACAAATCTTCAAAAGAAATGGTATTCTCACCCCATTAGCTAGTTTACCATAACCCAGAGAAGAGGGATATTCAGAAATTGAACTCAAGAGGGCATTGTTTCCTAGTCTGTGATTAGGTGTTAGGTGGACAATTAGGAGTCCCTACATCCTATGTTCTGTTTAAGCTCCCCAATACAAATAAGGGCCTTTTCAAATTCCACGGGGAAAAAAAATGGGTAGGTTATGTTGATATTTCAAGATTCAACCCATGAAAAGGAGAAAACATGTGGAATTTGTCTTTCTGGGTCTGTGGTCCTCATTCAGTATATTTTTTAGTTCCATTTGTTTACCTACAAATTTCATGGTTTTATTTTTCTTTATAACTGAATAGTATTCCATTGTGCATATGTACCACATTTTCATTATCCATTCATCAGCTGAAGGTCATTTAGGTTGTTTACATTTCCAAACAGAGCAGCAATGAGCGTGGCTGAGCAAGTATTTCTATAGTTGCTATACAGAAATAAGCTATATAACTATGTAAATAACCATATAAAAACTATATATATATATATGATACGTATACATATATTAGGATATCAAGTCCTTTGGATATATGTCAAGGAGTGGCACAGGCAAGCCAAATTGTCGATTTACATTTAGCTTTTTGAGAATTCTCCACACTGACTTCTTTCTCACAGTGGCTGCACTAGTTGGCAATCTCACCAACAGTGAATGAGTGTTCCCCTTCTCCCACACTTTCCCCAGCACTTGTGGTCAGTTGTTTTGTTGCTCTTAGCCATTCTGACTGGAGTAAAATGAAATCTCAAAGAAGTTTTAATTTCCATTTCTCTAATTGCTAAGGATGTTGAACGCATTTTAAAATATTTCTCAGCCCTTTTTGTTTCGTCTTGTGAAAACTCTCTGTTCAGCTCCGCAGCCCATTTGTTAATTGGGTCATTTGTTTTCTTGACTCTTTGTATTTGAGTTCCTTCTAAATTTTGGATATTTATCCTCTCACAGATGTATAGCTGCCAAGGGCTCTCTTCCACTCTGCGGGCTTCCTCTTCGCTCAGCTGATTGTTTCCTTCGCTGTATAGAAGCCTTTTGGTTTTGTGAGGTCGTGTTCATCAAGTCTTAGCCTTAACTCCTGAGAGAGTAGAGTCTTATTCAGAAAGTCCTTTCCTGTACCCACAGCTTATACAATAGTACTCCTATTTTCTTCCAGCAACGTCAGTGTTTCACAACGAGGTCTTAGATTTACCTAGAACTGATTTTTGTGTGACCACAGAATCCACACAAATAAAGGGGGACAATGGTTGAGGATGGGGGACAGAGCTCTAGAGAGGAGAAAGGGGAAAAGGAAAAAACAGAGGAATTTTGATTAGGGAGGAAAGATGGAGAGCAGTAGAAAATAGAGAGGGAAAGAGGAGGGAAGGAGGGCTATAATACCAAAGGTAATTGAAAAGCCACAGGAAAACATTAATTTATGTTTACTTAAAATACAGAGGAAGAGAGAGATCACATTCTTCAGACACAAGACTTGGAGGGCTCAAATTGGAACTGACCTGGAAGCTTCCTCCCCGAGGACTAGCTCTCATAACACCCAAAAATGCTTTGCAAAATGCCAACAGAGAAAAGCAATCAATAGTCATCCAAAGCTGTAAAGCATGTGAACCACAACAGTGACCGTCTCAGCAAGCTATCTTCAAGAGTGCAATAGCAGCACTTATATCTTAGAAGTGACCAACAACTGTCTAATTAAACTTAAGGCCTGACCAGTAGGAAAGAATTCATTCCTCATACTTTAAACTCAGCCAACTAACTATGGCTGGTGAGGTGATGTTGCTCAACCTCAGCTGATACTTCTTCAGTACAACCTACAGCTCAGGGAACATTAGAGAAGAAAGGGTCAAAATTGAGGAAGAGGCAGAGGCCCGGACATCTCCTGAGACAATTGTGTCTTCTGTATATGATATGGAAGCTATAGCCATGAAATCTCAATAATATGGCTGCCTAAGCAAGACCAACACAATGATAGCATCAGCCGAAATGCCAATGCAGATAGGGAAAATCTTACCAGGCACTAGCTCTTCTGGTTGAAGAGCTAGAAACAATTAATGGTTTCTGAGAGAGGAATAACTAGTCTTCTCCAGGGAGTTGAACCACCTTATAGATTATTCAATTCCAAATTGTCAAATCTAAACACATACACATATAAACAGAACTAAATAAACTCAGCAGGTTATACTTATAATGTATATATATATATATATATATATATATATATATATGCATGTGTGAATGTGTGTGTGTAAAACAATAATTAAAGAAGAGGTGTCAAGAATTTGCGAGGGGGTTGGGGACACAGGAGGAGCCAGAGGGGAGAGAAGGAGGGGTGGAAACAATGTAAATGTAGTATTCATGTGTGAAATTCCCCTCCACAAAATTAAAATATTTAATTTAAAAAAAAGAAAGAAAAATCAGGTAGGCAGGATGCTAGAGAGATATCTCAGAGGTTAAGTGCCCTTACTGCTCTTGAAGAAGAACCAGGTTCAATTCTCAGCACCATCATGGCAACCCACAACTGTCCATAGCTCCAGTTCCAGGGGATCGGATGTCTTCTTTGTCTTCTCACCTCCGCAAGCACCACACATGCATGTCGTACATGTACATACACTCAGACAAAATTCTCATACACAGCCAGGCGGTGGTGGCGCACGCCTTTAATCCCAGCACTCAGGAGGCAGAGCCAGGCAGATCTCTGTGAGTTCGAGGCCAGCCTGGGCTACCAAGTGAGTTCCAGGAAAGGCGCAAAGCTACACAGAGAAACCCTGTCTCGAAAAACCAAAAAAAAAAAAAAAAATTCCCATACACATAAAATAAAATAAATAAATAAATCTAAAAGATTTTATTTTTTTAATCTGGTAGGCATCCACCTACAGGGAAGCTTCCTGGATACTAGGAAAGAAGAAAGTCTTAGAGTAAAGATTTTATAAATGAAACTCATAATTTTGTTCCAAATTGTCAGTCCATGTGATTTAAACCATGGCCTCAGAAGTGAGGAAACTTATTGCGTTTTGATCTCCACCTCAATATTAAGACTCAAAGATCAATGTTGCTGTCTTTTTAAATATTCCCTTTGGCTACATCAGCCATGAGTGAGAGGACATGTCAACCTTTATGGAGCCAATGACAGTGGGTGTTTGGGAGGTTTGTGGACTCTAGCAATACTCGGTATCATCATTGTGACAAGGGAGCCAAAGCAAATTTGGGAATGAAATGTTTATATTTTCTTATTGTTTAAAATCTGTGGTATCTTGATTGTGAAGAATTCAATTCTTCTGTTTTGTGCTTGTTTCTTAAACCAAGGACCTGAGCCAGCCCCAAACTCGTGACGCAATTGAAACCTACTCAATGCACAGAGCAACCCAGGGACAGCTATTGTGTCTTCTGGTAACTTTGAGAAAGGTAGAACTCTTCCTGTTTCACTATCACACAGAGCCAGTTTAGGTGAGAGGTTGGGGGAGGAATGGTCAGGCAGAGCAGAGGACACAAGACAAAATGAATGAACCAATCTCACAAACTGAGAAAAAAAAAGGTATTGTGAGTGTCAGAGCCAGAGCTACATAGTTTAATAGTCAGAGAAAACATTAACTGCCTAAAAAGAAATGCTGTTGCTTTAGCAGAATCATCTCAATTTGTATCTAGTGCTCAGGATGGAAAGAAAAGACACACACAGATAGGAAACATCTGAGTTCAGTCTGAAGCAGCTGGCTCACACATTTTGTCTCCTATGAAAACTATTCAATAAAGTAATTTGTTTTTATTAAAGGTTGCCAACCAGAGAATTACATTCCAGCCACCTGAATATCTGGCAATACTTTATAATCCAGAGAATATAAAGGAGATAGATCTGAAAAAGCAAGAAGGAAAGAACAAAGGCCTCTTTTGTAAAACAAAGACGGTATTGTCAGTGTGATAAACTCCATCAAGTGAAAGATAACATACATGCCCTTCCAATTATGATGAGGCTGCATTCCCAATAGACCCAATACAGTGAAAAGGCCACCAGTTGTACTCTCACTGAATGTTCCTAACCTACGTCATGGCACAGCATAGAACACAGTCCAGTGTAGAGACTTGGTCACGTCTTCTCGGGACCACCTGACTGCTGGGATTTGTAGTTCTCTTCTGCTGTCCAACATTATAAGACACTACTGTACACCCATTGCTTCCCCAAGAAATTATTGACTTAAAAATGGATGTATACTGAGTGTATACACCTTCTACACCCTCACACTGCTAAAAAAAGAAAGAAAGAAAGAAAACCTCCATCAGATTATTGTAATCTGTGACAATCACTATTGCCTAGTGATCTCTTCCCATTCTCTCCCTGTTCTTCACCCATTTCAAGACACTGTAGTAAATAGGGCAATTACCGAAGATTATCTAGAGTCCTAATGTTTGCTAATAGGTTCTGCCCTGATGAAAATAACCAGTCTACATAGGAGAAAGAACATGTACAGTCTGGAAAGAACAGCTATATACATGAACATTTTCTTTATACAGAAATAGCCCCAGCCTGTGAGAGACACAGTCTCACCATTTGGTCTTACCATGGTCTCCCCTTGGGAAGAATGGCTATCAGTAGGATGGCTGGCAAAGCTGGAAGATACAGCAAGTAAAGCATTGTGAAATTGTTAACTGTAAGATGCTGTGTTACCAGGATAGCAAAAACAGGAAAATAAAAGAATATGGATGGACTTGAGACTTGCTTAAGGGATGCCTTTGGGTGTGGTCGCTCAAGAGTCACTAAAGATTTTCTCTTCAATAATTGCTCTGCAGTTCCCTCTCTTGTATCAAGAACCAGAAAGCCTATAGGAGTCCTAAGGAACTACGTTTAATGGAGTTCTAAGCCCACAGGAGACCTTTACCAATTTTTAAGGAAATGTAATCAAGACCTAGACCTGAGTGCAAGTTCTGACTCAGTGAAATATTTCTGAAAGTGCATTATTGATCATAATAAATAAAATTCAAAACATTTTTCATGGTTTACTTTTCATGTTTTATTCATGTGTTAACAAAAATAAAATTAGTAACAACTATTTTGTCAAAAATCTACATGTGCTAGACATTGCCAGACATAGAGAGATACTTTGCATATATTATTTCTGATCCTTAAAAGAAGTAAAAACCATGTGTTATTGCTGATGCTTTAGAAATAAGAAGAGAAGACCTCGGGGGAGTGAAGGGAGAGTTCTGTTTGGAGAATCAGAAGACCAAATCATTCTTCCTATCCAAAGTCACAGAGAAATATGGACTAAAATAGTATCAACTCTGCCAAAGAGCTGAGCATATATTAACTGAGAGACACTTCCAAGGACTCAAGGCAAACAGGACTCTGAATCCACAAGAGTAAGTGCAGGGAGCAAGCAAATTCTTCATTTCTATAACCTAGCTTTCTTGGATTTTATGTCCAGATGG
Organism: Peromyscus eremicus; assembly: GCF_949786415.1. Taxonomy (NCBI): domain Eukaryota; kingdom Metazoa; phylum Chordata; class Mammalia; order Rodentia; family Cricetidae; genus Peromyscus; species Peromyscus eremicus. The sequence continues at coordinate 55,396,544 of NC_081428.1, forward strand.
GAGCAGACGGCCAAGTAAGGAACAGACTTAAAAAAAAAAAAAAAAAAAAGATGGTCAGCCCTAGCAGTGTATAGAGAAAATTAAGTCAAAATAATAGTATCCTGTTACATAGTTGGAAAAATCTTAAAATTCGATTTCCAACTGTAGAACAATGATCGTATTTTTATACAATTGACAGAAGAAAAATGGCGTAATAATTTTCAAAAGATATTTGGCAAAATTTAGTAAACCCAGTAGATAGGCCACAGATATCCAGATAGATAAATCTTCACTCTAAGCATGGAATGTGTATGGTCTCATTTCTACAATTAAGTGACCTCCCATAAACCAGGATTCATGAAAGAGTCAAAGTACTCGAACAGGGAGACAACAGAGGAACATTTTTGTCATTGTCTTGGCAGTAGCAGATGTAAAGTTTACCCTAAGACCTCATAACCAGTTTTCTTTGTGAGACTGCAGAGTATGAACTGACCATTACCAGGCTCTAGAAAATATAAAAGTAGCATCTGGTGTGTTACTGTCTCTAAGGCACCTGGAAAGAAAATGTCTAGATACTCATATTTTCAACCCAGGCCACTCAGAATTTGAATAGAAAAAGCAAATACTTATCCAAAATAATAAAACAATGAAGGACAGTCTCTTCAGTAAACAAGAGGCATGATATAAAACAAACAGGAGAATCATATTTCTAAAACATTCTAATGCTAGAACCACCAAAGAGGCCACTAAACATTTTAAACAGTTAATTATGGAAAGAACAGAAAGCTATCAAAAGAAACAAATAATAAAAAGTTGGAAAAAGATCAGAGTAGAACATCGATGAATAGAAAACTAATGACTTGGGTGAAACAAGCACCATAAAAGACACAAGGTTTTATTTATGGAACCTGAGGGTGAATTCTCTTCCATTCATTATAGTATTCTCTACACTTTTTCGGCTTCTCAATAGTTAATTTTTAAGAAGTAATGAATGAATAACCTCAGTGAATGAGTTGAAGATTAAACACAACTGAAGAGAGAACTCTGAAGATGAAAGTATTTGTGAAGAAATAACAGAGAATTAAGCTTTTAGAGCTAATGATAGGAAAAGTGTGAAGTGTTGGACAGCATGAAACACAGTATGAGAAATCTCCACCAATGTCCAACATAGTAGTTGTAAATAGCAGGACTTCCCAGGACTGAAGAAAACCGTCACTCAGTAAACATGATGTTTTATGGGCAGAGAAGTAAAAACAACTTCACACAGAAAACCCAATTTAAAACACCAAACGCTGAGGTGATGATTTTAAAGGCATCAAGGGAAACAGCCCAGACCATTTCTAAAAGAAAAGAATGTCACTAACTGTAGATTTCTCAACGGTGATAGTTTAATAAAGTAAAGGAAATATTGTTCAAGTTCCAGGATAGGGGTCGGAGTGAAGAGGGCTGTCCACCAGCAGCAACACTTTCCCCGAGAACGAGAGAAATTAGGAAGGATTCCCAACTGAATAAAAGGCTGGAAAACTCAGAGCATGATCACCAAGTAAAATTGTTCAAAGCACAGTTAGTCCAGGTTCACATTAACTATAAAATCAATAATACCCATGGTAACCCAGTGACCCTAAACCAGACAGTTTTTACATATTAAAATAGGGAAAGAGAGGATTCAGAAGATGTGAAAGCTCTGTACGCAGTTCCAGAGAAGGCGGGAAGACTTTAGAAAACGCAGCCAAACACGCACGCTAAAATCTTAAGGGTAACCTTTAAGAGATGAAAGCAGACGGCATGAATTTCAAATAGTGGGGAAGGGAAGAGGGAATTAAAAATAACAATCCACAGAAGGCGGGAAAAAGAGGGGAAAACAGCCTCAGGAAGAAGCATGAGAATGAGATGAGGGACGCGAAGTCAGCTGTCTCATGAATTACGCTTCACCTGTGCAAGTTACCCATGGAAGTCTTCGAAAACCAGAGAGATGCCAGCCATGGTACTGAGTTCCCGTAATCTCCAACCTTGAGAGACTAAAGGATCCGGGAGTTCATGGTCACCTCCATCTACATAGAAAGTTGAGCCCAGCCTAGGCCGCATGAGATGCTATCTCAAAGCTGCAAAAGAAGCAAAGCGAGAGGTTATACCACAGGGTTTTTTCTAGGAAGAGATGAATCCCAGAAAGTCAAACCAAAAGACATCTAAACAAAAGAATAGAGGGCAGAAGTGAATGCTACCGAGAGAAACAAGAGTTGAAATAATGGCATTCCAGCTCACACCTACCCCACTGGGAAAACCTTAAAGTTCAGAAAGGCGCAGAATGGAGGCAATCTTCCTACACATTTGGTAGAAGTACAAATTGGTATAACTATTTTGGAAAGATCTTTGCATATGTATGTATGTATGTATGTATGTATGTATGTATGTATGTATACCTTAAATCTGGCAATAGTCCTAAGTAAATACTCTAGAGAAACTGTTACACAATATTCTTGGATTTATTTTCACAAATATAGCCTAAACCACACCGCCAAAAAGACTCTAAGCAGGAAGCATGAAGAGCACTCAGGGATTCGTGACGGAGTTATGCAACCAGTGATATGAATGACAGCTACATGCACAGGATGGATTTCAGAACAAGGTTGGGCAGCAGTGTCAACTTACAGGAGGATTTCACAGTATTTTATTTGCATGAAGCCTAAATTCTTTCAGAACAACAGTAGATGTTTTTGTAAAACTTGGCAAAAGTGATAAACATCAACTTCCTGGGAGGCCATACAACCAGGCAGGAGGAACAGTCTTTTTTAAATAAAAATATGTGAAGAAAGAAAAAATACAAAGTGTTAAATTGGGCAATGGGTGACATACCTGTGGATGTTTCTGGTCTCTCAGACAGTTCCTAGTTTTAAAATGATGCATCCTTATGAATGAACTCCGTAAAAATTGAGGACAATGAAAAGACAGCAAATGGCAAAGAAGAGGAAAACAAAGCAGGCCCTTCTCCAAGATCATGGGGCTGAGGGGCAACTGGAGTGATGTACCGGCCCCGGCAGTTTGACCGCAGAACCCATTCCTTTCCTGTTCTCCCAGCTGTCAAGGGAGTCAGTTTGAATAATCTCTTCAGTCTGGAAGAGCCACGCCTGGTCCTCTCCCCTCATCTCTTTGCGTGCTCAGTCTCGTTCTTCCCTAACCTTTCTTCCCACCAGCCTCGCACAGTCTTCAACCCCTTTCAGCCCTGCACATCAGAAGCAGGTGTTATGACTTTGGCAAAAGAGATGAATACACTGTGAATTTTAATGGGTGAAGGCAGATGGGAACATCCTCGGAGTGTCGCCTTTCTACACTTTATGTGAAAATTTATACTTCTTCACTGTGGAAATAAATTAATAATACCGCCAGCTAATTACTCTATAAATTAAGAAGTATTTTTCAATTGCCTTCTCAGATTCTGCCATTGTGCTCACAGTCTTTTGATCTGGGAATAAGACAAGAACAAGCGAAGCTAATTATATAGGTAGGAAAATACTACAATACTATACATGGTTAAAACTTTGAAAATAAGACCCAAAGCATATATGCATATATGTGTGTGTGTGTGTGTGTGTGTGTGTGTGTGTGCAGTGTGTATGTATGTATGTATGTATGTATGTATGTATGTATGTATATATTGAGAGAATGAAACTGAAAAATTAAAACTATGTATAAACTAAGATATCTTGGGAAAATATTCCAAAGCACAAATATTCACAGGGAATGAAAATCTTGCTGGAAGGGACAGGTGAATGGTGAATGACAGGTAAGAATGAGTGGCCATGACGAATGTGAATGAAATGGAATCTCAGTGTGGCATTCCAACCAAGAGGCAACTGCTTCTTTGTTTCTGATCACATAAGAAAAGGACTGCCTGGAAAAAGCAAATGCTGGTTTCTCTTTTTATACCCGATTAAAGAGCACCTAGAAAGCACATTGTGTTTGAGTGGCTTTGGAGATATTAATATACAGAACAATGAATGCTGTTCCATATCAGATGGTCTGAAGGTGTCTCACTTACTCAGTACCACTGTGGGCCAGGTCAAAATATAAAGACCTTCTGTAGTAATAGTTTGGTTTCACTCCTGAGCAGAACCAAAAGAAAAAAAAAACCTTGCATGAACATTACCTTCTGTGCCTCTTGTAAGGAGCAACATGCTTCCCAAGGATCCCAAGCCACATATTGTTTTCCTAACTTACATCTGGTCTCAGAAGTTTACCAGTGGTGGTTCTAGAACACAAACCAAGACTCCAGTTGCAGCATTACCAGTGTCTTTGTTGAAAGGGCTCAAAAAATACAGTGAGTGTCTACAAAGGGAGCCCCTGAGCTGTTGGAATCAGCAGTGTGGTATGTTTGGAAGGCTGCCTAACAGCTCTTCCCCTAGTCTCTCTGCTGTTGTTAGAATTTGCTCTTTCAAATCAAATAGCTCCTCCACCAGGCCCTGCCTCTTCTCCCCAAGTTCTTCAGGGAAAGGTAAGAAGTTTCAATATGCCTAAAACCAACAGCATAGCACCATTTATATTGTAAGTTTTCCTCACAGCCTTTACCCAAAGTACAGCATGGAACATCAGCCATTACTATTATCCAAGATGATGAAGGGAACTACCCATCAGAGTCTAACAAAGTCTTCATATAAACTCAGAGAGAGTGGTACATTGGAAAAAAAAAAACTAAACCAAACTCTGTACATATGCAAGATAGCAAAGAAATGGCTTTCTATAAGAAGACCTGGGAAAGATGGTGTGGAGATCAGCATGGATCACATTTTGGCCAAGAAGTAGCCACCTGACACTAGATATTAGCAGTTCCAAGGGAGTAGTTCAATTCTAAGCTTAACAATAAATAAGAGTTCTTGCAGCTAAAATTTATTATCCACCAGGCACTACACTAAGCTGCTGGCAGACATTAACTCACTTAATTGTTCAACCATATCTGATTATTATCATCCCCATTTAGAGAAGAAGAAATGCAGAGAGACAAATGGACTAATGAAGGGTCACACGGATAGTGCTCCTACAGGAGGATGGAGCCCAGGCAGTTTGAGGAAGCCATGTGTGAACGCTTACATCACATCCAGGACGCTGGAGACTACACTATAGAAGCCAAAACTAAGTGCCACAGAGGTGAATGGAAGAAGTGTCTGAAGTAAGGAGTCAGCATTAACTTTAAGAAGCCAAATTACTGATGCCGAAGACAAAGAGTACTTCCTGGAGAAGAGAAAGGAGGAAGGAGTGGGGTGCAGGGATATGCTATCGAGACCCTCATATTCCAGAAACTTACTTAAAATGGCTTCAGGAGTTTTAGACCAATAGCTTTGGCATATTAAATAATTAGCTCCAATTAAGGAATTAACAATTCAAAATATTTATTGTATATAATAATTTTGAAAAAATATGAAATGTATTTTCTTCACCAATTCATATTTCATAGGCAAAAGTATATTTGGGGGCAAGGGTATATATGTCAAAAAAAATAATAGGGCCAACAAAAATTGCTATAAACCCTTCATGATTTTAACTGATTACCTTTATCTTTTTCTGATTTCCCGAGTCTGGTTCAGAACTCCATCAGACAACCACAAAGAGTTCTCTGGATATCAAGCACAATGTGAACACATGATCTCTCCCAAATGAGCCACCATCTCATCACTGATGAGGCAACTGTGGAACTAAATCAGGGGAAGGAAATGAGCATTCAAAACAGTACAGTGGAACTGGCTGCCAAAATTCGAGGACTGGAAGACTGTACCTGCAGAGAGGCCTCTGAAGAGGTTTTCCAATGGGAAACTGAAATGAGACTAGATCTAAGTAGGATTACAAAGGGGAAAACAGCCTTCTAGGACAGAAGGCCAGCATGGGGACATACGAGTGGACAAAGGTGGTGTGTACTGGAGAAACATCAAAGGACATAAGTTAGCTAGAAAGCAAGATGCTGATTAATAGAAGTTGGTGATGGCTAGAGTTGAGAGAATGAGTTTAAACCACGTTGTAGAAGGTGTTAAGATTTCAAGTTTTGACAAAGATAGCTGTTGATGTCGCCATGGAGTTGAGTAGAAAGGTCAGAGATCACACACTATAAAAAGTTACTAGAAACAGGAACAAAATGAACTTGATAAAAAGCAGACTTCAAGCAGGGAACTGAAAAATCTTCACAACTAAACTAGGGACAGTACTCCTTACCCCTAACCAACTCCTAACTGCCTTTGCTCATGAAAAAAAAAAAAAAAGTCAAGAAAACACTGAACACTGAGGCACTTAGACTCTTAGAAAAAAAACCCAAGTTCATGTGAAGACACACGTGAGTATGACTGCCACACTGCTGGTCTTGATACAGTCCAAGCCATATGCCCTTCAAATTAAAATATTCTTTCTTTCCCTGAGGTTATCCTCCTGAGTCCAGATCATCTCTTCAGGTTCTACTTCCTGACCTTTGCTCAGTTCCACTATCTCTGATTCCTGCCCATTTGCCCTTCACTTAGTTTTAATCTCTGTCTAGCCCCTGAAAACCAGTGCTTTGGTTGACCAGACTCCTAGACTCTCTCATCTTTTTTTATTGTGGGTTTTGCTGTATGTTCATTTATTTCAAAATAGTGGCATGAAAAATAAGTCAAATTCAGAAGATATTTTAGAGATGAAAATACTTTGTTTTTATTCTAAATATTGTATTAACTTTTTCAGAAAGTTAATATGTATTTTGATCATATGTATATTTTAATCATATTCATATGTTTTGATCATAATCATATTTCATACAGTAAATATGTATTCTGATCCTGTTCATCACCCTTCTCCAGCTCCTTCCAAATCCATGTCAACCTCCCTACTAACTTTGTCCTTAATCTCTCTCTCTCTCAACCTCTCTCTCTCTCTTCTCCCCCATTGAGTATAATTGTGTTGGTGATGCAACCTAACCATTCCTGCATATGAGATCTACCCTGGTGTGTGGTCAGTACACCAGAGGTTACACCATCTCATTTTAGTGTTCCCCTGGAATGTTTTCATATCCACCATCATTGCATATTGTCTTAGTTAGGATTTTATTGCTGTGAAGAGACACCATCACCACAGCAACTCTTACAAAGAAACCATTCAATTGAGGTGGTGGCTTAAAGTTTCAGAGGTTCACTCCATTTTCATCATAATGGGGAGCATGGCAGTATGCAGGCAGATGTGGTGCTGGCTACATCTTGACCAAAAGGCAGCAGGAAGTCAACTGACTGTCACACTGAGTGAAGCTTGAGAAAAAGACCTCAAAACCCACCCAACAGTGGCACACTTCCTCCAACAAGACCAGACCTACCCCAACAAGGCCACACCTCCTAATTAATGGTGCCACTCCTTTTGGGGGCCATTTTCTTTCAAACCACCACACATACTCTACAGCCAAGAGCTATTCCACTTACCCTCTAATCCAGGCCAGACTACAATCCCTTAGAACTCTTGATCATAATATCAGGTCACATTAACATATGCTTTTGACTAAGAGAAGTGCTTTCTAAGTGTCTCTACCTTCCAGACATTGCAGAAAGAACTAAAATTCTCCTAGTGATGACAGTAATCAAAATCTACACTCTTAATATCCTAGAGGATAGGATCTTTGTAACTTAGTTGGTCCTACCTTCTTTCTTTAATATGAAAATTTGATTGATAGGTATGTGATTGATGATTGATGGATAGATAGATAGATAGATAGATAGACAGATAGATAGATACAAAGATACATACATACATACATACATACATACATAGTTGGATGATAGGTAAGCAGATAGATGATGTGGTTGTTTGAATATGTAAGGCCCCTATAAACTTATGTGTTTGAATGGTTGGCTCAAAGGGAGTGGCCCTATTAAGATGTGTGGTCTTATTGGAGTAAGTATGGCCCTATTGAAAGAAGTCTATCACTGTGGAGGCAGGCTTTGAGGTCTTATATTCTCAAACTATGCCCAGTGTGGGACACAGTCTCCTTCTGCTGCCTGAAGATCAAGATGTAGAACTCTCAGATACCTCTCTAGCATCATGTCTGCTTGCATGTTGTCATTTTCCTGCCATGATGATAATGGACTAGACCTCTGAACTGTAAGCCAGCCCAAATTAAATGTTTTCCTTTATAAGAGTTGCTATGGTTATGGTGTCTCTTCACAGCAATAGAAACCCTAACTAAGACAGAGCTAGACAAATGATAGATGATGATGATGATGATGATGATGATGATAGATAGATAGATAGATGATAGAGATGTTATATACATATATACATATATAGCTTCATAGATAGTTGATAAACAATGTGTTATATAGCTTATTCAAAGTGCCAACAAGAGTGATATCTCCTGATCCTCAATCCATTTTCACACAAATATGTCTTGACTCCCAATCCAGCCCATGTTCATCAGCAATTGAAACATAGCAATCTAAATTACAGATACAACCAAGATCATGGTGACTACATCATTTTCATCCACACCCTATAGCACTTTCTTGTATCACCCTACATTCATTCATCATCTTGATTTCCCAGATGGACTGAGCTAGTCTTGCATCTCCTGCTACCTACCCATCATGGTGTTAGATGCAGGTGAGTGCCCAATAGTTGCTTAAGGTACTGACTGATTACAATGGAGATGTCAAATTTGCATAGGTTTTATTTAAACAGGTGGTGTAGTGTATTATTAGTGTTCATGAGGACAGTGGAATCATAATATCATATGCAGGTTTTTTCATCCTTTTTAATGTTGGTAGCTTTGATATATTAGTATTATAGTCTTCTGCAAGTATTTGAGAACCAATATCCTTATCTACCACCAGCAGTTAAGGCCAGTTGAGGGACTGTTCTATCTGTAAATGAGGAAGCCAGCTACTGGATCAGTGCTCGGCAACTATAACTGATTTCGCTGAACCACACAAGGCTTCTCCCCTAACTCTTTTTACCTGTTCCCATTCTTTACCCAAAACAAAACTACAAGCAGAAAGGGAGTTCATGAGAGTCTAGCATCTTGAACAGAATGAAGGTCATTTCCCCTTTTACACTCACAGGTTTAAAAGTCTACATGAGCATTCTCTAAAGTTGAAAACGACTAATTGCAGAACTGAATTCATCATAAAATCCTCCCAGAGTTAGAATCTGGTGACCTTTCCCCTTTAAACCACACGTGCTTGAAATGCAATAGGATCAATGGATAAATTTACAGAATGTTTTGAGTAAGTTGATTATGGTACTAATAAACATTAGTGTTGTGTTCGCCGTGATATTTACTATTGCAATTGCCTTCCATTTTTTTCTACAAATTGTTCTGGGCACCTTCATGGTTAAATATAAAAAACAAATAGATGAACAAAAATACCTCAGCACCTCTGGCATTTGAAAATAGAATTTGCTGGGCTATAAACCAGTGAGTTATTTGTCATGCAGCTTAATTCTGTCATAAAATGCTAATCAGCCTTTCTGTCACTTTGCACTTGCCCCATATCTTTTTATGAGAGCATTAACACGGTTATTACAGAGCAGAGACTCTTATGGCTACAAATATACTTACCATTTATGTATATTTTTGTCCAAAAAAAAATGTCACCACCAAGAGCCTCAGAAACCTATTTAACATAATCCTAGTTCCTGAAAGAGAACATGAGTCAGTGGTGCCATCTGGATGGTGGTATCAGGTACCCAGTGCCAGGGTCAGCTTCCTGATACTCAGGCCTTTGTTTCAAAGATCATCAGAGGTCATCGCTGCCATCTTAGCATAGAGTAACTGAATCTCCTGGTAAAATACTATATCCGGTACCTTTGTGTTGCTATAACCACAGTATGTGACAGAAGCAAACAAAAGGGAGGGGGAAAATGTCTTAACAAATGGGTATAGAGGACTTTAGGATGTCACGGCAGACAAAGGCAGAGCAGAGCAGCTCAGTGTGTGGCAGAGGACATGTGGTAGAGGCTGTTCATATCATAGCAGACCAGGAAGCAGAGAGAGTACATCAGGCTGACTATAACCTTCACAGGCCCAATACCAGTGCTCTATTTCTGCTTTGCATTTGAAGTTCTGGATTTAAGTCATGGCTCTATCACCTATTGTGTTTGTGGGCCCCTCAAATCGTTTCTCTTTCCTGTTACTATTGATTGTGAAGCCGTCACTAAAACTAGAAGCAACATATGAGAGCCAGTTTGCACAAAATTGTGGGAACTGTGATTATTATCCTTATAGCTGCCATGTTATGATTGGCTTTCAATATGAACTCAGCTTGGTGTTCAGTTGCTTTGAGTGTATTCTAGTGTGGTTTCTTCTCTCTAGATTTCTGTTTATCTACATCTTAACTCTGTTGTATTGTTTGTTTGTATCTGGGGTGCCTTGGGTTCTCTTTGGAAATACATGTTAACAATAAATGCCTTTATGGTCTTGTCCAAAAAAGGGAAAGCAAAGGCTTCTAACTTTTTTCATAATTTTGTCTTTTTTTTTTAAATTCTAACCAACAAGCCTGAGGCCTCTACGTTAGTCACCAGCCCAGCAATCTGCACACCCCATTTTGCATAACATCTAGGCATTTGAATCAGTTATCCTTGTGGTTATTTTTTCAACATGGGTATCACTGAACTTGGATGAAGATGAGTAGAATGAAGCAGGATTCATTGGCCCCTTTGTTTAGTGACATGCAGGCAAAGTCTTGAGAGATTGAAGTCACTCTAGCTACCCATCTACACATCTTGGGGAATGTACAGCCTCATCTTGAAGGTTGGTGATAGTGATTAGAACGTCATCTCCTGGTATGGACAGAATTGAAAAGCTAATTGAATCAAGCAGCCAGGCCCATCTCCCTTTCATACTTTCTATTGCCCTGGCTCTGGTGGAGACAGCATAGGACATTCTATTCACAGTAAGCCTGCAAGGGAACTGGACAGCCTCTGAACTCTCCTTTACAGGCGCTCTTCCCCTCCTGTCAGTGGTTGAGAGATGTCTAGGCAATCAGAAGTCAACTATCATCAAGAAGAAAATTTCTGTCAAGAGTCACTTAAATTGTGTCACTCCCGAGGAAAAAAATCAATAGCAACAATCTCAGAGATGTTACTGATCTGGAAGAGTCTCCTATCACATGACCATTCTCACTAAGGAGCTATATGACTGCACTTACATAAGGAATAAAAAGAGAAAGGGAAAGGCAATGTCCCCCACCTGGCTCCATAGCCTGGGTCATTACTCAGTCCCTGACACTCTCCTGTCAGAAAGAACAGGAAAGAAATGCGTTAGCACCTAAGTTTGAATGAATTTTATAATTTCCTTCCTCGTGTAAGTGAATTCTCTTCTATCCTCTATCCCGTCTCACTCTCCGATTGCAGATTGAATTCCCCTTTCTTTGCCAGGCTTTCTCTTCATGAGCACTCATTAAGGACTCACAAAAGGTGATGCCTTGCAGATTGGAGCTAACATTCTCCCCTGGTCCTGACCTGTGCTCAGGGGAAAGTGATTAGCATCAGCAGTAATAACAGAACATGGGTGCAGGGTGCCTTGCCATACAGGCTGATAAGGATTCAAATAATCAGATGATCTGGGAGGAAGGAGCTGCTATGTGCTGCCTTATATTCTGTTCTCATAAAGCACTGTTTCCTTTGTAGATCAATGTCTGTAAAAACTTGCCTGGTCCATGAATGACTTCACCTTTGCACAAATGTAGAATAGAACATACTTGTAGCTGTGGATTTATACTTTTTTTTAGTAACAGAACCAAATAACTCTGAACAAACCCTAGATATATAAATCATTAAATCTTTTCTTTAGATCTGATCCACAGACAATACGAAATGGATGGTCATTAATTTGAATAATTCTGGTTTTTTAGAACTTGAGTGACAATGCATAGAATAAATTAGGATTTAATAAGGGAACATGATGATGCATGGCCTGGCTTAGAAAAGGAAAGTTTGGCTCAGTTCCTAGGGAACTCACTATCAGTGAATGCGGTAAATCCAAATAAAAATTATTTTCGTACAAATTATTAGGGAAAAGTTCACTGCTGACATTTTAAGTAGCAATTTTAGAAAACTCTCCAAGAAACCTGAGGTCACTTTGCCCTCTATCTGACGACGTGACACTCTCCTGGGATATAGAGGAGGCTAGTTTAAGCAGTAATTGGTAATGCTGGAGTTATAAAGAAATAGAAAACATGGTCATCAGAAGACAAAGCATTGAGAGCATCACTCCAGAAAGACTGTGGATGCTAATCCACTCTCTTTGTTTGGCAGAAGAAACGACACAATTTCCCCCAAATTAGCAACAAAAGTGTAACTCAAATTCGGGCAGCAGAATCCCCCATCTAGGACCTTCCTGCTATGTCACTAGCAACATCAAGGACAAGAGGAAAACCAAGAGAGTGCAGACATGGATGCTGGTGCTCCAGCCACTGAGGCTCACGATTCAACCCCTGAGGTAGCTAGACAGCCAGTGTCATCATTCCCAGGGGAAATGGAGACTTCCATTTGAAAGGAAACCAGTGCCAAGCATGAGAACAAGAAGGGACGCGGCAGCCAACACTCAGCAGAGTGAACCTGCCTCATCACTCGTACGGGACCCTCTTTTATAGTTCAAGAAATTACTGCAAGTGGTATTTTCTTTATTGCATAGCTGTGGTGGGTTAGTTGTTTATTTTAATGTGCTTATTTATAATAGTTCTTGGGTTCGTTAGTTCCTTCATTTTCCTATTTACAACTTTATCAACTGCTGAATTTATTTCTCCTTATATTCTCCCTTTATTTTACTTAGGAGACTGCTGTGTCTTATTTCCATAATTTCATAGAGGATGCATGTACGTCTTTCTCTTCTTTCTGGTTGCAATGAATATTAAAAGTCCCACTTTTACTTAGACAGAAAAACTTTAATTACATTCCTCGTAGTGTAATATGTGATACCCTTATTACTTTAACTTTCTTTTGTTTTGTTTTGTTTTGTTTTTCAAGACAGGGTTGCTTTGTGCCTTTCCTGGAACTCACTTTGTAGCCCAGGCTGGCCTTGAACTCACAGAAATCCACCTGCCTCTGCCTCCCAAGTGCTGGGATTAAAGGCGTGTGCCACAACCGCCCGGCAACTTCAATTTTCTAAATGTTCTCCAGTTCCAGTTTTGACTTCATTTTTAATTCAAATTTGGGTTAAAGGGATACAGGTGGCAGAAATATTTACTTTCCAGTTTGGCAATTAATGTCATGATGTCGGATTCTGAGAATGCTACCTATGATTTTGAAAATGTTCGAAGCCACTGTTTAGAGCTAATATAATTGCACTTTTGGAAATGTTCCACTTGTAGAGAAGGTGCTATTTCTGTTTACAGAGCATTAGGATAAACCAAGGATGGATGCAAGATGGAGGTGAGAGATACCATCTTAATTATGGAGTCTGTATGGGTTTTCTGTATCCTAACTCGTGTATTTCTCTAGTTAATCTGTCAGTGGACTAAGGAAAAAAGTATCAAAGTACCATACTACTAATGCATTTCATTCTACTCCTCATTAATCATTTTTGCTCTTTATTTTGATGCTGCTGTTTGATTGGATACGCATTAGCACTTCATTATGACTTGTATCTTCATGATAGCAGCATGTCCCATACCAACCAGAGGAGTTTGGAGTTGTTCTCATGTAAATAGAAAAATTGTTGGGAAATGATGTGATTTTAGAGAACTGAGTCTACATATGCATGCTTTTATAAAGCCTCCATAAACTACATGGCCATCCACAAACTATATCCCTTTCACTGAGAAGTCAAAGCATTTGTATTACACATCTCTTAAGATCTCTCAAGATCTTCTCTATGAAGACTCCTTGCCTTATGACCATTTTTTTCAAGGTTTCTTTTATATATTTTTAAATTATGTGTATGTGCGTAAGTGTAGGTTTGTGCACATGAGTGTAAGTACAATGTCTTCAGGTGACAGAAGAGTGCACTGGATCCCTGGAGGCTGAAGTTAGGAGTTACAGGTAGTTGTAAGCAGCCTGAGGTAGGTGCTTGGAAGTGAATTTGGGTCCTCTGAAAGAGTGGTAAGTGCTCTTTATCACTGACTGATCTCTTTAACCCCTTATGAAGATTAAAGAGAACATTTATGGACTTTCTGTAAACCCAGACCTTCTTTGTCTTAATGAAACAGATGAAGACCTAGGCAGATATTATGACAATTGTGGCCCTGTTTTATCTGCTTACCTAACACATCTCTTTCCTTAATGCTTTATTCTTTTTTTTTTTTTTTTTTTTTGGTTTTTTCGAGACAGGGTTTCTCTGTGTAGCTTTGCGCCTTTCCTGGGACTCACTTGGTAGCCCAGGCTGGCCTCGAACTCACAGAGATCCGCCTGGCTCTGCCTCCCGAGTGCTGGGATTAAAGGCGTGCGCCACCACCGCCCGGCAATGCTTTATTCTTAACACAGGCAAGAAGGAAAACAAACCCAGCTTTGCTACTTTTAACTTGTAATGCAGGAATCTTGGAGAACATATTTATGTGGCATGGAATCACACACACACACACACACACACACACACACACACACACAGAGAGCAGGGGGTGGTTGGAATAAGCTCGAAATAATAATCAACCTATCATCAATAGTCCCAAATGAGCACCCTGCACTGGTAATAAAAGCTGAGAGAAGTCCAGTAGAAACTGGCTGTAGAGAAATAGAGCGCTATGTGTGGTTCTCACTTAGAAGGGCAGTTCTCTTTTCTGCCTTAAAACTAGACAAAAATTCTTTAAATTCTTTAAAATCAAAAATGACAGAACATGGGCTAGGAGTATAGGTCAGTTAGTAGTATGCTTGCCATGCAACATGGGGACCTGAGTCGGATATCCAGAACCTACACGAGCTGCCTACATCATGGCACACACTTGTAATCCCAGCACTGAAGAGCTGGAAGCAAACAATCCTTGGGCTTGCTGGCCAGCCATCCAAAACCCCAGATCCCAGTGAGAGAGCCTGATAAACCCCAAGTCCCAGTGAGAGACCCTGATAAACCCCAGGTCCCAGTGAGAGACTCTGTTTAAAAAAATAAGGTAGAAGGCCCCTAAAGCAAGACAGTCAAGGTTGACCTCTGGCCTCTACACACCCCACACATGTATACCTGAACACATGTTCTCACATACACAAACAAAAAAAAACCCCACCAAATACTACCTTCTATATCATTTCAATAGCAGAGATTAGCCTGTATATTCCTAGGAGGAGAGGTGCAGAGAAAGTGGCTGTAACATATAATGTGGCTGCATTCCACCAGAGACAGAGCAAGGGAGGATGTTTGATCCCCAAGTATGTGATGAACTGGACTTTGAGCAGTATCATAAGGAACAAGAGATTTCTAAAGAAGTACAATTATTCTGTCTATAACTGCCTAATTTGATGTGGTGAGGTGAGGAGGGCGTACTAAAAGGAGCAGGAGAAGGAGGAGGTGGAAAAGAAAATGAGTTATAGACCAGGTCTGCTAGAGCATGCTTTTAATCCCTGCACTGAGGAAGTAGAAGCAGGTAGACTGTTACAAGTTAAGATCAGCCTGGTCTACATAGCCCACTATGTATCTACAGTTGTATTTATTTTTCTTTTGTCTGTGGACTATCTTAAATAAATTGTGAACAACAAAGAGTATTCAGAACTCCATCTGGCATGTACACACACACAGTTGTTTCTTGGTATCTACAGGGGATTAGTTTCAGGGTCCAGCACAGATAACAAAGGCTTTGGATGCCCAAGTCCCTACTGTAAAATGTTGCAGTATTTGCCTATGCCCATTGTAGAATAGAGCAGCCAGCTGGGGACCAGACAGACAGACACAGAGGAAGCAGGAAAGCAGGATGGACAGTGCATAGATGAGGTAAACGAGCCTCAGGGAAACACACAGATTAATAGAAATGGGTTATTTAAGTTTTTTTAAAAAAGGATAACTAGAAATAAGCCTAAGCTAAGGTGTAGTGGGTAGCCATTCCAGCTTTGATCTGGAAGTTTCAACCCCCCTTGAAGCTTCGGCAACTGTCACGTCTACAAGGCAAGGTGAAGGGAGGGCCCTGGAGACCGGAGATCTGGATGGGCCAGCGCTCTCTCGGTTCCTGGACCCTGGACGGTGGAAGTGGACCGAGCAGAGCTCCAGAGAACACCACTGGACTGCGATACAACCTCCTCAGACCCCGCGACCTACCTATCCCTTCATTTGTAAGTTACCCACTAAATAAATCTTCCTTTTAACTACATGGAGTGGCCTTAATAATTTCACCAATACTAAGGCTCAACATTCATAACTAATAATAAGTCTCCATGTCATGATTTGGGCCAGGCTGGTGGTCCAAGAAAGCTTTCTATATATGCCATATGCTCCTCCCCTGCAGTTTATAAAATTATCTTATTTATATTACCTAATGCTACACTGTCTGTACAAATAATTCTTTTATTACATTGCTTAGAGATAATGGAATAGATAAAGGTAGAACATTTATTTAAAAGGTTCAATAAACTTATTTTTTTCTGAGTGTTTTCCATTTGGTTGAGTCACTAGAAGGTCAACTGTAATAGGAGATTAGTAATTACTAAGGTATTAAATAAACTACAAGCAGTTTTTTCTAAAGTATTTTACTCTCATTTTGCCCTGTTGTTGTTGTCTTTATCATTTGACTTCTAGGATCCCTGAGTCACTGTAAGGAGAGGGGACTGACCTCCTTCTAATGTCACTATCATGATATACCTACTAGGTACTGTAATAGCTTAAATATAAAGTTTTTCCCACATGACTTGTGTGTTGAAGGATTAGCTGCCAATTGACAGGTGATTGGATCATGATGGCACTAAGTTCATCAATGAGTCAATCCATTGATGAATTCGTACTGAATAAGCTATTAATGGGTAGAGTCTGACTGGAAGAATTATGTTACTAAACAGATGTATTTGCTGGGTCATATGGTAAATTTGTTTTTAGCTTTCTGAGAATTCTCTACACTTATTTCCATAGTGGCTGCCTCAGGTTGCAATCCCAGCAACAGTGAATGAAGGCTCCCTTTTCCCCACATCCTCTCCAGCATTTATTGTCAGTTGTTCCCTTGGCATAAGGATTCAGCATCCTACTCCACAGATACTTGCTCAGCCATGTTCATGGCTGCTCTAGCTAGGAAATGGAAGCAACCTAAACGTCCTTCAACCAATGAACGGGTAATAAAAATGTGTTCCATATACACATTATATGTACTATGAATACTAGTCATCTATAAAGAAAAATGAAATCACAAACTTTACAGGTAAATCGATGAACTAGAAAGGATCATATTGAATGAGGTAACCCAAACCCAGAACAAGAAAAGTTACATGTTCTCTTTTATTAAAGGCTGCTAGCTCCAAATCCTTGGACGTGAGTACCTAGCTGGTAGTAACTGCAGAAACTAGGAAGATAAAATGAAACCATTGCCAGGATAGGGAGGTTGAAGACTAACAGAGAGAGGAAGCAGGGTACAAGTGATCTGATAGGGGAAATGTGAAAGGGGGCTCTTTAGGGAAGGAAGGGGTATAAACACAGAAGAAAGGGGGATATGGGCAAAATAATAATAAGGATGTTTGAAAAGTCCACAGAGATTCATTCATGCTATTAACTATCCACAAAAAACCCTATAATACATTTAATTGCATGCATAAATATGCATATATAGTTTTAATTATATTTTCTCATCTGCCGACAAATGTTCCTTCCAACAGCCAAAGACCACCTAACAAAATCCCCATACCAGACAGGAACTCTCCTTTAAGTTGTCAGCCAGAGCTGTCTAAGAGACTCCCAAAACACACAGCCTATTTCTATTGCTCTTGGCCACCCCCTGGAGTTGAAGGTAAATTTCTATTGCTTGAGGACACCATGCACTTCAGAACCAGGGCCCAGAGATCCCTGAGTTGGAACTGACCCAAAAGTTCTCTCCCTGCAGACTAGCTGTCATGGTACCAGAAGGCACTCACTATACAAGCTTCCAAAGGAGGGAAACAACCAAAAGCCCTTCCCACTTATGATGACTATGAGTCACGTCAATGACTAACATAACACAGTAACCCTAAAAGCACAGTAGTAGTGTATACATGGTACCCAACAGCTCCTAATAGGACTTAAGTCCCGCTCAACAAGAAGGAGACCATGCTTGGTACTAGAAACCTACCTAACTACTCAGTGAGGTCATGGTTATTGCAGGAGAATCTACAACTAATTTACTAAGCCAGCATAATCCCTAACAACAATTTATAAACATTTGTCCTTTACCCACAGGTAAGTGTAGCATTCACCTATCATCAAGGACACTTCACTTTGCAACAGACAGACTATTACAGAAAACAACAAGCAATCAACATGCAGAGTTGTGGAGCCCAGTCCCAATAGATATATCTACAAAACACTCTTGTACCTAAGGCTCAGGGACATTCCAGAAGAGGGGATAGAATGGTTATAAGAGCCAGAGGATCAGAAAACTTTTTGTGACATTGTGTCTCCTAGTAATATCAGAAGCTATTCCCACAAAGTTTCACCAACATGACTGACCAGATGTAAGCTAAACATTTGCATAACATCAAAGAACATGCCAAAGGAGACACAGAAGAGCCCATGAGGCCACAACTCTACTCAAGAACTGTAGGCAACTGGGGAAATTTTGGAATGGGAGAGGGAGCTTTTCCCCCAGGGAAGAGAACACTAATTTGTTGCCCAGTGCCAAATGGCTTGTGCTGCAAACATACATACAGGTAACATTATACAGACCGAACACGCTATATTTAAAAATATACATGGATATGTATATACATATATGCAAGTAATAACAATTAGTGAAAAAGAGGCCATGAATTTGAAGCTGAGCAGGGAGGAGTATATGAGTTTGTAGGGAAGCAAAGGAAGGGAAAAATGTTGTAACTAAATTACAATCTCAAGTATAAATACCAAGTGTGTATGTGTGTGTGTGTGTGTGTGTGTGTGTGTGTGTGTGTGTGTGTAGTCAGAGGTGTGTGAAGGGTGTATCTTGTCCCCTGGGTCCTCTCTCTCTCTCTCTCTCTCTCTCTCTCTCTCTCTCTCTCTCTCTCTCTCTCTCTCTCTCCCTCCTTCCTGACTGCCATGATGTACTCAGTTCTGCTTGCACACATTCCTGTCAGCAGGAAGTTCTCCTCCTCCCCAGGCTTGTATCCAATCGTGGACTGAAACCTCTGATGCATGGGTCACAATGAAGCACCGCCCCCTAACGTTGCTTTTGTCACAGTGCCAAAAAGGGACTAATGCAAGTTATGGAGCAGTCCTCCACTGCAGGAGAATAAGGCGGTATGAAGGTCCTAGGCCTCTCTGGTTTCAATCTAGGGTAAAGATGATCTAAAACCTCAAGGAATGAGGAGAGAAATATCCAAAGGAGGATGGAGAACCATAACAAAGAAGAATGCAAACGGTTGAATGTAAGCATGCTTCTCTTCATCTGCTCATCCATACCACACAGCTGAGTGATTTTCTTCTCTATAATCTCAAGGCAACCTCTCATCTGTGCCGAGTCACTCTGTTTTAATGTGATTGCTTACCAACCACAGAAACTCAGACTGAAATTGACTGAAGTACTTTTGTTCTACAGAATCGAAGTGTAGCAATGGTAACACAAAAGTCACATAAACAACGTGCCAGGTTTCATTTCTTCCCAAAACTACATGGGGGTGGGGTGGGGGAGTGATAAAAGTAGAAGAAAAACTAATGGATAATCAATGTATCTTTTTTACATCAATACTTACTGATAAGAGAAAGAACAAGGTACACACCGCCGTGTTCTGGAACTTCCTGCCTAGCTGGATAGCAAACATTAAGCAAATAATCTCGCATTTCTATGATGAATTCTACAAAAAAAAAGCACAATATGAAATAAACACAAAACAAAAGTGTGAAATATGGTAGCTAAAGCAGCTCTACCTCACATGAAGAAATCAAAGCATTTGAAGCCAAAGAGAAAGTCTCTCAGCTAAACATCACACCTGCAAAAATAATTGGAAGGTGCTGCTAACAAGCTTTTTAATGCCTCCACTCTAAATCACAAACACCAAAGCAAAACCAATGAATGAAAAACATATTAACATTGTGGCTGCCTCAGTAGGAAAGGGGAAAGGTCAGATTTCAAGTATTACTCTAGCAGCTTCTAGTACCTTGCCCCTCAGTCCATTTACTAAGATTGATATGGGGCGCTGTTTATAAAATGCCTTGGACTAATGCCATGGGGATTATGGACAGAGAATATCATTCTGCACTTTCTCTGACCTCAATATAGAATTACTTTGTGCTATTGCACTGGCATTTATCCAATTATCAAACATGTTTTAAAATACTTTGAAAGACCAAAATTTGCTAAAACTGAAGAAAGGACTAAAGAGACATCTGAAGTAGATCTAAGGTAATGATTGTTATAAACCTAACATGAGAAGGAGCAAACCATTCTTCATGATTCTTTTTTTTTTTTTTTTTTTGGTTTTTTTGAGACAGGGTTTCTCTGTGTAGTTTTGGTACTTGTCCTGGATCTTGCTCTGTAGACCAGGCTGGCCTCAAACTCATAGAGATCTGCCTGGATCTATCTGGCTCTATCTGAGTGCTGGGATTAAAGGCGTGCACCACTGCCACCTGGCCTTCATGATTCTTAGAAGCTGGAATTGGAGATGGTGCCAGCTATTTACTGTTCATTAGACAACCACCAGCAGGAAACACCCATCTGTGGGTGGAGGTCTAGAAAGATTCATCTTATGCTGTACCTCATCAGAATGCCATAAGTCATATATTCTGATCTTTGTACCAATGCTGGAAACCAGATGCCAAAACACCACATTTATATTAGATAAGAAGTCAAGGTTGCAACCCTGTCCCTACCCTCAGGAAGCTTACAACTTCACTATGAGAGTGTTACAAATGCCTAAGTATAAAATATGATAGAGTGAGATTAATGTAAGCCTGAGATATAAAGAATGTCTCCAGCAGCAGGAAACCTGATCTATATGGAAAGAACAAAGAGGAAGTAAAGAAAACCACAGAGTGAGTCTTGAAGGGCAAGAATGAAGGAAAATGTATTCTAGGTTGAGGGCTAGTCAAAGGCTGGGATATGAAAGTACAAGCTACATAAACATGCTTTCTGGGACTACAATATAGGACAAGAGGGATCAGGAAAAACAAATAGGAAAGGCCACTGTGTCTCTAAGGAGTATGGGGAGCTAATGAAAGGTTAGGACATGGGAGCAATATGAAGCTGGTGACTCAGTCTGTGTGCTTTAGGAAGGAATTCTAAACGTAAGCACCTCAAATCCCTTATAGGAGGTAGGAGGAGCAAAGACAACAAGAAAGAAAAAAATCAGGAACATTAATGAGAAGAGGTCTTCACGTCTTTGGAATAAATTATCACAAACCTAATAGCTCAAAATGGCACACATTTATTACCTCGATGTCTGTATGTGAGGAATGTGGGCTTTTCTTTGCTTAGGGCCTCATGAGTTAGTTAGTGATCAAGGTGTCATCCAAGAATATAATTTTATCTGAGGCTCAGTTGAGCCATGTAATCACATGCATGTAAGCACATATGACCTACCATCTTTGCTGTTTTGTCAGAAAAAAAAGGCATAAACCTGCATATAAATTGGAAGGATTACATGTCTTAAATAAGCAGGAGTTGCCAGGATTACTCTTACAGCCTATCTTCCATATAATAGGACTGCAAGATGCAACCGAGCAATGGCAAGGCTTGAAACTGGGCAGAGGCATTGGAAACTGGATGGTAATTTGAAGGGCACATATGATTATAAAATGTAAGGAGTCTGAGATATGTTTCGATTGTCCAACATGGACAGTTGAGAGGATGTTCGTCAGTGGTTTCTAAGCCCAAGAATCTCTGAGGAGCTTGTCAAAGAAGCAGCTAGACTGTCACCCTCCTAATTTCTGGTTCTGTAAAGACCAAGGAAACTCTATTTCAGTAAGCATTCCCATTGACCCTGCTCTAGGCCATGCCAAAGTACTAGAAAATAGAAAGTAGGGGAGGCTAGCTTAAAGTTTAGCTCAGCCAATATGTAGGTGTGTGATGAAATAGAATCAAAGATGAAAACACAAGTTTGTCTTTAATGAAGCCAAAGTCTACTGGGAGAGAAAGACATGTGGACAAAACACTAAATGGAAGATCAGGGAAATATGGCTGCCCAGCCAGAGTCAGTGAGCTCAGTTTTAAAAGACAGAAAGCCTGGGAAAGTTGACCAGGGAGATGTCTGGTAAGTAGGCATTATCAGTTAAATTGCCAAAGTCACTCGGCTAGTAAATGTGACCCCAATAAATATGGGCTCTTAGGTATCACACTACACAACCCAAGGAGAGTCTCAAAGGATCAGTAGTAACATCCAGGAAAATATAGTAACAGGGAAGGATGAAAAGAAACATAGATACTGTGAGAGAAGGATAAGGAAACAAGCCTGTAAAAACATCTTTGAAGAGCTTGTACTTATTCAAAAACCACTCATATTGTTTCACAGATAAAAATGTACAGATTTTACACCAGAAATGATTGTATTAGCTATAGTTAGAAACTTTAAAAAGGCTAGAGTGTCACTGGAGAGAAAAGCATCAATGCTCAGCCTAAAACAGTGGTTCTCAACCTGTGGGTCACAACCCCTTTGGGGTTGAACAACCCTTTCACAGAGGTCACCTGAGACCATCTGCATATCATATATTTACATTATGATTTATAACGGTAGCAAAATTACAGTTATGCAGTAGCGATGAAAATAATTTTATGGTTGGGAGTCAACCATAACATGAGGAACAGTATTAAGGGGTTGAGTATTAGGAAGGTTAAGAACCACTGGTCTAAAACAAGTAAATGTTGGTGTTAAAGGGACATCATCATGTTTTGCTTCTCTGTAGTTGAGTTTTAACCATAGGAAAGTGACTAGTTAGGTCAAAAGTTATGAGGTAAGTCTTTACAGTAAATAGTGGGTAAGGAAGCCTTCTTGCCAACTTGATAAAGAATGACTCCCAGAGGTGATCATCTGGAAGAAATTATTTATTTTGTTTTTTTCTATAAGTACCAGTGAACTTTGAGGGGGACATTTCAGAAGGATCTCTCACTTTGAAAAAAATGAAGTAAGTGATGTCACAATCCAAGGTTATGTTCTTGTTAACACTGAATGCCACAGAGGATAGGCTTATCCAAGTCTAAAATCTACTGTGTCTTCAAAACTTGTTCAAGTTGTATTTTCACACAGTAGAGAAATAGGTGACCCATGCTTGTCCACTTCCAGACAGGTTTTGAGACAGCATCACATTTTTTTTTTTTTTGGTATATAGAAAAATGTCAAATGAATTGTAGACTTTAATAATTCTCAAGCAGCTGGGCTGGGAAGTCTCAATCCCTGGGCAAGGTCTAAGGCCTTGTCATAGCAGGATGGCAGCTGCCGAGAGCCTGATTACAACTTCTGTATAAAATAGCTGGCCCTAAGAACAGTATTTCTCAATCTATCTGCGGTGATGGGCGTTCTTTTTGTTTGCCTTAGTCTTGCTTCCTTGTTTTTAGCATTCAGCCCACTGTAGGCCAGTATATGGTTCAGATGACATGATTAGTGTGTAACTTGCACTATCGTGAAACATCACTTTTCCTGCAAAGATCTACAGAAATGCCCAAAGTTAGGACACTAAGTCCAAACTAAGAAACAATCTCATCCTGGTATGACTGGGTGAACCATGAGTTTACTGAGGTGTCTTACAGGAGAGTATGTGAAGGGTTACCCACAAGAGCATGGGTGACCCATTGGTGCTTCATCATTGAAAATTCCTACCCCTATCTTGAGTTACAATTCACAAAAGCTGCAGTACTAGAGTCATCTCTCATCCTCACCCAATCATCCTTACACATCTTTTATTCTCTAGTCCTTTCAAACCCCAGATCACATGCAGCTATGGCATGGGGGATTTCTCTGCATATAAAATAGGGATGGGGGAAAACAAATCTCAGTTGAGAGTCCAATGACCTGTCCAGATCTTCCTTCTATATGGGAATGTTAATTAGGCCAGATCTTGAGGGTCCTGTATGGGTAATCAGAGCTGTTGTGATTTTAAGATGACAATGGTTCTGTCATGCCTGGAGGACAGAGTTCTACTGTAATCTACAACTCACGATGAGCAGAGAGTAACTACGGAACTGGTCTGCACCCTAATCAGTGAGTCACTGATCACCTGCTTGAATTTCATGTCTGCATCAAATTGCTATAAAATTTTTGCAACGCTCAGTTCCTGTTCTCATCCTACTGGAGCTGGAAATAGTTCTCCTGATGACACTGGCCTCCAGATGTCACTTTGGGAAGTGTGGCACGGAAGATAAGTGTTGGTCTGAATCTCAGAAGCCGTGAGGTGAGTCTATAGAAGAGACCAAGCCTGGGAACAGCAAAGGTCCTCTATCAAAGATGACATGATGGGTGAGCCAACCCTTCCTAGCAGCAGAGCCATGCAGAAGGCCACTCTGTACGGCAGCTCCCTCTCCGAAGCTTCATTTAAAGTAAACATCCTCTCCAGCCTGCAGCAGACACTCTCTGTGAATCTGCAAACAGTTCTGTAACTAAATCTGTGAAGGACTCATGTACGTGAAGTAATGCTAGGCTCGCCAACTCTCACTTCAAACTGACATGACCTGTCTCCCAAAAAAGAATCAGACACCAACAAGAGAAATGCTCATTAATCCTGCCAAAGTCCTCTTAATACTTGAGATGGAAACTGCAGATCCTTTAAGGTAGTATTTCCTACATTAAATCACATATGAATATGGCATGCACGTTATAACCAATTTGTATACTTTGTATGACATCATTCCAGCATTTTGCCTTCAAATTGTTTAAATTAGTTTTCTCCAATGAGGAGATTTTTAATCATCATTTCCCAAAGCACTCATGTTCTAAGGAAAGTTTTTGTCCCATCAAAATAAACAAACATTGATCAACCTATTTAATGGATTCAGATAGATAGATAGGTAGATAGATAGATAGATAGATAGATAGATAGATAGATAGATAGATCAACATTTATTTCAAAATATTTAATTGAAAAATTGTAATTATTCACTTTATACCATGTGATTACTGAATAGCTGTAAATATTGTATAGTCTCTACTGCAATAAACTAATGAACTACCCATAGTTCCTCTTTTGTATGTCTAGATATGCACGTACAATGTACATGTGGGATGAGGCCACTCTTAAAAGAAAACCGCTCTTTTCTCAAATTTCAACAAAACAATATAGCACCGCTCACCACTGTCGTCATATGAGATCCCAGGACTTGTGCATCTGGTGACTGGAGGTTTCTTTACATTGACCAACATCCCCCCCAGTATTTGGTGAAATCTTGCTGTGTCAGGTCTATAAGGTACCTGTTTTAAGATCTGTTCATCTCCTTAAGCTTTATAGGAAAGCCCTGTGGTTGATAGTCACTTTACAGATCAGGAAAGCGAGATTTAGAAGGCTGAAGAAATTTCGCCCATGATCAAACACTTGGAACTTCCAAAGACAGCCAGGGTCTAAAGCGGTGTCTCCTGCTAATTTCTGTCAAAGCAACTCATCAAAGTCCTATCATTGCTTACTGGAGTAAGGGACACTTGTTCTTTGGATGGAGTCTCATTTTCTAGGAGAGAGTTATTTGCGAAGATGGAAGATCTGGTTTAAGGCAGGTATTCTAACTCAGGAGGCCTGACTCTAATTGGACCAGTTCCTGACATAACAGTTTAAGATTGATAGATACCATAGGGTAGCCATCAATGTTTCCACAAAGAACTAAACAGTGGCTTCCCAGGTCTGATGTAACGGCTTCTCTGGAATGGGACTATTTACTCTAACAAAGGTCAGTTTGTTTATTTTTTTAATTCAAATAAATAGGCTTTTCATGAAGTTCCTTAACAAAATAATAATTGCTTGCCACATCATATTTCTAGTCAAGAGTTTTCTGGAAGAAGGTCACATTGCTGCAGAGAGTGGCATTTCAGCTCTCAGCAGGTAGTTGCTACCCAGGGTCCCACACACACACTCACTCCCTCCTCTCACTCTGCTTCCCTTTCTGAATGGCTTCAAGCATTGGATGGACTAGCTGTGCCAACACGCCTCATAAACTGTGAGGCTGTGTGTGCATGCA
Organism: Peromyscus eremicus; assembly: GCF_949786415.1. Taxonomy (NCBI): domain Eukaryota; kingdom Metazoa; phylum Chordata; class Mammalia; order Rodentia; family Cricetidae; genus Peromyscus; species Peromyscus eremicus. Next base: position 55,422,664 of record NC_081428.1, read on the forward strand.
AACTGGTCATGTTGCTAATAGTACAGTCCCCACAGTTCCTGGCTTTTGGAAGGCTAACTGCTTGCTCCAGAGCTTAATGACATGGTTGAGGAAAGCCACTGAGCCTAGTGGCTCTCTGAAGCAAAGCTCACCTTGAGTTAATCAGGAAGCAAGCTTGACAAAGGGATCAAAGAACAAGTTGGCAGCAGCACAGCCCACGTTCTCTGACTTCCTGAGGAAGTAAACACCCAGCTGTGAATTTATTGACTCTCCCTTAAGAAGTTCTAATGGAATAAATTTTGCTTTCTTGGTGCCTGCTAATTAGACAATTATTTAACTCTGTTTCTTTTTTTAATGACTCTCTGCTGTTGTTTGAAGACTTCTGTCTATTATTTGTAATAAAAACCTCTGTCACATTTTTGCCTCATTATCCTTAACAAATAGTGCATTCCCCAGCCCCAATCCCTGGCTCCCTCCGTTCCCCCTCCTCCCTGTACCTCCTGAGTCTAGAGCTCCCAGAGTTTCAAAGACCAGCTGTTATCATTTTGTTGACTGAGAGATTTTTTAGAAACTTCTATCACAGGCACAAGGCTCCACGGGGGGCTGTTGAATTAAATATCAGCTCTTCAAACAGGAATTAGCTCAGAGAACAAAAGCAGCAGGAATACAAGGGACAGACATGGGCAAATACTGCAGTCCTCCCACTCAGTGACTGCAAAGCTGGGCCTCTCTCTGGGCCCCACAATTCACACTGAGTTCCTGAGCCTTGGCTGCCCTTAGCCTCAGGGAGTTACCAATGCTCTTCCTAGGACTGGAGACCAAGCCCAGTCCAACCCTGGGTCATTCATTAGTTCATTCCACAGTGGGTCAGTTTCACTTGGGCATCCCAAGTGATCTTTTACTAGGCTGCTATTTCTTCAACAGGATTGGTTGAGTCCTGTTATATGCCAAAGTCTGCCTGCAAGGTAGTTACTATTTCACTAGATCCTTGCTATTCAAAGGATGGACAGGGCTGGCTTCTTGGGAAGTGTAGCTCATACAGTCTCATAGGTCCTTTGCTGACGATAGCCATGCTTGATTTATTGCTCTGTTGTCTTTGAAATTCTTAACAGTCTTTAAACTAGTATTCAGCAAAGGAAGTCCGAAAGGACATGGAACACATACAGAAGCAAAAGAGATATGAGCGTCATGGGTAGATATTTATAGCCTGTTCACATCTAGCATGTGTGATGCCAATAACCACAGAGTGGGACGGGTGATATGAAGTTCTTACAAAGCAAACAAGCTAAGTAAGAGTGCTGCTAGAGTCCCCAGCGCATTTACTGAATACAGAAGCAATACTCAGAGACCTAGGAAAACAAACTACCAAGACAGCCTCGCATCCCTATGTTAACAGCCACTTAAAGCTGAAAATGACTTGAGTAGAGGAGAGGGAGGGAACAACCCGCAGCAGCTCACTTTCCTCCCAGTGCTTCCTCACTCCTTTGGCTCACCAAACCCAAGGGATGAGGGCACGGCAGGCAGTGTCTGAAGCAAGAAACCAAAGCAGTTGGGTTAGTTTTCTGGAGCAACATCACTACCGTGGTGTGAATGAAATATATACACATGAACCCGCTCTGGGATTACCTGTGAGTTCACTGGCCTTGTATCTGCCTTTGAAAGTGACATTGTGCAATGTATATGACAAAGCTTTGTACATGGCCTTGAACTTCTTTTTCCTTTATTTGCCACAGCACTAAATAAGAAAGCACACCATGAAGAGCAGTGAGTAGGACTGTGGCAGAAGAAAAATGTTTGTCCTAGATGATGCCTCCCACCTTGCTTCTGTTAAGAAGGGGCCCTGCATTTCTGGTTTGCCCTAACCCTGTGGCACCCACATGCTTGCACCTTAAGTGGGACCCTGTGACTTTTGAGAAATGGTGAATCGCAGGACCTCCCCGAGGCCCATTAAACCAGAATCTGCACATTCATCACACACTCATCACCAGGAGCCTCCTGTGCACATTCCAGTTTGAGAAGCACAGGCTTAGATTGTGTAGTCCATGATTCGGTTTCCGTCAGGGGAATTGGGATCCGAACCCCAGCGGTCTGACTTGAACAGAAGTGAAAAATGATTCTACTCTGCTGTAGGGCTGGGAAGTCATACCCCTCTTACCCCCAATTTGCAGAGGTAAAAACAACTTAGAGAGGTCAGTGCACTTGCCCAACAGAGTAAGTTGTCAGCTAATGAGCCATAAAATAGGAATTACAAGCAAAATGTGCCTGGCCCAAACCTAAGGTTTTTGTTGAAATCAAAAGTTTCCAAACATGAACAAGCAGAAGAAATGACCAGAAAGATTGTTGAATGAAGATGCCTGGGTCCCACACACAGAAAGCCAAAATCTCTAAATTGAGACTTGAAAATGAGTGTGTTTAAGAACAGCGGTCCTCAGACCCACAAGAAGTCTCAGAAGGTAAAGCACTGTGTGTAAGGCTGATGACCTGAGTTCAATCGCTGGAACCTATATAAAGAAGGTAAGAGGGAACCAACTACAAAACTGACCTCTGACTACACACACATACACACAACACACACACACACACACACACACACACACACACACACACACACACATCATGGTACGTTCGCAACCACACCCATACTCACAAACATTCACACAACACTAATACAGTTAAAAATTTTTAAACCCAAGAGGACATTGCTTCCCAAACTTGTACATACTACATAAGGAGCTTGGTAAGAACCCTGATGCCCAGGCTATACCTCAGCAATTACGTAAACATGGCTAGGGTTGAGACTGAGGTATCTGAACATCTAGCTACCTGTGAACTACTCTTTGAAAAGGCCTCTAGGTGATCACCCAGAGCTGGGACTCTGCTTGACACTTGCAAACGAGCACCTGTTCACATGGCTTCCTTGGGCTCCTGTGCACACTGGTGAGAAAGAAGTGACTGAGAAGCGAACAAAAAGTGTGGGGCTTCAGAAAACTGATTTCACATCCAGAGCCAACATAATCAAAATGTTCCATACATGGGAGAAAATAAAACAAAAACAAAACATGTTGTACCCAGGATCACTGGTATATATCGTGTTACTGAAAGTCTAAAACAGGGTAGTGGGAAATAGGCTCAGTGGATAAAGTGGTTGCCATGCAACCCTGAAGACCTGAGTTAATTTCCCAGCATTCACAGTTAAAAAGCATGGTGTGGTGGTGCATGCTTGTAATTGGCACCAGGGAAGCAGAGATCAGAGGATCCATGGCACTCATCGGCCACTCAACTTAGGCAAATCAGTGAGCCCCAGTCCCAGTGAGAGACCCTGGTTGAAAAAAGGTGGACAGTGCCTGAGGAATTGATTGCCAACTGAGGTTGTCCTCTGGCCTCTGGCAGACATATATGCACATACACAGTCTAAAGTCTATCAAACAATCTTTAGTAACCCAAAGGCAACAAAACTATGCAAAATATGTATGTCTGTTTGTACATTACTATTTTTATCTCCAGGAATAATGTCATTTGTCCATCATTGATCTGGAACCCTTGCCACATGTCTATAATAAGAGAAAGCTGCTGCTGTCAGCCACTGTCAGAGACTGTGGATATGGCAACCCAAGGTCCACAGAGACCTGGAGAGACAAGAGAAGAGCCAGGGTGCCCGCTAAGAATCTCAGGAGTTCAAAGTGAGAAGATGTCCAGAGGTCAAGATTTAAACCTTCTTTAAAAACCAAATCTGCCTACAGTGTCCAGCCGTCTACAAATTTTTCCAAAGCTCATCTGGAGTCGCCACCTGCACATGAATCATCTGGGTGCTGGTTTAAACTGCAACATTTCCTAATTTCAGCCCAGACCCCCAGATCACCATCTCCTGGGGATGATGCCATTAAAGACAAGTTCCCTAATGATTTGTGTGCTCATTAAAGTTTGAAAACAGCTGTTCAGATAGTTCTGTCCCAGTGTAAGGCAGAGGCAAGACCACCAAGCTAATGTCACCCTGGGGAAGCTGTGGTGCTGAAGCAGCTGGCTTCTTCCCTCCCCAGAGATCAGCACACATCTTCACACCACCATCTTCCCTGTCTACCATAGGGTTAGTTTGAGATTGTGCCCCATAATTTACAATGTTAGCCATGAAATGGGTCCTAGACCTTTTGTGACCAGTATGACCAATACAGAGGCCACTCACTCATACATAACCCAAGAGAAATCCACCAGTTCTCTCTGGGATTGCTTTCTAAAGTATCTTCATGCTACAAATAAGTATCTTACCCTACTCAAGCCTTTCCTTCATCAATGTGAGTAGCTTTTATCTTCTTACATTGCCTTAAAACTGGGTTTGTATGTGTCTTGTGTACTGGGCTTTATTGTTTGGGTATAAATATTTTTTAGTGCATGTAAGAGGGGTTGTTTAATGCCTCATTGTGATTCATATTTTTTCACCAAACATGAGGCATTAAAAAAAAGAGAGATGCTGATTACTATGTGTTCTTCTTTCTTTCTTCCTCCTCTTCCTCCTCCTCCTCCTCTTCCTCCTCCTCCTCCTCCTCCTCCTCCTCCTCCTCCTCCTCCTCCTCCTCTTCTTCTTCTTCTTCTTCTTCTTCTTCTTCTTCTTCTTCTTCTTCTCTCTCTCTCTCTCTCTCTCTCTCTCTCTCTCTCTCTCTCTCTCTCTCTCTCTCTCCAGTCTTCTTAGTTCCCATTGTTTTGCAAGCATTCTTTTTTTTTGTCCATATTCATTTTAAACTGAAATGGGACCATCATCCAAGCCATTAGAGAGACATAAAAGACAGGAGATAGTTTAAGTCCCCCTCAATGGTTATCACTAAGGGTTTTAGTAAAAATGCTATTATGAATCACAACAGTACCTCATTTAATCCATTTATCTTTTAAGGATGCTTCCTTCCTTCTTAGGCTGCATAACCCTGTGGTATTGCGAATATCATCCCCCAAACAGACTAATTCTGCATTCTATTCCATGTATTCCTTTTGCTTACAGAAGAGCTTGGTGTACTGCTGAAGGCAGTCTCGCTGAAAGAGATTGTGAATATTCCAAATAAGCCTTGGAGATCATTTAGCATGAAGTTGTCTGAGTTGCTAGTAAACCCTAAACATTTTATGAAAGAGAAAAACAGAGGTCTAGAGGGCCTCAGAACTTGCCCAGGGACACATGCCAAATATAGCCTCAGAGCTGAGTCAGTAGCTCCAGGTGTCCTGACTCCCTGGGTAGCTCTTTCTAGTGCCCACAACAGGCCACAGCCCCTCAGCACAGAGGGGGACTAGGAACTGGCTCTTGCAGCTGCCTCCTTCTCCCCAAGCCTGATTCTCTGAAAGCAGAGCACACAGACCCAGTCTGTATTGGCGCTTCAGAGCTACAGAGCTTGCATTATTTAACACTGGCTTTAGCTATCTAGGATGGAAAATAAACAGCGCTATAATAAAATCCATAAAATATACCAAATTGGATTTTTTTTTTTTTTCCGGAGATGGCTCCAAGCACAAGTTGGCAATCAAAAGGTTTTCGAAAAGCCTGGAAATGGTGTTTGCTGTGTGGAAATTTCCTTGAATCCCGAATATTCCTGCCCTCCATCAGCTAGCTGAATTCTTTAGGAGAGAATGACTTGCTGTGATTCATAAGGAAAGGGGCAATTGCAAAAGGCCTCATAAAGAGTGCTTTCCCCTCACACTCTCAAGAACTATGCACACCTCAATGCTGAAGCCTCAGCCCTCAGATTCTCACACATCCCCAGGCCTACACCAGTCGATCCCATGGACAAAACAGTGAGCATGCTTGCTAGCAAGGTGAGGAAGCGGTCAGTGACAGGAGCATCAGCACTCCTGTTCACTATCGATATGCGGGTTTGTAGGTCCACTGAAAAGCAGCTTCCCTCCTCTCACGTGTTTCGCCCTGGTTCAAGTTTACCACCAGGTAATGCCTCTCCTAAGTCGCATGACTGGTAGTCAAGTAAGGGCAGAAATTAGCACACGGTCCCTCATCATGATTTCCATGAGCATAGTCCTTTAAAAAAGGACCCCTCTAGGGACTGGGCATGCAGATCAGTTGGTAGAGTGCTTGCCTACCCAGCATAAAGCTGTGGGTTTGATACTCAGCATAGCATAAAGTGGGTATGGTGGCATGTACCTGTAACCCTAGATTCCGCTCAGGAAGTTTAATTAGGGGAATCAGGAGTTCAAAGTCATCATTGACTACAGAACAAGTTTGAGACCCTGTCTAAAAGAAATATAGGATACCGCTAACATTTCTTGTTGAGGACTAATTAGCATAGCTCCTGAGCTCCCAATTGCTGTGGGATGTTCTGTATGGCAAATGTGTTGCTAATTAGTCAATAAATAAATCACTGATTGGCCATTGGCTAGGCAGGAAGTGTAGGCAGGACAAGGAGGAGAATAAAGCTGGGAAGTGGAAGGCTGAGTCAGAGAGACACTGCCAGCTGCCACCATGACAAACAGCATGTGAAGATGCCGGTAAGCCACGAGCCATGTGGCAAGGTATAGATTAATGGAAATGGATTAATTTAAGCTGTAAGAACAGTTAGCAAGAAGCCTGCCACGGCCATACAGTTTGTAAGCAATATAAGTCTCTGTGTTTACTTGGTCGGGTTTGAGCGGCTGTGGGACTGGCAGGTGAGAGAGATTTGCCCTGACCGTGGGCCAGGCAGGAAAATTCTAGCTACACCCAATGAAATCACTGGTTAAAGGATAGTGGTAAAAGGAGTCATCAGAGTGGTGACACAAAAGAGATGATACTCAGGACAACAGCATTTTAGGATATTCTGCATGACCGAGAAAGGTAGCATCAGGAAAGATCACCCATACATATCTGTGCGGTCCTAGGAAAAGCCGGAGACGATCCAAGCCAACAGGCTGGGAGGCAACTGGGTAAAGGCATAGGAGAAGTCTTGTGGGAACCAGGGAAATGTTGACTCTGTTTCCTGGTATACAAATGCCAGAACCTATGTCTGCTGGGGTGAAGCTTTCTCGAAACTCTCTAAAGGAAAATGGACGCGGTCGGGATGCCAGCAGTTATCTGGGTAGCGCAGGGAAAATGCTTTGCTTATTCCTATGGTGTGTCTCAAATGCTTGGAAAAAATGGGGAGGAAATGAAAGAAGAGGAAGAGAAAGAAGAGGAAAAGGAATAGGAGGAGGAGCAGGAGGAAGAGGGAGCTGCTGCTTCAGATATCTCTCCACTGGAGCACATTTCTTCTCATTTTAACCCTTGTGGCAGACACAGTGTCTGTTTCTCCTCAAGGAACCCTTCAAGCAATGTCCACACACACTATCTCTTCCAGACACACACCTGAACAACCAAAGGAAATTCTATCATAAAGAACTAATGAATGTGGTCTTCATTCACCAAATCCCCAGGACTCACTAGACATGCGAGAGAGAGAGAGAGAGAGAGAGAGAGAGAGAGAGAGAGAGAGAGAGAGATCTAGCACAGTAACTGAGTTAATAGGAACTGGCAGAGAATGCATATCAATGCTTTAATAATCTAATTAATGCACTCTGAGAGATGTGAGAGTTTAACTTCTGTAAAACAAGACATGTTGATTCAAAAGTCAAAGCAAATGGCCCAAGAAATTGAAAGTGTGGAGAGAAAAGTTAAATGATACGGATGGTAGAGTCAAGGAATACAGTATCAATTCGATAAAGCCTCCAGAAACAAAAACTAGAGACAGTGTTTGTGGGCAAAGAGAGGAAGCAGGAGGGAGAAAATGTATGTGTGCGTGTGTATGTGTGTGTATATAAACAACACCTTCCAAAGTTTGAGACAAACAAGAATTTTCATAGTAAAATTTCTGAACTTATTTCTGAATAAGGTTCAGTGAGACCTTGTATCAAATAAATAAATAAATAAATAAATAAATAAATAAATAAATAAATAAATAAGGTGGAGCACTGTCTAGAAATACATCCAGTGTTGACAACTGGCCACCAAACATGAGCACACAGGTGAGCACACCCCCCTACACACACACACACACACACACACACACACACACACACACTAATACACCTCATATACCACACACATGCACATATAAATACACTAAAACCTAATGCAAGAAAATTGAGTAATATACTACAGGATGTAAGAAACTAGGGAATATACTCCAGAAGACATGGAGAGAATAAAGATATTAAACAATGATCCACTAAGCCTTGATACATGGGGTAGTATCTTCTGAGAATCAATTACCAATAACATTTCCTAAGCTTCATGTGACAGTGGATAGTTTCAAACATTCATAACACAGAAAATGTTGCTTGGGCTGAGCAAGCCAGTAAACAGCACCCTTCCATGGCCTCTGCATCAGTTCCCGTCTCCAGATTCCAGCCCTGTTTGAGTTCCTGCCCTGAATTCCTTTGATAATAGACTGTGATGTGGAAGTGTAAGAGAAATAAACCCTTTGCCTCCCACAAAAGAAAAAAAGAAAGAGAGAGAGCGAGAAAGAGAAAGAAGGGAGGGAGGGAAGAAGGAAGGAAGGAAGGAAGGAAGGAAGGAAGGAAGGAAGGAAGGAAGGAAGGAAGTGCTGTTTGGAGATTTAATTTTATAACAAACCTACAGTCAAGGCATAAAAATTTGTCATTTTATAGTAAAATAAAAATGCAGAAAAATATGAATATAGAAAATACTAATACAGAAAAGATACTAACATGAAAAATTGAGGCAAGAAAAAGGGAAGAAAGACTAGAAGGAAATACACGTGAAATAAATACAGTTTCATACCAGGAAATCAACCCACACAATCTAGCATTTTTTAAAATGCAAGAAACATATCCAGGTATGGTGTTGCTCAGCACCTGTAAGTCCAGCACATGGAAGGCTGAGGCAGGAGAATCATAATCTCCATGCAGCCTAAGGAACCTAAGGAGACCTTGTCTTAATAATAATAATAGTAATAGTAATAATAATAATAATCAATAAAAAAGTAAGTTATACTTTAAGGTAATAATAACATCTGAATGACTAAATATCAGATTTTCTTAAGGAACACTTTCTACAGGGCTAGAGAAAATATTTCGTACTTTCTGCTCAATTTTTCTATAATCCTAAAAGTGCTCCAAAAACTAAAGTTGATTTTACTAAGAAAAGGAAGAGGTTTCCTGCCTAGAATAGGTGGGTGGTCTGAACAACTTTATTATAATTAATGATATGCTAACTATGGAGTAAGTATTAAATAACATATGTAAAGAGATTAGAGAGTTCTTGAGAAGCGTATTGAGTCTTTCTGTGGTGATTTATACATTAATCTTAGGCTGTGAGTCTTGGAAAGCTTGCTGCTATGTTAATGCACACAGCACTTAGTTACTTGGTGCAATTAAAACGATGATTTGCTGAAGTTTCAAAGAAACAAAAGCACAAAGACACGCACAACTATTAATGTTTCTTACTGATTTTCACTTTTCATCAGTCACTTCACACGTGTGATATCCAATAGGACAGATCTGATGCAGGACCAAGATGGTCATTGTCATCTGCTGCCTGTCAGGCCCCTTTCTCCCAGTAACTTCATGGCTGGGATTACATTCCTGGACTTGAAGCCTTTGGCCTGTGCCTGGCAATGGCTGGTCCTTCTGCACACCTAACTTGCTACTACTTGCTCTGAGGTTCAATAGCCCTAAGATTCTTGGTCTCTGGATGTCCTTCTTTGCTGCTGACAGCCCCTCTCCTGTTGCCCACTCCACATTCTCCCTTTCCTCATTCCCCCTTCTCTACTGTGTACCTCCCCCCCCCCCCCCGGTCCCCACTCAACACACATGCCCACCCATTTTGATCTGTCTCTCTCTCTCCACCACTTAGTCGGCCATAGCATTAGTCCGCCATACATTTTATTTGTTAGGTCTATTGATTAAAGTTTTATTTTCCCTGTTCTTAATTAACGTATCATTCATTCTGCTCCCGTTTAGGATATGTTGTAGAGCTCAAACAATAGATACATTGCTGATAAAGCTATTTGTAAATCAATGTTCTGTAAACTGTCTCATATTTCAAAGGTACCAACAGAGCTTGCCAGATAAAACAATCCTATGATGAAAAATTAAAAACAATTCCCGATGTTCATTTTTGTGTATCTGAAGTCTCAGATACTGGTCACATAAAAAAGAAGCAACTTCATTTCAATGTCACTATCACACCTTTCAGCCACAGCTTTGGTTGATGACTTTAGAACAGATGTTAGACATCAAAAAACAGTCTGTACAAGGGACTAATGACCCCCTTTCTGACTCTCTCATATGTAAATAAAAGGGGTTGGGAGAGGATGGGTAAATGTGAAAATGTTCTCAAAATCCGAAAATGTTAAAGTGGAAAATATAAAAGCTATTCATTATATTTGTGCATGTCTACTTACTGTTATAATCTAGCCACTCTGTTAGAACTGAAGATTAAAAACTTGACTAAGACATAGTGCTTGCCATCAAGGGTTCACAGTCTCTAACAAAGTGCGTATGTGTGTGTGTGTGTGCACACACCCACACAGAGCACCTCCAAAACAATATGTAAGTATTATGAAGAATACCAGAAGATAGATAGATAGATAGATAGATAGATAGATAGATAGATAGATAGATGGATGGATGGATGAATAGATAGATAGATAGATAGATAGATAGATAGATAGATAGATGGATGGATGGATGGATGGATGGATGGATGGATGGATGGATGGATGGATAGATAGATAGATAGATAGATAGATAGATAGATAGATAGATGATGGATGGATAGATGGATGGACTGACTGATGGGTGGTGGAAGGATGGATGGGTCACAGTGGCACCAAGTTTGGAAATTTTCACACGAGAGCAGAAACTGGATCTGTTTGTTGTTTGATCGCCTGCGTTTAGCACTGGGCATCAGATATTTTTTGTTAGGAGGAGGGGCACATGAGGCTCTCTCCTTAGCTGAAGAGCTACTGTAACTAGTTGCTGGGAAAATCATTTTTCTTCAGGGGTATAAGCCATTGGCACGTTGCCCAGGCTCCAGTAAATAAGCCCACACCCATCCATACACATGCAAGCAAGCAACAGTAATTAAACTTGGTAAGAGATAGACAATAGAGATAGAGATGGCGTAGATAGAGAATGCCATGAAGGTAGGAGGAGCAGAGCTGGGAAGGAGGGAGTTCTTTAGGGAGTAGGAGAGGGATAAGAGAAGGGAATGAATGGAGGGGTGTGAGTATGATCAAAATATACCACATGTGTGTATGAAATTTTTTAAATATTTGTATTAAATTGTTGGATGATTCACTTTGCTTTGCCAGGACTTGGAGTTACAGATCAGTGGGGAGAAGACACATAACCTGGTCTCCGGGGTGGAGAAATGTTCTGTAGGGAGCACAAATGAAAAGTCACTCCAGGGAGAAGCAGCTGTGAGTTCAGGGAACAGAAATGATGGAGACGATTGTACACTCGAGAACAGCAAGTGGCTTACTGCTCAGCTTCAAGCCTGCACGCGTCTCTCATCCTCCCCTCCCTCAGAACCCCAAGACGAAGGAGAACCTGATTTTGTTCGTGTGTAGTGCATCAACCGTGTTCTCGTCATGGCTTTCTGTGCATGTAACACAGGGCGGCTTCCTGCCTCCTTGTGCTGCTTCATCTAAATTGGTTTCTCAAGGGTCTGTCTACATGTTCTTCTGACTTCCAGGCTCTCCTTACATATTCCTAAATCACTGACTTACCCCCCAAATTTTAGGCAGTCCCCAAACATACATTTCACAGAAAAAAAAGTGCTAACTCAAGCTTCCTGTAGTACCTGATAGAGTGACTTTTCACGAGCAGTGTGAACTTGCATCCAGAATTTTACTTCACTCTATTCTACTATTTCTTTTTTTATATAAATATTTTTATTTTATAATTAACTTAATTTTACATATCAGCCACAGATTCCCCTGTCCTCCCTCCTCCCACCCCCCAGCCTTCCCCCCCAATCCACTCCCCATTCCGACCTCCTCCAAGGCAAGGTATCCCCTGGGGAGTCAGCTCAGCCTGGTAGATTCAATTGAGGCAGGTCCAGTCCCCTCCTCCCTGCACCAAAGCTGAGCAAAGTGTCTCAGCATAGGCCCCAGGTTCCAAAAAGCCAGCTCATGCACCAAGGACAGGTCCTGGTCCCACTGCCTGGGGTCCTCCTAAACAGTTCAAGCTCATCAACTGTCTCACTTATCCAGAGGGCCTGGTCTAGTTCCATGACATCTCAGCTATTGGTTCACAGTTCATATGTTTCTGCTAGTTTGGCTATTTGTCCCTGTGCTTTTTCCAATCATGGTCTCGATGTCTCTTGCTCATATAATCCCTCCTCTCTCTCACCGATTGGACTCCTGGAGCTCCAACTGGGGTTTGGCCATGGATCTCTGCATCTGCTTCCACAAGTCCCTGGATGAGAGATCTATCATGACAGTTAGGGTGTTCAGTCATCCGATCACCTGAGTAGGTCAGCTCAGGCACTCTCTCGCCAGTAGTCTATAGTGGAGGTATCTTTGTGGATTTCTGAGGACCTCTCTAGCACTCTGCTTCTTCCTATTCTACTGTTTCTTGAGGCTTCAAAGTCTCTATAGTTTGAATATTTCATCTTCTATGTCTCTGAGTCTCAGCTCACAGCATGAAACAGAACAAAATTCTTTTGTTAGACTGCTTATCACCATTTTTATTTCAGAGAACCTGAGAGCAGCTTTGAAGGGTCTTTCTTTCTCCTGTGATAACTCATATGTCTAGCATTTGCTGCAATGATGTCCCTTCTCCAAGACTGATAAGGAACCATGTTTGCCACAACTGGGTAAAATGCTAGCTAAGAACTGGGTTTTCTGCCTTAGCCCTAGGGAAGGCAAGAACAGTAATAGGCAGGCCATAGAGCACTCAACTTTGCAGACAGACAAGTCCAAGTTGGAACTCAAATTCCATCTGTCTCCTACTAGTCAAGTTGCTGCCTAGCCCTGCAGCACCAGGGGCCATCGAAATTTTCTCCCTCTCATTCAGGGTGAAATAGTTACAGGAGATCCCCTAGCCACTGCAGGGTGTGAACTCAGTAGTACCCAGTGCAGCAACAGAATAGATATCCTTGGCTTTCCCCACCCGAAGTCTCCTCCTCTAGGCATGAATCATGTGTTAAACCACCTTCATTTGGAAGCATGGCCTGCTCGAATGTCTTCTGAATAGTCTCCCACTGAATCTATTTGCTCCAAGGTCTCCACCCAGTCATACCCCAAAGTGAAATTTTGACCCACACGGCTCCTGTCACATGACCAGTGCTCACATCGAGGACCTGAAGTGGCAAAGACTCTTTGCAAAGCTTAGGTTAGACTCCCGACTTCCAAGTTCACATTTCCTCTTGCCCCTCAGGAATGACATAAGGACATTGCATAAAGGACCCTTGAGTTTGCCAGCATGGATGTGCCTCATTTAGTGGAGGAAGGTCTTGTTACACTGTCATGGAAATGCAAAAAGATTCTTTTAAATCATATAAAGATGCAGGCTGTGCCAACAAGGGTCCTTCAAACCAGGTGAGAATAGACCGCACAAAGCTCCACACACCTGGCTCAGCTGCCAGCATCTCTCCAGTCCTCTCCATGCTTCCATTCTCTTGCCTTTCTCTTCCCCATTCTTTTCTTTCTCTTATTGTTCTCCCTGCTTCCTTTGCTTTTGCATTCCTTGATGATTTCATGTGAGTACGAAAGCTGTACGTTTCATCCTGAATTATAGTAGACCACCTTGATCCTGCCCCCTAGCAACTCAAAACCAGCCAAAGCATTGGAAAGCACTGCACAGCAACATGCGGGCAGTCATTTTCTAAGAGCTAAAATACACACCCAATTTACATGACTATTTGCATCTGTGTATAAATTATACATCAATATGTATCCTCCCAACACAGTGAGTTACTAAAATACTTTTGCTACTTTCAAACTTGTCATTGCTCAATTTTTCCTCTCTCCCCCTTGTGATAACACCCACACACATCTTTTCATTCCTTGGAAGAAAAACGAGAGAGAGGAGAGAGAGAGAGAGAGAGAGAGAGAGAGAGAGAGAGAGAGAGAGAGAGAGAGAATAATGTAAGAATTAAATAGAGGATAAAATAGAAGAAAAGAGAAATGAGAACAAAGGGATCAATGGGAAAATAAATACATATGGATAAGCAAGGAAAGGATATCATGGCTATAAAGTTTCAGTAATGGTTACACCAACCTATTCAATAGTTACACCAACTTACTCTGTGGAAAGAAAAGAAAGCAAAATAAGGATGAAATAAAAATATGTGCATCCTCTACATATTTTATTAGTGAGTGCAAGTAAAAAGAAAATAATTAGGGTTTTGGAAAGTTTCCTGATGCTCTTACTTTGCTGTAAATGTGTATGTAGATTCAGCCTTTTAACAGGAAGCATGCATCATAAAACAATACAGCTACAGTTGTTTTATGCCCACATTAAACTGGCTTTGGGCAATGTCACTGCAAAAGGTTCACATAAGACCAAATGCGTAATAGACAGTGTCCATCATACAAATGGGCCTCATTGACATGCTCTCCTCCCTATCTCATCCCATAAGAACCCAACCCAGGTCTGCAGGTAGCCAAATCTCTGACTTTCCAAGAAAACCATACTCTTTTTTCTAGGCACCCAGACTAGAAGAATGCAGGGTAGATTGAGATCTTCTTTTAATCCTATGGAAGCAGGCAGAAAGGAGCCCCCCAAAACTGCAGGGATCTAAGAATGAAGTAGAGAGTTCACAACCCATCTATGCCCAGGCTCTGATGGGGTACTAGCTCCACATCGCCATCTGTGTTCTGTCTTTGGGAACTCCTAAATGCTCGTGTATCCTTGTTAACAAATTCCCCCTTTCTGCTCCAGTGCATTTTGGGTAAGTTTCTATCATATTCCACCAAAATGACTTTGACTATGACTATATAATCCAATTAATTTAGAGGGATTTACATTTTGATTCTGTATTTCCAATAATTTGTAATAGATTCAAAATGTTGCTTTGTGGTTAATAGAATGGTTTTCTTTTACTATTAAGCAAATTTGAATCCTTCAGGATATAGGCAATTTGTGTAAGGAACATTCCTTAACAGTTATATTTTCACCCATAGCACTATCAGAGACAGTGTGGATAAGTATCAGTTTGTTTTGCCCAGCAGATTATGACTGTGTGAATTACAATACATCTTGCAAACTAAAATACATTGAAGTTCAATAAAATTCTCACCCATGGGTCTCACTTTTTTCATTTCTGCCATCAAAATACCAATACCTCATTAACTGTGAACAAACATTGGAAATGTGCTAATTCATTTAATAAATGCATGGAAAGAGCAAAGACACACACACAAAGAAAACGAAGCACTCAGAAGTAGGCAAACTGGTAACAAAGGATAAATTTGATGAATTCTTCAGGAAAGGCTTCAGGCTTGATAAGTAATTTATTGCAGCAGAAAAAGAAGGTACCATATGGTGAGAAGATCAAAGAACCTAGAAGAGGAATCTGGACCAGCCAGAGTACGGCTGTTCTCTCAGTTGTACCTGTATGGGGCATGCAGAGGTTCTTATCAGAATCCCACTGTGTGTTCTTTCTCCTTGGCTGTTTGACCACAGGCCAAAGCTAATACAGGACAAAACACACTTCCTTCACATCGCATGATACAGAATCAGTCATTCTGAGCCAATGTTCTTTGCTTTCCAAAACTTACCAACTCACTCTAGTAATTTATATGACAACATGCAGTCAAAACCATTCTATCCCTGTGCTGTACAGAAACTAACAGAAAGCCATATATCTGACTAAGGGGCTTAGTCTCTACCTTCAGGAGATTCAGGCCTGTGTTCATATTCTGTTTTTCTAATTTACTATATAAAGATAATTGAAGTTGGATTAAAATACACAGGACTATGGATAACTATTGATAATCTCTATTTACACTGTACCAGGGACTGCTAGATATATATGTAGAGAGAGATGGAGAGCAATAGACATATGTGTGTATATGTATATATAGTACATATGGATATGTCTGTATTTATAATGATTATTACATGTACTTTACAGATAATATATATTATCTACTTATCTACATAGCAGACATTGCTCTACCTATTGTATAGACTGTCAAGTTGGGTTTCCAAAACAATGACTAATTAATTGCCCAAACCACCCAGCAATTAAGTGAGGGACCCAGGATTGAACCTAAGTATCTCTTAATCCCGAGCTCATTTATTTCCATTTTACTCGGACTTAACATAAACTACACTAAACTGCCTCTGGAAGTGAAAAGAAAGGTGTTTATTCAGTCAGTCACTTGATTACTCAGTAGTTTTCAGCTCTTGTGCTGTATGACTTTAAGCTACCCTTCCCAATGTGTCCATATTAATCATTCACCTCTGGATCAACACTGGAACCACAAAATCCACAGACCCTGTCTATTTCTGCACGTCTTCCTGAATGAAACCAAAGTAAGGAAGAAAGTCTTTCCTCCAAGAGTCCTCCGGTCTATTTGGGAGATAAATAAAACACCCATTAACCAAATTAAATGAAACACAGTGATGCCTCAAAAAACGCGAAAGTCCAGAAGACATTCCAAAGCAAGCATCCGATTTCCCAAAAGGCTGCTTGAGGAGATTAATAAAGGAGCCCTTTAAATACCATAGCAATCTGCTAACTGCACAGGTGGTCTGACACGGCCCACTGCTGCCAAGCACAGTCAAAGACACCACAAGGAAGCGAGGCGAATGAGAAAAGCATTTTTACATTTTTTAATCTCCTATGATGATTTATCCTCTGTGCTATGAGTGGAAGCAAGTCAGCCTCCCTCTTCCTCAAAGCATTACCTCCTCCCCCATGTTAACACTTTCTCTCTCTCTCTCTCTCTCTCTCTCTCTCTCCCTCTCTCTCTCCCTCTTTCTCCCTTTCTTTCCCTCTCTCTCTCTCTCTCTCTCTCTCTCTCTCTCTCTCTCTCTCTCTCCAATTTAAATTTATAATTCATCTGTGTTTCTCTTCATTCGGGTTTCAGTGACTCAATTAGAGAATGCAAATACGTGTTCCCTTGCTACCTGCCCTGGCTCAGGGATCGCTTATCAGTAGGCTGGCAACAGATAACTTAAAGGACATTCAAAAAGACATGTGATTCTAAGAATAGACATTGGGGAATATTAACAAGTAATAAATCTGTCTTTGGACACCAAGTAAACTTACCTTCATGTTATTTCTTTTGCTCACGGGTAGCTGATAACACAGTTATGCCTATAAAGTATATTAGGTCAGGGATCCAATTTTGATATTTTCCCATATCTAACATTATCTATTACTACAGTTCCAAAAAATATTAAATTGATGCTAATCATATAGATATGCGAATGCACATGTACACAGGGGTTTGTCTCCTACCCAGAGTTAAACTGCTTTTCTTCTTTATTTCTCTCCTTTCACTAGTATCTAGGTTTTAACTCTAACTGAAGAAGGAAGAAATTAATTTTTTGCTTTAGTAGTCAGAAGATTAGAAACATTAAAACAGATGCACCACAGTCATGTTTATTTGAGTTTTTTTTTTTTTAATCGACAGACCAAAAGGGAGGAAATCTAATTGGTAGGTACTTGAAACAGGGCTGCATTCTCTAATAGACTGTAATCTTCCCGCCAGCTCTCCTCTCGTGCTGTATCCAGCAACTCATCTTTGCAAATACAGGGTTTGCTTTATAATTTCAAGGCGTCCTCCCTGTCACTCAGCCAGGCAGGAGAGGTCCTCAGTGGCATGCCACGTCCTGTCACAGGTGGCTGTACAGACGGGGACAATATCAGTCAGTCCCAGTGGAAAGAAAGACCACAAAACAGAAGACTTCAAGTCAATGAGGATTTGGGTGTTAAAGATTGCTTTAGTTAAGGGAGGAAAGGGGTTGAGAAGGTAGTGAGAAAATGGAGGAACTCCACCGAGAAAACAATTTAGAACAAAGGGAGCCAAGGTAAATGATGTCTGGTCCCTGACCATCACAGCCATGTGCAATATAGATCCTAGTTGCTACAGTCTGGATCTTAAGCATGCCCCCAAAGGCCTGTATGGCAAAGGCTTGATCCTTGGAATGGGACTATTGAGAAGTTTTTGGCACTTTTAAGAGCTGGGGCATCCAAACAGATCCCTAAGATCATTGTTTGCATGCCTCCAAAGGGGACTGTGGGACCCTAGCCACTTCCTCGTGCCCTCCTTTGCTTCCTGATCAGGAACTCGGCACTCTGCTTTCACATTTGTCCTTCCATGATATGCAGCCACACCACAAGCCCAAAGCAATGGGCTTCCAAAGCTGTGAGCCCACACTCAAACCTTTCGAGTGATCCAGGTATTTGTGATAGTGGCATAAGGCTGACTAATATGTGTGGTTCTCCCCACACACTACTGATTCAAAACACCTTGGTATTGAGCCTGGGAATCTGAAAATTTTCAAAATGCACGGGATGGTAGAGCATTTGTGTTTAGAACTATGGCCTCATTCACGCTCTCCCACCTAGTGCAAGTCAGTTGCAATAGGTTCCAGCATAGATTGTGTGATGCAAACAACACTCTGGAACCCTTGAGCACCGACTAACAGGGAGAGTTGAGGGAAGAGGAATATCAGTCCTCAGCATGAGCAAACACTAAGAAGGGCCACAATTTAAACATGAAACCACAGTTCTAGAATCAACTGAGGAAACCAAGAGAGGAATAAAGGTATAAATGCAAGCATTATACAGGAAAATTTTCTGGCACTTGTTGACTGGTTGGATATGAAGCATAACCAGAAATACTGAGGTCTTAATCTGTATCCCAAAGCCAGCATCTTCTGTGCACCTCCAGAACCATCGCCCTGTCTTCACAAGTTCCTCTGTAGCAGCCTGCAGACCTCTGGCCCTGTGCCGGCTCTCGCCAGGTCCCTTTACCTTCGCTACTCCTGTTGGTGGTGGTGGTTTTTTTGCGGCGCTCTTACCCTGTGTGGAAATGTCACGAAACACAATAGACTCCACTGACAAGAGTTTTATTAAGATAAGGGAGAGGGACAGATGTGCACAGGCCTGTGGAAAGACATGTGAGTAAAGTGGGACTGGGGATCATGGCACCGGCTTATAAAGACTGGGCTGCGTCTGCCCACACAGGCCCATGTAGCTATTCCAGGCATGTGCATAGATCACATGGTTGCTGCGAGCTTTACACAACCACGCAAAGGCGGCAGTGACTAGGTCCCACCAGGCATGTGCGGCCAGGCCCAACCATGGGGGTGTGTTGTGAATCCATACCAGTTGTTACTTTTGTTTCTTTGACTTCCGGTTTTCTCCCACCGCCATAGCTATGCCAAGACTTCTAGCAACGGTGGGGATGGGCGTTTGTTTGTTTGTTTATGTGGTTTTGGATGGTTGGTTTCTACTTTACGTTTGTTGAACTGTCCTTTTCAAACCCTGACTCATCATCCACCCATCCTTGTTCAAACATCACTTCTGACAGGAAGCCTTCAGTCTGGTGGAATATTTTTTACACATTCTCAGGTTCCTGGCTACTTTTCTTTCATTGCTCTTCCTGGACAGGTTGTAAGCTACACTTTGGGGATCACATACTGTGTAATTTCTGAGTAAGAAATGTCCCTAATAGGCTCGTGCACTTGAGCATTTTGTCCTCAGCAGGTGGCGCTGTTTGGAGAAGTTTGGGATCATTTAGGAAGTGGAGCCTTACTAGAGGAAGTATGACTTTGGGGGTGGGCTCTGAGTGTTTGAAGCCTCAGCCCTCTTTCTCTGCTTCCTTTTTGTGGTGAAAGACATGATACTTGTTGTTTCAGTCGCCTGCTGCCATGCCTCCCCCACCATATGTACTGTCCCCCTGGGTCCATAAGCCAAAATAAACTCTTTATTCCATAAGTCACTTTTGGCCAAGGTGTTTTATCACAGCAACAAAGAGTAACTGATAAACATACTTTAAAAAAATATATTTATTTATTGTTGGGAGCCACCATATGGTTCCTGGAAATTGAACTCAGGACCTCTGTAAGAACAGCCAGTGCTCTTAACCGCTGAGCCATCTCTCCAGCCCCTGATAAACATACTTACTGCTAATGCTGCTTGGGTAGAGGTCATATGTTTTGGTCCATAGTCCACTCAATACATAGCACATTGTTTGAGATACAGACACCTCTGTTTTCGGGGGGGGGGGGGGAGGAGGATACACACACACACACACACACACACACACACACACTTGGATAGCTGGAAGAATTCAATGATTTCTGAAGAAATGGAAGAATCAGTAAAGGGGAAAATGAAATAGTTGGTTTTAAGAATTAACAAGAAGTTGACAGCAGCAAATGCAGGTGGATACATAAAACAGAGAACCATAATAATTAGAGTGACATTTGACTTTAATAGATAATTGATAATGGATGTTGTACTCTACCACTAAAAATAATGATTTGGAGCTTATAATCATGTAGACAGAGGCATCCAAATGAAAAAAGCACCACAGTCAATAATGTCAGAGAACAAAATACTGAGTTTTGAGGTATTCCCATGGTCAGGAAGTGGGAGGAATAAATAGCAGAAGGATGAACCTGAAAGACAAAAATCCACCAAGGTGGTATCATAAATTAGCATAAGGGAAAGATCTCACAACAGCCAATGAAGTCAAATGTCACAAAGATGATACAGTTGGCAAAAATGGTGAGGATGACTAATATCATCATAAATATGTTCATATATATCATCCCTTCAGAGCTGGCCAATTGAAACTCTGTCATGAAGAATGTGTCAAGAGAGGGCAGGCAAGCAGATAAAAGCCTATTGTCAGATGTCACCCGCCAATATATTGCAAATGCAACCCCAATCTTAATTAGTCACTGTGTCGAGCAGCAGATATTAAGGCCCTTAGGATGCAGCACAAAACCACCAAGTTCCTCTCTCGTTGTCTTTCCACTTCCACTCAGAGGCTTGAGTTCCCACTTTCCCTTTGTTGAACAGCGTCTCAGACTCCCCTGAGTGCCTGATGAACTAGAACATACATCATCTCTTCAGGCATGGTTACCCATAATTGGCTTTCTTTGTTCTTATTGGAAAGGACAAAATATAAAGGAAACTTGGACAAGTCTTCCCCCAACTGGAATGTAAGTGGGCTGTCATCTGAAACTATGATGTCATACATCCCCTGTGAATGCTTACAGTGAATGGTGACATCATTACCTACGATCTACTAGTCTCAGTGTAACATCTGTCTTAGTTTGCTTTCTAGTGCTATGATAAAGACCATGACCAAAACTGACTTGGAAAAGGAAGAGTTTATTTCAGCTTACAACTTGCAGTCATCCATGAAGGGAAGTCAGGACAGAAACTCAAAGCAGGAACCTGGAGGCAGGAACTGAAGCAAAGACCATGGAAGAGTGCTGCTTACAGTCTTGCTCCCCCTGGCTTTCTTGGCCTGTTTTCATTTGCAACCCAGGACCACCTGTCTAGGTGTGGCACTGCCCACAGTGAGCTGGGCCCTAATCAATCATTTGTCAAGAAATTTTCCTGGAGACTTACCTATATGATGGAGGCATTTTCTCAATTGAGGTTCCCTCTTCCAAGATGACCCAAGCTTCTGACAAAAAATAAATTTAAAAAACAACAACAACAACAAATCCTAATCATAATATCACCTTATTTCAGCAGAGCCCTGCCTTGTGTCATCTAAAAGGAGAAGGGAGTCAGTGACTGTCCCTATCCTCAGTCCATTCAAACCACATCTGGCATCTGTAGACCATGCCGAGAGCTTCCCTTTATTGGGAATGTAGACAGCACAAAATAAACTTGACATTCAAGAGACAGAAGGTCTCAACATAATGCCAGATGAAGAAAAGTTGCTATTCTGTCTAAAAAGCAGTGTATTTTAATGGGAGGGTTAGGATGAGAGGATGGGTCAGCCATGCATTGCTGAGCTGTGTGGCTATCATTTGTTTTTTCATCCTCCTTACTAAATGGTGAACATATTAACTGCAATGATCTTTTCAAACTTGTGATAGGTTTCCAGCATAGGTCTGTACCCAGAATAGACAATAAATACTTAGTTATGAAAAAAATGAATGGCTGAAAATTGCCTTTGTACTTTTGAAGAAAATTTTTGTGTGAAAGTGAGATTTGGATTTTATAGTCTCAAATAAGAGAATCGGGAACACCAGGGCATATATGTATAAAGAAACAGCTTTTGTGTGGCTATGAGGTAGAAATGACTGTAGAGCTCTTCTGGAGAAGGTGCACACAATAGAGAGTGAGCGTGCCTTTCTTGATGGTGTCTGTCACGCCCTAGGCCAATTTGGAGCAAGTTTGCACAGAGTGTAGCTCATCACTAGGAGTGCTTGGTTTCTTGTCCACGTAGATTCCTACATACAATACCCAGAAAGTTGATTTCAATTGTTGTGTTGGTTTGAATGAGAATCTGCCACAATAGGCTCATATATTTGAATGTTTGGTCCCTAGTTGGTGAAACTACTTTGGGAAAAATTAGAAAGTATGACATTGTTGGAGGAAGTGTGTCACTAGGTTGGGCTTTAAGGTTTCAAAAGCCTACACCAGGCCCAGTATGAGACCATTCTCTCTCTCTGCCTCTAACTTGTGGATCAGATGTAAGCTCTCAGCTAATGCCATAGTGCCATGCCTTCCTGCCTGCTGCCAAGTTCCTTGCCATGATGGTCATGAACTCATCCTCTGAACTGTAAGCAAGCCCCCCAATGAAATGCTTTCTTTAATAAATTTTATAAATCTTCACAGCAATAGAACAGTAACTAAGGCATTGTTGATGTCAGCTGTCCTGGGCATCAGTATGCTTTAGTGTTCTCCAGATGATTCTAACCTGCAAATGGAGTTGACTAACTGCCATACCAAAACTTTAACACTCCTTCCAAACTTAAGACTCCAGTCTATGTTGGAAGGGATGATAGGTTTTGTCCAAAGCTTCCCAGTCTTTTAAATGTTTTTAAATGAAATATATTTACAATTCCCCTCTCCTTTTCTTCTCTCTAGGCCCTCTTAGCACCCTCCTTGAGTCCCTCTCATGCACTCCCCACTTTCAAGTTAATAGTTTCTTTTTTATTATTGGACTGTGTGTATGTGTGTGTGTGTGTGCGTGTGTGTGTGTGTGTGTGTGTGTGTGCGTGCGCACGCACGTGTGCGCACACACACGCACATGCACACAAATATATATAAATACAATCTGAGTCCATTTGTGTTGTTTGTGTGCATATATGCTTTCAGAACTGACTATTCCACATTGGACAACCAATAAAGACATTCATCCTTGGGAAAGGCTGATTCTCCTTCCTCAGTAATCATTAGATTCCTGTACTTCTTTATCAAAGGTAGGACCCCATGAAGTGTTTCCCCTTCTATGTTAGCATGTCTACTGAGAGGGCATGTTCCACATCTAGGAGAAGCTGTTTCACAGCAGATTTCCTAGTCCTCTTGTTCTTACAATCTTTCCATCCCTGTTCTGTGATGTCCCATAACCCACAGATGCAGGAGCAGTGACAAGGATATATCCGTTAGGATTGACCTTGCCATGGTCCTCTGATCTCTGCATTGTGTCCAGTTTTAGATATCTAGGGGCTTCTTTGATAAGGGGTGGTGGCTATACTTACAAAGCTCCCCAGTCAGGATTGATTATAGAATTCATATTTTCTCTAGCATTGACTAAAGAATTGAAGCCTATAAAGCCATATTCCAAACAGTGGGCTAGAAAGAGAGATTGAATGAGACAGATAAAGAGATTAAAAAAACAAATCTTAATTTTTATTTTGCAAATTTTAAATAATTAGATTTGCCCTTAACCAAAAATTTTAAAGTGTTTTCTGTCCAAACAGACAAAGTTCTTCTCACAAAATCTCCAGATATGGAAACATCAACAGTTGAACTGAGAGTAGGCGTGGATTTAATCAAAGACCTCAGCGTTCTCAGATTGTTTCTGAGACCTTTTTGCCCAAGGACTGAAATATGGAAAGTGAACGGGAGAGTACATATGGCTGTTAGAACGCAAGTAGGTGAGAATTAGATGGCTGCATATGCTGTGTTTTATTCTGAACTATTTCAGTAGAAGTCTGCTCTTTGGTAAATGAATAATTCACTTATATTTCAAGTGTATTTTAAACGTGTCATATTTGAAAGCGGGCTAAGCTATATTTAAATAATTTATTACCTCTTAATAGGTGGTGAAGTGGTTTGGGATGTTGCTGGAGGTAGAAGAAGCTAATGACCTCCACATATAGGAAAACAGAGACAGGACAGTATAAGCCCCAAGTCTTTTCCTTCCCTGGAATAATTAGAGGAAAATGCCACTTGGGTGTATCCTTTGTTTCAGGTTCCTCTTGACTTGGCAATCCAGGTTCTGATGGTGGTGGATGAGTCTCTTCAGAGCTTACTTGCCACAGCCTGTGACTCTCAGTTAATGAGGACTCAATTTCTCTATATCTATATACTTAAAAGAGACCACATTTGGAGCTGGAGAAACAGCTCAGCAGTTAAGAACACTTGCTGATCTTCCAGAGAACCTGAGTTTGGGTCCCAACATCCACATGTGCCAGCCCACAATCACCTGTAACTCTAATTCCCAAGAATCTGAAACTCTTTTCTATCCTTCTTGGGCATGTACACACATATAACACATATTGACATACATACCCACACACAAAAATAAAAAATCAATCTTTGTATGAAAAGAGAACATTTCATGTTTATAATATTAAAAAATAAAAAGACCTTAAAACATATTGAAGCAAAAACATAATTATTTCCAATAAAGGAAGTTACACAGAGAATAGCCACAATGCTTCATTCACCAAGTTTTCAAGACTTTACAAAGTAGAGTAACAAAAGATCAATTATTGGAGCTTGAGATGTGGCTTAGTGGTGTTTCGCTAGCATGGGCAAAGCCCTGAGTTCTACCCACAACACCACAACATTGTTCACAACAAGAAAGAAGCTAGTGCCTCAAACAGAAACAAGTATGAGACACTATATATCAGGCAGTACACTTTCAGCAGTATATTTAATAAGAAAATTTAGGTATATTTTCTATACTATGTATTATATATATGATATGCTTGTTAAAAATCAATAGACGTGGAAGACATTGCTACTTCCAAGAAAAATGTAGCCCAATTCTCTTAACAAGATACATGCTCAAATAATTTGATTCACAAAAGTAATTTTGAATCATTTCATTTATAATTAGTTCTATATGTAGCAGGACGGGGGGTTGGTACTTCCTAATTTGAAACAAGATGACTGTAAGACCTTACTGAGGTGACATTTGAATCAGAATATGAGAAAACTACCCGTGCACGTGTCTAGACACAGTTTCATGCAGAAGGCAGCCACAAGCAAAATTCTGAATCAAAACTATGGCTGGAATCCTGGAAGTCAGTGTGAACTAGAAAGGATGCTATTAGGGCAATAGCTCAGGAACGCATGTGAAGAGTTTTGTAGGACTTGGTGAGGACTCACACTGTGACTCTGAATGGCGTATGGATCCATTTAAGGTTTTGAGCAGAAGAGTCACACAGTCTGACTTTGGTTTTGAAAAGCTACACAACTTGGCTGCCATTGAAAGTGGCCTTGTAGGTTCCAGAGCCAATGCAGACATTTAGAAAGGGCATTGCAGTGAAGCAGGAAGAAAAGTGTAGAAGCTAGGACAAGGGAGCTAGAAGAAGTGCTGAGACATAGCCAGATTCTGGGTACACAGGTTCACCAAAGATAAAAAGCAATGCTAATTTTTCAACATATCTATTGTAAATCCAAAGAGGGAACTGAGTAAGCAACCAGTTATGTGCACCTCATGCACATGAGAGAGTTTCAAGTGAGAAGTAGATATGTGAGCATCTTCAGCTGATAAACAGTATTTGAATCTGCAACATTGAGTGAGTATGAATACAAATGGACTCTGGGAAGCATATAAAGATTAAACTGTGGGAACCTTGTGTTCAGACATCAAGAAGACCAGAATACACAAGGATGACCTCAGCTAAGACTCCTAGCAATAGTGGAGATGATGCCTGAACTGGGCGCCTCCTGTAATCAGATTAGTGACTACTCTAATTGTCATCACAGAGTCTTTATCCAGTACTGATGGAAGCAGATGCAGAGATCCACAGCCAAGTGCTGGGAGTTAAGTTGAAGAGAGGAAGGAAGGACTATATGAGCAAGGGGGGGGAGGGTCAAGATCATGGTCGGGAAACCCACAAAGATAGCTGACCTGAGCTCTTGGGAGCTCTCAGACCCTAGACTGACAACTAGGGAGCCTGCATGGAACCAACCTAAGCCCTCTATATGTGGGTGATAGCTATGTAGCTTGGTCCATTTGTGGCCCCTAGCAATGGGACCAGGATCTGTCCCTGGCACATGAGCTGGCTTTTTGGAACCTATTCCCTCTGGTGGGATGCCTTGCTCAGCCTTGATGCAGTAGGGAGGAACTTGGTCCTGCCTCAACTTGATATGCCATGCTTTGTTGACTCCCATGGGAGGCCTTAACCTTTCTGAGGAGTGGATGGAGCGGGGAGTATAATGGAGGTGGGAGGAGGGAACAGGAGGAGAGGAGGGAGGGGGAACTGTGGTTGGTACGTAAAATAAATTTTAAAAATTTAATTTAAAAAAAAAATAAAGAAAAGAAGACCAGGATGCATCAGTCTATGGGACTGAGGCAGCACAGCCCCCAATATATGAAGAAACTGACAGAGGATGCTTTCTAGTGAAGAAAACCTCTTCAAAGTTGAAAGACACAGCCCCATGGGTCACAATGTTGAGGTGGAGCAACAGAAATGGGAGGTGAGAACTGACTTTGCTCTTTGGTCATGGAGAGGACACTGATGGTCTTTAAAAAAGTGATTGAGTAAAATAAATGAGAAGCCTGAATGGAATGGATCCAAAACGGGAGAGGAAATGGAGAGGACAGGTACAGACTTCACAAGGAGACTTCCCCATGACTGAGGAAGAACGCAGACGTCAGCACACATAACATAGGGCCTGAATATCTACTGTCCACGGAAAGAAAGAGCTACCTACCTCTTTCTAACAAGGTGAGACGTTTTTAAACTGCTCATCTTGTCAGCCTACCCGACTTTTGAATCTAAAGTCACAGTGTTCCTGTTCAATGTGACAAATTTGGTGGCAGGCTTGGATTTCAGCTCCAACCGATTTCCTAGACCATAATACAATTCTGCACCCAAAGTGCCTCAGGCCTCCACCCAATCAATAAATTGCAGCTAATGCCCTTAGGGAAAATGGTCTTTGATGAGACTCGGTGTTAGCAGCCAATCCAAGCCCATTAACTTCCACATCTGGAAATAAGGTGAGAATGGAAAAGGAGACTGATGCCTCCAATTTAGTTCTCATTTATCAGCATCACAATAACCTAGCTCAACTACATACAATTCGGGGTGATTGGATGAATTTGCCGAGTAGAGGTCCAAGATAGAAATAATAAAGAGGCTGAAGGTCAGGATCCAGAATTACTGGTGGAGTTATTTCAAAGTACTAGGTTGAGAGTCAGGGAGCAAGACTAAAGGGGTACCAAATAAGATGCTCGGAGACTCCAATCCCAAAGACTGATCAGAGCTGAGGTAACTCCGGATCATTCACAGCTTCTTAATAAATTGTTTCAAAACAAACAGTGGTCTCAGGGAACCCTATATTTCTATAATTTAATTCCTCTTTTACTCAAGTGCCCAAGCAAAAAAAAAAAAAAAAAAGAATTCTCTCCATTTCAGAGATAGGAAAATTGAGTTTGGAGAGAGTGAGGATTTTTCATGACAACTGGGGAAGAAGCACACTTCCTTTCAGTTAATGACACACTCCCCTAATGAGCCAAAGAACTGGCTGAGTTTACCAAATCTGGAAGTAATGGAGTGAAAAAAAGTTATGTTAGCTATTACCAGAATGCCTCTGAAGGAGAAAATTATCTCTGGCTAAGAAAATAACTTGATAAATAGGAAGTTCTGGTTTACCTAGGACAACTATATTTTTGCCTTATGGCTGAGAAATATTGACATTGTCCACTTTTGCTTTCAAGGATGTTCTAGTACTTACGATATGATCAATCTATTGATTGTGTATGTGTGAGTGTATGTACATGATGCACACATTCATGCACATTTCTCACATCTGTGCTGCTACCTAAAAATCAACAAAGGAAGGAAGAAAGACCTACCCAAAAGCAAGAGTTCACAGGAAGTGAGGTAGCAGAGGGTTAGCTGAAATTCTCTGCTTCTGGCATAAACAGAAATGAGGGAGAGACAAAGGACAGACAGGGAGAAGAAAAATGAGTAGAATTAGAAGAAAGTAGGCAGATGGTGTATAACCCTGGTACTGTGTGAGATTCACGGCCATATCTTCTTCCTGTAGCAGAGTGCCAAAGCCTTTAAAGAACGTGGGTATCTAGGTATCAAATTACAAAAGGTTTTGTTCCTACCATATAAAACCCTTCTCTTGCCCTTCCTTCTCCCCACTTCAGTCAAGTACACTACATGTGTAAATGCTTTGCTTTAGACACTTTTAAACAAGAAAACAAAGGAAACCTGAACTTCACAATTCATGCTGAGAGATCAGGAACAGAGAAGAAACACCAAGTAACACATATGGTAATCTATTTACACCAGAGGGGACCGTGAACATATGACCCACCCACAACCCTGAGAGATTCACAAAGAGCAGGCACACCCAGCTCACATGTGGACTGCATCACTATTGAGTGCAATAGGGGCTGGAAGTCTTAACGTTTTATTTGAACTTACACCTGCAAATCCACTTCTACATCAACGCATTAGTTGAGACTGTTTCTTCCACCAGGAGCTTGTTGATGGATTTCCTTTTTCACCTTTCATGTCTCAAACATATCTCCAATGCAGAGGAAAAAAAACAAACAACCTAAATTGGGAAGTCTGCCAGACTTACATTTTTTTAAAGTTTTTGCAGATACTCTTCCCATCTCTAATTTACAAGTTTTTAGCCACCTGTTAACCAAATCTTTCCAAGGAGGCTTTAGGCTGCTTTAATATCCCATCCATTTATATAATGCTTAACAAGTGTATGTAATTATGATAATCAATGCAGTTGACATTAACAGCGTGAGTGAAAGGCAATGGACTCTTGAGTAGAAAGGCCACCTGTGGGCAGGACATACCACATGTCCTCTCCACCCCAGACACTGCCCCATGTATAAACAGAGGACAAAAGAATCTCTGTAATTCTAGTGAGCTTGGGAAATAGAGACCAATTTTAAGAACTTCTGTTGCATTGATTTTGTTTTATTTTGTTTCCCATTGGGCTTTTAGGATCACTTTCCTGAGCATGGGAGCAACTTGCCAACCCATAGCATATTTCGGCAGTGGCTGTGTCTTGTACCATCCAGAAGCATCTTATTGTCAAAGTGCAGACACTTCCCGGGATCTCCTCCATTCAGCCCAACATAGATAGGACCCAAAGGCTAGAAAACATGCTCCCCTCCTGGGGGGAAAAACCCACCCTCATTTCTACCTGAAGCCATATTGTAGGATTGGCTTTGATCCACACAGACTAAAACTTCGCTCAAGCCCCAGAGAACGAGGCTAAGCTAGGCCAGATAACAGAGTTCCAGGAGTTCCTCGACAAGACACGGTAACATTTAGTGGTAATGACTTAACGTATGTATTCAGTGTAAATTAGGACTCTCTTCTTCGGCTGGAAAGGGCAGGGAGCTAAATCTAAGCAGCAGTCAGAGAAAGCAAATTTTCTCCTAATCAGAAAAGCACAATCATGGTGACTCGGAGCTACTGGTGTAATTAGGCTCTTTTTTCCTTTTCCTCCAACAGGCAAGAAAGGAGAGGTGGGCATCTCAGGAAAGGCCACTTAAAACTTCTAGAAGAGGACATCATTTAGGTAATTGAGGACAGGTTAAGCCTGATAATTTTCTTGGTAAAGAAGGACCAAGAATAACAGCAGCCCACTAATGTGTGTGGATTGAAAGGAACTTCTAAGTGATAGCATCATTTATTCAAATACATGTGTGTACACATACGTACATACATACATACGCATATTGTATATATGGTGTGTGTATGAGCATGTATGTGTGCATATGCATGACAAAGCCGGAAGTCAACGCCTCTGTCTTTCTTAACCCCACTCTAAACCTGGAGCTCATCCTCATTGATTTGGCTAGGCTGGCTGGTCTGTGAGATGCACAGTCCTCCTGCCTCCACCTCCCCAGCGCTGGGATACAAGTATGTGCTGCTGTGCACAGCTTTTTATATGGATGCTGGGAATCTGAACCTGAATCTTCAAGCTGACTGAGCCATGGCTCTGAAAAATGCAGGTTTTTTCTAATGGAGACGCATTAGTCAGTATAAAAGGTGGATTAGCAAGAGCTCTAACTGTATTTAGATTTCCTGTTTCCTTAAATTTTACTGATTATATGTGTTGTCAAGTATCATGTTTAATTAATAACACATGGTAAGGGATTTCGTCCAAAAGGTGGTCATTTTTCTAAAAAGGGGTAACCTTGAGTAAAAGAAAGGTGCTCTTGTCTCTGGGACTCACTTAACCTTGCCTGTGGGTCATCTTGCACTCGACACCTGAGGCCACTTAACTAATCGGAAGTTCCAGGCAGAAAGATGAGTAAAAGCCATCACATACCAGCATCCAGCAGAAGGCCGGGGATGCGCAAAATGACTCGAACAGCTGGATGTTTTGTTTGTTTTTTTTTTATTTTATTTTAAAAATGTAAAAAGCGGCAGAGAAATTAGATGGGAGTTGCTGTTTGGGGGCTGTGGGAATCGAGGCACAAATTGTTTCACCTGCTGCCTGCTCGGCTAGAGGAGGGTGACGTGGCTTTCAGACGAATGTTTCTGTTTTCAAGTTGAGAGGCAGACATTAGTGGAGTCCACACTTCTTCCTTTTCTCTTGTTCTCCCCCAGATCAAATTCAGAACCAGGAGACTCACGCTGAGGCCCCTGCAGGAAACCATCCACAGTAGCTGCTAATGGGAAGCCTAATGACACTTAAATGGGACTGGGAGAGCTAAGAGAGCGGCACAGATAATATTTATAATAGCAGAGGAAAAAAAATAACTGCACTAAGCCAAAACAAGAAGTGGCCCAAGCTGGGAACTGGTAGAAACTCAATAAAGCCAAAGCTGCGGTCTCCCCAAAGAGCGGACACTCACCGTAGCCCTACAACTTCTCACCTCACCCGCACCAACCGGGAAGGCTGGGGAAGTGATGAGGCAGCAGCCCACACCTGTGTTGAGTAAGAAGCAGTGGACCGAGCCAGCTTCCCTTCATTTGCATTTACAACACCCCTTTAACCTGCAGGGAACCCACCATGGCTGAGAATTCAAGACCTGGGCTAAACCTACCTGAAACAAAAGACATTTTCAGTCACTTGGAAATAGTTAACAATAACAAAAGAACATGCCTGTAGATATTTTTCAAGCCCTTTGTATATCACCTGAGTTTTCCAAACTGATGCAAATGTGTCTTTCATGACTGAATCTTCCATCTATCTTGATAGTATCAGCATACCTGAAATTCTGGAACAATGGATCTGTCTCACAGTGTAAGCCCTAGACCACTGGTATCAACTGGGAACATGTCAGAAATACAAATTCTTGATCCCCTTCTTAAGCCACGTAACTCAGGGCATCATGGCAGTGGAGCCCCGGCTCTGCGTTTTTACAAGCTCTCCCGGTGATTCCGACTCACAGCTCAAGTTTAAAAACCACTGGCCTATAACATTGTTTCTCAAACTTGGCTGCACACTAGAATCACCTACAGAGCTTTACAAAACAATGTGGAGGCTGCTTCAGACCCCTCCCTGCTAGAGATTTCAATTGATATCAACTGCACCCTGGATGTTTGACTTATTTTAAAGCCACACTCTCCCCCACAACTCCCCACCCCCGGTGATTCTCATGTGCAAGAAAGTGTGGAAACCACTAGAACATACCTGAAATACGGAAGTGAGAAGGCCAACCTTTTACAACAAAATGCACCCAGTGAAGCATTAGCTACTTTGGTTATCGCTCTGGAGACGCCCCCGGCAGAGGAACTTGGCGAGGAAAGACAATGTGCTGGCTCATAATTCCAGAAGGATTTCAGTTCATCACCGCGGGGAGAGCAAGGGGGTGGGCACACGAGGTAAAGAGCCTCACATTGGGCCTGGAGCAAGAAGCAGAACACAGAGGTCGGAACCAGAAGGCCCACCTTTAATGACCTAGTTTCACCAGGTAGGTCCCACATCACAAAGGTTTCACAGTCGCTAAGACCGCACCAGCAGCTGGAGGGGCGGGTGTTAAATCACACAAGCCAAATGGGGACCATTTCACATAAAACCCTATCAGGACTCAACAGATATTCAAAGTCAGCATTTATAAATGCTAACTGGTCGATACTGACAGACTCATCAGTGTTTTGCCTTAATCCTATTTCAATGAGAGATAATTACTTGCCCCCCCAAATCTTGATTTATTTAAATGCTTATTTGAGATTTCCTGTTTTGTCCTGACTTTGAGGCAATTCAAACCACAGTTGTCTTTAAGAATTTTATCTTCCCTCTTTAAAGTGCCTGATTCTTGCCATATACCTATTTATACATATATATAAATAATACCTATTAAAAATATTATGCCCATGCTTCCCACACTGAAGTACAGAGTCATCCATAAGCTATGCAGCAATGTGTTGTGGGACCCAGGAAGCCATCAGTCACAGGTAATGCACATGTCTGGAATCCCAAGTTATTTAAAGACAGGAAATTTAAGATATTCTAATAGTTTGATGCCTATCAATATGTTAGAAATTAGAAGGCAAAATATGATTATCCCAAATGGGAATAGTAGCACAGACCTGTAATTCCGGCTGCTCTGGAGGCTAAGGCAGGGGGAATGCAACTTCAAAGCCTGACTGACTAAATAAATAAATGAATAAACAAACAAATAAGAAATACTCACCGTCTCAAGTCTTCCCAAGAACGTTGCCCACCTCCTTTCCCTGCCCTGAGCACCTCACTAGGCTCTGGTGCATGTGGACAATGCAAATACCCTCAGCACTGCACAGTATATGTGAACCTCACAGAAAGCAGCTTGTTCTAGCTTTAGCAAAAGGCAATATAGAAAACAACAGATGATGGAAGAAGGCACTACCACCTGGGGTCTTGATCGGGTTCATTTTCTCCGCTAGTGAAGGGGGGGGGGGTCTGGAGTGCTGCAGGTGGTAGTGGGAGAAATCTTGGACACAGCACACAGAATCAAACTGGTTTTAAAATAAAAGGCATTTATTGGGGCAAAGACACACACACACACACAGCACATGCTAAGCACACACAGAGAGAGAGACCCTCGGAAGAGCAGAGAGGGCACTGAGGGAGCCACAACCCAATCTCTACTTGAGGACTGAGGGGTCTAAAGGCCATTGAGTGGACTTCATCCCTCAACTTAGGGTTGGTCAGTTTGAACAAAGACAGGAAATGATGCATCCACCATGGGGGGGGGGGGGGCGGGTAAACAAGTCCTGGTATGCAGACTGGTCGGCAAGCAAGGGGACCTTCTGACAGAAGAAAAAGCCTGCCAGGCTTTTGTTTTAAACTGCCAGCCTTTGCCTCCTGTTGGGGAGCTGAGGAAGAAGCCAGCCATCTCTGTAACCATCGTTTTTATCTAGTCATAGCCCCTCTGCCCATCTGTCCATCTGCCAGGAATCTATCTAACTCCTAGTCCTTCAAAGACATTTCCCCTTGAGGTTTCCCTGTGCAGGGAGTAGAGAGTTCACCAAGTTCTAACTCATCTTCTGCCACTAAGGTGGTATTGATCATGGCGCCAGAACAGTAGCGCTGTTATGAACTGGGTGTTTCCACTGTCTCTCTTCTCTCCGGTTTGTATGTTGAAATTCTAACCTCCAGTGAGAGAGGGAAGGTAAGCCCCAGTATCTCCTTCAACCTCTGTCTGATCTTTGAATTTCTTCAGAAGCCAGTGGTAAATGAAGGAAAGGGGGCTACGCCCCGGTTGGTTGGACTGACGCACAAGCCCCCACTGGTAGACGCCCCCTACCGGTTCAGCTGAACATTAACTTTGGCCCTTGTTCAGAGGTAGTCATGGTTGGGGCCAGCTGGGACTTAGCTGATCCCAGGAAGGAGCTGAAAAGAGATAAACTGTTGAACTTCTGATTCACAGCAGAAAATTGTAAAACCCTACCAGGCAAAAAGCTTGAAAGAGAAATAAGGTTTTACCTCCCCTCTTTCAGAAGAAAAAGGAAAATAGAAAACAGAGACTAGAGAGTGAATGACAAAAATCCAAATCAAGATTGCAACCTCGAGGAGATATAGTGGGCATTATATGTAGAGCAGTGGTGTCAAACTCACACGTGTGTAACACCCAAAGGATTTATTGTTCAGTCTTTTCACTGAATTCTAAATGAAAAAGGAACTCTGTTCTTCAGAGCTTTTACAAAAAAAAGTGATAATAAATTTCCCCATAGAGATGAGCCTATCTCCCATCTTTTCTTTCTTCCTAACCGAGTCTGAGCTTGAGGGATTGGGAATGCTTCTCATCTAGTTTTGCCTTGGGCGCTGGCACACGACATTTCTGCTGTGTCCCAAGCTAAGCACAGGTGGCAACCTGGAGAAGTCCAGGGTCCCTTCAGTTTGTCAAAATTTTGAAGAATGGTAAATCTTTCTTCCCTATTAGAAAATAAAAATGAAGTATCTGTGTGACTCCCAGCTAGCCTGAGTCGTCGGGGGTTCTAAGCAACCAAAGAAGCATCTTTCTTTCCCAGAAGCTGGGGAGGGGAGCCCACAGCATTGTGTGAGCTGTGTGTGGAGCCTCAGCATGTTCACATCCAGGAGAAACTTAGCAACCACCAGCTCAAGCTCTGTTCTGAGAGGAGGAAGGGAGACCTGAGAAGGGAAGATGAACTCTTACTACACAGCCAGGGAGACCAGAGTCCCAGTCTCTGGAACACAGAGGCTCCTGTTTAACCTGTTTTTCTGCCCATGGATTCAGCTACCCACGGTCAACAATGGCTGCCAGCAGAGCTCCAGTAGGTCTCTGCTTCCCTGGCAAGCCACAGAGGCAGCACACAGCAGCAGGAAGAGAGAGGACAGCCAAGATCTCACAGGGGGCTCCTGGGGATTAGCTGACCAGGGTAGTCTTGTCTAGATGTCTTGTGGCCTGCTCCTCTTAGACAGGCACGAGTCCCATTGCCAGGCAAGTGTGTACATGTGCTCTGGCATGCAGGAAAATAGAGAGCTTGCTAGAGTCTGAAAAATAGATACTAACAACTTCTATGTCCTTATCTGTAAAATGTGTTAATCACCTCGATCCTGTAGAACTGATGAGGCATGGGATTTAGTGTGAAGAATATGAAAAAAAAAAGCACATTGAGTCGGCTGGGGATGCTACCACAGAGTACTAGACTGGGTGCTTTATAAGCTACAATAATGTATTTCATCCAGCCCTGGGTTTGCGGCATCTGAGAATGAAGTGCTAGCATGCCAGGCCCAGCTGAGGACCCCCTTCCTGGCACAGGCTTCAGATTCTCCATGGAGCTTCACTGGAAAGAACGAAGGCAGGGAAGAGCTCTCTAGGACACGTTTCATAAAACCCACAATCCCACACATCAGGGCTCCACCCACACAGTCCACTTGACTCCCAAAGACCCCGCCTCCTAATACCACATCACTGGAGGTTAGTATTTCAACACACAAACCGGGAAGAAGGGGCATGGTGGAAGAAGGATCCAGTCCACAACAACTGCACTACTGTTCTATCACCGTAATCAGTACCACCTTGGAGGCAGACTATGAGTAAGAAGAGTGTCTGATCTAAAGTCCTAAAGATGGAGGAAGGATATGTTTTGAAACATGAACAGGATCCAGAAGCAGAGCTGGGTTTCTACAACAGCTGGCTGGCCTTAGGCAAGCCATCTATGATCTCTGAGCCTCAGACTCATAGACACATGCTAGGAAATGAATAAATTGTAGCACCGCAAACAATGGTAGCGAGTATGTTCATGAAAACCCTCTCTGAAAACCAGTCAACCTCAAGGCCAGGACAAAAAGATTTCTTCTATTGAGTTCGCTCTCCTCCCTGTCTCAAATAGAATCCCAGATGGGTTTACCTGGACCCTCCCTCATCCCCCGCATCCCCCACATACACCCTCACCTGTCCCCACATACACCTCACCTGCCAAATTCTCCCACACCTACTTCTTACTGTCCAGTCATAGAAGGCCAGACCCCGCTCACAAATCAAGACGATAAAAACAACTAGGAAAAAAGTAGAAAAGCAAGAGAGATTCTGTTAAAACTGTCAGTCAGGGCTCAGTGAGATGCTCAGCTGGGAAGGGTACTTGCTGCCAAGCCTGACATCCTGAGTTTGATCCCCAGGACCCACGTGGTGGAAGGAGAGAATCAGGTGTTGCCGGCTGTCCTCTGCCTTCTACACATACATGGTACCACATGGGTACCTACACACACACACACACACACACAAACAAAAATTAAATAATAAAATAACAAATGTAATGTAACTTTAAAAAAAAAAACATCAGTTTAAAGTTAACTAGTAAACCTGAAAATCAAATATTCACAATGCATGATTTGGGAAATTTATTCATAATAATTTTAAATAATAGCTCTTATTTGGCTTCATTATTTATATAAGAAATTGAACCTTCTAGTAAGCCAAAATAACAAAGCTAAAAAACAAAGCAAAAGATAGAAGTGACAGAAACCACCATTCTCGTTCTGGATCAAAAATATTAAACAAAGAAAAAAATACTCATTATTCTGTCAGCTCTAAGACATTTTCAGCTTGTTCAAATGGGAACAAGTCCCCCTGTGGTCTTGTAAAACTCACTGAATTGGAGTAAAGTAGTGTGTACGGCAGCCTCCTCTTCAAAGCTGCTGTGGAAAAGACACATATTAAAAAGCAGAGGCATTTCCAGTCTCTCATTCCTGCTCTGATTCTCAGCTCTGTTCTAAGCACCGAGCACATCTGAGCTGAGGAATTTCAAAGAGTTTGCACCATCCCTTCACCTCCTGTCACCTCCCAACCTTGAGGCCTCCACTGTGCCAGGGGAGCCCTCCTGGGCACCTGCAGGAGGCACTGAACTCTGTAAGTCAGTACAGTTGACATAAGTACTTACATCTCTTTTCTCTCATACAGAACCTGGTAACTGATGCCCTGCTTAGAACTGGTTGTATCTGAAAGAGCAAATAAGCCCGAAAGGCATGTTTGTGAGCCTATGTCTCAGTGTCCCGCTTTGTAAATTCCTAGAGAATAACCAATTAGAACAGGGACAAACAGAGTCTCCTACCTAGAGTAAGTAAGCTTCAACACACGTGGGTTCAAGCCTGATGTCGTATGTGCATTTTCAAAATTGTGATTCTGGAGATGCAGCTAGTCATCTCCATCTGGCAGGGCATTGGTAGATGCTCTAGGTAAGAGTCAGGATTCTAGAGAGGTGACTCAGCAGTTAAGAGCACTGTCTGTTCTCCCAAAGGACCCTGGTTCAAATTCCCAACACCCACTGTAACTCCAGCTCCAGGTGATCTGCTGCCCTCTTCTGGCCTCCAAGGGTACGAGGCATGCATGTGGCACACAAACATACAGGCAAAACACCTATGCACATAAAAAGTTAGGATTCTACTCCACTGATCCTGATATCCACAGTGTCCTCTGCAATGGACAGGTGAAGGGAGTTAGAGGAAGGATACTTATGAACTAAGACAGCAGAATCTGGTGATGGCTTTGGTGATGGTGATGGTCATTATCTTCTCCCCCTTCTATTTTGTGCCCGCCTTTCCCTCCCATCAAAGGGCATTAAATACAAAATACAAACAGTAAATACAAAATGAGTAACATTTAGTTAAGTACAGTTCGGAAAGGCCTTTTGAGAGCCTCCTGTAGATCTAACTGCATCTCCGGCCTCTAGAGCAATGTCTAATGCATTGTAGAAGGTTGGCGAATGAGTTGTTGAGTGAGCAAAAGAAGTACTTGGCCTGTACCGTCAAAGAAGGCAATGCTGGAAATTTTTTTTATTTATATATATATATATATATATATATATATATATATATATATATATATTGGTTTTTTGACACAGGGATTCTCTGTGTAGTTTTGGTGCCTGTCCTGGATCTTGCTCTACAGACCAGGCTGGCCTCGAACTCACAAAGATCCACCTGGCTCTGCCTCCCAAGTGCTGGGATTAAAAGCATGCACCATCGCTGCCTGGCTGGCAATGCTCAAATTTATGTCAAGGGATTTTTGTTTTGCCTTTTTTTTCCGGAGCTGAGGACCGAACCCAGGGCCTTGCGCTTGCTAGGCAAGCGCTCTACCACTGAGCTAAATCCCCACATGTAAGAAAAAAACAATAGGATTTGGTTCTATTTCAGGAAGAAACGCAATTTGTAGCACATGGTACATTGCTACCTTAAATTTTAAAAGTGTAACTCAACTCCCAAAGTCATACTTACTTGGAAAGGAAAAGTAGATATGATGAAAGACTGAGTAATCCAGAAACTAATGCTGATGGTCCCTGAAAAATGGACAAGCCCATCACAATAGGGCAGTGGACTTGTCAGTTTCCTAAGAACTCACAGCAGAAGACTCAGTAACTGGTCTGAACATGTTAAAAAGGGCTACCCATGAGCCACCAGCAGGCACACAGCTCTCAGGCCTGAGAAAGTCCCCCTCTAGTGCCCCTGCAATGTGAGGTCTGGACATGGGACAGGACTCCAGGAACTTGGTGAGCACCCTGCTGTAGACAGGGTTGACAGTAAAGCTTCTCACATGGTTGCAGGTAAAATAGGCTGGTGTTCCTTAGGGCTCTTTAGACACAGGTGACCCTTGACACCAGAATGTGGCTGAGCACAAACATGGCTCCCATTGTGCTGAGCTCTGTTAAAAATAGCCATTCATCTCATCATCTTGCCACCAGCCCAGTAAAATGGGCACTATTATTACCACGCCCACTTCGCAGAAGAGGAAAGGCAAGCACGTTGTAGCTGCGTGTTTGCTAGTTAATGGGCAGCGCAGCCTGGATCTGAACCACAGCTCTAAAGGGAACCAGCCTGTGAGAACCACTGGTTGCAGGACTGGGAGGGAGGAGATCAGGAAACCTCGTGCTCTTTCTAAGCAGGACCAATGAAACCAATTACCTCTGTGGACAACTCCCTGATGAGATCCACGCTTTGAAAGTGGGCAATTAGAAGGCAGAGCACATAAGCAGAGTCATCCACACAACTGTGCAGCCTCATAAGAATAATTCAACAAGGGAAAAATCCCCAAAGAGCCTGAGGTTTGCCCACAGAGTGAATCTAAAATGTGCACATGATGACGGAGATAGAGAAGTGGAGTTTAGTGCTCCGTGCTTAAGAACCCCCATTTCTACACCACACAGTCACATCAGAGTAAATGTTCAGGACACTCAGGATTCTTTTCTTTATTATCCTCATGTCTCTCTGCCAGGGCCTGAACTCACACATTGTCTTTTTCTTTTTTTATTTATTTTACATACCAACCACAGATCTCCCTCTCATCCCTCCTCCCTCTCCCCCCACCTCCCCCCATTAATCTCCTCCAACAGGGTGAGTTCTCCCATGGGGGGATAGCTAAGCCTGGCACATTCAGTTGAGGCAGGACCAAGTCCCTCCCTGTTTTATTAGGGGTGAGCAAGATGTCTGACTATAGGTAATAGGATCGTGAAAACTGGATCATGCACCAGGGATAGATCCTGATCACACTGCCAGGGGCCCCTTAAACAGACCAAGCTACACAACTGTTTCCCGTATGCAGAGGGTCTAGTCTGGTCCCATGCAGGTTCCACAGCTGTCAGTCTAAAGTTCGTGAATTCCTATGAGCTTGGTTCAGTTGTCTCTGTAGATTTCCACATCATGATCTTGACCCCACTTGCTCATGTAATCCCTCTTCCCTCTCTTCAACTGGACTCCCATAGCTCGACCTGGTGCTTGGTTGTGGATCTCTGCATCTGCTTCTATCAATTACTGGATGAAGGCTCTATGATGACATTTAGGATATTCACCATTTTGATTACCAGGGTAGGTTAATTCAGGCACCCTCGCCATTGTTGCTAATAGTCTAATCTGAGGTCATCCTTGTGGATTCCTGGGAATTTTCCTAGCACCGGGTTTCTCCCTTACCCCATAATGTCTCCCTCTATCAAGATATCTCTTTCGTTACTCTCCCACTCCATCTCTCCCCTAGCTCAACCATCCCATTCCCTCATGTTCTCATCCTCCATCCCTTACCCTCTATTGCCACCCCCATCATCCCTAGTTTACTCATCAGGATCTCCTCTGTTTCCACTTCCCAAGGTGATTTGTACATCCCTCTTAGGGTCCTCCTTGTTTCCTAGCTTCTCTGGAGCTGTGGGTTGTAGTCTGATTATCCTTTGCTTTACATGAGTATCCACTTATGAGTGAGTACATACCTTGTTTGTCTTTCTGAGTCTGGGTTACCTCACTCAGGATGATATTTTCTAGTTCCATCCATTTGCCTGCAAATTTCATGATGTCACTGTTTTTTACAGCTGAGTAGTACTCCATTATTTATATGTACCACATTTTCTTTTTCCATTTCAGTTGAGGGGCATCTAGGTTGCTTCCAGGTTCTGACTATTACAAATAATGCTGCTATGAACATAGTTGAGCAAGTGTCCTTGTGGTATCCTTGAGCATCCCTGGGGTATATGCCCAAGAGTAGTATCATTGGGTCTTGAGAAAGATTGATTCCCAATTTTCTAAGAAACCACCATACTGATTTCCAAAGTGGCTGTACAAGTTTGTACTCCCACCAACAGTGGAAGAGTGTTCCCCTTGTTCTACATCCTCTCCAACATAAGCTGTCTTCAGTGTTTTTGATCTTAGCCATTCTGACAGGTGTAAGATGGTATCTCAGAGTTGTTTTGATTTGCATTTCCCTGATGACTAAGGAGGTTGAACAATTCTTTAAATGTCTTTTGGCCATTTGGGATTCTTCTGTTGAGAATTCTCTGTTTAGATCTGTAGCCCACTTTTTAATTGGATTATTTGGTATTTTGCTGTCTAGTTTCTTGCGTTCTTACATATTTTGGAGATCAGCCCTCTGTCAGATGTTGGGTTGGTGAAGATCTTTTCTCATTCTGTAGCCTGTCATTTTGTCTTATTTACTGTGTCCCTTGCCCTACAAAAGATTCTCAGTTTCAGGAGGTCCCATTTATTAATTGTTGCTCTCAGTGTCTGTGCTACTGGTGTTATATTTAGGAAGTGGTCTATGCCAATGCTTTCTAGGCTACCTCCTACTTTCTTCTTTATCAGGTTCAGTGTAGCTGGATTTATGTTAAGGTCTTTGATCCACTTGGATTTAACTTTTGTGCATGGTGATAAATATGGATCTATTTGCAGTCTTCTACATGCTGACATCCAGTTATGCCAGCACCATTTGTTGAAGATGCTTTCTTTTTTCCATTATACAGTTTTGGCTTCTTTGTCAAAAATCAGATGTTCATAGGTGTATGGATTAATGTCAGGATCTTCAATTTGATTCCATTGGTCCACATCTCAGTTTTAATGCCAATACCAAGCTGTTTTTATTACTATAGCTCTATAGTAGAGCTTGAAGTCAAGGATGAGGATGCCTCCAGAAGTTGCTTTATTGTAAAGGATTATTTTAGATATCCTAGATTTTCTGTTTTTCATATGAAGTTGAGTATTATATTTTTGAGGTCTGTGAAGAATTGTATTGGTATCTTAATGGGGATTTCATTGAAGCTACAGATTGTTTTTGGTAAGATTAACATTTTTATTTTGTTGGTTCTACCTGACCATGAGGATGGGAGATCTTACCATTTTCTGGTATCTTCTATTTCTTTCTTCAAGGACTTAAAGTTCTTGTCAAACAGGTCTTCCACTTGTTTGGTTAGAGTTACCCCAAGATCTTTTATATTATTTATGGCTATTGTAAAGAGTGATGTTCCTCTGATTTCTTCCTCAGCCCATTTATCATTTATGTATAGAAGGGCTACTGTTTTTTTTTGTTTGTTTGTTTTTTAATTAATCTTGTATCCTACCACATTACTGAAGGTGTTTATCAGTTATAGAAGTTCCCTGGTAGAATTTTTGGGGTCACTTATGTAGACTATCATATCATCTACAAATAGCAAATGTTTGACTTCTTCTTTCCAATTTGTATCCCCTTCATCTCCTCTTGTTGCCTATTGCTCTACCTAGAACTTCGAGCACTATTGAATAAAAATGGGGAGAGTGGGCAGCCTTGTCTTGTTCCTTATTTTAGTGGAATCGCTTGAGTTTCTCTCCATTTAATTTGATGTTGGCTGTCAGCTTGCTGTAAATAGCCTTTATTATGTTTAGGTATGTTCCTTGTATTCCTGATCTCTCCAGGACCTTTATCATGAAGGGGTGTTGGATTTTTCAAAGGCTTTTTCAGCATCTAATGAGATGATCATGTGGTTTTTTTTTTTTCTTTCAGTTTGTTTATATGATGATTACATTGACAGATTTTGTATGTTGAACCATCCCTGCATCTCTGGGATGAAGCCTACTTGATCATGATGGATGGGTTTTTTTTGTTTTGTTTTTTGTTTTTTGTTTTTTGTTTTTTTTGTTTTGTTTTTTGTTTTTTTGTTTTTTTTATGTGTTCTTGGATTTGGCTTGCCAGTATTTTATTGAGTATTTTTGCATCAATGTTCATGAGGGAGATTGGTCTATAATTTTCTTTCTTTGTTGAATCTTTGTGTGGTTTGGGTATCAGAGTAAATGTAGCCTCATAGAAAGTGTTTGGCAATGTTCCTTCTGTTTCTATTGTGTGGAACAATTTGAAGGAGTATTGGTATTAGGTCTTCTTTGAAATTTTAGTTGAATTCTGAACTGAAACCATCTGGCCCTGGGCTCCCCCCCCCCCCCCGTTGGGAGACTTTTAATGACTGCTTCTATTTCATTCCATAGGAGTTATAGGTCTGTATAAATTATTTATCTGGTCTTGATTTAATTTGGGTGTATGGTACCTATCCATAAAATTGTCAATTTCTTTTAAATTTTCCAATTTTGTGGAGTACAGGCTTTTGATGTATGACCTGATGATTCTCTGGATTTCTTCATTGTCAGTTGTTATGTCTCCCTTTTTTGTTTCTGATTTTGTTAATTTGGATATTCTCTCTCTGCCTTTTAGTTTGGATAAGGGTTTGTCTATTTTCTTGATTTACTCAAAGAACCAATTCTTTGTTTCATTGATTCTTTGTACTGTTCTCTTTGTTTCTATTTTATTGATTTCAGCTCTCAATTTGATTATTTCCTGGCATGTACTCCTCCTGGGTGAGTTTGCATCTTTTTCTTCTAGAGATTTCAGATGTGCTGTTAAGTTGCTAGTGTGAGATTTCTCCAACTTATTTATGTAGGCATTTAGCGCTGTGAACTTTCCTCTTAGTACTGCTTTCATAGTGTCCCATAAGTTTGGGTATGTTGTACATTCATTTTCATTGAATTCTAGGAAGTCTTTAATTTCTTTCTTTGTTTTTTCCTTGACCCAGTAGTGATTCAGCTGAGCATTGTTCAGTTTCCATGAGTTTGTATTCTGTAATCTGTGCTGTTGTTAAATTCTAACTTTAAGGCATGATGGTCTGATAAAACAAAGGAGGTTATTCCAAAATTTTTTGTATCTGTTGAGATTTCCTTGGTGACTGAGTATGTGGTCAATTTTAAAGAAGGTTCCATGGAGTGCTGAGAAGAAGGTACATTCTCTTGTGTTTGGGTGGAATGTTCTGTAGATGTCTATTAAGTCCATTTGAGTTATAACATCTGTTAGTTCTCTTATTTCTCTGTTAAGTTTCTGTCTGGCAGACCTGCCCATTGGTGAGAGTGGGGAGTTGAAGTCTCCCACTATTAGTGTGTGGTGTTTGATGTGCAATTTAAGCTTTAGTAATGTTTCTTTTAGATATGTGGGTGCCCTTCTATTGGGGCATAAATGTTCAGAACTGAGACTTCATCTTGATGGATTTTTCCTGTGATGAATATGTAACGTCCTTCTTGATCTCTTTTGATTAATTTTAGTTTGAAGTCTATTTTTGTTAGATATTAGGATAGCTACACCAGCTTGCTTCTTAAGTCCATTTGACTGGAAAGACTTTCTTTCCCCAGCCTTGTACTC
Source organism: Peromyscus eremicus (assembly GCF_949786415.1). Classification (NCBI taxonomy): domain Eukaryota; kingdom Metazoa; phylum Chordata; class Mammalia; order Rodentia; family Cricetidae; genus Peromyscus; species Peromyscus eremicus. Next base: position 55,466,796 of record NC_081428.1, read on the forward strand.
TGAGGTAGTATCTGTCTTTGAAGTTGAGATGTGTTTCTTGTATACAGCAGAAGGATGGATCCTGTTTTCATATCCATTCTGTTAGCCTATGTCTTTTTATAGGTGAAATGATTCCATTGATATTAAGGGATACTAATGACCAATGATTGTTAATTTCTGTTATTTTTTGGTGGTAGTGTTGTATGTTTCCCTTCTTTGGGATTTGTTGGTATGAGATTATTTATTGCCTGTGTTTTCATGGGTGCATCTAACTTCCTTAGGTTGGATTAGATTTTTCCTTCTAGTGCTTTCTGTAGGGCTGGATTTGTGGATAGGTATTGTTTAAATCTGGTTTTATCATGAAATATTTTGTTTACTCTGTCTATAGCAATTGAGAGTTTTGGCTGGGTATAATAGTCTGGGCTGGCATCCATGGTCTCTTAGTGTCTGCACAACATCTGTCCAGGACCTTCTGGCTTTCAGAATCTCCATTGAGAAGTCAGGTATTATTCTGATGGGTCTGCCTTTATATGTTATTCAGCCTTTTTCCTTTGCAGCTCTTAATATTTCTTCTTTATTCTGTATGTTTAGTGGTTTGATTATTATGTGGCAAGGAGACTTCTTTTTTGGGTCCAGTCTATTTGGTGTTCTGTAACCTTCTTGTATCTTCATAGGTATTTCCTTCTTCAGGTTGGGAAAGTTTTCTTCTGTAATTTTGTTGTATATATTTTCTATTGGTGTTCTTCTCTTCTACTATCCCTATTATTCTTAGTTTGAGCTTTTTCATGGTATCCCAGATTTCCTGGATGTTTTGTGTTATGACTTTTTTGGCTTTAGTATTTTCTTTGACTGATGAATCTATTTCCTCTATTGTATCTTCTATGACAGAGATTCTCTCTTCCATCCCTTATATTCTGTTGGTTATGCTTACATCTGTAGTTCCTGTTTGTTTACTCAGATTTTCTATTTCTAGAATTCCCTTGGTTTGTGTCTTCTTCATTGTTTTTATTTCAATTTTCAGGTCTTGAACTGTTTAATTTACTGTTTAATTTATCTGTTTAATTGCTTTTCCTTGGTTTTCTTTAAGGGATTTATTGATTTCTTCCAATTTTTTTGTTTGTCTTTTCCTCAATTTCTTTAATGGAATTTTTCATTTCCTCTGTAAAGGCTTCTATCATCTTCATAAAGTCATTTTTAAGGTCATTTTCTTCTGCTTCTTCTACGTCGGGATGTTCAGGTCTTGCTGATGTAGAACCACTAGGTTTAGGTGTGCCATATTGCTCTTTATGTTGTTGAATATACTCTTGCACTGGCATCTACCCATCTCTTCCTCAAATTGGTGCAAATGGTATCTGTGTCTCACTCAGGAAGCCACTCTTGGTCCAATCAGAGCTGATTGGAGCTCTTGGTCCAATCAGAGCTGGTAGATTCTGTGTCTCTGGGAGCAGCTGCAGTCTCAGAGAATGGATGGGTTTGGGGGAGGGGGTGGATTGGGGCTTATAGGTTACAGGGTCTGGTGGGGGGTGTGGTCAGGTCTACCTGTAAGAGTCCTGCCTGCTGGCCTGTAACTGGGGCTGCAATGCTCACCCATTGTCTTAACTCTACTGGACAGTCCTGTCTCAGCAGCTCCTAGGCACATGCCACTTCAGCATGAAGCCATTTCAATTCAAATTAACAAACAAAAACTAAGCCCCTCCATCACATTAGCCCCATTTTAGCTATTTCATACCCACACGTGGCTAATGGTAATCACAAATGAAGAGTAATACATAAGGTGCTTTCCTCAACACAAAATAGGCAATTGGACACTGCCACATATGTGCCTGTATTCTTGTCTATTTGTAGTTTATTTTTTATATAAGAAGACTATAGCACATATATAATGAACTATATGTATAACAAGACATTAAAAAAAAACAAGTCAAAGGCACATTGTAAAACAAGATCTGCCAGCTGGTGCAGTAAAATTTTGAGTCATTATTGATATCTCCAAGTCTGCTTATTTGTTTTTCAAATGGAAATACAAGTTGAACATCCTTAACCCAAAATCTAAACATTTTAAATCCAAAACTTGAGCACTAAAAGGATGCCACACATGGAAAATTGCATGCTATGAAACTCTGTTTCCATGCAAAAAATTATGCAAAATATTATATAAAATTGTATGTGTGCATAACATAAATAAATTTTGTAATTAGACTTGGTGCCCATATTCAAGTTATCTCATTATGTATATGAAAATATGCCCCATCCTCCAAATTTGACATCCAAAGATTTTCTAGACCAAAATATTTCAGACAAGGGATACTCAGCCTTAGCCAGTCCTTCAAATTCACAAAGGGCTGTGAGGACCACATGGCATAAGTCAGGTAGTGCTTCCAAGTTCTAAGATAACAAGGCTGGAGAGGCGGCTCAGAGGATAAGAGACCTTTCTTATCTTAAAGAGGACCGACATTCAGTTCTCAGCACCAACATCAAGCAGCTCACAACCACCTGTAATTCCAGCTCCTGGGAATCCAATGCCTCCAGCCACTAAAGGACCCGCACTCAGGTGCACATACCAAAACACACAAACACACACACACACACACACACACACACACACACACACACACACGCACACACACCCCAAAAAAAAAACTTTAAAATTAAAAAGTTCGCCGGGCGGTGGTGACGCACGCCTTTGATCCCAGCACTCGGGAGGCAGAGCCAGGTGGATCTCTGTGAGTTCGAGGCCAGCCTGGGCTACCAAGTGAGTCCCAGGAAAGGCGCAAAGCTACATAAAGAAACCCTGTCTCGAAAAACCAAAAAAAAATAAAAAAATAAAAATAAAAAAAAAACAAAATTAAAAAGTTCTAAGACAAGAAACAAAGTTAGCCACTGCTATTCATTTCTCTGCTAATACTCACCATTTTGGTTTTTAAAAGAAAGAAAACATGTAGCAAAATCCAGTCAAACTAGAATCTGGGTTCTGAAGGAGTTTCTGCATAAGCACATCGATGTGGCTCTTTTTTTTTTTTTTTTTTTTTTGCATGACAAAATCAAAGATAGATAACACATCAAAAGTATGAATAATTCCTGAAGAAGATCAAATAAATCATAGGTCTTTTTAAACAAAGAAAAAATGGTTCCAGGTAACTGTACACCGACATGGTACCTACCAGTTCTTAAAAATGTAGAGCACACTTTATCAAAAACAATTTCTAACCAGGCCTGTTCATTGCAATTACTTACTAGACTAATTTCAGAGTCTTACAAGCACAGTAAGCCTTGACTTCAGGTAGGTACCATTCCCCCAGTCAACCTTTGTCCCAAGTAGTGTTGGTTTTTGTCTTCAGAGTTAGCCAAGAGCAGCCTGAGGCTCCTGTCTTTGGAACTCTGCTGCATATGGGTACACTGTGGATGATCTCGAGGACAGTCTGCAAAGGACAGCAGCAGAAAGTCATTCCCAGATGCTTCAACAGAAACGGGTTTGAGTGGACAGTCTCCAGAAGGATGGAGCAGGCATGCACCTCCAACTTGATCGACCTGAGACCAGTACATTTCTGACAGAATGCCTCCTTATATTTCACAAGGCTGCCCACCCAGGCTCCAGGATACATTATTCTATGTGAGTGAGTGAAGGACAGGAGAGAGCTGGTGAAAGGAGAAGCCCCTGTATTACCTGGATGGTGAGTTCTGGATGCTATTTTCATAGTTGGAATCCAGTGTCTCTGGACGCACACACATACATACACACACACACACACACACACACACACACACACACACACACACACACACAATCTTACTGATGGAGCTACGCCTGTACAAAGACAGATATCACTAACCCCAGTTGAGAACTAAGGGGACTGAAGTCAAACTGGCTACAGGGTTGTCCAGCAGCACACCCGAGACCTCAGCTATAGTGTCCTCACACCTAACTTCTCAGTTTACACCTGCCCTGCATCTGAACTGGTTAAATGGCTTCACTCCTAACAATATAAGAAGTCCTTCCTTCCCCTTCTTCCCCTACTCTCTCTCTCCTGCCTCCCCCACCTTCCTGTTATCTGCTCTTTACCCAACCCCCATGTCTTCTATTTATTCATGCTTAGGCAACTCTTTGTTTCCCATTAGGGTTCTTAAAGAGAGACCTGGCTGATCCCTGCCCTAGAAAATAATGTTCATGTCCCCTCAAGGGCAAAATTACTAGGTATCCCAAACACAGCTAGGGATGACCCATATTTTTAATGTTTGTTCCATTTTCAACTCCACTGGGACAAATAATTGTCCTATATTTTAAAATGGAACTAGAGTGTGTAGAATGTGTGTGTGTGTGTGTGTGTGTGTGTGAGAGAGAGAGAGAGAGAGAGAGAAAGAAACTGAGACAGACAGAGACAGAGACAAGAGACATCAGAGACAGAGAATAATTATTATAATACCTTTGCCCCAATATATTTTGTCCAATCCAGCATCCCAAGATCATGACCTCTTTCATTCAACACACACACACACACACACACACACACACACACACACACACACACACACAGGAGAGAGAGAGAGAGAGAGAGAGAGAGAGAGAGAGAGAATCAGATGCCTGGTAACTTCTGGTTTCAATACTAACACCCAGAACCTGGATATTATCAGCCACATCTTGTATGCACATTTAATTCTTTATAAGAAGCTAGTCTGATAGAAAGAAAAAAAATGTTGCTATTAAAATTTTAAAGAATCATCAAATCAGGAAATGGCCACCATTAACAGGGAATTTTGCTTCCAAGTCTGTGTGTCTGCTGTCCTCTGGCTTCTGAGTGTCTGGCTTCAGTCTGTGGAAGCTTCTTGACAAGGCTGCCTGGAGGGAAACTAGACCCCCTCCCTGCCTTCCCTTCAAATGCTGTTGTGGAGTTCACCTACTGAGGTGGCTAATGTAAACGGGCATATTTTATTCTTCCATAGAGTGAAGTGGGGAGGAAGGGATAAGAAAAGACAGACCCTACCACTCCTAAAAAAGCACAACCAGCTCCCGTTCATTCTTCTTCCTTTCTCTGCCTGCCTCAACTAGTTCTTTTTCTGCCTCCTTCTGCTTTCTGTCACCTGTTCATCCCCACCCCCGAAGATGCTCTCTGCCATCATACAGAGCAAGGACCCCAGGAGTGTAAGCCCTTCCTGACCCCAACCCCATGCACGTGCGCGCGCGCGCGCACGCACACACACACACACACACACACACACACACAAACACACACACACATACCCTGAGGCCTCCTTGGTGACAATGACAATAATCAACCAGCACTCACAGAGCATTCAAACGATGCTACAAATTATGTGTGTTTTCCCTTGTTTACTTAGCCTACAGTCCTGAAGGCTCTTTCCATTTTATAGATGAGAAAAAAAAATTATCATTGCTTTCAATTTGGTAGCAATCTGGAGATTGCTTTGACCATTATTATCACGTTACAGATGATAAACCGAGTCTCGGAAAGGTCCTGTAGCTTGCCCACAGTCACACATGGAGGAGCCTAAAACACTCTGTTTGCAATAGAGAGATCCTTTACAATCTCCTCCCACTTGACGGTTCATTAAAACATACCTAAAACCGACCCTGACAGCGCTTGGCCGCCGATAAGCCCAAGGGTGGGACTTACGTAAACTAGTGAAGAAAGGTAGAACGGAGCAACACGCCCACCCCACCCCACCCCCCAAACACGGAGTCAATTACTCTGCAGTGTAGACACGGATTTGTCATGAAGCAAACTTAATCCTCAGAAAAAAAGAAAAGAGTAATTTTACAGGAAGAGAATTTTTTAAAATGAAACAGAGAATTGATAGCTTAGAAAAGGCAATGTTATAACAACCAGTTGTAAATCCTGATCATAAATTAAGGTTGGAATGAAAAGAGGTATTTTTTTTTTTTTTTTGAATGGGTGAGGCGTCTTACTGGATACGCCAGCACCACCTTGTGGTAACACGAAAGAATACATATACACTCTCTGGTACTACACCTTGCCAGGGCATGAAGGAAAACATAAAGTTGGCCACAAATCACCAGGCTCAAATTTTCATTTACTAAGAGACAATAGCCATTTGAGCCCACTTTCAGGGGACCTAAGCCTTATTTCTTCCCAAACAATCAAATTCCAAAAGATAGCCATTCTTGCTCAAGTTTAATATTGGGATATAATGTCTCGTAATTGTTGGCCACTTCTATATACATAATTTCTATTTTTTTTTATCAAAACACACCAAGAACTAAGCAGAAAATGTATACCATTCTACAGACAGAAAAAAAAACCTGAGGTTTACTTGAATACACGTGACACTTCTCTTGGATAACAGCCTATTTTTTAAGCCTTCCCAAGAACTCCGGGGACTGTGAAGACAGGGTTAGGAAAAGAAGCCAAAGAATGAAAATCAGGAACCTGCCAGGGAACATGACATAACTCCTAAGGACCAGATTTCTCAGCAAAAACAACATGCTTTCACCAGCTCAAAGTAAAAAGAAGAGATGTCCATGAGCGAGTTGGCCCCAGCTGGCTGGACCACAGGTCAGCAGGTCAGCATCATGTAGTATCCATGTGATTATCCATCATCGAAGAATTTCAGAGTCAACCTGGCTATGCAGCAAGGCATCTCTGTCAGAACAGCTTCACCACACAGGCGTGAGTGTCATCCTGACCGGACCATTTCACCCCACCCCAAGTTGTCCAGGGTTTGTTTGCTATTTCTGACATGTGCTCCTGTCCATCAAACCCCAGAGGTGTGTTGTTTTCATCTCTCTGTTAGAACCTAGCCAAGGAACCCCACATAGCAGAAAATAGTCCTATAGGCAATCTTCCTTGTAGGCCTGTGGTGTAGTCAGTGTTTCTCAGACCTGTATCAATGACAAGTGTTCACCTGTCCCATTCGGGAGAGGGTTTGTGCAATTTCTTATTTCTGTATGACATTGTGGGACATTTGTCCCATTTGGGAGGGTCACATGTTTGTTCAACATCAACCACATTGTTTTTCATTTCATAAAATGTCATTTTATAAAATGTTCATTCCCAAAATGTCAATTCATCAAACCTATGAATAAAACACACTGTTGAAACATCTTACATTGTCTGAATTTCTTATCAGATACTGTTTTGAAAGAGGGAGGTGTACTTCATAAGTTACTCTAAACTTTATTTGGAAAAAATAGAACTATAAAAAAATATGCCTTATAGGAAGAATGGGAACATTTCAGAATACTATATAGTTATTTACATATCCCTCTTGTTTATCATTTGATGATGAGGTTAATAGACATATATTACTAGAATCAGAGGATTTAAATTTTTTCTCTAATGATCAATAGTCTTTTCTCCCGGCTTGGCCCCAACTTAATTACTACATCCTCTTTCAAGCTGTTGAATGAAAGGCCCAGATATCAGACTTTATTCCAACAAAGCCCCTTTATTTTCTACTCTAGATAACATTAAGAAATCATGAGATATCAATTCTCCTTGAAGTGTTTCAGAGGCCTGACCAAACAGAAGATACATAATCACACATATACACGCATGCATAACACACACATATGCTCACACACACACATGCACACATGCATGCACACACACATTCATAGATTTAGAAGCAGGCGTGGTTAAAGGATCTGAACTACTTCCCCTCTCTGCCTAACAAAGTCACACCCTGCATTATACTCCACATGATTGATAGTAGTGATAACCAATCAAAACATTCCTGTTTTTCATCTGGTGCTCAAAGCAGTAGGCTGCTCCTCTTGAAATATATTACACACTGTGAAGGACACAAACATTCTGCTGACATGCTACAATACAAAACTAATGAGGACTAAGGAGATAATTCAGTGGTTAAAGTGCTTCCCCATGTAGTCATGAGGACCTGAGTTCAGATCCCCAGAACAACATAGACACAGCAGCCTACCTGAAGTTAACTCAAGCCCGGAAGGCAGAGAGGTATCCTTGGAGTAGATTAGCTGAATAGATGAACTCAGGGTTTGATTGGAAGACCCTGCCTTAAGGAATAGAGTGGAGAGTAATTAAGGAATAACATATCATGTTTGTCCTTCTGAGTCTGGGTTACCCCACTCAGGAAGTGCACGGAGAGTCCGTTCTGACAGAGATGCCTTGCTGCATAGCCAGGCTGACTCAGAAATAAGTGGATACCAGATGCAAAGCAAAGGATAATCAGACAACAACCCACAACTCTAGAGAAGCTAAATAACAAGGAAGACCCAAAGAGGGACGCATGGATCGCCCTGGGAAGGGGAAATAGACGATATCTCCATGGGTAAACTGGGGATGAGGGGGAGGCAATGGAGAGTAGGGAATAGGGTATGAGAACATAATGAAATGGTATGGTTGAGCTGGAACAGGGATGGAGGGGGAAGCAATGAAAGAGATACCGTGATAGAGGGAGATACCATGGGGATAGAGAAAAACCCAGGGCTAGGGAAATTGCCAGGAATCCCCAAGGATGACCCCAGCTTGGGCTACTAGAAATAGTGGAGAGGGTGCCCAAATAGAACTGGCTTACTGCAGCGATCAGACCAGTGAATACCCTAACTGTCATCACAGAGCATTTCTCCAGTAACTGATGGAAGCAGATGCAGAGATCCACAGCCAAACACCAGGCCAAGCTCCAAGAGTCCAGTTGGAGAGAGAGAGGAGGGATTCTATGAACAAATGCATCGGGATCATGATAGGAAAACATGCAGAGACAACCAAACCAAACTAGTGGGAAATCATGAAAGTTGCATCAATGGCTGTGGAGCCTACATGGGACTGGACTAGGCCCTCTGCATGGTGTGACAGTTGTGTAGCTTTATCTGCTTGGGGGGCCCACTGGCAATAGGATCAGAATCCATCTCTGGTGCATGAATGGGCTCTTTGGAGCCCACTACCTATGATGGGACACCTCGTGCAGCCTTGAGGCAGGGGGAAGGGCTTGGACTTGCCTCTACTGGATGTGCCTCCCCAAGGGAGGCCTTGCCTTCTTTGAGTGGGAGTGAGGGGTGGGTTGAGAGGGGGAGGCTGGGGGAACAGGAAGAGGGAAGAGGGGGATCTTTGATTGGTGTGTAAAATGAGTGAAAAAATTCTTAATTAAAAAAAAGAGTAGACCAATAAAAAAAGAAAATAACAAATAAATATAAAAAAACTCATTTCTTTTTCCATAGTTTTTTACGCATTCTCTTTGAAATAACTTAGACTTCAATGCCCAGTAGCACTGAGGAGCCCATTAACATAAGAATGAAAGATCAACCAAGAGATCCTGAGAGGTAAATGACATCAGAAATGTTAAGGAACGTAAGAAATATTGAAGGAGAGCTTGGGGTTTTTGTTTTTTTTTTGTTTTGTTTTTTTACATTTTGACTGCATTTTATCTGTCTGTGAAGTAATAAATCAACACTGAAAATATTAAAACAATGTAAGAAAGTAGGGGAAAGAAAGAGGTACTCTGTGTGTGTGTGCATGTGTATGTATGTGTAACTGTTAGAGTCTCGCAACCCATCACTATAAGCTACATAATCCATACCTTAAATGGACATTATAATTAAATAAATGTAAACTACCCCAGCCATGAGATGCTGTTTTCTATCAAGCAGGAAAATATTAAAAACATAAAATCATTATAAAAATCCCCTATTGTCCAGTACTATTTGTGTCTTTTATTATGCCAATATCCTCCCCCTGTGAAAACACTAAGACAATATGAATCAATAGTCTTAAAATTTTATATCTTTTGACCTATTAATTCCAACTCTAGATAACAACCCTAAGGAAATCATCAGAAACACAAGCCAATTTATGCCCAAATATGTTTATTATTGCATTATTTATTGTTGTAATAAATGGAAATAATAAAACCTCCAATGACAGAAGGTGGCCTTAATAAATTACAGGCCATGCAAACATGCATATTGTTGATGGTTACACGGCTATTAAAAATCACATTTACCAGGAATCTGAACAACATGGGGAAGTGATCACCAAGAAAGAGAAGCAGGAAGCAAAGCTACTCACTTTAGCAGTCCCGTAACGTTTTACTTTCAGTGAAGTTTGTATGCAAAGAGAAAAGTACCAAGCATGGCCACAAGTCATGTTCATTTGCTCTTTATAGTCTTTCTGTTTCTCTTCCAAGATCTGCATATTGGGCATATAAACTCTGAAAATTAAAAATAAAGATTAAGGTACATTCAGTAGCATGATGTTCAAGGCCCCAAAAAGGTCCGTTCCAGTTGCTTCCTTCTAGGTCTGGCTGTTTCCTAAACACATCAGAAGTTAGTGTCTTTCTACTTAATGATCACGCGGAAGTCAGTTCTTCTCAGTGGCTTTCTCTGAAGTCTCCAGTAAGAAAAGGTTGTTTCTTCATCTTTGTTTTTAAACCACTCCATACTTGGTCATAGAATTTCCATTTGCAAAATTGATTGTAATTATTCATTTCTATATCCAGGTTTTCCAATGAACTTTGAACTTTTCTAGGACCCTGAGTGTTTGAATCCTTCAAGTCCCTAATACCTGGTACTTTCCCTAATATGCCATAAATATTCAGTGTGTTCATAAAAAAAAATAGTAAATGGATGAGACAACAGATGGGTGGATGGAGGGAGGGAGGGAGAGTGGATGGATAGATGGATTGATGGATAATCGATGATGGATGGATGGATGATGTATGGATGGATGGATGGAGGGAGGGAGGGAGGGAGGGTGGATGGATGGGTAGATAATCAATGATGGATAGAGGATGGATGGATGATGGATAGATGATGCATGGATTGATGGATAGATGGAGGGAGGATGGATTTATGGATAATGGATGAATGGATGATAGATGAAGGATGGATGGGTAGATAGATGATGGATGTATGAATGAGTGGATGGATGAGAGAATGGAGGATGGATGGGTGGATGGATGGAAGGATGGAGTATATATGGATGTATGGATAATGGATGAATGGATAGAAGATGGATGAATGATAGATGATGGATGGATGGGTAATGGATGAATGGATAGAGGATGAATGGATGATGGATGGATGGAGATACCAATAGGCTTTCAAGGGATAGTAGAATCCAGAGACCAAGGCCATTTCCTACTGTTTCACCTGTGTGAATGTGTGCAGACCACAGATGACATATAGAAAGCACTACACTGAGCACTGCTAAGATAAGTTGGACTATAATTAGCTCATAATGGAACTGAAATTTTTCTAGTTGAAACAACAAATCTGTTATCCTGCTCTACAGTAAATGGCTTTCTACAAAGGATACCCACGTGCTTTTTTTTTATTATTAAAAACCATTCCAATAAAAGATATGCTGAAAAATTATTGCAATTCCTACTAATTAAAAACTAATTAAGTCATTTGCTGAATAATACATGTATTCTACTTGCATTATCTACGAGCATGCTCTTCACTTACAAATATTTGTCTCCATTTCATTAAAGTAATTAAACTGCTCCAAGTATGGTTATTTTTATAAGCATTTTATAGCCAGCTCTCAATTTTCCATACCAATGGAGAAGCATAATTGAAATATTTAAAACTGAATAACAGATAATAGAGACCCTCCCGGTACTCCTCCTCCTCCTCCAGCTTAACAAACAACGAAAGTGACTGATTTGAGTTTTAGCTCGCTCCCTTCTCTCACTCCCACTCTGCTAGCCCGAATATAAGATAATAGTGTGTAAACAGAACCCGCACGTTCCTGCCTGCACACCCCTCCCTCCCAGCACCACTGTCAATGTGTTCAGTTTAAGGTCTGTCCCAGCAAGGTGGAGGAGGTGTGCGCCTGCCTCACCAGAGAAGAGAGACCATCCCCAAATCAATGACAACATTAATTACACTGTCTCTCCTTCCACATCACCCAGGCTTTGTCTCTGGCAATTATGACAATTCCTTAAGCTCCTAGAAAAAGAAATGCTGCTTAAAGCCAAAATTCTTTATGCTAGGAATTTTAATGGGGACTCTAAGTGAAGATGTCAGCCTGTGCATGACACTGTGCCTGGCGGCAGCTCTGTGCTATTTGAAAGGAAGGGGTTTTGTGGGGGATGCACTTTCCAGCACAGAATGGGGGGGGAGCATCAGTATGAAGGGGCAGAAAATACATATACAATGGATGCATCTAATTACATATATTGAGAAATGTGACAAGAAGAACATACACTAGGAACAGGTTCATAATCCATGTTCCATAATAGATACTCAGCCAGCGTCTTAGTATTTTATGGGAGATAAAGAGAATAGGCTTCTTCCCAATTCTTCATACTGGTTTCTGCACTCACTGTGAGAAGCAGGGGTGATGCTGTCTCTAAGAGGAGAGAGAGAGTACTTGGAAAGGAAAATGCCATCCAAGGAGGGGAGACTTGAGAGCAGAGAACTAGCATATCACACTTGAAAACATGTCTCCCGCATAGTAAGTAGCTAACACATGTATTGCACCCTTGAGTTCCTGGAGGACAATATTTAATTCCTAAGGTTAAACACACAAAATAAGTTCTATGGCAAGAGGCGGGAGATTGCTTTTATTGTTTTGTTTCATTTTTAATACAGACCTCACAGGCGGTCTCCAAAACACATACAGAAGGCTCAAATCAGAATTTCATTCAGAATCCACATGTACATGGCATCTGCTTTATTCTGTACTTTTCCCCTACTTTAAATTTTATTGGATTTTAATCGGGGACCATCTGATGAAATGTTCTAACCTAGATTAGAATGTAGCTTGCAGAACGCCTGAGTGAGAGGGAGGACAGTGGAATCTCATAATGGAATATAAAATAGATTTTAAAAGCAATAAAACTGCAGCGGGCAGAGGGGCCTCCTTGGGGGCAAGAAGAAGGAACAGTCACAGCATAGGAACAGAGAACTCCAGCAAGGCCCTGCCCAGGGCAGCCTCTCACCTTGAACCAGGACCTTTCCAGTCCCCCAAGCTCACCCTCCTCCCACCTAGCTTGTAGCAGAACAGATAGATAAAAAAAAAAAGGCTGCTTCAGAGGAATCAGACTGGTCCTGATTATGAAAGCGAACAGCCAGATTCCCCCAAAAACTCGAGATGCTCTGGTTCATGAGCCTTGGAGACAGACGAGTTCACTATAGGAGTCGATGAAGGTGAATCCACAGAGCAAGGTTTCTCAGACCTATTGCCCAACTGAACCAACATGATCTTGCACATTCTGCCGTATAAGGCCAGGAGTGAACCTGTGAATCTGCATTTCTAGCAAGCTCCCAAACAATGCTGATGTTGTTGAGCAGCTGGCTGTAAAGTGACATTTTCCTCCCCTGCACCAGCCTTATTTAATCTCACTGAAACTCAGACACCTTGAACTCCATCCGGACTCGGGAGGGGAGTGCCTGGGAATTTGAAGTTTATCAGACTACCCTGGTGTGTGTTTGCTTGTTTGTTTGTTTTGTTTTGTTTGTTTTTGCCAACTCTCTGAATAGGCTGGGTAAATTCTCGGACATCTTGAACACGGAGCTTCTGGTACAAATTCATGTAAGGCAGAAAAATGAGTGATACGTGAACTGGAGGGAGTGGGAAAGATGAGGGGAAGCAAGACCAGGTCTCATGGGAGAGCACTGGAGTGAGTCTGCGCAAGCAAGAAACAGAGTGAGGACCTCCCCTCCCTCAGGGCAGCCCACTGTGTAGGTCCTGCTGACTAACTCACGGTTAGACCCAGTGTATTTTTTAAAGTACATACCATCGCCTCGCCCTATGGAATGGAGTCATTCTGGGATCCATCTCTTTCTCTTTTCACTCACACCCTCCGGACCCATTCTGTTGCCAAAGCTTTCTGACTCAGTTTACAAGATCCACCCCTCATCTACTTCTTACTGGCATGTCCATGACCACAATCCCAGGCTCCGACTTCTCATACTCTGTCTTCCGGTTTCCCCTAACAGCATTCTGGAGCCCACTGCTGACTACACTGTATCCAGAAGGAAGTCATCACTGAAGCCTGGAAGGTCCTCCATGATCTTACCCTTCCGCCTCTCGCCCTCTGCTCTAGCTACACCAGCTTTCTTTGTTTCATATATATAATATATAATATGTAATATATATATATATATATTATATATTATATATATATCTCTTTGTGTGTGTATATATATATATACATGTGTCCATGTATGTGTGTATATTTATGTATGTGTGTATATATGTACATGTATGTGTGTGTGTATATATATATGTATGTATGTATGTATGTATGTATATCAAGGTTTTTTTCACCTCAAGCTCTTTGCATATGCACATTCTGAAATATTCTTGACCAGACATAGCCAGCCTGACCCCTTCTTTGGCTCTAAGCTTGTGTTGCCTTCTCAAATAGATACTTCTGCATTTGTTGCGGCACTATGTACAACAGCCAGGAAATGGAATAAACATAGATGCCTATCAGTGGGGAAAAACAACCTATGGGGTGGCTGGGAGTAGTGGCTCATGCCTGTAATCCCAGCTGGGAGGCTGAGACAAGAGGATCACCACAGGTTCCAGGAAAGCCTGGACTACACGAAGTTCCGAGCTAGCCTGAACTAAAAAGGGAACACTGGTCTCAACAACAACAAAAAAGGTATTTACACACAATGGAATTTTGTTGCTGGTGGTGGTGGTGGTGGTGGTTGTTTTCGAGACATGGTTTTTCTGTATAGCCCTGGCTGTCCTAGAACTCACTCTGTAGACCAGGCTGGCCTCCAACTCACAGAGATCCTCCTGCCTCTGCCTCCCAAGTCCTGGGATTAAAGGCATGTGCTACCACCATCTGGTCACAATGGAATACTAATCTGGCATAAAAAAGAATGAATTCTTGCCATTCGTGGCAATATCAATGAAATGAGATGGGAATCAATGAACTAAGCCATCAGAGAAAGACAAACAGCACATGCTCCTGTCTATAGTGGAAGCTTTAAAAAAAAAAAAATGATCTCAGAGTACAGGAGTGGTTACCAGAGGTCAGGTGAGGGGTAGAGGGACAGAGAGAAGGTTAGTTAAGAGATATAACTTCCAGTGTTCTATGTAACACAATAGAATACATGGTAATAATTAATATTCAAGATACTAGAGACTTTCGATATGCCCAACGCAAGGAAATGATGTTTGAAATGACAGAAAGGACAAACCCTAATGTGACCACTACATATTATACACATGTATGGAAATATCATAGAATACTCATAAATACAGGTCATCATTAAAGGTAAATTAAAAACGTGGACCTAGGGCCAGAAAAATCGCTGTGGATAAAGGTGCTTCCTACACAGGCCTGGTGACCTAAATCTGACCCTGTGAACCCATTTAAAGATAGGAGAAAACTGATGCCGTAAAGCTGTCTTGTGACCTGCAAACATACACCATGTATACACACACACACACACACACACACACACACACACACACACACACACAGACACACGCACAAATAATAACATGGTGCTCATACACACACAATAATAATAGTAATAATAATAATAATAAATAAATAAAAATTTAAAAATATTTCCTCAAGGTTTTTTTTTCATTTGTAGTGAACCACCACACAGTGCAATCACCGAAGAAGCTAACACCTTCTTCAAGGGTACCATTGACAATCTGAAAATTTGGGGTGAGGGAGAGAAGACTAGAAAAAAAATTAGCACCTGAGAAGGTATATTAGAGACACAGATTATGGGTGGTACAGAGGCAGCCCGGAAAAGCTGGCTGTCTTCTGGGATCTCTGAGGACATTTGGAAGCCTTGCATTTTTCTCCAAGTGTGTGACTCTCTATGAGAATGTGCTCACACGCTTTTCTAGGTCGTCCTTTTGAAGTTGTTCTATGACTTGTTATATTCCAATGTAAACATACCCTGCCTCCTGATCTTGCATGCCACACTTCATTGGGGAAAAGATAGAAATCCAGGCCAAGTGTGTTCACACACAGACTGCCGATGGGGTGGGGCAGGAATAAGACCAATGATGCATGAGCAGGACCCTCAGCACAAATACCCTCTTATCCTACTGTGCACGTAATTATTTTCCACTGGGCTGGTAACTTCATTGCCTTCTTCAAGCAAACGAGGCTTTAATTCCTGAAAAGCTCCTGGAATTTCATCAGCGGGGAGGGATGCCAGCACAGACAAATGATGCATATTTTAATTGATGTTTCATCGTTGAAATACTGCGTGGCCAAGCCACTCATTGGAAATTTCTGCCAAATGCTTTGGGCTAAGTGGGGGGAAAAATATTTTAAAATTCACCTCGGTGGCCTCGACTGTTCTCAACTCCAGTTCCATCATCAGACTTTGGAAATTCAGTTGAAATCCATTCTCCCAAAGGTATTCCATACCCACCCACCCCAAATCATTGATGCTGGCCTCCTTGATTGTCCTGCCTGACAGAATACAACCGTCACACTATCCTAAGAGCTCTAATCCCAATAAACCTTGAATTTAGCTCACTACCCCTCTTTATGGCCTTCCTTGAATGGAAATTTAAGTCTGAGGGAATTTCAGGTTTCAACATTTCAATGTTTATAATTTGGAATTTTATTCTTTGGGGACACTAAGCTTCGACTTTAAAGATTTTGGTGTTTAGAAGTTTTAGGCGTCAGGGATTTTCATCATTCAAGACTGTAATATTCAGGATTACAGCATTTAAATTTGTGTCTTTCAGGGCTATGAAAAGTAGATATTCTAATGCCACCCAAAGACAGGTATTTGGAAAAAAACTTGAAGCGAAGTTTCTTTGCTCAGGGCTAAACCCAATGTCCTTGTGCTTGCTACCACTAGGAACTGATCTAAATCCCTACACACACACACATTCACACACACACACACACACACACACACACACACACACACACACATTCACACACACCGCACACATTCAAACATCTTACTTTTTTTCTTTTTGACAGGGTCTCATTATATAGACATGACTGAAACTTGGTATGTAGACCAAGCTGGCTTTGAACTCATAAAGATCTACCTGCTTCTGCCTCCTAAACACCGGGATTAAAGGCGTGTGCCACCACCAGGTCTTGTGTTCTTATGTGGCTGAAGATGGTATGCTCCTTCAGAGGAGCTGACTGACTTAGCTCTTGCCATGGCTGGAGAAGGCACAAGGGCCTGTCCCATTCTTCTGCCTCTCAGTTCTCACTTGGTGGTACTCTGTGAAATAAGGGGAAACTTTCCAGTGTCTAATACAATTGTAATTTGGCATGTTCTGAAATTCTTGCTGGACAGTGGTGGTGCACTCCTTTAATCCCAGCACTCGGGAGGCAGAGGCAGGCGGATCTCTGTGAGTTCGAGGCCAGCCTGGGCTACAGAGTGAGTTCCAGGACAGGCTCCAAAGCTACACAGAGAAACCCTGTCTTGGAAAAAAAAAAAAAAGAAAAAATAAAAGAAATTCTCTAGACAGAATTTCAATGGTAGACATTGTATGAAAGCTAGGAAATGTCTTCCATTGAGGATGGTTTAGCCCAGCATCTCTCCAACATAATTAATCATGAAGTCCCCTGTCCTTTAGAGATGCATGCCTATCAGTACCCAGAGCATACACCATGCACATAAGCACGAGCATCAGAGAGACGGGGCTAAGTTAATCCCAGCTAAAAGGTTATGTCTGAATTTTTCATACGCTCTTAGAAGTCCCTCTGCCTTTGCTTATGCATATTTCCAGAGCTTTAATTGACGAGCTGTTTTAAGCTGCTGGCTGGGCTCATTTTGAAAGCACTCAGCTATCACTAAAGGAAAACAACATGGGAAGAGTGCTGGGCTGTTCTTTGCTTGAAGTATTCCTGGAGGCTTAAGGCATGACTTCCCAGGCCTGGGCGTGACAATCTGCAGTGAGAAGTCTTGTCCTGCCAGCTTCCTCGACTAGCCTAAAACCATAGCCCACAGACAGTCCTCCTGTGCTAGCAGAAGGACCTCCAAAGTGGCCTAGACCATCAAGAAGCAGTGGTAGAGAGTCCAAAATGACCAGAGCAGGAAAAGATGCCCACCAGGAAGAAGAGAGGGACAGGAAGGGGCAAATACCCAGAAGTCCACTAACCAGGGCCATTAGAGACTGGGCAGACTTGAAGGCAGTACTCTCGGGATCCAAGGGAGATCTAGAGATATGAGGCTCTGAAGGAGTAGGCATGTTAGGTTCAGGGACTTCCTGATGGGGAATGGGCTTGGCAAGACAGTAGATGTTTGCTCGTACTTCACTATCTAGCTGGAAGATGGAAGCTGGACTTTCCCAGACGAAAGTCCAAATGAACGAGCTCCTTGTGTTTTAGATTCATGACTTTAAGCTAATTACTTCTTTCCCTTGAGCCCTGGTTTCTGCGTATGTAAAAAAAAAAAAAAGGCACGATAATTTCTGCCTCTTGGATTAACTTGGTGATTCTAATCAGATAATGAGTGTGAAAACACTGACAAGATAATAGAAGTGCAGCCAAATATAGATATGATTGCAACAATTACCACAGATGTCGACATTCACTGAGCGCTTGGAATGTGCCGAGCACTGGGTTAAAGCCTTCAACAGGCAGTCGCTTGTGTAAGCCCTCTCGAGGCCCTCTGCGGTAGTGCAATCAGAACCCTAATTTTATAGCACACCAAATCCATGTCCAAGGAGCTAGGATCTAAGGGCAGCCAATCTGCAGACAGAAAGCATTCTCCGTTCCACAAATGCTGGCACAAGGGAGTGGTGGACAGGCACATTCACAGAAAGCAGGGAAGCTCTCTGGGGTGAGCCGTGTAGTCAACAGCTTACCGCTCCCCCAGATCCGTTTGACAAATTATTTTTAATGTTCATTTTTTTAAATGCTTTTATTTGTTTTTTGAGAATGTTATACAACATATTTTTGAGCATATTCTTTCCCCTTCCCCAACCCCTTCCAGATCCTTCCCACTCCCCATCCACCCAACTTCACGTCCATTCTCCTTTGAGTTCAGTTTACACCCATTATCTTTCATGGCGGGAAGCAAGGTTGCATGCAGGAGACATGGTGCTAGAGAAGTGGCCGAGACTTCTACATCTGGATGCACAGGCAGCAGGAAGAGACAGTGAGCCACCTGGCCTGACTTGAGCATTTGAAACCCCAAACCTCATCCCCAGCGACACACTTCCTCCAACAAGGCCACACCTACTCCAACAAGTACCATTTCCTAGGGGGCCTAGGGGGGCCATTTTCATTCAAACCACCACAGGGTGCTCTGTACTGACTCCTTCAACCAGGAGCCTCACTCCAGACATGAAGGCTGAACCCTAGACCAGCACACAGGAAGAGTGAGCACACACACCCCACCCCACCCCCACCCCCACTCCCGGCAGGAGCCGTGCCTCAGCCTCAGCCACATCAGGCGACAATTGACCAGAAGCACCCCACAGAAGCCAATTGAACACCAGCCCTTGGCAACCTGGAGGTGAAACCTCCAGGCTGGTCACTAAATCACAGCAAAGAGATTTTCCCAGTAGGAACTTGATGGACACGGAATCTGCCAGCCCTTAGTGGTCTTTAAAAGAAGTCCGACCTCTGACAGTGGTGGAACGGAACAAAAGCTTCCAGGCGGCAGAGTGGGGGTGACCTTTGAGCACCTGGCCACCCTTGGCAGTTGGCTGGTCTCACGCTCAGCCATTTCCAAAAAGAACAGTTGCAGATAACCATGCCCAGGTGGCTGGGAGGAGGAAGCTGTGGGAAGCAGGGCTCTGACAGCACCGAAGAGGACCCAGAGATAACTGTAGTCCTGGGTTCAGGGAAAGGGAGAGCGGGGCTGTCGCTGGATCCGAAGCTGTGAAGGCCGAAGCTGTGAAGGCGTGGACAGGCGTATGACACTCAGTCGTATCTGAGCTGTGGAGCTCGGGAGAGACAGGAAAGCATCCTTCAGAAATGAAATCTACAAAGAAACCTAACGAATGGCCCCTGGAATAAATCAGTGCTGAACGAGGAGGGCAGTAATCTGCTTTCTAGCACGTGAGATGAGAGGACGTGAGGCCGGGAAATAAAGGTCAAGAAGACTAAAGGAAAATACAAGAGAAAGGAGGAGGAGGGAGGGGAGGAAGGGATGGGAGCACCTCTTAAATTAAGGCCAAAAGGAGATGAAGAAACTTTATCTCCAAGGTTGGCCCGTGTGTAATGGGACTAGCTTATTCTTTGGTTAGAATTTGAATGAAATCTATTGTTTTAAAATTATGCTGTCAGGATTTTAAGTAACTCTGTTCTTCACTATAGCTTTCACTCTTGTAATAAAGAAGAAAAGAATTTAAAATGAAACATAAATGATCAAAACCTCAAAAAATTTTTCCAGTCAAATTTCATTAACTGATAAAGGTCTACCCTGAGCCCTGGGCAAGGGCAGTGAACGGGATTTGGTTAATTTGAAGATTAAAAGACTTTTGAATAATTGAGGCTACATTAGAAGGAGACTCTATAGTTTGAATGACATTCCAAGGTCAGAAACTGAAGAGCTAAGAGTCTTTATCCAAAACACCAAGTTAACCTTTCCGGTGGGGAAAAGTCAAGCAATTGTGGCCTTGAACTTCAGTGGCTGATAAACAAGGAACAGACAGGATAAATTGGTAATCTACCTGTTTATACACAGATTTATCTTCCCTTTGCTTAAGGATTTGACCAGTGGAGTCTTGAATATTTTAAGGTGCTCCGTATAAGGTAATGTGTTATCTTGACAGTTTATTAGCAACAAAGTCAAGGAGGTCAGGACTGAAAACTCCTTCTATAATTTTATTTCCACACTGCTTACATCTTAATAAAAGGTGTCTCTTGCAACAGTAAACACAAACCAATCTGCATTTGCAGGTACCGAAAGGATGCCTTCAAATATATTGTAAGCGGAGAATGATCTGAGCTTGTGAGGATCAGCATTCTTCAACACGCTTGAGATATGAGCAAGTTGCAGAATAATCTCTCTCTCTCCTCCTGGCTAAACAAAAAGGGTACAGCAATGTCCAAGCCTGAACCAGTCCAAACTGCTGCAGTAGCTTCGTTTGTGTTGATAATACCACAGACAGAACTTTACAGAGTTGTAAAATTTTCCCATAATTCAGTGGCTAGAGTCCCTTTGGTTTAAGGGGTGTGTGCTATTACAGATTGGTGTTGGATGTCCCATCCCTCACATCCTTGAGGCTCAAGCAAACACTGAATTTTAATCATCATAGCCATAAATGGCCAGATTTTTATCCTCCATGTGACTATCACGGATATTGCAGGTACCGCCTTCGCTTCTCTCCCTACTTTTCTTAGTAGCAACCAAGACTTATATTGTGGAATACACAGCTTTCCCACTGTAGCCCACACAACTCATGGCAAACCTTTTTCTAGATATAAGACATGTATGAAAGAGATGCTACCCTTACTTTAGGCTACAGTTGGTTAAGAATATGCTCTAAAGTGGGCCATTGAGACTGGACACTGGGCTTTTCTAAGGGAACTGAAGGAAAGACCCATTTTTCTCATCTAAAAGGCTTCCAGTGGGTTTGCATGCATACATAGCCCCTGTGGACAAGAAAGCACATGACTGGTCCTTGATCTAGAAAGCAACAGGGAGATTTTTGTAGATGGGGTGATGGCAGAGATAGAAGACCACGCTGTGGTCTGAGGACCCACAGCCACACTGAAACCCAAAATAGTTCTACACTTGCAGTTACACTGCAGTCAAGGATCAAATCCAAGTCCTTTGTGTCCAAGTTTAATATATTCCCCAATTTCAAATGTTACCTCCTTGAAAACTTGCCCTAAAAAAGCCTCGTTTTCAGGTTTATGATGGCCACTAAGTTTAAATGTAAGTATTCCGAAGTAAAAATAAAATTAATAAAATAAAATAACTACCTGGTAAGGAGCAGCAGTGTTGTTGTTGTTGTTGTTGTTGTTGGTTGTTGTTGTTGTTTCTTTTTCTCTCTTATACCAAAGAGCCCTACACCTTCTGTGGACTGGGCAGTATCCATCAGATAGCTCCAAGTACACCACCATCAACAGTCTAAGGCATACAGACAGCCTAGCTGCTCAGTACCTTGTTCTGACAAGACAGGCTACAAATCACAGCAGAACAGAAGCTGTAGCTTGTAGACACCAGTTTAAAGCATCGCTTAGGCAACATAGACTCAGCCACGGCTTCTGCCTTCTAAGAGCTTGGTAACTCATGGGAGGAGGAACAAAGATAGAGATCCTCTCTCCCTGTCACCATCTTCAACTGTGTTCCTCCCTCACACTCTGATTTGTCATGAGATTCTGTCTATGCATGCACTAAATAATTATTAGTAGTGTATTAGTGACTTCTGCATTGTTGAAACCACAAAAACATCAAGGGCAGAAAGATTTCTTTTGACACATGGGTTCAGAAAGTTTCAGTCCCAATATTGGGGCAAGGATGGCACAGTGGAGCAGTTAAGGTCATGATGGGGAGGGTGTATGGTAGACACCATTGACATTATTGTGGATTGGGGAGCGGAGAGAGCAAGACAGGAACTATGAGACTGATAGCAACCTGCAAACGCCTGCCCCTGGTGACACATTTCTGTGACCTGCTTTTACCTCAGCTTCTCAAAATAAAGCCATCAACTGGGGAGGGAGCCTGTGACAAGGCTCCTCCTAACAGGTCCTAATAGATGGATCCAGAATCATTCTGTCCCTACAGCAGCAGGAAGTACCAAGAAATGCCTAGTTTTGCTTAAAGATAACCAATTGCATTGGGCCACAGCAACCATGAGTTTTACATCTACAGAGTCAACAATCTTGAGATTAACAATATCTGCAGAATTAAACACATGCGATGTGTATACACAAACACTGTGCCCTTGTATGTGAGACACTTGAACATTCCGGCTTTTGCTGTCCATATGGTGGGCCTGTAACTAATTCTCTGAGGATGCTGTAGGGTAAATGCATCCAGACAGGAAGCAGAGAGAGAGGTCAATCAGAGCAAAGAGAAGGGATTTGTCACCCAGAGTGATAGCTCTGGTTACCAAAGTAAGAGGTGAAACTTAAACCAAAGGGAAAAAGAAAAACCTGCAACCTGCTTAGAGATAAAACAGATATATTATTATTTGAAATTAACATTGTGTTATTAAACTAAATTCTGACTGAGAGGGAGGACTGGGAACTAGACAGCTACAGCCAAAAAAAAAAAAAATAGCTTGTGCTAGTTTTCTTAGTTGGAATGTTCAATCTTTTCCTATCCAAGTTTCTGCACAGTGAAAGAATCAAAATTACACTTAAGTGTTTTGGATTCAAGACCTGAAACCACAACCCTTCCCCAAAACTTGCTAACTATATGACTGCAGTAATCGCTGAGCCTCTTTAATAATACTTTTCTCCTTACAAAAGGGTAATCATGCATCCAAAGGATTAAACAAGATAGTACACAGAAAGTATTGAAGAGATAGCTAATGACTGATAAATTGCAGATGTCGTCACTAGTCAATGCTGATCACTGTTCTCAACTTTTCAGATTTCTAATTGCACGTCAAGTCACCCCTGGCTTCAGATAAACCCCGCTGAGGTGACGTAGAGCAGCAGCTGGAGCACAGGAACAGTGAGATT
Source organism: Peromyscus eremicus (assembly GCF_949786415.1). Classification (NCBI taxonomy): domain Eukaryota; kingdom Metazoa; phylum Chordata; class Mammalia; order Rodentia; family Cricetidae; genus Peromyscus; species Peromyscus eremicus. The sequence continues at coordinate 55,490,286 of NC_081428.1, forward strand.
CTCCTCAATGCTCTGGCCTGAGACTCCAGATGTTCTTCATTGTTTGTCCCTATTCTTCCTGGCTCAGTCCTCAGTGGGCTTTGCAGACTCTCGGCAGAGCTAAAGGTCATGGTCCACACTGCTTCACGGTGTCCTGGGTTCTTGAACACCTTGCCAAGTTACCTTAGCTCAGACTTACCTGCCCTACAAATACACAATATCTGGGGAAGAGGGGGCTCTCAGCGGGAACCATTGTGTGAGGCAGGATCTCCATTATCCATCTTCACAATGGTCCCAGGGAACTGAAAATATGAGAATGCTCATGGATTTTTCTGTGAGTCTCAAGGGCTCCAATACTGGCCTTGTCTGAAAATGCTCAGTGTAGTTCCAGGAACAAGCCCAGATTAAAAAAAAAAAATCTTACATCAGTTAAGGTAAAGCACAGACAAAATCTGAATAGAGAAAATGTAATATAAAAGATAGCATAAAGCCATCAACCAGCAAACTGAAAAGAATAAAAGAACATTACAATATCCAGCAACTATGGAAAATAACTATCATCCCTAGAGCTGGAAGAACAAAAGGAAAAGTTAATAATTAAAACTTAGAGAAGGAGGGAAAAAAAACTTATAGGAGAGACACAGACCTCTGAGAATGTGCCAGGTGGCTAGTAACAGTAGTTTGGAGAACAGTAAAATAAAGCCACTCATCCAGAGGCTGGACTAACCAAACCCAGATGCTTCCATAGGGAGGATTTGTTACCAGCACGAAGAAGTTTTACTGTGTGACAGTCAGAAAAACAAAAAGTCAAAATACTTCTAGCCTCTCCAGCTCTTTCTTAGTGGCCCCTATTGACAATGCTAGCAGGAATCCAGCTGGCCAAGGCTACATGAAATTAGAGGATCACAACAGAGTAGAGAAGGGTATCTTTGGGAATGAGAGGCAACAGCTTAATGATTGACATAGGCGCCTATCCTCTCTGTTGAGAACAGATCTCCCACCCTAGTGACTCACGGGAGGTTTCAAAGATACATACTCTGCCCTTCTTAATTTCAAAAGGCCTTCAAACCTCAGTCCCAGGAGCTGAAGGAAGTAGAGCTCTCCCAAAGAAATGAAAAGCACCTTCCCCAACTGCCCAGCTCTAGCTCAGTTCCTCGGTTACAAACCATACTAAAAGCAGAGTGATTTGGAATACCAGATAAGTCCCTATATTCATCAACATCTAGATACTGTCTACTGCTCTCCTATCACTCTACCAAGTTCTCTAAGAGATGGAAGTTTGATAGACAGGTAGGTAGATATGTAGGTAGGTACATAGATACACACACACACACACACACACACACACACACACACACACACACTGAACAAAGCCAAAGCCAAGAGAAACCTTGCTCTTTACTGCCAAGAGTGGTTTATTCCAAATCCCAGTATAGCCCCCAATGGAACTATCAGGAAGAATGTTCTGCATATGAGGAATATTAAAACAAAGTAGGCTGAGAGTCCTCCTAGGCCGCTTTCCCCTAAAAGCACAGTCACAAGATTAAGATTAATTCTGTATCTATCACCACTCTAGTAGGGAGGAAATATCATTTGACAGAAAAACACAGTAAGCAAGGGAACGAAACAGAGTTTCTTCCTGCTATCTGACAAAGTCCAAGGCAAAGCTACTTCTGGTGGGACAAGCTCATCTTTACTCTTTCTACCAAGACTCAACTTTGATGTCAATTCCATGTAATGTGAGTCAACAAAGTATCTCCTCATACTTGGACAGCAAAGGAGGGAAGGAAAAATGTCTCCAGGATGAGTTAACATGAGTCCAATAAACCATGAGTCACCTGACTTTTCTTTCTCCTACCATTGCCATCCATTAAGGGAATATTTCAGTAGCCATATCTGAGAAACTCGGTGCTCACTGAGCCATGTTCCCATCTTTCCTCCTGATGCTACAAATCTAATTAAAATTTACAGAATGAATGGTTTAGTTCCCCCCAAACAGCGTTATCTCCAGATCTGAGACAGATCAAAACAAGATGGTAAGTTGACCCTATGTACATACCTAAGACCCCCCACCTTAGTCATACATGCTGATGCTACAACCTGGATACATCACAGTGAACAGAAGTTACCAGCTCAGGATTCTGAAGACTAGGAAAGCCAAGATCAAAAGGCCAGCATCTGGCAAGGCCTGTCTTCTTGTATCCTTCCATGGAAAGGTAAAGGGATGGTGAAAGAGACCCTGAGGTGGCCAAACCTGACATTTTATAAGGGTCCCACTCTCATAATGACAGTAATAATCTATCTATTCATGAGGGAAGAGCCATACTGGCCCAGTCACCATTCAGTAGGCATATTGTTTAGGAAAGCACATTCAAATAATTACAAAGGCTAAAGTCATTCCTTATCTTATTGATCATATTTTTCAAACTAGATTACTAGAAGTCATTAATCAATGGGCACTGGGTAGCAGTTCATTTAATATAACACTAGAAACAAAATGTTTCAAACCTGCCACCATCCTTGAAGATAGGAGTTTTCCTTCTGTTTCTCTGGGTGAGTTAATGTCTGCAATATGTTCACACATTTTCTTTCCATTTGATTGACTTAAAATTCCATTCCCATCTCCCTCTCTACTTTGTGCAGAATCAGCTTGGGCTTTTTAAAGCCTTCACAAGAAGTTGGAGCCTGGAACCAGATCATCCAGGAATATGCCTGCTTTCTCCTCCTGAACCTACAGATGATCTATTCCTTATCCTGGAAGTTCCCAGATACACGGGCTCCAGTCTAAAAAAACAGAGTTCACAGGACATTTTAACAATAATATCAAAGAACTGGGGTGGGGGAGCTTGAGAAATGGCTCAGCAGTTAAGAGCACTGACTACTCTTCCAGAAAACTTGGGTTCAATTCCCTGCACCCACATGGCAGCTCATAGCTGTCTGTGAGTCCAGTTCCAAGGACCTGACACCCATAGCAAAACACCAATGCACATAGATAAAAATAAATAGTTCTTTTAATAAGGAAGGACTGGTATGATGGTTGGAAAACTTGATAGAGCTTGGTGTCCCCTAAAGGAGAGGTCAGCATAGGGCTTTGTTATAAGTCTCTCATGTCCTGCAAGAAGTGACATGTACTGAAACATGGAATGGAGATGTCCTTGCACATCATAGAAAGAGAGTGTGCAGAGTCTGTAGAAAGGAGACTTTCTGCAAAGGTCCCCAACTGCTGACACCTCCTACTCTGATGCCGAGATTCTCAGTTCACCATTACTACCAGGGCTGCGGCACCTTAGGACACTCCAGTAACCATGGAGGGGGGGGGGGGTCACAGTGTCACACAAAGGAAAACAGCACAACTAAGGGATCCAGAGATAGGAAGAGAAAAGAGGTATTGTAAGAGGAAGCCAATGACAAATGAGCAAAAGTGTATCAGAGGCCCCTCATGACATCCAGACACAACACATGTGCTCGTACAGATGACGATCAGAAACAAAACTTGCTACTAAGTGACAGGTTAGCAATGCTTGGATTCAAATCAATGCCCTAGAATACCAATTAGAATAACAATCCCAAAGGACAGAAAAGGGGGATTTTGAGGAAAAAGGTAGAAGACTCAGAGAATAGATTCAAGAGAACCAAAGTGGCAATAATCAAAGCTCTAGAAATTGCTAACGGAAAGCAAGGATTAGAGGAAATAATTAAACAAATACTAAAAGAATTTCCTGAGATAAAAAAAAAATCCAGTTTTTCAGATTAAAAAGTATACAGTATGCTCTAAGTAAATTTGACTCAAAAAGGTGTTCTTGGGGCCATCTTCTTAAAATTCCTGAACTTCAACCCAGATCCCTCATCCCAGCCTTAAGCTGTCTCTTTTAGACTGCCTGATCCTACAGATTCAGGAGGAGAAAGGGAGCCGTTCCAGATGATATAGTCCCAGACTCCAACTTCCTGTGGAGTCTTTAAAAAGCCCAAGCTGATTCTGCACAAAAGTAGTGGGGGATATGGGAATGGAATTTTAAGTAAAGAGAATGAGAAGAAAACACATGTACATATTTCAGAGGTTGCCTCACCCGGGCAGAGGGAAGACTTGCACCTCCGAGGATGGTGGTAGGCTTGGGACACTTCGTGTTTCTAGTGTTGCTTGTGAAATGGTCTGTTCCCTAGTTTCCATTACCTAGTGATTTCCAGTGGTTAGTATGGACCCGAAGTTAATAAAAGTCTATTATTAATACACACGTTATGAAGGTGGAGGATGTGGTCAGTTCTGGGAGGGTGTGGAGAGAGAAAGAGAGAGAGAGAGAGAGAGAGAGAGAGAGAGAGAGAGAGAGAGAGAGAGAGAGAGGATGTTGTAGAAATAGGTATAGATGATATAGGTACAAATGATGCAAATAGTTACATCTTGAGTTTCTGGCAGGGAGGATGAATATGTTTGTTATCTTCTATAAACTGTATCAAAATGCTTTTCCTCCACATTGGAAACTAGAAAGTATTTGGGTAATACCTGTGAGCTACTAAGAGAAATATATTGGAACTTGAAAATTTTTTATTCAACCCTAATCTAGGTTAAATGTCTGGAGGGGAAAAAATTAGCAGATATGTATATCACTGGTACTTTACCAGAAAACAATACTCAAGAAAAGACTCTAGCCAAGCCACAGATGAACCAGAATGGAGGAGGAAGTTCACTAACTATGATCCTAAAGAGGAGACAGTGGTGAGAGGAAGCTTTGCAGTGGGCATGTTTAAAGGCAGACAGACAGACACACAGACACCACACACACACTACATTGAATACTGACAAGCTATGACAATGAGTGATCCACATACTACATAAGGATTATTAAAAGTGTAGCAATACATTTTAGTTATGCTCAAGACCAAAAGCACTAAAGTATTTTAGAAAAAAAATTAAGGTTAGAGATAGGGAAAAGAAAGAACATTATTATATTCCAAATGTGCACTCTGAATTGGGCTGAAGATTTACAACTTGGTAGGAGTGAAGTTGCTCTTAAGGTCCTTTCTTTCAGTAATGATAGTAGTGGAAGCTAAAGGGAGGGACAGGGTATTAATGAGGGAAATGGGTGATACTTTCTCATTGTACAGAAATATATATATATTAATTTGATTAATAGAAAAAGGAATGGGAAATTATAGTACAACATATATGTACAAGAGGAAATTAAGGAATGAACATCAATTTTAACAAATAAAAACAATGAACAAGAAATGTTTGACTGAATTACTTAACTATTTCTGGACTCCCATCTTCATTTACGTATTGGCTTTTGGGTCACGTATGTCTTCTGTCTTTGTCTTATTTTCAGTGGCTTCTCTGGGTATTGTAGCATCACTCCTCAAATTACCAGCTCTGTCCAATTAGAGCTGTGTTTGTACTGCTTAGTGTGAAAGGAACAGTTCCCTCGATGCTTATGGCATAAATGCCACGTAGGCTGTGTCTCCACGCATTAAGAAGCTTGTAACTTTTGCTTTTGGTTAGAAATATTTCAAAGACTTTAAGACAAAAATGCCATCCTTTCTATCCATTCAGATAGTGTCGTCGTTCTGTCACCCCTCCTTCATTTTACATTCTGAAAAACTTCCTTTGCCATTTCCGCCATTGATGAATGTCAGCGTTCCGTCATCTGAGAAAGGCATGTGTATTCTGCCTTCACTCTTGGTGGATAGCTTCCCTGGACATAGAGCTTCTAGGTGACCTCTCATCTCTTTCAGCACTTACTATTTTCATTTCTTCCTCCCTCCTCTTCCCTTCATTTTTTTAAATGAGAAATTCAGTTATTATAATCACTGTACCCCTAGATGTCACTTTCTCTATTTGCTTTCAAGGGTTTGTTTTATTGTTGTTGTTGTTGTTTTTTGGTTTTTTTTTTTTTTGGTTTGGTTTGGTTTTTTTTTTTTTCTCCCCTTTCTAAAGTTTATCGGCTTAACCATGATGAATCCTGACACAGCATCTTTAGTTCATTCTCTTTCAATTTTGTATGATTCTGGAGTAGAGGGGCATATAGTTATTTTAGGGGGTTAGAATTTTTTCCTCAGATATGGAAAATTTGGGTCATTATTTCTTAAAATGTGTTTTCAGCTATAATCTGTTTTCTTCTTGTTCTAGGGATTTTATGACATGAAAGTCATACCTTTTGCTATTTCGTGGGTTTCTGGGTCTCTGCTAGTGTTTTCACCATCTCCTCCCCTTGCTTCTTGGGTTGAATAACTTACATTGATATATCTTCCTACTCTCTGACTTGCTTCTCTGTCTACTGAGCTTATCCAAGGAACTTACCTATTGCAAATACTGTAATTTTAGTTCTAAAGCTTCCATTTTATTCTTATTATGATTTTTATTTCTCTTCTGGGAACTCTTGACTATTTATTCTCATAGAGCATAGACATAACAAAAGAATTAAAATTCCATCTACTAACTTCAGCATCCAGGGCATCTCAGGGCTGTTCTCTGTTGAGTGTCTTTCCCCTTAAGAATTGGTCATAGTTCCCTAGTTCTTTTATATCAGGATACTTGGAACATCATGTCATAGCTGGGTGTGGTAGCATATACCAGTAATCCCAGCACTCAGAGGCTGAAGTAGGAGAGCGTTGAGTTTAAAACTACCTCAGGCTACCTCGTGAGACCTGAGACATCCTACTATAATATTCTGTCTTGAGGATGTGGAAATGGAACTCCTGTGTGTTTTCAGAGAGTAAAATGTTTTAACCATATCGGGAAGTAATTTGGCAACATCATATAAAGTTAAAATTATACATACTACATGAAACAGCCCTTACCCCCAGGTATTTACTTGCAATCACATGTTCTTTTTTTGTTTTGTTTTGTTTTGTTTTTTTTGTTTTTCGAGACAGGGTTTCTCTGTGTAGCTTTGCGCCTTTCCTGAAACTCACTTGGTAGCCCAGGCCGGCCTCGAACTCACAGAGATCCGCCTGGCTCTGCCTCCCGAGTGCTGGGATTAAAGGCGTGCGCCACCACCGCCTGGCGCAATCACATGTTCTTACAAAGACTTCAACAGTGATGTTCATAGAAGCTCTGTTCATAAATAAACCTCACATGCTGGAAACAGCACAAATGTACACTGGAGTCACTGGACAAAGAAGATGTGACATATCCATAGACTGGATTGTCGAAGAAACCAGTGCTGCATGATCAGTGGATGACTCTCAAAGCAATTATGTTCTTTGAAAGAACTAAAAAATGAATGGATATTCTGTGATTCCATTCACATAAAAACCTATAAAATGCAGACTACTTATATCAGCAAAAAGTAAAACAGTATTTGCCAAAACCATGAGGGTAAACAGAAGAATAGACTAAAGAAAAAAACACATTTCAAAAGTAGCAGGAAGGTTGGTTTGATTGATGAAGGGGTTTTACAAATGTATAAATACATCAAAACTGATACTATAGACTTATAAATGTGCAGCATATATTTATGTTTTGTGTGGATCTATTTATCAATGAGTTTGGCCTATAAGGACTCTACCACATTAACAAGTACAAAATGAAAAACAACAACAAAAAAGATGAAAAACATCACATTTGTAAGTCCTTACACTGTGAATGACTGACCTCATCCATCAAAAGACAAAAGACAAAACACGAATTTGTGTTTTCTCTGGAAATGAAATTCCAAGTTAGAAGATAAAGGCTGAATGCAAATAGAAAAACAGATATTGGGAAAAGAAAAAGGAAAGTTGAATAACACATTTGAAAATCAGACAAGGTTGAAGAAAAAGGCAAAGATATCTTGCAATACTATGAGCACATCATTTATAAAGAAGATTTAGCGGCCAACAAAGAGGATAACAATAAATATATAAATCCAAAGGCACTGGAAACCAGGGAATTTTAATAAAAATTCAAGTGTTATACAAAGACTCTATGCTCCTTTTAGAAATGGATATATTTGCTAGACAAAACATGTGCAAATACCTAAAGGAAGCATAAACTGAGCAATGCAAATAACTGTATTAGATATAGGGAAAACCATAATGCTCCAGAAAGAAAACACACTTTTTCTGTTTATGTCCAATAAACATTTACAAAAATTGATCTAATATTTGTGCAAATAAAAGTTAATTCAAGGAAGTTTCTTACAGGCTACATTTTCATTCCCAATAAATTATAAACAAAAGGTAAAATATGGCTTGCCTACTTAGGGAAGGATTTCCTGAGGCAGAAATATCACCTGACATTGAAAGTTACACGACCTGAAGTTCCTAAGCAGAGAATCTGGGATCAAATGTCATCTGAAATTCCTAACATCAGTGTACCTCAGGTGCAGTCACCCAGGTCCTCTGTGATTTCCCCCTTTAGTTATATAGCAATGACTCTACCTACTCACTCTACTGGTGTCATGAAAATTTCATAAGACACTAAAACTTAAAACACAGCATTTTTCAAAGTACAAAGTACTATGCAAACAGAAGGCTTCTGTGAGAAAACACACCCAAGTGGCCATCAGCTAGAGCCACAGAGCCTTGGGGGAAAATACTTAAGAAATGGTCTCACTATTTTGGGTCTGTTTGTACATGTGTACAAGGATCGTTTGAACTAACCCAGAAGCTACCTCCAGTTGATAACTGCTCACAAATGAAAAATTAGTTCTCTCCAACAGAATCTCACTGAATATACAAACTACCCTACTGGCAGGCCCCATGGTCAGCAGTAGATAGCCAACACAAAACAAATTTCATACCATACTTTGTGGTTCATTGCCTCATATTTTTTTTTTTACATTCCAGGTCCTTTGCACGTATATTATGATGTCCAGTTTTGTGTTTTTATGGGATTTCCATGTGTACAACAGTATGTGTCTCTGCATACATAGGTGTTTCTTGTACTTTTTCTTTGGCTCTTTTTCTTCTGTTTGTTTGTTTTATTCTATTCTGGTTTGTTTGGTTTTGTTTTATCTTATTTTATTTTATGTTTTGATGATTGTTTTCTAACAAAAACAGAAAGGTTGTGGTTGCGGATGGGAGGGGAGGTAGGGAACATTGGAGGAGTTGGGGGAGAAGAAACCATAATCAGGACATGTTGTATGAAAAAAATCTATCTTTAATAAAAGAGAACTGGAAAATAAAGAAATCTATAGAAGCCATACATACTTCAGACAGAAGGAACTAAAGAAATCAACAATATTAACATGTTACTAACTTAACAACTAATGAGGTGAAAAAGTCCCTCTGATAAGAGCTACTTAAATATTTGATGACTAATAAATTAAATGTTAATTAAATACTTCAGTGATTTTCTCCTCTGACCAGCATATAATTAACATTTAATTTGGTATAAAATATTTAAAGTTATGAAATATCCTATGGCATCTAAGATGTCTGTCACCAAACCGTCTTGGGACAATGTGCCAAGGGTACAAGAGGTCAGACTAGAAGTTAACTCGCATGGGAGGGAACATAAAGAGTACCTTTTGAAAACTTTCTCACGTGAAGACATTGAGAATGAGATCAAGGGGATCTCATTTCCAACTGAATTTAGCCAAGGAATTCATCACCCGGTGCTGTTAAGAAGTAAAGCAAGAACTAGAAGTTAGATGATCTTCCAGTGTAGAACTAGACCACTTCATGAACATTGCAACCCCATCCAGGGTAAATAGGAAGCATGAGGAAAAAGTCAGGAAAACGGAGCATTCTCCTTGGTCCTTGAACTTGAAATGCACCTAGAAGAACACACAGTAAAAGGAAGGAGATTGGACACTGGAAAGATGGCTCAGCAGTTAAGAGCGTTTGCTTCTCTTGCAGAGGACAAAGGTTAGGTTCCCAGTATCACAAGGCAGTTCTCGGCTGTCTGTCATTCCAGTGCCAGAGAATCTAACACCCTCTCCTGGCTGCCACAGGTACTGCATGCATATGGTGCACTTGCATACATGATCAGGTAAAACACTCATACACATAGAATAAAAATGAGAATGTTCAAAAGGGAAGCACATTGGACAGTTATCCAGTAAGACGAGGGATGCGATGAAAGAAGGGTCCTACTCCTTATTTTCTCAGAAGTTCCACAGGGAAGAACAGTTTCTCACCGGTTTGAAGTGGAAATCATGAGTATCAAGGAAAGCAGGAGCTACCAACCAGGGCAGAGGGAGCTGTGGCAGGAAGCTAGTTAACACAAAAGGGGGGTTGGAGTCAGAAGAAAAAGCATGCACATTTCTAATATTTAAATTAGGGTCACAAAGAGCAATCAGTGGACCAAGGATGACCTCCCTCATAGACAGGTCTCAGTAAAGTTCTGTGATGACCTAGGCTAAAGACAATGCACCCAGAGAGGGTTCCTCTACCATAGTCTTACTACATCAAGAAGAACAGGTGTGTATGTCGAGGGCCATGGAAGTATACAGCAGGTGACAACTAGTGTTTGACAAGTCAACCCACCAGATGTGTAACTCCCTGATGGGGATCCCACCTGGCAAAACCATGGGGTCACTGGCTGAGGAAACCAGTTGTTTTCTGTCTGTAACTTTCTCAGGTGCCACTGCTATGCCTGTGGTGATATTTTATCTGTGTACCCAATATATTCTGCACCCTAATAAGCTTATCTGGGGTCAGAGAACAGAACAGCCACTAGATAGACATAGAAGCCAGAAAGTGGTGGCACACACACTTTTGATCCTAGCATTCCATAGGCAGAGATCCATCTGGATCTCTGTGAGTTCAAAGCCACACTGGAAACAGTCAGGCATGGTGACACATGCCTTTAATCCCAGGAAGTGATGGCAGGAAGCAGAAAGGTATACGAGACGTGAGGACCAGGAACTAGAGCCCTTTAAGTGTTTAGCTTTTAGCAGCAGTTCAGCTGAGATCCATTTGGATGAGGACACAGAGGCTTCCAGTTTGAGGAAACAGGATCCGCTGAGGAATTGACAAGGTGAGGTTAGCTGTAGCCTGTTCTGTTTCTCTGATCATTCAGCGTTCACCCCAATACCTGGCTCCAGCTTTGTTTTTATTAATAAGACCTTTTAAGATTCATGCTACATATCTCAATAAAGGTTATCTGAAGATCAGAGGAAAAATCCAGCCACTATAGTAAACATAGAGGTCAGGCAATGGTAGAACACTACTTTAATCTTATCATTCAGAAAGCAGAGATCTGTCTGGATCTCTGTGAGTTCAAGTCCACACTGGGAACAGAGCCAGACGTGGTGGTTCATACCTTTAATCCCAGCACTCACCGTAAAGGTCTGGAGGTCAGTACAGACAGCAGGAAGTGACAGAGCTGGGCAGGAAGAGGAAGTAATGTAGCTGGGCAGAGAAAGGAAATAAGATGACAGAACAGAAAGGCATATGGGCATGGGTATACAGGAAGTAGGTCTCCTTGGCTGAGGATCTCCAAGTGGCGAGAATGTGGCTGGCTTCTTTCTGCTTTTCTGATTCTCGGTTTTTACCCCAATATCTGGCTCCCGGTTTTTTATTAATAAGACCATTTAGCACTTCATCATATACTATGCCTCCTTAATAAGAACAGCTGTGGGGTGCTTTCCATAGCCCATTGCTAGTGTGTTTTTACATCTTTGGGCACACATATAGCTGTGGATGTTCAGGAAGATGATTTCTGTTTAAGCTATATAATTTTGATGTATAGAAATAATACTGGAATATTTTACATTACTCAGACTAACATAGGATTCTCAATCTCAAAGACATTTTACATATTTTGCAAAGACCTTAGAACTAGTCCAAAACAGACAAAGCTGCCCCTACAGAGACTACACAAAGACTAATTCCCAAGTGTTGTTTATTGCTAAATCAAGGCCAGGCTGTTTACATCAAGATATAGTCCTTGCGGTAGCTCCCTTTCTGCATGTACCCGGACCACTCAAGGTTCAGCCAATTGTTTAATGTCTGGGACCCCTCATCAATTTAGAGTTACATGCGTGGGTCAATGTGACATTACTAACCTAAGAGAAACTACATGACTTATCCTGTGTTTTGAGAATGGGTAGGGCCCTGAAAATGTAACTTATAATTGTCCAGATTTTGGCTGTGGAAGAGAGCAGGAGTGATGTAGAGAGCGGCTGAGGAGGAGCAGCAATGGAGAGCAGGATAACAGAGGGAGAGAGAGAGAGAGAGAGAGAGAGAGAGAGAGAGAGAGAGAGAGAGAGAGAGAGAGAGCACAGAGGAAAGACTAGAGAGAGAGAGAGCTGTGGAGACAGTGAAAGTGAATCAGAAAGATGCTGAGTAGAGAATGAGAAGGGATGAAGAGCTAATAAGGAAGCTGTGGAGAGAGATTTTTCAGAAAGATTTTTTCAAGATGAAGTAAAGAGGAAGTTACCATCAGAAAGCATCTGTGTTTCTTTATGTTTCCCCTCAGATAGAAAAGGTCTAGTCCTCAGATAAGAATTTTTCCTAAACCCTTGGAACTCTGAGGTCTTCTTTTTGCTACCCTGGAGCAGATTGGGAGCTGGTGTCTTGGTCCGTGGTATGTGTGCCAGTTCCAGCAACCATGACTTGGGGTACAGCCTCTTCCATCTTTCCATTATGCTCTTGTAGTGAGTTCTCAACTACAGCTCCAGTTCAGTGAATCCAAGCATACATGCTCTATCAGAGGTGAGCTCAATGTTGGCCTTTATAGACATGGGGGTCGGAAGCTTTCCAAACTCCCAATTCTATATTGTTGTAGACATTCAATGTAAAGCTATTGCTACCTAATGCTTAAAGAGATTCTTGCTCTGTTGTTAGCTCTACCAGGCTTAGGTACTCCCTTCTATGCAACACAGTGTATGCTAGCAGGAAAATTTTATCCCACCTGTCAGTGATTGATTTAGGAGTAATCAGGAGCTTAGATTTAGCCAAAGAAATATGAGAAAAGGTCTACTGGGACCTCTCTCTGAAGAAACAGAACCCAGAAGTATTTGCCTTCACAATCATCCATACACAACTCTCGGGCAGTTGCAGACATTTCATCATGAAGGATGTCATCATCCTGAAGAGGCAATATCACACTGGGGATAAATGGAAAGCATTAAAGAAGCTGGCCATTCCTGATGGCCAACCACCGAGTTTTCCTACCCAGGGGATGCCCTGCTTCAAGATTTGTTATTCTGTTTGTCTTTCTGACTGTTTGCTTACTTGGTTGGTTTTATTAAAAAAAAAAAAAAAAAAAAAAAAAAAACTTCCCTTCCCAACATGCAGAATCTCTTTAATTTCCACAAGCCATTTTCCCCAATATTTGTACTTGTTTTAATTTCTATTCATTCCCTCCTAAGGCATACATGCAGAACCTCTACATGCTCAATTCCTAGGCTTCTGACACTTAGTACCAATCAAGCCAAAACATCTTTAGCATCACTATGTCAGATACTAGAATTGTGTTGGTAGTAAGGTTCAAGTGGCTACATACAAATATTCCCAAAATTTAATTGCAGTATAATTGATGATGTTCCTCCAGAGAGCAGTATTCCTAGGCCATCCTGCAACTCTACATAGAGGAGTATCTGTAATAGAAAGAATTAGTATCTACCTTCTGTTTGAGTTTTGACCACCACTCAATTCTCTGCTGACCAAAACATTTCCACTCACTCCTACCAGCAAGTTCAGTGGTAGATACTCAAATGAACAGATCTGACCCTAACAGGAAGCATCTATAAACCTTTGGGACTGAAAATGGCTTCAGGAAATAGCATCATTTGGTCCCTGTTATGAACTGCAGTATGCCTGCCTGTTTGATATTCTCTATTCCTTCAATTTTGGCATAACTGTGAATACCAATCCTTTCCTTACATGGCAGACTACCTGCATTGTTTTGCTTCCCAAGTATGCATGCTCATTCCCTTACCTAGTCCCTGACCTGGCTCACAGTTCTGGCTCCAGTCACCAAGCTCTACCATAGTTATTCATCTTCCACATCAGAAGAGCTTCTCCCCACATCCAAGTGTGTCAGACTTAGCAACAACACAGAGAAATATTGGAAAATGCATGCATGATATTGTGGGACACACTGTCCTGTGAATATAAGACAGGGCAAGTGACAAGTAATTTTCCAGTGGGAAGGTGATGAAGCAATAAAAGAGAATTAGAAAGGGATAATGGCAAATGCATCAAATAAAAATATATGCAGATATTCTCTGATGCACACAAAGCTATAAAACTCTATATTGGAGACTGGTCAACAGAATGAAAGGTTGAGAGGAGGAAAAATGAGGTTTTGGAAAGCATCATATGTCTTAGTCCATTCTGGCTACTACATAACACCATAGACTGGCTTATAAATAAAAGAAGCTCATTTCTCACAGTTCTACAGCCTGGGAAGCCCAAGATCAGGGCATTGGCAGACTCTGAGTCTGATGAAAACACATTTCCTGCTCAATAATGATGCATTCTAACCATGTCTCCAGATGGGACGAGCTGGCTCCTCAGAATCACTCTCATTTAAATTTCAGTATATGAATTCTGGGGAAGGGCACATTCGAACACACCATCCTGAGATGAGCAATTTCTCATTTGAACTGAATCAGAATAGGTGCATGCTAGATGAGAACTGTGTTCACAGGAAGAACTCGTATGATGGCTGCATATGACCCTCATCCTTAGGTGACCCAATGGAGCTGCCAAGAACTGTGAATTGTGTCTGCTGACATCAGATACCATGACAGCAAACAGCAGACCCACAGTCTGGTGATGTCTGAAATTCCATGAAACTACACAGAAGCATCAGGATTGTTGGTGATGGTTGAAAGATTGTTTACAGAGTGTCAGTGTTTTCTTGGTGGGACAGCTTTCAGCCAGGCCATAAATGCTCTGAAGAGCCTAACAGTTGTAACCATTCTTTATAGCCCTAGACTGGCAGGCCACATCAACATCACCCATAATTATCATCCTCAGAGAAAAGAGTCCATTAATAATCTAGGCTGAAACCCTGTCTGAATGCTAATGAGAGGGTAGCCTTCTAGGATACTAATTAGGCGTGACACTTTTAGGGCAAGTTTGACTTTTCTTCCCAAGATTCTAGTCGAGACTGCATTAGATGTGAGTAAAATGTTGATTGGAATTTACAAAGTATCATGAAAAGTTGAAAAAGAAAAAGAGAAGTTAAGGGAAGTAAGCCTTGAAAGCAAATTAGGAAGAATTCAACACTAAAACACAAAAAGTTCGGTTGCCAATGACTGAAGTGTCAGCTCTTCTCTACCTGTCACTTGAAATTGAATTAAGCTGGTTCCATCTGTCTTTCCAATGCTCTGGGGACAGTTTAACACTCTCTCCCAAGTTATTAAGAATCTCTAGGGTTTAAATACTAAAGGCCTATCTGATTGTAGATCTCTCAATTCATGAATATAACACTTCACCTGCATTCTTCTTTATGGCTGTTTTTGCCTCTCTCCTTGCCATTTGTGTTGGTTTCAATGAAAATGACCCCCATAGGCCCATAGGGAATGGCACTATTAGGAGGTGTGGCCTCGTTGGTGGAAGTCTGTCACTGGAGTGGGCTTTGGGGTTTCAATTGCTCAAGTCAAATCCAAGGGTTCTCTCTCCTGCTGCTGCCTGCAGATCCAGATGTAGAACTCTCAACTACCTCTCCAGCACCATGTCTGCCTGTATGCTGCCATGCTTCCCACCATGATGATAATGGACCAAACTTCTGAACTGTAAGCCAGCTCCAATTAAAGGTTTTCCTTATAAGAGTTGCCATGGTCATGATGACTCTTTACAACAATAGAAACCCTAAGACAGCATTCAAAAGTGTAGTCTTGAGACCACAGGTATTGGTAACAGTTGGGGCTTGTTAGTGATGCAAGTGAGGTTGTAGGTCAACTTCAGACTTACCAGGTCCAAATCTGAGCATTGATCAGAAGCCTTGGGATGTGAACATATATGAAAGTGTAAGAAGCTCTGCCGTACTCAACACAGACAACGTAGCTCAGAAATTTGGTTACTCCTTTATTTAAAAACCAAGCAAAAAATAAGAAGCAAAAGAATTCACACAGAGTCCTACCTGACTTTCAATACTATTCAAATTATTCCACAAAATAGAAAAGGAAGGAATGCTTTCAGACTCTTTTATGAAGCTAGTACTACCCTGACACCAAAACCAGACAAATATACAGCACCACCAAAACAAAATTACAGACCAATGTCCTAGAAGAAAACAGATGCAAAATATTCTAAATAAAATACTTGCAAATTAAATTCAAAAATCACATTAAAAAAATCATTCGTCATGATCCATTTGGCTTCATTCCAGGGATGCAGGGATGGCTTAACATATGTTAATCATAAATTACCATAAAAACTGATTTAAATATAGAAATCATGTGGTCATTTCTATAGATGCAGAAAAGGCCTTCAACAAAATTTAACATACCTTCATGATAGAGTCAGGACATATCTCAAAATAATAGTGATGATGAGTTATAGTCAACAATATACTAAACTGAGGTAAGTTTACAACACGCCTACTAAGTTCAAGAACAAAATGAGGATGTCCACTCTCTCCAGTGCTTAAAGTCCCAGCTAGAACAAAAGAAGAGAGGTGGAATTAAAAGGGATAAAAACAGGAAAGAAAGAAGTCAAAGTGTCTTTTTGCCAATGGTATAATCCAGTTCCCAAGAGACTCAAGACTCCACCAAAAACCTCTTAGAGCAAAATGCTTTAACTAAAGTTGCAGGCTACAAAATTAATGCATAAAAATCAATAGCCTTCCTATATACCAATGGCCAACATATTGAAAAAGAAATAATCACATTCACCTTAACCACCAAAAATATAAAATGCTAAGTATTAAACCCAATCAAAGAAATGAAAGACTTATACAGTAAAAACAAAACAAAGCCTTTAAGACTCTAAAGAAAGAAACTGAGGAAAACACTAGATGAAGAGACCATCTATGCTCATGAATCAGAAGAATCAATATTATAAAAAACGGTCATCCTACCAAAGACAATCTAAGATTTAGTAGAACTCCAATCAATATTCCAGGTATGTTCTTCACAGATACTTTTAAAAATCTTAAAATCTAAATGGAAATACAAAATATCAAGGCCGGGCGGTGGTGTCGCACGCCTTTAATCCCAGCACTCGGGAGGCAGAGCCAGGCGGATCTCTGTGAGTTCGAGGCCAGCCTGGACTACCAAGTGAGTTCCAGGAAAGGCGCAAAGCTACATAGAGAAACCCTGTCTCGAAAAACAAAACAAAACAAAACAAAAAAAAAAATCAAGGAAAGCCAAAACAATTCTGAACAAAAAGAGTGCTGTCAGAGATATTACAAGATCTGATCTAAAGTTTTACTACAAAATCTTGGAAATAAAAATGTGTATACATAGATCAATAGGATAGAATGGAGGACCCAGATATAAGTCTATGAAACTATGGCTCCTTGTGTGATAAAGGAGCCAAAGAGAGAAAAGAAAAGACAGCATCTTCAACAATGATGTTGGGAAACCTAGACTATGACAGTCTTAGAAGTATCAGGTCACAAAGCAAAATTCTCAGTATGTGATTACTTCATAGGAGTTGTTGGTCAAGGAAGCCTCCAAGTCACCCAGAACAATATAAGTTGCTACATTCCTCTTAGTTACCTACCAGAACTAGACAACAAAACCCTATTCCTGAAAACTCCACACGTCTTAGATGTAACACACAGAGAAATCATTGGAACTTAGCTGGAAGCTTCCTCCTACTGACTAGCTTTCATAATGCCAGGGTTTATGATGCTAACGGGGGAACTAAAGGCATCAAAGGTCTTACCCAGCTATGAAGTCTATGAATTACACTACCAGGTGCTGGACAAGATGTGCTCCTTGGTGTAATAGTGGCATGACTGCTAGGAGGTAACCAACCACTCCCTAGTTGGATTTGAGGCCCGCTCCACAAGAAGAAATCCACACCTAGTACTGTAAACCTGGTCAAAAAACTATGACTGAAAAGTTCTTGCAAGGGCCCTAGGGGAAAATATATCACTACCACTTAACTAATTTTGCATAGTATCAAACCTCCTTCTAATGCTCAATGAGTAAACCCACAGATAAAAAGTACTCTCAGCCTTAATCAGATAAGCCTGTCTTTACAGTGAACAGAGGTGAATGAAAAGCCCCACATTGCACAAGGTACTGATAATAATGGATGATGGAAGGCTCAGCCCTAAATAAAACATTTGTACCACCCCTTTCAGGCTCAGGGAACATTACAGAAAAGGGGGACAGAAAGAATGTAAAAGCAGGAAGAAAAGGAGGAAGGCTACAAAATGTGCTCATCTAAGCACAACACATGGTAGTCATGAACTCAAAGCAACTATACTTACTAGTAATGAGTTCATATGAGTCAGGCCACCCAATGGTCAGCTATGGATGGGAAAAGGGCTCATTGGGCCCATGCTGTGGGATAATGCTTTTGTACACTGGTTTAATAAAATGCTGATTGGCCAGTAGCTGACTGGCAAGTAGCCAGGCAGGAAGTATAGGTGGGATAAGCAGACAAGGAGAATTCTGGGAAGAGGAAGGCTGAGTCAGGAGTCACCAGCCAGACACAGAGGAAGCAAGATGTGAAGGCAGAATTGAAAAAAAAGGTACCAAGCCACGTGGCTAAACATAGATAGAAATTATGGGTTAACTTAAATGTAAGATCTAGTCAATAATAAACCTGAGTTAATGGCCATACAGTTTGTAATTAATATTAAGCCTCTGTGTGTTTACTTGGGTCTGAACAGCTGTGGGACCATGGGACCATGGGACCATGGGAGCCGGGCAGGACCAGGAGAAAAACTTCAGCTATAGGCCCATCTACTTACTGTATAACTATTGGAAATTAGCAGATTATAGAAAGAGGGGAAGCATAGGAGCTAGTTTACTGGTGACTTCACCAGACTATAATGGATAATTTCAAACCGAAGGTTGTACAGACAGGCACTAAGTAAAGTGTGTGGTGTACAAAACAAACAGTCATGAGTATGGGGAAGGGGTTTGTAAGGAAGAAGAAAGGCTTGTAGAGGTGGGAGTAAAATAACAGAATGGGAGAGGTAACCAGAATGTATTACATATATGTATGGAATTGTTAAAGAATAAAAGTTATTACATATATATATATATATATATATATATATATATATATATATAATACATATTTATATCACATGTAATAAATGGTATATTATAGTGTGATTACATTCACATTAATAATAGTATTCAGCAATGCTATACTTTACAATTACTTGCCACCCACAATGTATCCTTGAAAGTCTTTCGACCATCTTGACCTGCTCTTTGATCACCCATCCTTCCAGTCTCAAATCTCAACTGTTCTCATTTTATTCCACAAATTCATTCTCTTCTTCATCCTCAACCTGTGCTCACTTTTGCATCTACAAAAACCACATTCTCCCCCATTGGTGAAACAAAGGGTTCTCTCCTCTAGGCTCTCAACATTTAGTTCTCCAGGAAAACTCACAGAGACTTTGAAGTCTCACTGCCATCCTTCATCCCCTCTTCTTTCGTGTATAGAAGGAATTGGCACAACTAGAGACATTTTTTTCCTCTGACAGGAAATACATCGTTTCTACTCCAATTAAAAAGCAGAAAACGCTACAGTCATTTTAGATTTTGAAACTTTTTTCATCTTGCCACATTCCTGAATTTCAATTATTCATTATATAACAAGATAATAATAGCTTTGGTCATTCAAATCCACCATATGTGTCTAAACACTATATGTAACCCATTGCTTTCAAATGTTTTGCAAGAACTACAGGCAGAGAATAAAAATGATTCTGAGAACAGTTCTAATTGATTTCTCATTATTTGATTAGTCTGTTGTCAAGCCTCTATTTCAGACTCTAAACTCATGATTCTGGGCAAGGCAAACTATTACCCAGTTCTTTAATTCTAGCCACTGGCCCTTAGGAAACATATTTCTGGGATTGGCTCCAGACCCTAACTGGAAGTTACTAAGAAATTCTTGGCTGAAAGTAGGTGTTGCCTTGGGTTAGGACAACCAAAACAATTACTGAAAATAAGGAGAATTATTGAAAATAGGGAGAAATAAAAGAGGTTCACCTGCCTCCATGTGGGGTGGAAGAGGAAACTAAAGAGAGAAGACAAATGGTCTGCTTGACTAACAACACATCAAATTAATACAGTTTCTAAAATAGGGGAGCAGCAGTCTCTAGTATATGCTAATCAACGATGATCAATCGAAGATGTGACAAAATTGACCTTGAGTTCAAATGAATACAGCAAATACTGATTAATTTTTTTCAGTGTCTGCTTTGTGCCAAGCAATGTACAAGGCCCTAGGAAAGCACAAATCATTACAATAATCCCTGCTACCAAGGAGAATAGTCACAGAACAAAATTAATTTAAATATAATACAGTAAGCCCTAAAATACGTTCATGCACAGTATCTTAGACCTCCACAGGTTTCTTTGTGTGCCTTAGGCAGTCGAGGAAGGCTACAGAAAAAGGTACAACCTGAAAAGACATTTTTCTGTTCAGCTCTAGCTTGGTATCCTATTATATCATATCCTTTCACCAAGTATGTTTGATTTCTAACATAAACAACAGAACCTTCCTGGAAGCCTTGTGTCAGAGCTGTTAAATCAGTGGTGTCTAAGGAGACCACCAGCTGTGCTACAAATGTAAAGATCTGAATGTCAGATTCTGAGCATCTGATATAAACAATTTGGAGGGTAGTTATAGGGAAGAGTTTGAGATAAGGGCAACTCACCATTGATTGCCCAAATAAATGCATTCTGAGGGTGGTGAGGGACACACTATGGCTTAGACTGTGATATGAATTGAAGCTAATTTGGCTAAGCTGGTAATAGGGCTCACAAGTGCAAGATCCAGCCAACTGGTAATGATAATCACCCCTAAGGACATACCTCGTGATCACTGGTCTCCTTACATCATGTTGAGATTAAACTATTTATGAGTGATTCTGAATAAGCATACCTGACAAAACCTGTGATTAATTTTGGTCTTGAAATTAAGCAATATTTTCATAGTGAATAGACTAAGTACACTATCAAAATATTCATTTAAAAAAACTTAATCACCATTGTGGTGGTATTATAAGGGGAGAAGTTTGAGGAATAACGTTGTAAATCTTCTATCCTGGTAAACTGATTTGTGCATTATGAAATGACTAGAGAGAAATATCATAGGGTCTTTTAGCCCTTTCATTCCCTTTATCACGTGAGAATGCAGTATTTACTCTTTCCAACATGTAAGCATGTAGCAAGAAGGCCTCATCAGACATTATATGATACCTGGAATGTATCCACCTCTAGAAAGATGAGAAATCCATTTCTGTTGTTTATGAATTTCCTAGACTGTGGTATTTTGCTCTAGCAGCACAAGAAGACTCAGACATTGGCCATCAGGATCATGCATGTACACATGCTGTGAGATGTTCTCTATGCTGTGAATGTGTTGTTCTGATTGATTGATAAATAAAACACTGATTGGCCAGTAGCCAGGCAGGAAGTACAGGATAGGCGGGACAGAGAGAGAGGAGAATTCTGGGAACAGGAAGGCTGAGGGGGGAGACACTGCCAGCCACAGCAATGAGAAATGTAAAATACCAGTAAGCCATGAGCCACGTGGCAAGGTATAGATTTATAGAAATGGGTTAATTTAAGATATAAGAACTAGATAACAAGAAGCCTGCCACGGCCATACAGTTTATAAGTAATATAAGTCTCTGTGTGTTTGATTGGGTCCGAGCAGCTGTGGAACTGGTGGGTGAGAGAGATTTGTCCTGACCATGGGCCAGGCAGGACCAGGAAAACTTCAACTACATACACATCATTCACTAAGATTCGTAACCACAACAAAGGGACCAGGAACACACATAGCCTAACCACAGGAATGAGCAGTTAGATATGCAGGCACAGGTAGCAGTAAACATCTTATTAAATAAGAGGTTTATGAATAAATAAACCTAGCTTATTGCATTCTTCAATCTTACACCATGTAAATATTCACTTTGGCTAGGGACAGAGAAAGGAAGAGGATGAAGAGGATGTTAATCAGTTTCCTGTGGCCATGATAAATACTTGAGAAAGCAATCCTAAAGAAAGAAAATTTGTCATGAAGCATGATTTCAGAGATGTCAGTCTAGTCTATAGTCAACTTGCACCATTTCTTTGAATGAACTGGAACATACTGATAATGAGGACATGTGGCAGAGGAAACTGTTCACCTCATGGCAGTCAGAAAGCAGAGAAAGACACTGGAAGGAGCCAAGGACAAGACATACCCTTAAAAGTCAGACTTCCTAAATGACCTGCCTTCACAAACCAGACCCTACCCTCTAATTTCCCCCAGCTTCCAAAAATCCATCAAAATGACCCATCCATGGAGTCATCCACTCATTAGGTCAGAGCCTTCATGATACAATCTCCTTTCAATGATTGGACCCACCAGCTAACAGCCAAACCTTCTATACATGAGCTTCCTAGAAGCTTCTTCATATCCAAACCACAAAGATAAAATCAGAGACTCATTTAGAGGATGACCAGAGGCCATTGAAAACAAATGTGGGACAGATGATACTCATCAAAACAGGTCAGGAATTCAATCTCCTGGTGGCCCATTGAACTACAGTAAGATTCAGTCACTGCCTTGAGTTTTGGTTCTTCCTGGAGAGACCAAAATCACAAATCTAACTAGGAGAGAGATGGAATCACTGAACACAAATGTCACTGTGGTAGACACTTTAAAATGTGCATCTTCACCAATGAGTCCTTTCAAATAAGAGTGATGACACTAACACACTAACACTTCCTGAATAATGTTTCAGCCACTATCCTAAGTGTTCCATATTGGTAAATCTGCTGTGGTTTTTGCAGTAATTTCAAATGCTGGGTACTTTTATTATCCTTATTTTGCATTTGAGAAACAGAGATACTGGGATACAAGCTGTGAAGTCTTAGAAGATAGTGGGAGTGCTGTATCTACCATTTGTACAGTTCTGTCCCTGTCTGTCTTTGGGCAGATGAGAAATACAGCTCTTTGAAGGCGATAGCACTTAAGAAGAGTATTAGGAAGGATTTAAGATTAGCCTAGACAGGATCTTAAGAAAAGGAAGATGTTTCCAGAAATAGTGGAAAGTGCCAAGAAGTCAATGTAGTTCACATAGAACTCCTGGATGAGGGAGAAAGCAACATGACTCTTATTTCTCAAAAATGGTTTAAGGGGAGAGAGAAGTCAGAAAATCTTCCAGAAGCTCACAGCTCTGCAAGATGCAAATTGGTAAGGTCCTGGGGAAAATACAGGCAGGGAGTGGGCACTTGGCTTCTCAATGGAGATCTACTGCCCAGCCACTCAGAATGTAATTGAAGGACTGTCTTATAAGAAATATCAGATTATTATTGGATTGCATTCCAATAAACTAGAGTGCTCATTTGCCTCAGGATGAATGTTTTTAATTTTGGGATTTGCCCTGAATTGTTTATCACCAAAAAAATGTTTAATACGGCAATATACAGGCAATAGAAGATTTTGTGCACCATCAGGAGGAGCAGAGGATGAATAATTGAGTCAGGAAGCATCTCAAGGACCAGCAGGGGCTTGCTGGCCAGCAAAGAGGGGCAGGAGTGACTAACTGGACAGAAATGAATCTAAGATAGCATTGCATGGAGAGAAAAGGCTGGAGGTCCTGTTTCCTTTCAGACTCTCACAGGACTTGTGATGTGAGGAGTGGGTTTCTACATCACCCAACCAATGGCAACAGATGTGCTTTGGGCAGCAGATCAGGGGAAGAGTGACTCCCAAAGGATTAGATGATGCCCCTCACGGAGGGCTTGAAACATACAGCCACATAGATGAGGTAAAGAACATTACCATTGGTCACATGATGTACTTCGGCTATTTTGTGCAGCTAATATGGATTGTGTTTCATTTCCAAATTCAATTGCTCATTAACTAACTCTTTGATAGGAAATTTCCTTAATTTTTGCCATGCTAAAGGGAGGAAATAAAGCAATATTACAGATAGTCAATGAAATCAATGGCCTGGGAGTTTCCTGTAAAAGTGTCCGTAACACATTCATATTATATGATGTCTGGGATATTCTCCAGGAAATGACCTAAATAGGGCCAGTATCTTCTGGCACACAATCACATAAGGATTTTTCTTCCTGCTGAGACTAGATAAAAGTGACAGACAATGACCATGATCTGCTAGAAAGGTGTGGCAGGGCTCTCTGCCTATCTCTACCCTTTGAAGAGACTGCACATCTACCATGAAAGGGAAAAGCATGCACCATTTTCAGATTCTTGCTAAGAGCCTGATCATATAACAATCACCCTCATTCTCGCCTTTGATATGTGAGTTTCTATAAATAAATTGTGAGACGCTAAGCCTTCCATAAGCCAAAGAAAACAAAATCAAATTGTGACTGAGTGCCACTGTGAACCTACAGTTTTAACCCAGGACAGAGTAATAAAAGAAGTCAGCATCCCTACAGCCTTCTGCTAAAACTGTTGTACATTTTTTTTCCCCTGAGTCTGCCCAGCAGAGGAGAGGGGAAGCCTGGAAATGCAAAGGCTATCTTTGTAAAAGCCTTTGGAAAGAGCATCTCAGCATGACAGTGAGAAACCATGTTGGTTCTCCCTGGGAATTAAGCAGCTGAACTATATGAATCTATAATTCCATGGAAGTGACAGCCTCATTGCTACAGAGGGTAAGAAGATTCAAAGGCAAAGTCCCTATTAATCCCTATGTGGTTTGCTACCAAGGGTGTGCTGTCAGCCCAAACACCATGGGGGCTACTGGCTTGAATGCTCAAGCCATGCCCACATGCACTGCAGTGTGTCTGTGCCCCACTGTGACTCTAGAGCCTGATGATGCTTATTTCTCTCATCCTATTCTTTGAAGGACTGAATTTGCCTCGGCTGATGGTATATCCAAACACAAGGGCTAGGCAAAGGCACAGCTGTGGCTCATGTTTTAAAGATAGCACCAAAGATGCAGGTAGAGGTCAGGCCAAGTGGGAATCCCTCAAGACATAGCAATGAGCTGAGAAACAAGTGTAATAAACTGCTGAAAACCCAAGGCAAAACGTGAATGCTAAAATAGTCCAGAGGTAAGGACTTGGGGTCAACTTGGGGTCAACTCCTAGGTGAAAGTTTCAGGATCATGCAATATAATGGAAGCTTTTAGAGCCATTTTTATTTATTTTTCCCGTCTTTGGATCTACATGGTTTCCTCCTGAACACCATGTAACCAATAAGGAATCAATAAGGGGGAAGGAGGATTATGTAGGCCACACCTCTGTTTCTGAGATTAACAGTAGCTGGTATCGGTTGTGTTCTCATAGTACCCAGCTATCAAACTAGACAGTGTACAGAATAAATGTTTATCAGTGGTTGGACTGGAGGCAATGCATGAGAGGAGGAAAGCAAATGATATAAGCCTCACAGCCTCTCTGGATTCCTGAATGGAGATCACTTCTGGGCTGCCATTCAGCATGTGTGCTTCTGCAGACCTCAGTGTGGTGGTGTCAGAAGAGGCAAAGTTTGGAGACGAGGACATCACATGATGGAATCTATGGAGGGGTAGGATGTTGAGGGAATGTGGCCATTCGGTCTATTGACCAAGGGAATGGAAAGGGTTGGCCCAATGAACATGGCCTTCCTGGAGGCTATGTGATGCTTGAAGAATGGAGGGGGAAGGGTCAAGCGGCCCCTTAGACTGGGGAAGGCTTCCTGATGCCATGGCTCAGTGACCTGGTCCGGACCTTTCCCATCCCTCCCTGGTGGACAAAAGGGCTGCTTCATTCTGTATTCATGAGTGTGTTATATCCATTTCATCCTTCAATAAATAAGTCCTGATCCAAGACTTCCATGGACTGCCATTTTAGTAGGAAGAAGGGAGCCTCACCGAAATGGAGGGGAAAAAATCTGCTAAGTGATCTGCTTGCAACCCTGAAGAAAGATTAAGTCACGTGTGCACAGGATTAGGCTAAGCAAGGAGTAACTACTATGGATGAGACCCACAAAGCAAATGAAGACTGCTGAAGACACAGAGTCCCAAAAGACAGTGTTCCAGCCAGCCAATGTAAAGAAACCCTACCACACACTCAAGGAATCCAACTGGGACCACGTAAAAAAGCAAACAAGACTTGTTTTATTCTACCTATAGAATAAAGGCCACTACAAATTTACACAAATATAATAATGTGTTAGTCCCTTTTTGTCACTGTGACAAAATACCTGAGCAAAACAACATGCAGATTTATGACACTTCAGTCTGTGGTCAGCTGATCTCTTCCTTTCAGGACTCATGGTACCCTAGAGCATCATGAAAGACAGAATGTGACAGAGCAAAGTGGCTCATCTCATGATGTATAGGAGACGGGGAGAAGGGAAGGAAGGGCCTAGGGACAAGATGCATTCTTCAAAGATTTATCCCCAGTGACCTGCTCCTCCAAGCAGGCCCCACCCCATAATAGGCCATTCATCATACAAAAGCCTGGCAGCCAAGCCTATAACAGGAATTTTTACATTTGAATCATAGTGCATTGCTTAATGTTATGTTCCATTAAGTTCACCACCTGAAAGATTCTGTTGTTGTTGTTTGTTTGTTTGTTTTGGAAACAGGGTCTCATTATGTAGACCAAGCTGGCCTTGAACTCACAGAGATCTGCCTGCCTCTGCCTCGCCTCCCAAGGGCTGGGATTAAGGCGTGGGATACCAGACCTAGTCCTAAGGGTTTATTTAATTTCTTCTCACAAGTTGGAAGCTTAGCTGGGTGGAGTCTTGCCCTGAGATCACCGCTCCCTTTATTCCCTTTAACATTGGGCTTTTAATTTGTTTATCTCCTTAAACACAGGACTTAGCTCCACTCCACTTCCTGGTGCCCCTTTTCTGTCCAAACTATACATTTTACATTTTTCCTTGCTCAGCTTACTCCTACTCATTACAGGTCTTCATAAGAGTGGAAACTAACAACCAAGCAACAGAGTCAATAATAGGCTGTTTTGAAAAATCTCCTCTGCCAGTGCCATTAATCCAAAACTCTTCAATTTAGCCTCAGGAAGACTTTTTGGACAAGAGCAGAAAGCAGTCATATTATTCTCCATAATATCACAAGAATGGTCTCTAGGTCATATACTAATACTGTTCTCCTCTGAAACTTCTTGAGTCAGGCATCATCAGAATCTACATTGCTCTCAGCACCACTGTCTTCTCTATTCCTACTAGTACAGCCCATTCATCCCCACTTAAGATGTTCAACCACTTTCCTAATCCCAAGTCCGAAAGTCCACATTATGCCAAAAAGAAATGTGGTCAGGACTATCACAGAAATAGCCTAGCCCCTGGCACGAACTCTGTCTTAGAGTTTCTATTGCTGCAAACCGACACCATGACTATGGCAACTCTTATAAAGGAAAGTATTGAATTGGGGCTGGCTTACACTTTCAAAGGTTTAGTCCATTGTCAGAATGGTAGGAAGAATGGCAGACATGGTGCTGGAGAAGGAGCCGCAAGTTCCACATCTGGGTCAGTAGGCAGCAGGAAGAGAGAGACACTGGGCCTGGCTTGAGCTTCTGAAACTTCAAAGCCCACCCCCAGTGACACACTTCCTCCAACAAGGCCACACCTCCTAATCCTGTCAAGTAGTATCACTCCCTAATGACCAAGCATCCAAATATATGAGCCTATGGGGGCCGTTCCTATTCAAACCATCACACCAACTGCCCTTGTCTCCCTGGGCCTTCCCTCCTGCTGCTGAGTTGATTTCCCTCAGTTCTGTTGGTGATGATTCCTTCAATGATATCAGCACCAGCATTTTCAGGTCTCTGTTGACTAAGGACCAGCAAGCAGCTCTTCAGGCATCCTCCAGGTTTGGGGGACAGGTTAGGAGTGCTGAGGCATACAGACTCATGATCCATGCAACTACTGGGCTCTCAACCTCACCGGTGTGAGACAGGCGTTGTTACTACTCCAGTGTAATCCTGTTTGCTAAATTATATATGTATATATGCTGTGGGATGTTCTGTATGGCAAATGTGTTGCTAATTAGTCAATAAATAAAACACTGATTGGCCATTGGCTAGGCAGGAAGTGTAGGCGGGACAAGGAGGAGAATAAAGCTGGGAAGTGGAAGGCTGAGTCAGAGAGACACTGCCAGCCACCACGATGACAAACAGCATGTGAAGATGCCGGTAAGCCACGAGCCATGTGGCAAGGTATAGATTAATGGAAATGGATTAATTTAAGCTGTAAGAACAGTTAGCAAGAAGCCTGCCATGGCCATACAGTTTGTAACCAATATAAGTCTCTGTGTTTACTTGGTTGGGTCTGAGTGGCTGTGGGACTGGCAGGTGAGAGAGATTTGTCCTGACTGTGGGCCAGGCAGGAAAACTCTAGCTACATATATATGTATGTATAATTTAAATAATTATGTATATATGTATATATATATATATATATATTCATTTTGTGGGCTTTGTTCCTCTAGAAAACACCGACAAATCAACAGTACACAATACACAGTGGAAATTATTCACCATGGGTTCAAGATGCAGCCCTGTGTGCAACTATTAGCACTGGAAAGAATTTTTTTTTTTTTTTTTGGCCATGAGACTTCACTAAGAAATGTGATCTAAAACAACAAGAAAATCAATAGAAAGAAATTACAGATTCATAAACTCCAGAGACATTACAACTAGCAAACAACTGCAAAAATACCAAATATCTAAAGGTTTACTAGGAAAAAAATATAGTGGACGACAGTACACAGCATCTCAAGAGGTTAATGGAGTCCATGTAAAAAAGCTTAGTACAAATCCTATCACTTAAAACTGAGAAATGAAATGAAAAGTTAGCCGATGGACCTAGCAGAGTCTGGACAGCAAAGAAGAAAAAAACAATGAGTACATGAATGATACAATGAGAATTATCCAGAGTGGAGCTAGGGAGTGGGTGGAAGACACTGGAAGGGGTGGGGTGTGGGAAAGATAGACAAGCTCAACCACTAGGGGGCAGTAGTCAGAGTCTAATAAATAGAAGATTGGATTTCCAGGGGGTGATACGAGAAATACTGGAATTATTTTAAAAGTTTTTAAAGCCATAGCAGAAAAAAAAATCCAAAATTGGCCAAGATTGTCAGTTCAGAGATTAAAGAAGCTCACCATGTTACAACCAGAATAAACACAAAGAAAACAAAACCCATGTTTATCGTAGTTGAACAGCTGCTAGAAGTCAATAATTTAAAAAAAAAAATGCTAGAATTACCACTGGCTTCTCATCAGGAATGACATAAACCAGAAGCTTAATAGAAGGCATCTCTAAAATGCCAGAAGAATAAAAACAGTCATTATCAACCTAGAATTCCATATGTACTGAAAATATTCTTCGTAAATAATGACAAAATATTCACATTTTCAGATAAACAAAAGCCTAGAGACTCATTGCCAACAGGTCTAGCCAATAAGGCTATTCTCTGAATTAAGGTTAAATACAAATTATAACGTAGGACTGAGAGATGACCTAGTGGGTAAAGGCACTGGTCAACAAGCCTGGCATGATTTCAATCCCAGAACCAACAGAGTGGGAGAAAAGAATCAACTTGTAAGGTTTGTCCTTTGGCCTCCACATGTACACCAGACCATGCACAAAATAAATGTGAAAAGTTTAAATTAAATTTAAATTTTTTTAGATTATAAAATATTAATGAAAGACGCTAAAGTAGATATGATACACTCACTATTCCTGAATAAGAAAACCCAACATTATGAAGATCTTCGTTCAGTGGTAATCCATAAATGTAATGCAACCCTATCAAAGATACAGTGAGATTATTTTCTGCATATAGACACCTTAATTATAAGGTTTGCTTGGAAGCATAAACAGGAAAAAACAACCATAAAGTCCTGATAAAAGAAGAGCAAAGAGGGAATCAGCTAGTCCATGAAATATCAAGGTTTATCACAATCCTTTAAAATTTAAGTACCAAGGCCTGAGGTGTAGCACAGTGGAAGATCTCCTGCCTTCCGTATACAAGGCCCTGGATTGTACATGGAAGCACCAAAAGCACTTGATGGTATCTGCATGGTAGTAGAGACACAAAGGAGGTCTAGAAATATTCCAACGTACACAGGACAATCTGATACATGAAAAGGTGGCACACTAAGTCTGATGGAAATGGTGGCTTTTTAACAACTCATCTTCAGATAACTAGACAGCCATTGTAAAAAGAAAATAAAATGTAATTCATTCTTCCACAGTCCACCAAGATAATTTTACTAATACATTACAGACATCTGTGTGGAAAATCAACACCACATAAAAACTAAAAAAAAACTGGGTATATTCCTACATAAGCTGAGGAGGGGAGAGGATCTTCCTATGGGGTTTAAATTTCAGATGCAATAATGAGGGAGAATAACCTCTTAGACTACAAAGAATAAAAAGGAGGAGGAAACGGAAAACTCGTCTTTTAAAAAGCATAAAACTAAAGTGCAAAGGAACAAACAGAAAAAAATACAATGTAGATATTTAAATAGATAGTCTCTGTGGTGGTTTGAATATGGCCCCCATAGGCTCATACATTTGAATGCTTAGTCATTAGGGAGTGGTGCTACTTGGCAAGGATTAGAAAGTATGGCCTCGCTGGAGTGGGTGTGGCCTTGTTGGAGGAAGTGCCTCACTGAGGGTGGGCTTTGGAGTTTCAATTGCTCAAGCCAAATCCAGTGGTTTTCTCTCTTGCTGCTGCCTGCAGATCCAGATGTAAAACTCCAACACTATGTCTGCCTGTGTGCCACCGTGCTTCCTGCTGTGATGATAATGGACTAACCCGCTGAAACTTTAAGCCAGCCCCAATTAAATGGTCATGGTGTCTCTTCATAGCAATAGAACACTGAGAGTCTTCATAGTCTATAAGGATTTCTAAAAACTTCTAGAAGGGGCTGGAAAGGTAGCTCAGCTTTTACGTATACACTGTTATGTATACACTGCTCTTAACGAGGACCCAGTTTAATGATCAACATCCACTTCAGTTAGGTCACTATGGCCCTTAACTCCAGCTCCAAGGGATCCCATACCCTCTTCTAGATTCGGCAAGCAACTGTATTCACCCGTGTTCAAACACACACACACACACACACACACACACACACACACACACACACACACGTAATTTTAAAAATGTTCACAGTGGGAATTATTTCATATATATGCACATGATAAAAAAAAATCAGGACCCTGTTTCTGATTATAAAAACACAACAAATTATGGCTCATGGGTTTCAGGTTATGCTGACTACAAAGTAAGACCTTTCGAGGAAAAATAAATGAACAACAGAAACCCCACCGAGTCATCAACTGTTTCTCACTTCAGTCCCAGCAAAACCCATGAGTTTGCTTTGAACGGGCGGCAGTGAAACATGAATATTCCCAGCTTGTGGGGAGGGGAAAACTGGGCTGTTAGTAAAGTCACATGTACGTTAAACGGCCAGCCTGTGTTCTCTTAACTCTAGTTGGTGATACTCTTAACTCCCTTTTTACCTAGAAACAGTTTCCAAGACTCATTTTATAACTAGGTAAAATTGGGGCTGAACTGTTCCTCCCTTCCTGTATTGCTAAGTGGGGGTGACAGCATCTTTGACTTGCCCATTTGGGGTAGGGAAGATGCTCAGCGCTCAGTTCAGTAGTCTGTGCCCAGCAGGACTTTAGAAGCTGACTTTCAGGACATATACTTCTGCTAACCAAGAACCAACACTCCAGGAAGAACCATGAAAATAGACCCTGAATTTTTAACCAAGGACCCTAGGTGGCTCTGGGCTGACAGAAGATTAAGATGGGAGACGATAAAAAGGTGTTTTGGAGTCCAATTCGCGAGAATGAGGAGGGTTTATATGAATGAGAATTGTTGAGATCAAGGTTGGATAAAGCACAGGGACAAATAGCCAAACGAATGGAAACACATGAACTATGAACCAATGGCTGAGGGGTCACCAACTGAATCAGGCCCTCTGAGTAGGTGAGACAGTTGATTGGCTTGATCTGTTTGGGAGGCATCCAGGCAGTGGGACCGGGTCCTGTGCTCATTACATGAGTTGGCTGTTTGAAACCTGGGGCTTATGCAGGGTCGCTTGGCTCGGCCTGGGAGGAGGGGACTGGACCTACCTGGACTGAATCTACCAGATTGATCTCAGTCCGCGGGGAAGGCTTTGCCCTGGAGGAGGTGGGAATGGGGGGTGGGCTGGGGAGAAGGTGAGGGGAGCCGGAGGGGGGAGAACAAGGGAATCCGTGGCTGATATGTAGAACTGAATTGTATTGCAAAATAAAAATTAAAAAAATTTTTTAAAAAAAGGTGTTTGTGTATGGGGTCTACAAACGATGGTCTGTGGGTCAAATCGAGCCAGCTCCCAGATTTTTGTTTGTTTTTGGGTTTTTTTTTTTGTTTTTTTTTTTTGTTTTTTTTTTTTTTGGTAAATAGCTGTTTATTGGCCCACAGCCATGCGTATTCATTTCCCAGTGTGTATGGCTATATTAAAAGCTATAGCGTCTGAGATGGGCAGTTGCAATAGAAACCGGCCCACGGAGCTAAAATGGTTTTCTTTGGTCCTTTACAGAAAGAAAAAAAAAAAAAAAAAAAAAAAAAAAAAAAAAAAAAAAAAAGAAAGAAAGTAAAAAATGCCAGAGGCTGCCCTAAAGTAGAAAGAGACTTGAACTTTGCAAAACTCGGAGCGAATTTAGTTCCGTGCGCGGGTTCTGACAAATTGCTCCTCCTGCTATCATCTCGATGAGCAACAAAAGGTCAGCGGAGTCTCGGAGGTGGCTGCGATCCTAGGATGAAAGCCCAGCCATCTGCGCTGCAGGTCCGGGGAGCAAGAGTCTACCAAGGCACTAGCCACTGTGTCAGGACCCGGGATGAGCTGCCAAGCTCCTAACAAGTTGTGTCACATGGAGATTGGCCCTGGGGCATAGTAACCTTAGAACTCCGAGCACACTGGGAGAGTTATCTTCACCACTGCATCTGCTTGTGATAAACCTTGCAAAGAAATCCCATTCTCTGCAAAGCACTTTTGCTTTTAAGTCTATCCCAGAGAAAACAAATAACAAGAGCCGGAGACCTGGTAACGGTGGAAGAAGAGAACCCTGGGAAGCAGATGCCTCCGATGGGGGTGGGCTGGAGCTCAACTCTTTCTTCGAGCCCCGTGACCGCCGAGGCAGAAAAGTCCTTTTTCCTTTATATTCTCTATAGCAGCACCCAGGCTGACTCTCCTACGCACTCGGCACAGACGCTCGCTGGCCCAGGATCCCAGCGCCTCTTGACCTCTGGACACCCCTTGTCTGCTCAGAGGACCCAGGACAACTCTTCTCCTTGTGGTCCCAACCACACGTTGTCACACACTCATGGGTCTGGGTGAAGGCTGGCCTGCGGGTCCACCAGGAAGCTGCTGCCACACACTGCAACTCTGCTTCTTTGGCCCGACTCACACAGTGGCTATGCCCCTCTCCACTAAAAAGGTTCACTGGTCTGTGGTCAGTGAGCTCTGAAATTAGCCAGCAGGTGTCTGCCCTCTCATTGGCTTAGGCAGGACCTTCTGGGCATTTGCACTTAACACGACAACTTGACTTTTTCATTAATTCACAGCCACTTTTTGGACTCCCCTGCTCCAACTGCAGAAGCGCCCGGCCTCTTCGAAGCACGAATGCCCTGTCACTTTCCATTTTTCCCTGTCCTGCTATCCCACACGGAGGGGTAAACATGCTGATTTTCATTCTGCTCCATCGCACTCCTGGATGGCTTGAGGAGCTCTTGGAGTGCACTGCCCCCTTGTGGATTGCAGTGGCAATCCATGTGGGTCCTAGGCACTGGGAGCGCAAGCCAGGAACAAACCCCTGGCTGCTAAAACCGAGTCCCCAATCTCTGGTTTAGGGGGGATAACCAAGAACTACATTTCCCCTCGGACCCGTAAGTGGGAAAATGTCACTGGTATAAGGATATATAGTGAGGAACTGAAAGGTCAGATAGTAAAGGTTCTCCACTGTGGAAGGCACCTTCAGGTTTATTCTAGTGTGTGCGTGTGTGCGTGCATGCATGTGTGTGTGTGTGTGTGTGTGTGTGTGTGTGTGTGTGTGTCTTCCCTCAGCCAATCCTCACATAACAACCAGCCCACATCTCTCAGCCCCTCTGTACCATTCATCCTCAACTCTGGAGGGAGGGCCTCCTCTGCCTCACAAGCTTGAAAAAAAAAAAAAAGGAATAGATTTTTTTATTTTATTATTTATTTATTTATTTAGGTTTTTTGAGACAGGGTTTCTCTGTGTAGCTTTGCGCCTGTAGCCCAGGCTGGCCTCGAACTCATAGAGATGCGCCTGCCTCTGCCTCCCGAGTGCTGGGATTAAAGGCATGCGCCACCACCACCACCCAGCTGATAATTTTTTTTTTTTTTTTAATGAAGCCAAAATCCTACTAGTGAAAATTCTAGAGCCCGGTTCTGCCAGACAGAGCCACTTCCTGTTCCCAGCAGAGTTCTCTAGTGGGTCATTATCACGCTCCAAGCACCTGAACGTCACTCTAGTGGGCTGACCTTGCCGCCAAGCCATCCCTTCTCATCTCACGGTGACCGCCCGTTATCTATCCTTCCTCTGCCTCGCCGCTCTCTGCCATGCCTGCACATCGCCAATACAGAGTTTCTCACCGTACAAGTCCCAGCATCCCAACTTGGTTCCATCCATGGACTAAGTTATGCCCCTTCAAGTTCCTGTGCTGATGTCCTACCCGCCCCCACCCATGCACCCAATGGGATGTATTTGAAGACAGGGCTTTGAAGAGATAATTAAGGTTAAATGAGCTCTTTAGGGTGTGGCCCTAATCTGGTAGGGAGGAAATCTAAGAAAAAATAGCAGAGTTCTATCTCCCAGAGCACAGTAAGCAAAGGCATGTAGAAAGCAGCCGTCCACAAGCCTAGAAGAACGACCTCACCGAAACGCCCCTTCAAAGCGACCTGGTCTGTGAAATTTTGTCTTGTCAGGTCTACCTGCCTAAAGGACGGAGTTGCACTGTCTCTGACTTCTACCACTCAACACTCTGTTTGAGGCCGAGCCTCCACAGTGGCTTCCCTTGGAGGCTGCGGCACACCCCTTAGGACCTGAGTCTAAGTGATTTGGGGAAGGAGCATGAGGCGTGTGTTTGAAACCATCCACCTTTCCTGTCCACCCAGCCCCCGTAGGGTATTAGTTATTACCTCCCGATGCCCCTTTCACTGTGTAACAAAGGAGACCCATGTATAGAGTCAACAGCCAAAAGGAACTCTGCCCCTGCAGAGCTGCCCAGAGCCATTCCTCAGAGCCAGAACTGTACTAGCTTCCCAGTGATTGCTTTTCCTGCGTGCTTGAGCAGTGAGTGCCCAGTGCAGCTTTCTGGGCCGCTCCCTTAAGATTTCCTTTAGTCCTTCTTCCTCCTCCGCCTCACCGAGGTCAGTCCCTTTTCTCGATCTCTCCCTTTTCACCCTTACCCTTGGAAACCACTCCTGTCTCAAGCTTATTCAATATGGACTTTTCCCTCCAGATTTTTAACTTGACACGTAATCGATCAAGTGGAATCTGCCTCTTTTGTGTATTTAAACAGATAAGCAAATGAAAATAAAATTAATATCATTTCTCTGCTTCTGGATTACACCGGTTTTTTGTTTTTTTTTTTTCCCCAGATCACACCAAACGGCGCGGCTAGCCGCCATTCGCTGATGCCACAAGGGGGCAGTGCAGGCAAGCCGATCGGCTCACCCAAGGGATTATGAAGAGAGAGAGCAGAGGCTAGCAGTTTGCAGAACTTTCGCCCTGTCGCTGGGCAAGAGTGTGTCAGACAAAACGCATGGAGGAGAACGGTGGTGAATCGGTTTTCATACCTGTGAAATGATCTGTCACCCAGCAGGGGCACCTTTAAGTTCATCCTGTCTCAGAAACCCATTTGTTTTGATTGAAAATCAGGAGGCAGGGGAGATCTAGATAAATGGATCTTTGGGTTCGGAGGAGCAGAGGGACTGGAGAATTGGTTTTAAACGTACTGAGGGTGTGGTGGTCGCGTGGCAAAATAGCTATACCTAGCTGACATTAGGAGATTTGTGCCCAGAGTTCATAAGTGAAAAATGAAGGAAAAAAAAAGAAAAGAAGAGAGAGAGAGAGATGTAATAGATGTCGTAGAAGCCGCATACCTGAGAACATTCTGTGGTCACAGCCCAATAATGTATACAGGCATATGTGCCCCACTACTCTGTCTTCCTAATTCTGTTATTAGCAGGTGGCTAACAAAGGCTCACTTCAAATCAGAATCAGTAAAAGGGGAATTTAACCGACTCTCGCATCTGAAGTCTACACAGCATTAAACACTAGAAATACAGTGTCAGACATACACATTTAAACATTGGTAGTAGACATGTATTTTTGAAAGTTAAATTAGCAGGGTAAGATTTATTTTCATAATTCATTGAATCCAACATACCCCAAATTATTCTACTTTCAGCCTTGTTACTGGCTGGTTTTTGGTGTCAACCTGACACAAGCTAGAGTCATCAGAGGAAGGAGCCTCAGTTGAGGAAATGCCTCCATGAGATCCAGCTGTAAGGCCTTGTCTCAATTAGTGATCAATGGGGGAGGGCCCAGTTCATGGTCGATGGTGCCATCATCCCTGAGCTGTTGGACCTGGGTTCTCTAAGAAGGTGGGCTGAGCAAGCCATGGGGAGCAAGCCAGTAAGCAGCAACCCTCCATGACCTCTGCATCAGCTCCTGTCTCCAGGATCCTGCCTGTTTGAGTTCCTGTCCTGACGTCCTTCAGTGAGGAACAGCAATGCTGAACTGTAAGCCAAATAATCCTTTCCTCCCTGACTTGCTTTTCGGTCATGGTATTTTGTCACAGCAATAGAAACCCTAACTAAGACAAGCATATAATTAAAATGTTAAGACTGTTGAGACCTGTTTTATACTGTGTTTACACGCGGCACACAGAATATCTTAGTGTGGGCTATGCTGTGGTTTAGAGAGTCAGTTTTTCCCAACTGTCCTTCACTAAAGGTCCTGGGGCATTGCAATTGGAAGCTGGGTAGATGGTTTAGGAGGCAGAGCCTAGCAAAGTGAGTTAGGACACTGGGGATACATCCTTGGACGAGCTATTGGGAGCTAATCAGCACCTCAACCCCACCCCATGTTTCCCATGATGTGAGCAGTTTCTCTCCACCACAAGCTCTCTATCATAACATTCTACCTTGCCACAGACCCCAAAGTGATGGAGCCCACTGACTAGGCACGGAAACTCTAAGCCGAAGTAAGTTTTTCATCCTCTCAAGTCAGTGGTTCTCCACCTAAGGGTCGTGACCCCTCTGGGAGGGAGTCACATATCAGATAATACCCTGCATATTACGTATTTAAATTATGATTCATGACAGTAGCAAAATTACAGTTATGAAGTGACAACGGAAAAAATTTTATGCTTGGGGTCATCACAACATGAGGAACTGTACTAAAGAGTCACAGCATGAGGAAAACCTCATGAAAACCACTGCTTTAAGTTGATATTTTGGCACAGCAAAAAAAAAAAGCTGATTGATAGAGATCTGGTGAGACTTGGCCTAGTAGCCACGTGTGTTGGTGGCAACCTCATTGGACAGCACAGTGTTGGGGATCCTCCCTGGAACTGCCCTCTCCAAACCCTGCCCCTGAGGAAGCCCACCAGCTGCGGCTCCACCCCCAGAGGGTACTTAAGGTACAGCCCAAGACTTCTCCTCATGATTTCTCTCATGGCTTCTCCTCTTCCCCTGTGACCACCCAGGAATGCTCTGCTCAGATTAAACCTGGATTAGTAATTGCCCTGATCTGATTTGCTGCATCTGTGGATAGGCTTGATATCGGGGTACAGAAAGTTTTCACACAGATCTAACTCACCAAAACACGTGGATCCAGGGATCAAACTGTGCAGCCTGGATTCTCTCCCTTTTGTGGTTTTTTTTTTTTTTTTTCTTGTGTCTTGGGCTCATCCCTTTGAAAAGAGCAGATATAACTTCATTTGTCAAAGAACATGGCCCCCCAGGTAATCTAAATTTTATTAGGTTTAACATTCACAGTGGGGGGGGAGGGGGGACGTCAGATGGTAGCTGTAATTGGTCCTGCTGATGTCACATGATCCCCTTGAGTCACGCCCTCAGACTAGGAGAATGGAGTCAACTTCAAGCCACATTACATTCACTAGTGCTAATAAACAAAGCCCGGGCTTAGTCCCAGGTCTGCTCTGGATGTGGGAATTGAGGGAACTCGTCAGTCCCACCTGAGCCACATGATCCAAGAAAATGGTTTTCAAAGGAACAGATGCAGCAGAAGTCACATATATCCATTTATCTACCACTCCGCACAGGCCCAGGGTCAGGAGTTTAGAAGGGTCAGGAGTTTAGAAAGGTCAGTGTTAACAGCTGCCCACCCCGTCTGAGCTCAAGGACCCGTTCCTCCCTTTCGACCCACATCATCATCTTTGTGTTACAAGAGTCAAACTCCCACTGGATTTCCACTCCCAAATCTGCAAGGGCCAGGTCTCCCTGACACTGATAAGCAGCCAGCGTGAGCAATCTGACACTGTACTGCCATCAGGCCCCTTGGGTTTGACTTGGATTTGTTTGTTTTGTTTTTTCCATGCAGTCTACAGCACACATTTGCTGGAGGCTCAGGACCAGGACACTCTGACTCAGCAGTCCCATTTCACTAGAATTGCCTTTGAGGAGCGATTTCCACCTAAGAGTTTTCTCCTGATGTCAAACTCCAATAGCAATAGCATTGAAAGAGCAACCAGCAGAGAATCCAGAGTCTAAGGGTGCAGGCTCTTGAGCCATCCTGAAGCTGGGGTTCAAATCCCAGCTCTGACTCTTAGTCACTGTGATGTTGGGCAAGTCAGTGGACCTTTCTATGTCTTGATTTCAACATATTCAAGCTATGGTCCTATTTATCAGGCACGTGGTATAAACTAAATATATGAGTATTTATAAAATGCTTTGTGAGAGCCTCTAAGTTGACATTATCAAAGGGGGGATGGGGGAGGGCACAGCCATGACGACTGTCATGGAATAAGTCTTTCAGCACAGAGACCAGACCTTCTGCAAGTGTGAGGAAGCTGGGAAGCACAAGTCTGCACAGGGAGGCACGGTGGATGAAAGGACCACAAAGGAGAACTGACTGAGAAGGACTTCCTCCATGTCTGCTGGCAGCTGGGAGTGATGGCTGAGAAGAGCATCCAGCGGCGAAGAGGGGCAAAGTGGTCCAAGGCAGAAAGCGAGGAAAACGGAACTCGCAGCAGTCCCTCATAGTTTAACCCACTCACGAAAGAAGCTGAAGTCTTCACAGAGATGTGCATGTGCCTGGTGCAAGATTCGAAGAGGTTGATGAGGGTATAGTGAAGACAGGACAGATGGTGTGGTAACCACTGGACTCCCCCCAAATCAAAGCAGATAAACAGGCATAACGATACCTGGAACCCCAGCACTCAGGAAGCTGAGACATAAGGACTGTGAGTTTGAGGTCAGCTTGAGCTACATGGTGTACCTGTCTTTAACAACAACAACAACAACAAAATAGAAAGCAACCAACAGGCAACCAACAACAGCATACACCGCGGTGGCCCCCAAAGTTCCACACACCAGCTTTCTGAGCACAAAGAGTTGTGTTGTTTTAACTAGAACCACAGCATAAATATAGAATCCTGAAAGAAATTGTCATAGTTGAAAACCATCCTCAGTATTATTATTGCTACCACCATTGTGTGTGTGGTTTTTTTTTTGCAGATATTATTTATTGCTAATATTACAAACACTTAGCCAAGTTGCCTAAAGTCAAGTAGGTATTGTGAGACACAGGGGGCTGCTGCTAAGTTGGGTTCCCTGACTTACCCCATTCTGGGGCACCCCATTCTGCTAATCCCCTCCTGTGCCACATGATGGCAGCATATCGAACAGTGTGAGCGCTCAACAATATTCACTAACATGAGTTTGTGTCTATTAAACAAGAATTGGCATTCTGTGGTTCTCACCACTAGGTACTATTGTAAGCCACAATTTGAAAACAGGCTAAATAAAGCTATGGTTACAATATAATGAAATATTCCTTAGCTATAAAAATATTTGAAGTAGTAATTCCATGAAATATTTATGTAGTATTATAATAATCAAGATGCCACTTGTCTCTAGAGCCTAATTTTAGTGCTCTTTAAATTGGTATAGTTTTCTGGGGTCATTCTAAATAGATAGAGTGCTTCAGTGTGCCTAATATTTCTTTTACATTTTATTTATTTATTTATTTATTTATTTATTTATTTATTTATTTATTTATTTATTCCACATCCTGGCCTCAGTTTCCCCTCCCTCTGCTCCTCTCAGTCCCTCCCCACAACTTTCCCTCCTGTTCCCACCCCCCCAATCCACTCCTCCTCCATTTCCATTTAGGAAAGGCAGGTATCCCATGAGTATCAATAAAACATGTGTCTAATATTTCTATGCTGCAATTTATTGCAGGGAGCATATGAGAAAGAGCCTAAGATGCAGACAGTCTGAGAGTCCTAGGTAATCTTGAGTTAATCATATGTTCATCTAATTCTTTACACATTTATTGGCAATAAATACTATGTTCTCAGTGCTCAACATGAAAATGTGGCCCCAACCAATCAGGAGGAGGCAAACAGCTCACCAAATGAGCATACCCACATTGCAGATGATGAACATGGGATGCGCTATGGGATGAGATGGGAGGGGAGAAAGTCCTGTCGTTTCCCCAAGCTGAGATTAAGAATGTATTCACCTCAAGAGGTCAAGGGGGGAAGGAAGAACTCTCCTGATGGGAGACCTGGGGCACAGGCAGGGCGTAAATGCTTGGCCATGCAGAAGGTCCTGTTTGATTGGAACAAAGGGTAGGGTGGGGGCAGGATTGAGCAGTGAGGCTAGAAAACAGAGCATAGGTGAAATCATGGAGGGCTTCTTGGGCATGTCAAGAAGCCTAGACTCTTTGTGTCGCAGATTCTTAACACAGGTCGTGCAGTTCTAAAAGTTGCAGTGTCCACCATACCCCCAGTAACACTGATTAGTTGGCCTTTGGTGAGAGCCACTACTTTTGGGTTTTTTTTTGTTTTGTTTTTTTTGTTTTTTTTTTTTTTTTTTTTTTTTTTTGCCCAACCTCTTTCTGTAGGCAAGAAGGGGTAATTAGAAAGTGCAATACACAACGGTGTAATAACATATCTTCTTCAATCAGTGCGTGGGGAGCGCGGTCTGAATGGGAGAGCTTACTGGCAGGGAGAGCAGTTCAAGAGCACATAGAGATGGTCCAGGTGAAGAGGCAAAGGCAAAAGCTGAAAGGAAAGCCGCTGGGCTGGGGAAAGGAGGCTACTGAAAGGTCAGGTGCACAGCGGGGGTCTGTATGTCGGCAGTGTTGGTAAATAAGCAGGTGAAGTAAAAAGACAGATTTCTGTACTAACAGAATCCCAGTGGGTGGATAATAATGCTCCATCCTCCACTTCTCCACCCTCTCCATATTCCAGGAGATGGCTCTTCTAAGCAGTTTCTCCTGGATCCACACTAGTGTCTGGGCACAGGAAGGGGGACATGGAGTTGGAGAAGATCTAAGAGTAACTGCCTGTCCCATGCCTTGTGGATGCAAAGCAGGAGGAAGTAGAGGATGTATGGACCATCTAGCACAGGGCAGGCCCTCCAGTAGTCGTCATTCCCTTTTCACGCAAGGGAAGACTGAAGCCAAACCCTCCCTGCTTGCTCCCTTCCCCTCTCATAAACATATTCATAAGCGCTCTAGTGAAAGATTAATATGGCAGGTTTGCACTTTCTTTTTCGGACAAGATAGAGGAATTTTTCTTCCTTGCGTAGGATAATTAAAGTCAGAGCTGGGTGAAAGATTTCCCCCTTTGGGCTGTGTTCCATTAACTGAGAAGAAACTCTCTCAGCCTGCTAATCTTTCCTGAAATTTAGCTTTCTTTTCATCCTTTATTCAAATGGAGGGTAGTGGTAAGTGCTAACAGCAACACATCTGAAGATTCCTTGGACCCATCTAAAAGTTAATTCCTCTTCAGTGCCTTGCAAGGAACTAAAAACACTAGGCTTTATAGAAAGGAAAAAGGCTGCAGAGGCCTCCATTAAAGCTGTTCTTTTTCTAAAACTGCAGTCACAGATCAAGGCGTTGTTAATGAGTTTTCTTCCATTGGCTTCTGGAGCAAGGCTGGGGCTTGAGATGCCCTCATGACTTCTGGGCTAACAAAGGGGGCTTTCAGCTCCCTACTTCAGAAGAGCCTTGTGAAGTAGCCAGATGGGAGAACCAGCCTTCCCTCTTGTTAGGAAGGGTGAGCATAGAGCCAAATTGTTCCCAGCCACATCTAAATCTTAAGCTGATCAGAACTGCATCTTTCCCTCTTCTGGAAGCACACATAGCAGCGAGCACTGGACTGCAACAGGAAAGGGCCACACTGTCTACATCGGAATCTGCACCCTACCTCTGTCTCCACTAGTTTAACTGAAACTCGTGAACCTGTGCCCTCATCTATAAAGGGGAATCACAGCACCTTCCACGGGGTTAGTAGAGGGACTTCATAGACAGAAAGTTCTTTGAACAGTGCCCCAGTACACAGATCCTGGTCACTACACAGGATTCTAAGACGAAAGCTTCTGGCTAGATCAATACAAAGAGCTCTGCTCTATAAAACCATCTGTAAAACCTGGATCACAGGCCAAGGAGAACATCGACATAGACAGCTAATGCCAACAAAGGTTGACTTGTTTACGTTTAGCTCATTCCCTACACAAGCAATCTACGAAATATTCAAACCTGCATCTTCAGCTTCTCTCAGTTTCAAGGAACCTGACCTTACCTGGACCACACTGGACCATACTGGACCATATTGGCAACACTTGGCAGGAGTTGAGAAGCTACTGAATTCTTGAAAGGAAGCATACTCCCTACAGCCCAGTTCTCTTACTTAACCTCTCTAGGTCTTGGAGGCTGTGATCTTGATAGCAGAAGGACAGAGGCTCAGAAAGTCAGTTTACTGCTACATCTTTATAAAGGAACGGCACTGGCCAAGTGTGGCTGTAATCCCAGCACTCAGGAGGCTAAGGCAGAAGCATTTTGAATTCAAGGCCAGCCTGAGATACATAGGGAGACTCTTTCTCAGACAAACAAAATATATCAGTTCTGTGAAGTTGGCGAGGAGCCCTAGACCTTGACTTCTGACTTACTGGGGTATGGAGAAGTGGAAAGATTCCAGGCTGGTTGTATGAGACTAGAGATTGTTTTCTCTAATAAAATTCAAACATATAAGGTACACCAATTACAGCTACGGCAGTCACATCTCCTGTTGATCATAGCTAGGCTACAGAGTGGAAAGTCTGACTTCCAATGAGGAATATTCCTCTGTGTCGGTGACTAAAGAGCAAATTAAAAATGGGTTTGGCCAGTGAGATAGCTCTGCCTGGTGAAGGTGCTTGCCAAGAAGCCTGACGGCCCAAGTCAGATTCCCAGACCCCACCTGGCGGGAGAGAGAATGAATTGCCAATTGATCATTTGTTCAATTGATCAATTGACCAAAGGTTCTCTGATCACACCCACCCACCCCCCTACCTCTGGGCACAATAAGTGAAATAAGGCTTT
Source organism: Peromyscus eremicus (assembly GCF_949786415.1). Classification (NCBI taxonomy): domain Eukaryota; kingdom Metazoa; phylum Chordata; class Mammalia; order Rodentia; family Cricetidae; genus Peromyscus; species Peromyscus eremicus. Next base: position 55,533,858 of record NC_081428.1, read on the forward strand.
TAATGAGTGCAAGGCAACAAGAGTTTTGTTCAGAAATGCAGCAATGGCTTCTCTGCCTTTCTTGTACGATCGAGTGCCCAAGGGTAGCAAGGTGGAAAATAGAGGCAAGCGTAAGACTGGATCAGATTTCTAGGATCTCTCCAGAAGAAGACAGATCAGGCCAGGTTCTGTTACATGAATAAGAGCCAAGGCTTGCTCTGGTGAGAAGAGACATGGAGAGAGTGTTGGGAGAGTTCCCAAAAGTACATCCAAGAACAAACATGATCTTCACTGTCATTGAGAAGAAGGGAGGATGCCTGAGGTTCACTCAGATGGGCCTAGCTGGCTGGGACCATCCCAGGCAAGAAGAAAACCAGCGGAGGTCCTTGGGCCGGGCTTGTGGGCACCCTCATTTTAAGGAAATAAGGGGCGGAGACTTGGGAGAGAGAGAGAATCGGAATAGTTGATACGCCATGGAAAGACACATAAAGGAAGAAAGTAGATGAAGAGGGTTGGGCAGACATTGGAGGCCGGCTTGCCACCTGGGTCTATGGTGACAGCGGTAAGGAGTGGACTGAGGAGGGAGCTCTGCTTCCCACCCGGGACCATTGCGATGTCCAGATCAGGCTGTTACTAAGCGCCATGTGTGGGTCTCAGGTACTACAGCAGCCAAGGTCTGTGTTAATATCCACGTCTCCTGTTGCTGCTTGAGTGGCATGCTGACTCCAGTGGGCTGGGCCGCCTCCTGGGTCCAAGTACTGGTCCATGAGCCATGCTGCCACTGAGGCCGTACTGATTTAGGTGGACTTTGCCGTCACCTGGGGACATGGTGACAAACAGGCCTAGGCTGCTGCCCATGGTCCTACCGAAGCTGAAGTCTATGTTGATGCCCATGTCCCCACGGTGCCACCAAAGCTTGGAGTCTGGGCCACGTCCTATGGCCTTGTTGGTGTCCAGGGGCCATGCTGCCATCAGAGCCATCCTGATCTGAGTGCCTGGAACTACCACTCAGAGCAAGGATGTCGACCAGGCTAAGCTGCTGCATGAGGCCATGTCTGAGTCTGTGGCCAACTGCAGCTGGGGTCTATGTTGAATTCTGTTGCACAGGTTGCCACCAGGGCCCATACAGAGGCCAGGGATCTGGACCAGAACCTACAGTTTGGGTGGAGTCAGGGGGGCCACGCCTCAGCAGGGGCCATACAGATATGGGTAGCCTGGGCTACCACCCGGGGCCAGGGTGTCATCCAGGCCCAGGCTGCCGCCAAGGGCAGTGACCCTATAGTAAGGGCCAGGGTCTGGATTGACATATGTGGCCCCGGTTACCACAGAGCACCATGAAGAAGCCCGAGGTCAAACCAGCTACCTGAGTCCGAGTTGGCGTCTGAGGACCAGGATGCATCCATGTCTGAGTGGCCTGCACTGCTACTCAATGACATGATGATGTCTGGGCCTGAGCTGGAGCTGAGGGCCATGTCAGGGTTCATGGCCTCACTGCAGCCAAGGTCTGTGCCTATTTCCGATGCTCCTGTTGCCATCGAAGGTGGTGCAGACACCCAAGATCAAGGGCCAAGTTAGTGTCTTGGGGCCATGTGGCCACTGGGAGCAGTGGGGAAGTCCAGACCCAGCTGCTGCTAAGGACCATGTTGCGGTTCATGGTCCTACTGCGGCTGGGGGTCTGACCTGAGGTCCAGGTCCTGCATTGCCACTAATGGTCATGCAGAGGCCCAGGGTTGGGCCTGCAACCTGAGGCCTTGGTGATGTCTGGCAACCACACAGCTGCTGAAAACATTCCCTCCTGGGTGGCCATTCCTTCCACCCAGAGCCAGGATGTCGTCCGGGCCTAAGCTGCTGCCAGGGGCCATGTCTGGGTCCACAGTCCAGCCACAGCTGGGGTCTGTATTGGTGTCTGTGGCCAGTGTCACCTCAGAAGACCTTAGGAATCATGTGAGATGAAATCAGAGGTCTGTACTGAGCCAGTCCTGCCCATCACTGCCCTGGGAAAGCTGGCCCAGTGTCTCCTGGGCCACTGTAGCAAGAGAGCTGGCCCCTGCACTTGGGAGAGAGGGCCCCCACCCCTCACTGCAGGTGAGGATGAACCTACCCCGAGGGCATGCATGTAGGGGAGCTGACTCTGACCACACTTGAGGCAGGTGGCCCCAGTGGCTCCATCTGACCTGCCTGGACAACACCCAGGCCCACAACTGGGCCTTGGGTTGACCCACCCTGGCATCTACCCCATCTAGGTCCTGCTGGAGCTCATGAAGGGACTGGTCCAGCAGAACAAAACCCGAAAGATCTCCAAGACACAGGATACCCCAAAAGAGCTCTGGTGAGGATCCAATGAGGATGGTGTAACAAAAACCAGAGGCCTTGAACCAGACCAATGACTCATTACAATGAATGGTTGCCAGTCAAGCTGATAGGACAAAGAGGTATACTCTATAACACACCAAAGCCTCCAATGCCATCAGGACAGATAAAGAGGTGATGGAGAGAAGAAGCAGCAGAGATTTTTCTGTTTCTGGTGTGGTGCTTGTTCTGTTATGGTTTATTGGTTTGTTGTTGTTGTTGTTGTTGTTGTTATTGCCGTTATTGTTGTTTGCTTGCTTGCTCGAATTGTTTGGTTTCTTTTGTTGGGGAGATACAACAGGGATGGGAAGATATGAGGGACCAGAAGGTGAACAGAATTGGGGAACATGATGTGAAACCCCCAAAGACTCAATAAGTTTAAAAAAGAAAGAGAGAGAGGAAGAAGAAGAAGAAGAAGAAGAAGAAGAAGAAGAAGAAGGAGGAGGAGGAGGAGGAGGAGGAGGAGGAGGAGGAGAAGAAAGAAAGAAAGAAAGAAAGAAAGAAAGAAAGAAAGAAAGAAAGAAAGAAAGAAAGAAAGAAAAGGGAGGAAAGGCAGATCTAATAGTTAAGAAAGTGAATTAAGTAACAGCCACTGCCTTATGTGTTACAAAACAGCTATGCCTCATACTTACGATGTGTATAATTCAACTGATCTCATACACCAGAATTCAGACCATGAATGAACAATAGAATGCTTAGGTGGATAGTCCTATTTTAAATAAAACTCACCTGTAGTTAATTAGTTGCTATTTTTAAAAAATGACCATAAAGTTCAGAAAATAAATGTTTTCAGTTTCTAAAGCTATTATCGAACTTAGTAATGTCTCATCATTTTCAAAGACAGAGAAAGGCATTTCAAAACCTTATAGATCTGGTTATGTTGAGGCCTGTTAGTTAGGACTTCTATGGCAGTGAAGAGACACCATGACCACAGAAACTCTTATAAAGGAAAGCATTTAATTGGGGCTGGCTTACAGTTCAGAGGTTCTATCCATTGTCATCCTGGTGGCAAGCATGGCATCACACAGACAGACATGGTGCTGGAGAGGTGGCTGAGAGGTCTACATCTGGGTAAAGAGAGTGAGCCACTAGGCCTGGCTGCCCACCTCGAGAACACACTTCCTCCAACAAAGCCACACCTACTCCAACAAGGCCACACCTCCTAATAGTGCTACTCCCTGAGACTATGGGGGCCATTCTCATTCAAACCACCACAAGGTCCTAGGGAAAACTCTCCCTCTGTCTCAGAATCAAGTAAGACTTGCCTTTGTTCCTATTAGTTCCTATTGTTCATGCGTTCCTATGGGCAATACATAAGAAAGTAAATCTACTTTATGATTTTGGTTTGGGATATGGCAATTTAACTAGAATTCCCTCTGTCTAAAATGTTGCCTTTTACTTGCAGAAAGGCATTTTAGTGTGGTTTATGTATAATATCGAATAAAGAATATTTAGCATGTGGTGCATTTTATGATCTATAAGTTTACATGCTTTCAAAAATTTCCCTGAGAGATTTAATAGAAAGCTACTCCTTATTTTCGGGTTAGTTACTGCTGAAGCCGGGCTACATTATTCCTTTAAGGTTGGCTTTCAACACAACAGTGGGACTCTTGCAGGTGTGGCTGGTAATGGTGGGTTTTGCCAGCTTACTAAGTAGAAGGATTAAAAGAGAGAGGACCAAAAGAGTTAAAAAATACAATTTTAGAGATAAATACAAAACTAGGCCATTTTACAGCCTGTGAAATAGAGATCATACCCTCATTATCTAGCTTCAGAGAGTCTGAAGAGCTTGCTATCTGGGAGTGGGGATTGATGGAATTGGAGTTGATGCTTGGGTCCAGGGTGAGGCAGAGCCTCCTTCCAGGGAGCATTCTCTTCCCCACTTACTACATGCATTCAGAGACCTTTTTCCCCTTAAAACTCCCTGGCTAGGTGAACTTGCAAATTCGCCCTCCTGAGGATCTATTTCTGACTACAGTTCTGTGGCTACAGCTCTCTGCAGAGCTAAAGATGGCGAGGGGCTTTAGTGTTTTATGTAAATTGCAGATGCCCTGAGACACTGATGAGAAGGAATTAAAAGGCTGTGAGGCTCCCTAATGTGTAGAAACTTAAAAAGGCAGACTCAAAACGCTTGACTGCGTGGAAAAAAATCACTCTAATGGTCTAGTTGGAGATGGAAATTTTCTTCAATAATTTTTTTTTAAGTGGGCGAAGAATGAGTAGAATACACCAGGGTTCTGCCTGTGCCATGCCTTTAATGTTAGCTTTCTTAAAGGAGGGATTGCTTCTGATGTCAGAGGGCCATACCCCTGGCTTCATAACCTACAAAGTTTGTGAGTTTGACTTGAGCCAACTTAAGCCTATTTCCTCATATGTACAGTTAGCATAATATTGAATTTGGATGCCATAAGGATTAAATGTTTTGCACACAGTGATGGATATGCCTTCTGGCATCTAGTGGGTTCTATGTAAATATCAATGTTCTCCTACCCTCCTACTCTCCTTGGTGATTTAAATTAGTAGTGATCAGAATATGAATGTGTTATTTTGGAATAAAATGTGAAGGGAAAAAATGGTAACAAGGGACTATTTGGGCAGACAGATAATAATTACCAAGTCCTCTCCCTTCTTAACAGAGTCCCAGAGTGCTCTTTTATATGCAATAGCAGTCAAACAGTACCTCTGGCCAGAAGGGTTGGAATGCTGAATAGGCGTAAATGATTTGGCTATTGCCCGGGAGTTTAGTTTCTCAGCGATTACCAACAATAAAGAATGCCCAGTGTTTTCCATGGCCATTCACCAAGCTCTTCATTTTGTATGCATTATTTTACTTAGTCCACACAGCCTCAAAGGTACCTACTGTTGCCTGTATTTGTAAGTGGAATTAAGTGGTGAAGAAGTGTGCAGCCTGGCCACTCTGCTTGGAAAGCCTTGAAGCTCTGATAATAGCTAGGGAGCTAGCTCTTGAGAACTTTGTAACTTGTCCAATGCAACAGGCCGCTGGGACCCAATAGAATATAAATAAATGCAAGTGTTATTTTTTTCCCTAAGCTTCCCATGCAAAAAACAGTATCTCTTGAACTTGGGGAGCAACTGATGAATGGACAGAAATGTGAACTTACGAGCCATTACTACAGGGAAATGACCTGCCCTAGCCTTGCCACCTGACACAGTTACTGATACCAAGCAAACCCAGGGTTCAATGTGCAACTGGCACTTTAACTTTGCCTGATGATTATCTCCTGTGCCACGGTCTTCTGATGAAGTCAGGATGCTGTGCCCTGCCTTTACCTAGCCCAGAGCAGGAATACCTCCTTGAAAAGGGAGATGAGGAAATGCTGTAGTCAAATACACACAGAAGCTACAGGTCGCTTTGCTCTGCATTGCATTTTGCATCTTGACTTTTCTGAGAAGCAGAGGACTATGTGACCTAAGCTAAAGGCAGTGTCCAAAAGAGTGCTATTAGAAGGTAAAACCAGGAGGATCCCAGAGCTTTCCATTTAGGGATTTTTCAGTCTGGTAGGAAAAAACCATCTGGCAGCTTACTAGTTTATGCAAATTGTTTCACTGTTCGCCTTAGTTTTGTAAAACTTGAGTGATGACATTTTCAGGTAGGAATCTGAAAAGATTAAATGAGTTAGTACCTAACACACACTTTTTTTACAAGATTTATTTATTTATTTTGTATACAGTGTTCTGCCTGCATGTATTCCTGCAGGCCAGATGAGGGCATCAAATCCCATTATAGATGGTTGTGAGCCATCATGTGGATGCTGGGAATTGAATTCAGGACCTCTGGAAGAACAGTCAGTGCTTTTCTTAACTGCTGAGCCATCTCTCCAGTCCACCTAACACACATTTTTAAAAAATGATATATACTATTTTTAAGTAAAACACTTCACAATTGTTTAACATAGGATTCTTTCAAACCATTGCATCCAGTATGTTATCCCTACAGCTTTCCCAAAGAGTACTGATGCTCTAATGCTACATCAAAGGCCATCAAGGGAACTGGCACCATCATTGGGCACCTGTGTAAACAATTCTGATGTGGCCTTGCTTTGAAATTTTTCTCATTGTCAACTGCTATCTTTAACACAGGTTAAGACATTTATGATATATTTTCATTTTCGCAAATTTAGCACATCCTTCAACTACTTTCTCTGAATTAAGCAATATGCTAAGTGTCGTGGCCATAACTAAGATCTGGAGCCTGCCTCATCTCCTCCAACATCTGCCTGTATACTGTCTTACTGTAACTGTTTGCTGGCAGGTCTGTCACCCCCCTGGTAATATGAACTCCTTGGGGACAAAGATTACAGATAATTCTCCAGTTTTGTCTCCTAGCATGGTGTTTCTTTCAGAAGAGTTAAGAGACAAAAAAATCTTTGCAGAATAACTCAACCTACAGTTCAATAGGCAATCCATCATGTACCCAAAAGACAGGGATGTAATAGAAACTGTGGCAATTCCCTCAGAGGTGTCACGTGCTAGAGACCATGAGTGGCAGCAGTCACTTCTCCATTGCTGGAAAAGCCAGGACTCACAGAGGACACATTATGTGGATTTGACTTGTAGCACGGGAACATTGAGGTGGTGATGACGACTGGGAGGTACAGGAAAAGGGGAAGGCAAGCAGGGCAAGGAAAAAGGGGGAGGGAAACAACTATGGGAGAAGTCAGTTCCAAGGAGGTGAAGATGTTTTCATTGAGAGAATTGGAAGCTCAAAGTGGAAAGCCACCATTTATGGAGGGAACTGAGTGAGTCCAGCCAGGAGTAAGATGTTTACTTAATGTACATATCTTAAAACTTCCAGATAAAATCCTATCAGACCTGTGCAACTGATGCTTACTTTGTAGCAATGATCTCGAAGTTTTGGCTCCAGCAAAGATGGAGTAGCTCCATGGTGGACTCCATTGTAAGATAGTCTTCTCACAATTAAGGAGAAAAAAAAAATCAACAAACAACAACAAAAATTCTGGACACCACACAACAAGCAATCACAGAAAGGCCCTAACAATGAAAGCAAGTGGGTTTACTGGGACCCTGGGATTCTCCCACTGGGAAGCTGAGCTCTCACTCAGGATCAACGTAGCAGGAAAAGGTAGTACCATGCAGGATTGCTGATATACCACTTCTCTCTTCCCCTTATTTCAGCCTACAATAAGCATCCATTCCCACCTAATGTCAACAAGCCTAAATGGGGTGAGACTCCACCTCTTCCCCTTCTCTCTGTCTCTCTGATGTCAGCAGAGAAGCTTGGAACTGAGTTTACAGACCAACCCTTTAGCAACAAGTGGTATTCTGGGTGTCACCACAGCACAGCTGATTTCACACTAGGAGGCAACATGGTGTAACCTGGTACTGCACTTCTACCAAAACGGTGCATGCAGGAGCTAAGGTGAGGAGCTCTCCTTCACTCTACTCCTTCACAGAAGGCAGTGTAAAGATGACTTTTGACAGGGAACTACCAGTGAGGCCCAGAGCAAAACTAAATATATACCCACCTGACTCTAATGTCATACCTTATGAAGGGGTAATTGTGTGTCATAAAAATAATAATTTGAGCAACTGGTAGATGGCTCAGTAGTCAAGAGGACATATTAGTCTTTCAGAGGACCTGAGTTTGGCTCTCAGTATTCACTTTGGGTAGCTCACAACTGCCTGTGACTCTAACTCCAGGGGAACTGGTGCCCTCTTCTGGACTCCATGGGTACTTTAACTCACTTGCACATATTCCCACACACATACATATTTTTTAAAATAAAAGTAAATTTGAAAAATAATTTGAGAGAATACAGAGTTTCATAATACTCAAAATGTCTAAGTGAAAATAGTGACTTACTCATTACACAACATCCTAAGAACCAGGAAAATTATAGCTCAAATGTGAAAAGACAGTACATGTCAACACTAAGATAAATTCAATGCTAGAAATATCTGAAAAAAAAAAACCTTTAAAAACAGTTTTTTAAAAAAAGGCTTCAAGAGGCAATTATCAATTTTCTTAAAAACAATTTAAAAATTAAAAAATCTTAGGAAAGAAATAGGAATGAAGGAATGATGCATGTCATGCCATGGATGAACCTAAAAATCACTGCAAGTAAAATAAGCTATCTACACACAAAACCCACAAATTATGTGCAATATACCACTTATAGGAAATTCCAGAAGAAAAATGTCTATAAAAATAGACTATATTTACTGATTGTCTGGGGCCAAAGATGAAGTAAAATAAGGGTGACTATCAGTGTATGCTTCTCTTCAGAATAATAAAAATCTAAAATTACACAATGTGGTGTTTATTCAATTTCAAAAGCATACCAAAACTCATGTGCAGTTAAGATGAGTGTACTTCGAGCCTGTAAACTGTATCTCAGGACACTTGAATCTGTATTACCAGAAATTTGTTTTAAAAAAGAAATTAAACTAAAAAAAATATACAGTAGCTGAAAGAAAAGTTTGCTGGAGAATCTCAATACTGGAGAAGTGGCAGGACAGCAAATAGAAATAAACTAGAAGACAGAGCAATAAAGCTTACACAGACAGGAAGACCCAACAGGGATGACCACAGTGCTCTTCCATCAGAGTTCCAGGAAGATACATATGAGTCGAGAATGATCCTGAGAGTCAAGGGCTGAATACTTCCTACACTTTTTCAGGTGTCAGTTGTCAATACAACATCCAATGGGGATTGAACAGGAGACAAAGACATTTTAGACAAATAAAAACTAATAAGAATTTGCTGATACTTTAAGATCTACCCTGAAGACTAGCTAAGGGAGTTTTTCCAAGAAATGAAATTATTTTTAAAAGTGTCTCGGACCATGAAAGGAAGGAATTAAAAAAAAAAAAGCAAAAGCATGAGTATGTACAATGACTTTTCTCTTTTCCTGAGTTTTATAAATCTTTAAAAATATTTTCATTACTGAAAACAGAAGTATACAACAACTTATACCCAAAAGGAGATAACTAGATATAAATAGAATAGTTTCTATAATCAAATTGCCAAAATGTTGGTATAGACTGTGGTATGTTTTACATGTAACATTTAACATCTAAAGCAAGAAAATTATACAAAGCATTATACAGGAAGCACTATAAATAAGTCAAGACAAAATACTTTTTAAAAAGTGTAAGGAAAAAATAAGGAGGGGAAAACAATTATGAGAAACTGGGGATCTGGGTGATACTTAAAATAAAACTAGCAATTCTGAGTCCAAATGTCAATAATTACCTTAAATGTCAGTGTTCAAAGTGCAGCAATTAGTAGATACTAACAGGGTAGACATGAAATGTTGTCACACAGTATGCTGCCTACAAGAAACTCATTTAAAATATGGTAGTGTGGAAATGCTGAGAATGAGAAGGTGAAGAATACATTATCACCCAACTTCAGTAATGTCAAAGTTGGTAAATTAGCATCAGATAAAATAGACTTCAGTGCACTTATTAATAGAAATGGCAACATTATATGATAATGAAAGAGTCAATCTGCCAGAAAGACACACACACACACACACACACACACACACACCATTCTCAAGGTACACAAATCAAAAACTGAAAACATAAAGAACAAATCTAAAATTATGAATTGGGGTTCAGCTCCCCAGTTCCAGCAGTTGAATTACTAGATAGAAAAGTGTTAAAGACATGACATCATCTAACACAGCTCTCTAAGATGATGTATTTAGCACCCAAGGAAAAGTCAGCCTGATAGCAACAGAATAAATACTTTAAGAGCTCACAAAACACGGACTAACACAGACCTACTCTCAGAACAGCCATGAAACACACTTCAACAAATTTAAAAGAATAAAAGTACAGTGTGCTTTCTTATTACAGTTACATCAACCTAAACAGGTAGGGAACCAAACTAAGCACCAATCTGGCCCAAGAGGAAGCTTCATACAAAAAATTTTTAAACACCTACAACTGGATGGAAACTAAATACAACATGTCAAAATATGTGGAGTGCAGTGAAAACAGTTCTGAGGGGGAATTATAGCTGTAGATATATACATTAGACGACAACAAAAGTTTCACATCAATAAAGTATTTCCTCACTCCCAAAACAATAATGAAAATGAGATCAACATAAATTTGATATAATCTGAAGGGAATAAATAACAAAGACAGGCCAATTAATTAAAACACCATTCCTTTGGAAAAAAAAATGTCAGAAAACCCAACAAATTCCTAGTAAGACAAACAAAAAGTGAAATGTAGAAGATTCGGTAACCAAAGTCAGGAATGGAACAGGGACATCACTTCAGATCCTGCTCTAATCAGAGACAATAAAAAAATGAGGAAAACAACATTTTTATTTTACTGAAAATAGATTTTTATACAATATATTCTGATTAAGATTTCCCCTCCCTCTACTCCTCCCAGTCCCTTCCCACCTCTCCTCCCATCTGAATCCACCCCTTTTCTGTCTTTCATTAGAAAACAAACAGGCTTCTAAAGGACAATAATAAGGTAAAATAAAATAAAAGATTTAAAAAAAAACAAATTGGAATATGACAAAACCAAGCAAGTAAAAAAATGCATATAGATTCAGACACACACGAGTTTACATACAGAGGAATCTCATAAAAACCCAAAACTGGAAGCCATAATATAAAGGACTTATAAGGTAGAAAACAAATGCCCTGATTTAACATATGGCAAAAAAAAAAAAAAATCCTCCAAAGCTGCTGTTGAGTTTGTTTTGTGTTGACTGTCTACTACTGGGCATGGGCTCTGCCCTTAAGAATAAGTACTGCACCCGGTAGAACCCTATTATAGTTGAAATTTGTTCTGTGCCAGATTCCGTGAAGGAAATTAAAAAGCAACCTACGGATCAGAGAAACTCTGCAAATATCAACAAAAACCTTTCCTAAACAATACACAGAGAACTCCCCAGAGCCAATAGTAAAGACAACAAAAAGCACCCCCAAAACAGGCAGAATACAGGAACAGACATTTCTCTGGAGATGATATAGGGATGACAAGCACATGGAAATATATTCACCTTCAGGATCATTAACCACTGAAGCTTGCAAAATAAAATCACGGAACCACTGTGAGATATCACTAAATACCTACCAACATGGCTAACATTAAAAGTGTCCATAATGCCCAGACGTGTAGTAGATACAGAGAAACTGGATTACCCATTTTGCTAGAAGAAACGTGTAACTGTTTAGTTACTCTGGAAGAATATGTATGCATTCTTTTTTCAAAACCAAGCATTTGCTTACCACACGCAAGCCAGAAATTGCACTCGCCATTTTCTAAAACATAGGTTCACATGAAAACCTGTACATAAATATTTGCAGATTTATTCATGATAGACAAAAGTGGAAACCACCAAAATTTCTTCCCCATCTTTCAGTGGATAAGTGGTTAAATGAGCTGGGGTATATTCATATCATAGAATGCTACTCAGTAAAAAAATGAAACAATTTTCTCATATATGCAACAACCAACAACATGGATGGTTCTCAAGTTAATGATCTTGAGAAAAAGCTAATTCTTAAAAGTTGCATACTTTATTCCACTTATACACCATTCTCAAAATGACAAAATGGCAGATATGGGGCGCAGGGCAGTAGTTTTCCAAGTACCAGGGGCCTGCAAAAAGGGAGATGATTATGACTATGAAAGAGTAGCACACGAAATATGATATCTCAGCTGTTGTGATGGTCAAATGAATCTACAGTACACAGACAAAGTTGTATATAACTAAAGCCAGGTATGATGGGGCATGCCTGTAATCCCAACACTTGACACTCAGATACAGAAAGTCTACAACTTCAAGACCAGCCTGGACTATACAGTGAGACCCTGCCTCACAAATTAAAAGTACATTAATATATAACCACAACTGAATGAAAATGCAGGATCTGAATTCTGAATAAAATTAATGAGTTTATTAATATTCATTTGTGATATATCATAGCTATTCAAAATGTCTCTGGGCAGAGAAATTAAGTTAAAGGGATTGGTGGTTTTTATGTTTCTTACATCTGCCTATAAATACACTATTGTTATCTTAATAGAAAAATTGGAAAACAAAGTCTCATATTTTAGAAAAATGTGTTCTAACATATATCAGAAATTACATTCAATCATGCCCCTAATTTGATTTAGCTCAGAAATCCTCAGTCATTTATGTATGCAGTGCTCACAGATCTCACTGTGGTAGCTGATGATGGATTCAGTAGTGAAAACAGCCTAGGTCCTGTGTTAATCCTGAAATTTAGCAGAAAAAAACAGGCCCACCATTTTGGCCCAATTTATGCAAGCTTTTAGTAAAAACATTAAATACTGACCAAGATAGAATTTTGGTCAGGACCATCACCTGGAAATTTTCTAGGTAAGTGGCCTTGAGACACGGTTTGATGGAGTTATTATGGGCAAAAGTCACAGGCCACTACACTTTCCCACAAGGCTTTGTTGCTATTTTCCAAGCTCTCCAACCCCCAGAATCCCAGGAAGCTACCTGGTCCTTGGGCAGGTGGGAACTAGAGGTTAACTTCTTCTAACACCTGTTTTCAGGAACTTTCAGATGAATAATGTGGAAAAAGCTAGATGTTCAAAAATGGTCATTGCATGCCCAGTCCTTGGAGTGACAACTAGAATTCACTTAGAAGTCTAATACAAGAAAAGTTAAGTCACTTTAGAAATGCCACATGTCCATGAAAACAATTACGGATATTATTTTACAGAGTAGAGGAATGCTTATTACACCAAGGGAGCATTAAATTAAAGGTCATGGATCCATTACTACTATGACAATTAATGACAACGCATTTTATATGAATAAACTTTTATTGAATTTTAGGCAATTAGAAAGAATAAAGAAATGCAAGATAAATGCTTTCTAAACAGCATCTGATAGTATTATCTCTTCTGTGGCATGGTATTTTCACTTTTCTTTAAAAAGTATAGACATTCATTTATTTAAATTTTTACAAAGTCAATAACCATCAAATGAAAAAAAAGTAACACTATGGTAAATTCATCTTCTTATCAACATTGAAATGGTCACAGTAGTGGAGTTCTGAGTGTGGCCCTCTTGGAAAAACAGTATAGGCAATCACTGTTGGTTTCCATTCCCTGCAATAACTGAAGCCAGGAGGCCATTCCCTGTGAAGACCATGCCCACAGGCAAGGAAGGCAAGAAGACTGCTGGAAGAGGGACAGAGGGAATGTTAGAAAAAAAAGGTTCTTTGAAAATTGTGGGCTCAGTACAAACAACTTAAAAAACAAATCTTGGAAGAAATCACCATCACGAGTTGCCCTAAAGTATGATTAAGGCAAGATAGTCAACCATACAAGTACAGCCACATACACACAGCACAATCTAGAACAGAAAGTCTGTAAATGAATCTGGTGAACTGCAAGGCTAGCCAAGCCAAGTAATTAGCCAAAAAAAAAAAAAAAAAAAAAAAAAAAAAAAAATGGGGGCAGTGTCTTTTTACACTGGTATGCAATGCATTTCGACAAAATTGCACACCCACATTTTCAGATGCTGAGCAAACCCCCAAGAGCATACTGGAAGATCTGGAAGACCTCCCATTTGTCTAACCCTTATTATTCTTTTGCAAAAAAAGAGTTCTTTTGAAAGAAACAAAATCAAAACAACTCCTGCCCTTTCTGTAACAACCTACTAACCTCTACTTGTCAAACAAGAGGGAATTATCCTCCTCAGTACAAAAGACATCAGGCCCTGCCCTCATTAAAAGTGACCTATGTGACAGTAGGGTTGCCATACACAACAACCTTGCTTCTTTGGGGCCCTGCTTGCAAGGCACAGGCCCCTCCTACCTGCCTCTGATCTGTTTTCTGGACAGCCTACTTAATCCCCTGAACTGTGAAGGCTTTCTGCCCAGTCACTGAGTACAATCACTGGACAAGGTGTTAAGTTCATGCTTTCCTAGTCCACTGTTTCTCAAGTATTTAAAAAAAAAATAGTTTTCTTTTAAAAAAATATTCTTTTCAGGAAATCATGAACAGTAATTGCCATGGACCTGTAAGAGATCCCAGAGTAACACAGACAAGAATCTGTCAATATAGCAAAATCCCAGATACGGAAGTTCATGGTTCAGGAAGAGGTAAATAAATAAGTATGTAGGGTGTTCATAAGACGTTTCCTTATTTTTCCCCATTTCTAGCCAAACTGTGTTCCGTACAAAGTTTTGCCTCTATGATAAAGAGCCAGCCCAGTAGGAATGCATTGCTAGTACCATTAAGCCCTCACTATTAAAGGGAGGTGGGAGAGGCAGAACAGGCCACAAGCTTGCTCTGTTTGTTTGTTTGTTTGTTTGTTTTGTAAAGATACCTATTTTAAAAAGTAATTTCATTATTTAAATTCCACCTGGCACTTAAAGTCTGTTGAAAATTATTAAGTTAGGCAAGAATTAAAGAACAGGCCCACCTGGACCACGGTTTGGGTCGTAAGTGCTATTCTGCTTTTAGAAATCTCCTTGGCTTGGCACATCATTTGAGACACAGCATTTTTTAACTGAATCCCAGGACAACTGTGGTGGGGAAACAATCTTCTTGAGTCTTCATGACGGAATATTCCAGGCCGCGTGCGTCACACATTGCAGTGGCCAGGCAATAGCACCGCCCTCTTGGTGCTTTTTTACTAATGTGATCATAACAAAAGTCTATCTTTCCAGCACTCACCCACTCCTGCTCTCCCCCTTGTCGGGAGGCATTCCATTTATTCTCTTCTGGACAGGGCATCTCCAAACATCCTACACCAGGGATCCTGCCCGACTCTGGGCAGGCACCATGACCGGTACTGCCCCAATGCGCTCCAGGGTCACTTGGCTGACGGTATAGGAGTGTGTGTGCTGAGGCCAAGGTTTCCTGCTTACTGAACCATTGTTCCTGGGCATGACCTGGGGTGATGACCCCCTGTTGGTTGTCACTACCAGAGTCTTATGTGGGCCAGAGACCAGATGGTTCCCATTTGCATAGATGGATGGGATAACGGCATTGCCAGAGAAAGACTGGCGTAAGTCACTGAAGTGGTTGAAGGACTCTGTGTTTCTATGGGTTTTGGGATTGTTGTTCCAGTATCGACTGTTGTAGGTATTGGAAGAGGTCAACGTGTTATTTTCTGAGGAGGATACCTCTGTGTGAAATGCTTTGGCAGAAGAGCATTTAGGTGGAAGATCATCCTCTCTGAAATGAAACAAAGATAAAGTTATAACTGAAATACATGTGATATACAAATATAGACAAACACACACACACACACACACACACACACACACACACACACACACACACACACACCTTTTAGCTATAAAGATAACAACCCACAAAGAAATTGACTGAATTATACCCAGGAAAGCAAGTTAAGCACGTGAAGAAGTTGAAAAAGTCAATCATGGTGTCTGGACTGTATTACTAGTAGAACTTGAAGAACCATGGTGGTGTGTTGGTGATGGGCTAAAGGATGGAACAGGGAGAGCTGGCAGCAGAGAGGAAGGCCAGAGAAGGAAGGGGAACCAAATTCAGAAAGGTTGAGTATGCCGAGAAGTCACAAGTCATTAAAGCATATCAACAAGGATACGATGTAGTCAAGTCTGAGACAGTCTAGACTCTCAAATCCCATGAGCTATTTTTCTTTAAAGATCATCTTGACATTTTTTCCCATAAAACATTTGTATTCTCTTATGAGTTGCCTGTTATATTTTTTATGCCTTGTAATATCCACTAAGGGACTAAGATTAAGGGTTGAAAATTCATCTCCATTGAGGGTTTTGTTTTGGTTTGTTTTGTTTTGTTTTTCGAGGGTGAAATATAATTAACTATGACATTGAGAAGCAGGAGTCCTGGCTGGTGTTTAGGACTAGATAAGGACATCAGGATAGGGCACAATGACTGAATCCCAGCTGCTTTGTGAGAAAAGAAAGATCCAACAGATACATACACACCATCTCTTTGTGTGTGATACTATGCACTGCCTTGTGATTCAGACAGGAAGCCTCCACCAGTCGACAACCCCTAGAGATAGCCCCTCCAGAAGCATCAACCAAAAGTATTTTTACGTAAAGTAGGATGCCTAGTGTATATTATTATATTGTTGAAATATGATTAATGTGCTCCTTCATACCAAGCCACAGTGCAGCGCATAAGTAGGAGGAGAAACTGGTATGTTTGTGAGGTAATCCCCTTTACTTCTGCATGTTCCCATCTATTATAATGGCCGACATAAAACACAGGTTTTATGGGCTAACTCTTCCGGTGTGACAGTCAACTACCTACCCTGCAGATGTGGGGCCCAGGGGAGCTCTTCATCCTACTCAGGTTCATAAAGGATCTTTGTGAATAAAAAATGAGCATGACCATGAGGAAAAGGGATATACGTAACAAGAAAAGGGCATCTGGACATTTCCATGACCTTGATCAAAGGAGTTATAAAACTGGCAAAGAAACCTTGACTCTAAACTAGAAATCCCCATGACTCTGCTAGATGAGGCATCTGATCGACTAACCTGATTTCATTAGGAATCTCTTCCTCCTCCTCCTCTTTATTTTTGCTTCTCCAGTAAAAGAACGCTCCTGAAATCAGTGCAATGCAAATGATGACGAGAACTACACCGGTACCGACTGCTCCAGCTATTACTCCAACGCTTCGGGGCTGGGCTGCAAAAGATATGTAAGGTAGATTCAAGGAAACGAGAAAGAAACAGCACACGCCGTGCAGCAGTAGTCACACAAATAAGTCTATTTAAAATGTACAAAACTATCCCACAGGAAGTCAGATCTTGCCTAACCCTTAACATTCCCAGTAGGCTTCCGGCAATCACTGAATGAGGAAAACACCGAAACCTCCCAAGGCCCCAGAAGAGCAGCAGCTTGGGCAGGGCAGGCCACAGTGCCTACCCAACCAGCCTTAGTGCCCCAAGAGAGCCTTGGATCTCAGATATTTTATGGCCTCACCCCAGTCACATGACTCCCTTCTCCAACCAGAATAAGTATAATCTAGACTTCCCCACCAAAAAGAAGGGTTCTGCACTGCTTGTTTATAACTGAACACCCAGAAGATCTAAGGGATCAGGGGGAGTAGGGGACACAAGAGTATTATGAGAGCTCTACCATGACTGCAGATTTATGTCATGTCCACAGCACCATGACATGAAGATTAGTTTGGCTCTGATGGTCCTGAGAAGACACTTTGTCACTAGGATGAGCATATCAAGGAGCCCTAAGTAGTAACATTTTTATAAAACGTTTTCAACAATGAGTAAAAGAATTTGTTTACTCTTCATACTCTCCAAACCATTATGATGAACCCTGCATTTTATGACTTAACAAAGGCCTTAGACATCTGCACCTTGAGGCGGCCTGCTAATTCTATGTACTTACGTGAGATAACCTGGAGATCCAGGAGACAGGTGCTCGTCCCGATGGCATTAGAAGCCACACACTGGTACAGACCCGAAGACAGGGCACTGATATTCCGGATGGTGACTGTTCCCTGGACCTGGTCTGTCACAAAGACAATAATCAAGTGACAGCTTGATGGAATGAAGAAGGAGAACAAAGAAATCAGCACAAAGATGCCATCGTACACACACTGGAGAGTTGCTAATTTTCTTCCTTTTTTTTTTTTAATGGGAGGAGAAATTGTTGGTTCACAAATGCTAAAGAAAATCATGACAGCATATTAAAGACAGAACTATTAAAGACTGTCCTAAATAAGAACAACCTTGTAACTCGAGCTCCAGACTAGTGAATCACAGCCTATTGTTAGTGGTCTTCCCTGACTAGGGAGGTTATGGCTTATCCTTGACAGTCTGTGATCAGAAGCACCACGTTGTAACCCTAGGGAAATGCAGTGACATGAAGATCAGGTTACAGTGTACACAGTTCATTTTATGCATGACAGAGAAAGAATCAACTCTATGCTCTAATTGTAGGTATCACAAAATGTTGCAAGGGGAGCAGAAGGGAGTCTGGAAAAGGGGAACCTTAGACCACAGCACCATTTCACAGAATTTCCCACCGGGCATACAGAGCATTCTTGAGCCTAAGTCATCTACTGAAGGCACACCATGCCCTTGCAGGAATAGCCTACATTAGCAGCTCCATTGTGCCCCTTAACTCTCTAGGAGTAGCTCAGGGAAGCTTGGTCTTGATGCAGAGCAACAGTGGATCCAGAGTAGAAAACGTCAGAGTAACCAATGAGTGTTGCTCCCCACATAAGGAGATTTTTGTTCTGTGCTTTATTTTCAAAGCCACCACACTGGCATATTGAGAAAGGCTCTAACTGGGCAACTCAACAGTACCAACACAGTTTAGTCATTTATTCCTACAAAATTTAAATGACTCACCACAATAGCAAAAATATGCCAAGCATTGGGTACATTTTTATATGTAGCTATTTTTCCAATGACCCTTTAAGATATTTTTATTATTAGCCTACTGAAGAAATAAAGACACTGAAATTTTAGCTAGCTGGCTAATAAGAGGGCACAGCTGGTTGCTAGGAACTGCAACTGTATGGATGGCCGTCTGTTATCTTTGCTCTGGGCCTTACTGCCTCCCTTTAGCTGGAATCAGAAACATCCAGAAAATTGCAAACTTAATGGCACATGTGAAAAGCACCAGACACAAAGTCCAAGAATTCCTGAGCCTATATTGGGAACTGTCCCCACCCTGGCTTGACTTTTATATGGCACTAAGATTTAGTTATCTGCTAGTGACTTTCACCTTTATCTACATCAAAGCCAGAGGGGCCTGGCTTTATCAGTTCTTCCATTCACTTCATAAATACTTATGGAAACTATCTCTCTGGGCTGGGTAATCCAGAGAAAAGTGCCAGGACTATCAACAGGACAGACCCTAATGAGGTAAGGAGTCTCAGTAAGTGGGTTAAATGCCAGCCAGGGCTACAGACCTCAGGTTGCTAATGGTGCACAAGGGAGGGCCACCTAATGAGCACCTGGAAATTGAATAGAATCCAGGCGAGGAGGAAACCACAGCCACAGATCCTCATATATCAATGCTGTCAGGGTTGTCTAAGCCTTCAAACATAATACAGTGGGATGAGTTCATGAATGATGGACTCATCAAACATACTTGAAGTAAGATCAATATCACAGGCCAGACAAAGGAAAGAGACTTAGTATTTGCCCTTTCTGTGGGAGTGAAAAGTTAAGTCTGTATTACATGGATATCGTATATGGATTGGATTGTACATAGTTAAGTCAATATACTTAATGGTTACTTGTTTTGCACACATTATTCCCTTTTCAAGTGTGTGTGTGAGAGGGAGCTTTAAGTAGGCCTGATTTAATCTTCATAACATGCTTAGTTTCTATGTTCCCTGCTTTCCAAAACCGAGAAATCTCAGAGTAGCCATGACATCACATGTACGCGAGTCACAGATCATAATCTTCATAAATACACCTGCCTTCCAACAAGATACTTAACACTACCTCATTACACGGGTGCATCTCTACACAGCACCTAACGATGCAAAGGGCCAGCACGGTTGGTAAAACCAACCAACCATCTGTAGAACTCCTCCTTCAAACATCCCAAAGTCTCCAGCCAACAAAGGCACCAAATGTAGGGTGAACAGCCCTACAATCCCACACACTGCTACTTGGTTTTCTTCCATTTTTTTCCCTTAAGGCCCAAAACTCTAAAACTTCAATCAGTTCACATCAAGCCACTAATTTTGTTGAGACAACTGGGGGAGTTTTAAACAGCTCCTCTAAGTAGCTCTTGGGCATGTACAAAGCAGCCAGTCAACTCAAAGGGATGCTGCTGTAAAGAGTTACTCTAAAAGGCGAGGCCACCAATCTATTTTTTTTCTTTTTCTTTTTTCTGTTGTCTTCAGATGCAGACACCAAGAGCATTTGCTGTGGCTCAATGAGGCTGTTGTGCCATGGTACAGCTTACTCCGATGTAATCAGATGACAGATGAGACACACACACACTGATAAGGAAGGATTAAGAAGAAACAAATCAGGAAAGCTGAGCTGGGGCAAGCCCTCAGCAAACACCAGACTGCAACAGAAAAGAAACATCCCACCCTGAAACCAGTCAGGCCTGTGTTGGGACAGGAGCATGCTGACATGAAGGATGAGGGGGAGCTAGCTGTCCCTCTGAACTTCCCTCTTCCAAACACGGACATGTGGTCTGGGGCACTATCGTGTGGGAAGGTGAAAAAAAAAAAAAAAAACAGCCAAACCCACTGTGTTGGTGTGCACAAGCAATTACACACAGGCTGCACACATGGCCTAGCAGACCCTTCGGAATCTGAGAAACAAACAGACGTGATTCTTCCCGATTCTATCTGCTGTTCTCAGTTCCAGAGCCCACATCTGGCTGGGTCAACAGTGTGTGAGCTGAAAGCATGTGTTTGGGAGCCAGACTGCTTGTGTTCAAGTCTGCTCTGCCTCCTACCAGTGACGTGGACCTGAGGACACTAGCTGCTTAACGATGTGTGTTTTAGCTTCCTTATCCGTAACTGTGAGCCAGGAACTAGAAAAGCCCCTATACCTGGGAGAACCAAATGAGGCACTGCATGTTAACATGACCAGGATGCTGTCTGGTGCTATATCTACACCGGCATTTCTTGGGATTATATACAATATTTAAAATCCTGAGAAAACTTGGTTAAGAAATGTAGAAAAGCCTCTAGTATCTTAAGTTCTCAATATTTGGGATCTTACAGGAGTAATGTCAAATATCATAATTAGTCTGTATTTTCATGATTTATATATCTTAAAGAATGACCACAGTAATAGTGAATAATTTCTTGTATAAAAGTATCAGAAGTTCTATTTAAAAGATAATGATAAATGGTTTAATGTTATTTTAGCCAACATGGTATAGTAAAATGATATGCAAAGACAATCTCACCTTGAAACAAATTATTGGATGGTAAATATAAAACCAAAGGGAATATTAACACAAAATAAATGCCAAATAAAAATCTATTTAAAAACATGAATATGGGGCTGGAAGTACAGTGCAGCAGTTAAGAATAAAAACTGCTCTTGCAGAGGACCCAAGTTCGGTTCCCACCACCCATGTCAGCAGCTCACAACCGCCTGTAACTCTAGTTCCAGAGGACCCAACTCCAGAGTTAGCTTCAACAGGCACCTGCACCCAAGTGCACCTAACCACACACAGACACATAAAATAAAATCTTAATAAAAATTAAAGATAATGTTACAAATAGTTAATATTGTATCTACCACTCCTAAAGAGAAAATTTAAATGCTATGTGACATTTTGTATACTACTCAGGAGGTTCGGTCTTTGCTCAGTAGACATGTGCATGAATTATCAGTAGACATATGAATGAATTATGTATCACTTTTGTGGTGATGTTGGCTGAGTTAAGATGCTGATGATTTTATCTTCATTCATCTTGAATGCTAACCTTCCCTATTTCTTCTCCACCCCATCAGCTGCTTCAGGCCTTCATCCATCAAAGCCTCCCATTTATGACCTGGCTGCTCACTTTCACTCTGATTTCTAACACTTCTAAAATATACCTTTTGCTATCTTTTTTGGTTACAACATCAGGGGATATTCAGAGTGTCGGAGAGAACATCCAGACTCCTCAAATGTTTCATAAAGCTTTTCATAATCTGTGTGTGGTGCTTCAAATAATAACCTCTAGTGTTTTATATATATATATATTGGGTTTTTCGAGACAGGGTTTCTCTGTGTAGCTTTGTGCCTCTCCTAGAACTCACTTGGTAGCCCAGGCTGGCCTCGAACTCACAGAGATCTGCCTGCCTCTGCCTCCTGAGTGCTGGGATTAAAGGCGTGTGCAAGTTGTAATATTGAACATTACATGGTTCTTGTTTCTCTGTTTCCAGATTGTCTCCAGTAAGAATGGCACGTCACCAAGCAAGAGGGGAAAAGCACCCACTTACTCAATAGTTTAAGTTCATGAACACTTTTCTTCCACCATGAGAGTCACAGAAATACTCAGACTGGGTAAGGAAAAGTTGTGCTTCTTTTATTGAAAATACATTTTTCACCTACTATATTGAATAGGTATGGAGAGAGTAGACAACCTTGTTCCTGATTTTAATGGAATTGCTTTGAGTTTCTTTCCATTAAGTTGATGTTGGCTATGAGCTTTCTGTAAACAGACTTTATTATGTTGAGGTATGCCCCTTGTATCCCTAATGTCGACAGAACTTTTATCATGAAGGAGTGTTGGATTTTCTCAAAGGCCTTTTCTAAATCTAATGAGATGATCGTGAATTTTTTTTGTCTTTCAGCTTATTTATATGGTGGATTACATTTATCAATTTACATATGTTGAACCATTCCTGCATCTCTGGGATAAAATGTACTTGACCATGGTGGGTGATTTTTTTTATGTGTTCTTAGATTCAGTTTCCAAGTATTTTATATGAGAATTTTTAGACCTATGCTAATATGGGAATTTGTCTATGTTGTCTTAACAGTTTCCTCCAAGACTGAACAGATCCTATAGGGAAGCTCTTTAAATGAGAAGGCAAACAACTCAAGACAGCATCAGGAAGTCCCTGAAACTCATCAGCTTCACTAGGCCCCTCCCAGTCAGAGTAAACAATAAGAGTTGAGAGTCCCATTTATAGGGAAGGAAACTGAGCTTCAAAAAAAAAATACTTTCAGAGGAGAAAAGCTACCAAGAAGTCTCTGAGTCCAAATGGCTGCCTAGAAGATGCAGGAACCAGCTGTGATGCCTATAAGGGTTTAGACCACCTAAGGTACCTGGAAAGGACACTCTACCCTGTTGAGCTGCCTGCAGGCTATGCAGCATGCACCAGGTTCCCAGCTTTGTGAGCTGTCACCCACGCTGGGGTAGACCTTGAAGATGCCGCTGCCTTTGAGTCATTTCTGTTCCTGTAAGTAACCCCTGACCCATATACTACCTGTAAGTAACCCTAATCAAACTCATTGGCTCATCAAGTTGGACTTCAGCAGCATTATTTGTTCTGAGTGGGATCACTATCTGGGGTGAGTAGATGTGTATTTTGTCTCCCTAAGAAAAGTTTTTTTTCACGCAAAAGTACATAATTCTCTTTCTTTGTTGGGTCTTTATGTGGTTTGGGTATCAGGGTTAACTGCGGCCTCATAAAACAAATTGGGCAATGATATGTTTCTATTTTATGGAATAATTTGAGGAGCATTGGCATTAACTCTTCTTTGAACACCTGGCAGAATTCCATACCAAAACCATCTGGTCCTATGCCTTTTTGGTTGAGAGACTTTTATAACTGCTTCTATTTCATTAGGGGTTATAGATCCATTTAAATTGCTCGTATGATTATGATTTAACCTCAGTTAGTGGTATATATTGAGAAAATTATCCCCCTCCTTTAGATTCTCCAAATTAGTTCAATTTGGTGGACTACAGGTTATGATTCTCTAGATTTCCTCTGTGTGTATGTTGTGTATTACTGATGACCCCCTTTTCATTTCTGACTTTGTTAATTTGGATTTCTCCCTTGTAAGAAAGCAGCATTAGGCTACAGTGATTTCTAAGATTTCCCCCTGTTATAGCTGTGTGATTTCTAACAAAGCTCTGCATAGAGGTCTCAAGCAAGCTGAAGAGACCATTATATTCTTCCCCTGTGTTCAATTATGAAAAAATGGAACTGATCAAGTTGTTCTCAGAAATATACGAAAATACGTATAATTTAGCTTTGGACTATGATAACTGTAAACTATTGATAAATAAAGTTATAATGTTCCATTTTCCAAAGGAAAAAATATTAGAAATTAATTGTCATTATTTGCCCTAATTTTTTTTTAAAAAGATATTTTTAGGTTCTCCAAATTTTGGATTTGTGAGGGTTTTTTCTTCCTCTGTGAGTCAGAGCAGAGGGATGCAGTTCTAATTATATCCCAGTTATATCCCACAACTTTTCTTGCGGAGTTCAAAGTTTCCCAAGCCACTGAGAGGAGCCACCATGTTTACACAAGCCCTTGACTACCAAGGGGCTGAATACAGAACAGATGTCACTCCTGGAACCAGTCACCCTGTACAGCATGAGCTACATCCTTCTTGGTGTGTTAATGAGCTGTTCAAGTGGTTTTCTGGTTGTGTATTAGACATATTTATTTAAAGCATGGATGCTCGATTTGACTCCAGACCATTTGAATCAGAATATTTGGAGAAGGTCATGGGAATCGACATGCAGTATAGACTTACGGGTGATTTTTATGCACAGTAAGATATACACAGTTGTGTTAGAATATGTACTACAAATTACAGTGTCTGGCAAATTATATTTTTTTTTCAAAATATCTTACATTGGATTAAAAAGTCTGCCTGGAATGTTCACTTTGTGGCACATCATTCGGAATAGCTATCAATGTTGCCCAACACAAAATCATAAAATTACTAAAAAAATTATGAGATTTTTTTTTCCTGTATGAACTTTGGCAACATCATGTCATAGGCAGAACAAATATAAAGATATATTTTTATGAAGACTTCTTATGACTTAGCAGAAATTACAAAACTATCTCCTAAAATATATTAGGCCAAAACTAAAGTCACAATTTCAAAGCAGTTCAAGAATACAGTAATGGGAGATTAAAATCTACAACGTAATCACAATAACAATTGTGTGAAATGAATGTTTATGATATGGAAAATGGCCATCATATATTCTTTCATTAAAAGTACCAGGTTAGAAAACAATATTGACATGAAACCAAAAGAACAAATACATTAACATATGGATACCAGATCGGTGGCAGTTAGCACAATGCAGTGTTAGTGGTAACTACCTTCTTGTCCATATGATTCTGTTCTAAGGCTCCTCGGCTTTCAGCTTCTCATGCCGTGTGCTAGGTGCATCTCTAATAATAGGATGTTTGTCGATTCAGTTTGATTTCTAATCTGTAACCTAAGAGCCTCTATCCTTTGATTATCTGAATTAATTCTATTGGTCATTACTGTGAGCATGTTTAAATCTCCTTGATTTTGTTCTAGTTCCCAGGCCTTCTGGCTACTGACTCCAGCTCCACCCATACCTTCTACAGTGATTTAATGGGGGTATGTCTGGCTGTTATAGATAGGATGTCATGTATTCCAGGCTAGCCTAGAACTTGTTATATAGCCCAAGATGACCTCGACCTTCTGATCCTCTGTCTTTACTTCCTAAGTGCTGGGATTACAGGCCTGTGCCACTATACCTGGTTTTATGTAGTGCTGGGGGATGGAACCCAGAGCTCCACGTATGATATGTAAGCACTCTGAGCTACATGCCAAGCCTCCAAGTGTCCTCCAGCATCTTTCATTTACTCCTCTACCTTATAAGCTCTAGTTTTTTTTCTTAGTGGTTTGTCTTAAAATTCTTAATGATATTCAGGTGAGGTAGTGGCTCAATTCTGTAATAGCATCACTTGGGAGACTAAAATAATGAGTTCAGGACTAGCTTGAGAGACATAGTAACACCCTGTCTCAAACCCTCCCACTTCCTCCCCCCATCCCTGCAAAATAAAAACAAAAATCTTAATCACTGATTTGTGGGGCCCTACTACGGAACTATAAAAGGAGTCTGTTATCAACAACCGTTTGCTTATGACTCAGACATCAGTCAATGTTGCTGTTAGTATTGTATCATTTCTTCAATGTGCATTAGTCAGCATTCTGCTGTAAGACAATGCACCACTGTCTTCATTTACACCTCTCATTCCATTCTGTGGATTATGTATTCATATTAAATCACCCCAGATTTTCCAGGGGGAGCTCCTTCAAGCTCTATGTATAAAAGGCACTACTTATTCCAAAATAGTGTTCTGTGATTAGCCAGACTCATAGGATGCCCTCCCTCCCCTTGTACCAAATATTATTTCCTCAGAAAATGCATTAGGAGTTCAAATTTTAAAATATTGTACATATAAGCAGTAAGGTAAATCTTCTAGTAAAAAAAAGTTATTTAAGTTGTTTTAGGGATATGTCAAGTTCTACTTTGTTAATATAGGTATCAAGAAATGAAACTGAAGAAAAATCATGGCACATTTAATGAGAACAAATACGGTTATCTGAAGTACTTCTGATAATTTATCCAAAGACTGAATTACAAAAGACCACCATTTTCATCGTTGACATTCAAGTTCATTCATCTTTATCCCTGAATTTTCAAGTTGCAAATATAGACTCTTCTAAAACAGGGAGATACAGGAAGCCCTTGCCACATGTATCTCTCAGTCCACGCAGATAGGACTGTCAGATGTTTGCCCCAATTTCACCCTTTATCCAGTGTTCCACAGGGATGACACGGATGGAAAGTACAGAACCACAATGATTTTCAGAGGTTCTAGATGATACTGTCAACAAACCCTTCATCTTACAGAAAGGTAACACAGGTCTGGAGAAGTAAACTATTGTAGACAGAGTTACTGGAAAAGCTGGACTTCAAACAGTTTTCAGCATTTCAACAGGAGCTATTTTAAGCATGCCACTTACAATAGTGAGATTAACAAGTCAGTCCACAAGAAAGCTATTTATCCCACAGTGTAGCTGAAACATTTAGCGATGAACAGGTGTGGGGGGGGGATGGGGGGAAGAGGGGGTACTGCAGCAATCACTACAAAAGTGGCCTAAAAGCCATTAAGCTGAAAATAAGGTTTTAAAACTAATGAATTGGGGGCTACATGAATTAAAAGGAGAGTCCATCAGTGTCCCTCTGGATTCCATAGGGAGTTTACTTACGGGCTCTTTAGAGGGATGGAGCCCTGGTTCTTAACCACATCTAATGTCACCCAGCAGCCCAGGGCTTTCCTTCCTTGTGACAGGCACAGATCATCAGGACAATTCAAACTAAGGCACAGCTAACGCCATCTGGGGCTGTTTTATTAAGGGCTAGCTCTCAATAAAGAGTTGGCAATCTACCCCAAGAACGAGATGAGGAAAATAGTCTGAATTAAAGATAACACAGCACTCAAGGACGCTGAATTGGATTTTCTTGTAACATAAGGCTTTACACAAGCCTATAACTTCATCTCATCTCATTTCATAATATCTGAGGTTTTCAAAGATACGTTCTTTATAATCAAATCCAGATGAATGGATTTGCATATCCAGAACCACCCATGGCATGCATGGCTCCTCACCTTTACCTATCTGGTATGAGCTTAGGTCATGGGTCCCTTTCCTGTTCTTTTTCATCTTCTTCCTCTACGTAGACTTGAGGCTGAAACAGGAGAATTAATCCTCTTGTGTCTATGCAGATCTCTCTCGCACTAAAATGGGTACCTGTACTGTACCTCAAGCAAAAAGTGGGTTCATAGAGGTGTCAAGAACTGTCCTAGCATTAACTCAAAGATGTTACTGGTGTGCTATTTTAAATCTTCACTGAAGAAATAAAATTTTCATGTTAGTAGATACACTTCTTAAAAGTCATATAGGGAAGAGAAAGGAAATGTCATATTCACCTTAAACTTGAAAGCACAATATTCTCTGTAGTTACAAACTATTAAAGTTCATGACTTTCCTCAAGTGCTAAGCAAACAGGTTTCGCGGCACTGTACGTACCCTGAGTGGCCGTTGGAGGTAGCTTGAGCGTATTATCTAACTTCTCCCAAAGATAAGTGGGCCGAGGGATGCCTTCCTCTGAACTACACAGAAGGATGACATCGCTGCCGATGTCCTGGGATCCTTGGATTTGGCAGTGTGGAGCAGAAGGGGGAACTGTCACGGGAAGAAGAAGTAACACGAATTCACTTTTACCGAGAGCCAATGAGACAGGAATGTTTGCCTTGGGGAACCACAGGCAACAACTGTGGCTCACTTGGGGAGACACCAGGGGACAATCAAGCATCCACTCCCAGGGCATGGTGATGGACACAAGGCTTGCAAGCGCCATAGGCAGGGAGCAAATCTACAAAAGGAGCCATGGCTTTTGGATACATTTTAAGGTATCTTAGGGTCTTGGTTTGGATGCTCCCTCTAAAGAAGGGTTCTTAAGAGCCTTCAGGTCAACGCACTGCCTTTAATGACATTGCTGAAAGACCATATTCAAACCCATTTCAGGAGCAGGAATTGACCCCACCAGCAATCCTCCAACAGAGCCCGCTTTAGTCAGGTTGTCTGTTATTTTACAAAGACTAGATGGGCCCGCTTTGCAGCGAATTCAGCTTTACGATGCTTCAACTTACAGTTAGGCTCAAGTTAGAGAAGGCTAACAATGAGGCAGGGAACATTTCAAAATCCAAAACATTTTCTATCCCTTCAAGGCTGACAAGGGCATAAGTAACAAGAACACAAAAGTCACCAAAGCAACACCAAAGGGAGGAAGCGTAGGTTCACACCGGCACAAAAGCGTGAACATATAAATGAACCCCACGGCATGGAGCTCCAGCTTGGTGAGGGAGGTACCACTGGAGTTTATGTACATGTGGTGACGGTCTTAATCCTAACGCCTTCTCAATAAATGATTTTACCCCTTCCGAAATACACGAAAGTACAAAACGAATTAGAGACATACAGAGCAATCAGAAAGTGAGTGAGTGGAAGAAGAGACTCACTCTCCCAGAGGGTATAGGAGTGTAAGTAACCAGAGGGTATGGGGTGTAAGTAACCAGAGGGCATGGGGGTATAAGTAACCAGAGGGCATGGGGTGTAAGTAACCAGAGGGTATGGGGGTGTAAGTAACCAGAGGGTATGGGGGTATAAGTAACCAGAGGGTATGGGGGTGTGAGTAACCAGAGGACATGGGGGTGTAAGTAACCAGAGGGTATGGGGGTGTAAGTAACCAGAGGACATAGGGGTGTAAGTAACCAGAGGGTATGGGGTGTAAGTAACCAGAGGGTATGGGGTGTAAGTAACCAGAGAGTATGGGGTGTAAGTAACCAGAGGACATGAGGTGTAAGTAACCAGAGGGTATGGGGTGTAAGTAACCAGAGGGTATGGGGTGTAAGTAACCAGAGGGCATGGGGGTGTAAGTAATCAGCGGGTATGGGGTGTAAGTAACCAGAGGGTTTGGGGGTGTAAGTAACCAGAGGGTATGGGGGTGTAAGTAATCAGCGGGTATGGGGTGTAAGTAACCAGAGGGTTTGGGGGTGTAAGTAACCAGAGGGTTTGGGGGTGTAAGTAACCAGAGGGTTTGGGGGTGTAAGTAACCAGAGGGCACAGGGGTATAAGTAACCAGAGGGTATGGGGTGTAAGTAACCAGAGGGTATGGGGGTGTAAGTAACCAGAGGGCATAAGGGTCTGGGAGGGCAGCTCACTGGCAGAATGCTTGCCTAGCATACATAAGATCCAGAACTACACAAAAGAGGGCTAGGGGTTTGGGTCTGCTGTGCTGGGCTAAGGCAGCCTCCTAGACTCGGTCCATTCACCATTACCACTATGGTACTGTAAAGCAAAACCTAAAGTAATTATTTTGAGATGACATTCACTATAAAGTAAAGGATTTTGTTCTACCTTAAAAAAATGTTTTTAAGCTTGGATACTGTAAGAAGTCTGTTGCTCAGTTATGTAAACTTCGGAACAGCAAGTATTTCCTTTAGTACTCCATATTGCACTCAGAGTACTTAGAACTATATATAGCTTTAATATAATGAATGTTATCTTCAGAAGATACACCTCCAGTCTGGTCCTTAGCTTTCAGAATTACTTGAAGACTGGGAGAACAGGGCACCAACGATTAAAGCATATTCTCCCCTATTGAGGCAAAACATCAGTATCCTCAAATAACTCAGCAGTGGGAGGGGAGGAAAGGGGTGAGGAGAGGGCTAGACAGGACTATGGAGACAGCTGCTGGGACCTGAACAGAAGGAGGAAGGGCCTTCTCTGAGTACTTCTTCTTCTGTCCAAATGATGAATTCACCCCCTCTATCACAAGAATCTACTTGGAAGCCTCTTCTACAAGCAATCCACCTGAGAGACAGGAGAACTGAGACATCGAACAGATGCAGGGAACAGAATTTGGTGCTGAGAGTCAAGCCACATTCTATGATATAAAGAATGCTGGCTTGAATGAGCAGATCCGAATTTTAATCTAAACATTGCTCATTTCCTGTCTTAAAGGACAAGGCCCTACATCAGTTTGGTCTCATTTTTTAAGGTGATAATCTAATGTATGATAGAAACAAGGATGTCTTTAAGAGCATAAGGAAGTAGAGTTAAAATTATACCAGGTCCACGAGTGCAAGTTGAGGGCTATGGTGACCCCACTTCCTGTCACAGATGTCAGTAAAAACATTATCCTCACACATGCTGACACCTCTACTTTTTACTCACAACAAACTATTCATGATTGAGTTTTACCACAATGGAAGGCTTCTGTCCTACAGGACCTTAAAGATAGTTTTTATGTCACCCTTCATCCACTGCCAGGAAAAAGCATTAGGTAAATTTAAAGACCAGCTGGAGATTTAAGAATGGGAATCATAGAGAAGTCGAGGGGCATTGTGGGTAAGAAGGCAGGCAGGGAAGGAACTAAGACCACAGGGAGGGAGCAGAGAAATAACCATGAAGGACGTAAGTAAATATGCTTTAGAGCAGATTTGTAATTGAAGCCTGAGGTAGTGGGGCTTGTCTGTCACTCACCTAACACTGTGAGGCCAGCAACCCCAATGTTCCTGCCCCCTCTGTCTGGAAGGTTGTTCACCAAGCACTGGTAGGTACCCGTATCTGACAGCTGAGTGTTGTTGATGAAGATGGAGACATTGGTAGCAGGCATGGTGCCTGTAAATCCTACCCTCCCATGGAACCTGGGGGCACCGTCAAACATCTGTCCACCCTGATAGAGAATGACCTGCGAAAGGAAGCAATATGTAAGTAAAGTGGCCATGGTAGGCCCTCCTTGGCACATAATCTAGTAGACAGAACCAAATGTACCTGCTACAGAAAGTGGAAATTTTAATTTCTCAGGGTTGTCAACAGCTTTTGGTGACTGCCCCATCCATGAGCATCTTAGGACTCTATAAACTCTCACAGCATAATTAGAATAATTTTTCCCTTCCTTAATTTATCAAAACATAGAAAATATCTTGAATGCAACCGGACTCTCAACATAAATATTTCTACCGGTGAAAAGGTTAATGGTGAGATGAAATCCAAAAGGTATTTGCATCCTGTTCTCATACTAATTAGGCCACAGAAAGACAGATCACTCACAGGCTGAATATCCACATCATAAAAGGAAGGGAACATTGCAAGCCCATGACTACTGTGCTTGCCAACTTATCAGAGCTAACAATTATCAGAGCTAACTATTCTTGGGAGAAACACAGCATATAATATAGTAGAAAGCCCCCGGGGGTTGAAAATGAGGAGGGACCTTTAAGGATCTTCATGTGCATGTGTGGGAAACCTTAGTTCTTCTTTTAAACACTTTTAACCCATCGTTGATGCTTAAAATGGTGCGATTTAACAAAATGATCCCAAAAGCTAGACTCTACTGCAAAAGTTTCATGGTTTGGAGATATACTGTATCCATGTATGCAATTTTCAACTAATAAATTAAAAAATAATAAATTTAAAAGAAGTTTCTATAGAATTTTGTACCAGAAAATTTACTTCACTAAATACACTAAGTAGTAAGATAAAATCAGAAGAGCTTCAGAAAATGAATGTCATCTTTGTAAATAAAACTGTGGTGATTACCACAATTAATTAATTTTATAGTGGGTATCTGAGATTAATTTATTTCCTATAACTGATATAGATTTCTGGAGGAGCTTCCATTTTTACATGTCTCCTTCTATGTGGCACACTCTCACTCTCATTTGTATGAGAGTCTGAGTTGACTGGAAAGCCTACTGTGTTAGGATACATGTTGACTGGTAAGCCTACTGTGTTAGGATACATGTTGGCTGGTAAACCTACTGTGTTAGGATAAATGTTGACTGGTAAACCTACTGTGTTAAGATGCATGTTGGCTGGTAAACCTACTGTGTTAGGATACATGTTGACTGGTAAGCCTACTGTGTTAGGATGCATGTTGACTGGTAAACCCCTACAGCATTAGGATGCATGTTGACTGGCAAGCCTACTGCATTAGGATACATGTTGACTGGTAAGCCTACTGCATTAGGATGCATGTTGACTGGTAAGCCTACTGTGTTAGGATGTATGTTGACTGGTAAACCTACTGCATTAGGATGCATGTTGACTGGTAAACCTACTGTGTTAGGATGCATGTTGGCTGGTAAGTCAACTATATTGAGATACATGTTGGTGGGCAAGCCTAATGTGTTTAGAAGCATGTTAACTGACAAGCCTACTGTGTTAAGATGCATGTTGGCTGGTAAGTAACTCATCAAAGCAAACTGCTGCCTAGAGCTTCTTACTATCATCACTCTCTTTAGAGAACATTCCAAGTCACCTGAGTTAGTGCCAATCTCTTCCTCAAAGATAGACTTTGCCTTCTTAGTATTTGCCTCTCAGCAGTGTTTTCTTTTTAACACTCCAAAGTCCTGCACGAAACCCTCAGAAGAACCTCTTTATCATTTGCTATCCAGATCATGAGGACATCCTTGTAAACGGAGGACAGCCTTATCAGATCATGAACTAATAGTGCAATGGGGAGGGCACACTGACCACGTGACCTTACTCTACAAATCAAACATTCCCATGGTGCTTCCCTCACCATCTCTTCTGCCAAGATCCACAGTTGTAGAGGTGGAACAAAAGTACCTGTTCAGGCTGGTTTGCATTCGAGAGAGGAATGACCATCCAAATGACATTGAGGTTAATGAGAGCAGCACTGGTAGAGAAGGCGCACGGCAGGACGGCTGTCTGGCCCCGGGCCACCTGGACACTGCCAGGGCTCTCAGACACTTCCAGGGACACTGCAACACCTGTAGAGGAAGGAACAGTTTGGTTCTGTGCATGTCCTCTCCTAACAGCTCTGTGAGTATCGCGGTATCACATTACATCTGACCTGGATCTGTGAACACACTGACAAAATGGTCTAACCAGAGAATGACTCATCACTCACAGAGCCAAAATAAGAAAGTGGCTCACCCCTTTACATCTTGGAAAGTAATTTTGTAATGTTAGGGACCATCTATTCTCTCTCTCTCTCTCTCTCTCTCTCTCTCTCTCTCTCTCTCTCTCTCTTGTTTTTTTTGTTTTTTTTTTCGAGACAGGGTTTCTCTGTGTAGTTTTGGTGCCTATCCTGGATCTCACTCTGTAGACCAGGCTGGCCTCAAACTCACAGATATCTGCCTGGCTCTACCTCCCGAGTGCTGGGATTAAAGGTATGTGCCACTGCTGCCCTCTATTCTCTCTTATAAGGCAGTAACCCAGTATTTGGAGAGATTCAGATACACCATGGCAAAGTCCGTGCAAAAGTTGATAAATCCTGACAAAATACATGAACTGAATTTTCTAAGTATTGTTACAGTAGCACACCACAAAACTTAGTGCTCATCTGTAAATCTAACAAAGTATGTGAATGCCTTGATGCTCAAAACTACATATAAAACATCAATGAGAGAGGTAATAAGTAAAGAAATGGGAAGATATACAGTGTTCATGAGATGGGAGATCCAATATTAATAAGAGGTCAATTAATCTCCCCAAATTGATAAAATTCAGAGCAAATTCAATTAAAACTCCACCAGGCTCTTAAAGTACATGGCAATGAATTAATTTTTGCACACATGAAAAGGGAAGAATCACAAAGAGTCAAAAGAAGTAAAAGAACATAATAAAAAATGATGGTCAAGGGCTCAAGTGATGGCTCAGCAGTTAAGAGCACTGGCTGCTCTTACACAGGACCCAGCTTCGATTCCCAGCACCCACGTGTCGCTTACACCCTCTGTTAACTCCAGTGCCAAGGGGTCTAACACCCTCTTCTGGTCTCCACAGACACTGAACACACATACTGCCTATAGCTTAGGCGTTCCTAACTAGTCTTATGACTTAAATTAAATTTCTATTCATCTTCATCCTACCATGTACTGCCCATCCTGCTTCTTCTGTGTCTTCTGGCATCTCTTGTGTGCCTAGATTCATCTTCTACTTCCTCTCTCTCTGCCTGGAAGTCCCACCTATACCTCCTGCCTAGCTATTGGCCGTTCAGCTTTTTGTTACACCAATCACAGCAATATATATTCCCACAGTGTACAAATATCCCACAACTGTGGTGTACACCTATACAGGCAGGGAGAGCTCAAGTCTGTGGCCAGCTTGAACTGCAGTGATACCCTACCTGGAAAGAAAGGAAGTGAGAGGGGAAGGGAAGGGCAGTGAGAGGAAGAGCTGAGCATCATGGCAAAGGCCTCCTGAGTGGAAAGATGAAAGGAGGAGGACTGAGAAGTCAGGACAGCCTAGGCAAAGGCAGGTCTAGGCTACACAGCAAGACCATACGTCACAACACAGCAACAAAAAAAACGAGCCACAGAAGGTCACCATTATGTTCTTCAGACTGCTCCAATGCAGGAGAGAAAGCACTTTCCCCTGTTAACCTATGCAAGGCGATGTTTATCATCCATCCTCAGGTATACTAACTTCATGCTGAACTCACATAATTTTCACACACACACACACACACACACACACACACACACACACACACACTAAAACAAACTGAAAGCAAAAGCTAGAAATGGGGGGAATTGCCCAAACAGGGAATGCAGAGGGCAGGGATGGACAGGGATGGGCAGGGATGGGGCTGGGATGGGGCTGGGATGGGCAGGGATGGGGCTGGGATGGGCACAGATGGGCAGGGATGAGGCTGGGATGGGCTGGGATGAGGCTGGGAAGGGGCAGGGATGAGGCTGGGATGGGCTGGGATGAGGCAGGAATGGGCAGGGATGGGACAGGGAAGAGGAGCCTGTTAGCAAGAGAAAGCCTCTGTGGCACTCACTATTTATTTTTACATTCTCACATCATCTGATTCTTGAATCCCACACTTTGGCACCACAGCAAAAGAAACCTTCTAGACAGCTTCCAGAGCTTGCAAAGGGGCAGGTGAAGCTGGACGGATCTGACTGGAAATCTGGCTCTTGCTTCTAATCTGCTATGGAACATCAAGCAAGTCACTTAATCTCTAAAACTTGGTGCTTCATCTACACAAAAGGCTTGTTATTCCCACCCACTCGCCACAGAAGGAGTGTCAGAAACGGTGGCACCCACCATGACTATCCTTTGCTGGGGAGGCAATGGAGCATGCTGACCATCCAAGCCTATAGCCAATACTATATAAAACACTCATTTAATTCCACAAAGAATCAAGAAGGAACTCCCACTTCTGGGGCCCTTCTGATCCCCTTGTTGGGAGTTGTTTGTTCTAATAAAATTTGTCCCCCCAAAAAGGGAAAATAGAGGCCCAGAGAAAAACTAAAAGCCAGTCCGAAGACACATAACCACAAGGTTAGAAAATGTACACTCTGGACTCAAACCAGGCAGTTTACCTAAGGAATGTTTATTACCACTGCATTAAGCAATCACAACATTTAAAACTATAACAGACTTTTACACAAAACCATTAGATGAAAACCTCCTCAATTTCCTGACTGTAAACCTACAAATCAGCTCCATCTGCCTCAACGCCCTCTCTACTGTTAAGAGTTTATTTAGAGCCACACCCACCATCCACCAGGAGAGCTTTGAATCCTCTCCCTTTGGTCCCTTAGTAACCTTGCCACAGACTGCAGGAGCTCAAGCCTTCTCTCTGCACAGGAAACCCTGACAGCATTTAAACATTGTCCAGTTGCTCAATTTCAAAGCAATCCCTCCCTCGCCGAAGGGCAGTAGTTCCTGTTCTCCCCACTCCCACCACCAGGATCTGCTGCCTCAGAGTCTTCCTGTGACTCTTTCTGAAGACCTGTCTACACTGGCTGTCTACTGACCACTCTCTCCCTGAGTCTTTGATCCATTGCGGTTCCACCACTTCTAAAAGCTCCTCCCCAGGCATCCCAGAGACCATGTGGCTGCACAGCCTTTGTAATCTCTCTTGCATCCTCCAGGGCATCTACCAGAGATGAGCAGGCTTGCTGTTGAAATCCACTGCCCCTCAGCTTCAGGGAGACAGTTTGAACTCCACTTGCCCTTTCCTGAGTGTTTCTTGGTCTCTCTGCAGTTTCACTCCTTGCTGTTGCATGGCTTCACGTGTTTGTAGTCCTCAAAGGACTTCCTGATCTCCACACTTGCCCTGCAGAAGCACATCTACAGTCTTGAACTGGATCCTCATTTACAATGGCTTCCAAAAGTCTCTCTCAAACACATCTACTTGGTATCTCTAAGGCATCTCAAATCAGTGTCCATGACCAAAGGCATCCCTTCCACGCCAGGCTCCTTTCTTCTTAAAACTTCTTTATTCGTTTTTAGGTTGGTATACAAAATAACATGTTTTATTTTGCATTTTCGTACATGTGTCATTAGACTTTGTTCTCATTCATGACCCTCCCTGACTTCCCTCCTGTATGGTGGTTTGAAAGAAAGTGGCTCCGAAAGGGAGTGGCACTATTAGGAGGTGTGGCCTCGTTGGAGTGTGTGTCACTGTGGGGGTGGGCTTAAGCTCCTTTGCTCAAGCTACACTCAGTACTCAGTGTAGTAAACAGTTCACTTCCTGTTGCCTGCAGATCAAGATAGAGGGTTTTCAGCTCCTTCTCCAGCACCATGTCAGGTAGCATGCCTCCATGTCCCACCATGAGGATAATGGACTAAACATCTGAAACTGTAAGCCATCCCTAGTTAAATGTTTTCCTTTATAGGAGTTGCCATGGTCATGGCGTCTCTTTACAGCAATTGAAACCCTAACTGAGACACCCCACTCTGGTGGGGGTTCTCTGCCTTTCCCCATAGACTCCTTTCTCTCTGCTCCATGCTTTCATGACATGTGTATTCTGTTACCCTCTTCTTCCACACACACACACACATACACAACTCAACGGATATATCCATATTTTTCATTTTAAATTTAAGTTTAAATATGAGATAATATGCAGTATTTGAGTCTATCTTATTTCATTTAAACATAATGGTTTCTAATTGCATCCAATTTCCTGTCAAGATTTCTTTTTTCTTTGTGAATAAAATTCCAACATATATATGTACCACATTTTTTCCTGCATCTATCTATCAATAAACATCTAGGGCTTGCATTTCCTAGCTATTATGAAAAGTGCAGCTACAGACATGGGTGTGCAAGCAAATCTCTGAGGTATGCTGACTTAAAAATTAGTTGAGTACATACCCAAGAGTGGTACTGCTGGGGTATATGGTAGTTCTATTTCTGGCTTTGGGGGAAACCTCCATGCTGATTTCAACAGTGGCTTCACACGTTTACACTGTCAGCTGCAGTGTACCAGGGCTCCTCTTTCCCCATATCCTTACCAACATTTGTTGTTTGTTTTTCAAAGCAATTTTAATTTGCCTTTCCCTGATGGCCAAGGAACATTTTTTCAAACAATTTATCAAACATTATTCATTCTGGAACTGTTAATTCAGTTCCTAGCTCATTGATAAACTAATTAACTAACTGATTATCATTGGGGGGGTTTAAGGGGTGATCAGGCTTTTTGTTGTCACTTGGTTGAGTTTTGTTTGCTCGCTTGGTCTGGGACATATGTCTTTTATTGACCTAATTCACCAGAGTGAAAATAATGCCTACACCAAACCAAATGTGTGTTACTATAACTTCTGCATCACAAACTCCACAGCTTCAAAAACAAAAACATCACATTTGACTCAATCAAAATCCACTGCTTCAGAATCAACACCTTCTTTGAAACCACAGAAATGCTTAAATATGGTTAAGACTCAAATGCAGAAATTTGGTTGGTTGAAAAGCTAATTAACTTCCTAACTTGCTCAAACGAAATTACAAAAAGGCAAACTTGTGAGGATTGTTTTTGTTTTCTGGGTTTCATTATTGGGATAATCATGGGAGGGGGTTGTTTCTATTATTTCTTTTCCCCCTTCTCCCCAAACTGTGTTCTTCACACATATTACAGTCTACTGAAATCACCAACACTGCCTAGCAGTTGAGAATATTTAGAGTCCTGGGGATGGAAAGACAGCTCAGCAGTTAGAAGTAAGTACTGCTCCTGCAGAAGATTCAAGTTTAGGTCCCAGCACCCATGTCAGACAGCTCACAATTGCCTGTAACTCCAGCTCCAGGGGACCAGGCATCTTCTTCTGGCCTTCACTCACATGCAAATACACACCCAGGCATGCATTTTGTACATATAAAAACTAAAGAGAAATTTTTAAAATAGAGTTCTAAAGTAATAAGGAAGAGAGCTACCCCCAGGCACTTTTCTGCTGTCCTTTCTTCTCAATCAGAGATTGGAGATGTTTGGGGCAACACCATCAGCAACAACTATAGCACTAATGAGAGAGTCCAGCTCTCTACCTCCATGAAAACCAAGTTGCAAGCGATGTGCAGGTAACACAGTTTAAGACTTCTGATGTGCTGGGCAGTGGTGGCACAGGCCTTTAATCCCAGCACTCAGGAGGCAGAGGCAGGCGGATCTCAGTGAGTTTGAGGCCAGCCTGGTCTACAGAGTGAGTTCCAGGACAGGCTCCAAAGCTGCACAGGGAAAACCTGTCTCAAAAAAAACAACAACAACAACAACAAAAAGACTTCTGGTGTTTCCTGCCAGTTCAAGCAGGTCTTCAGTGGGCTACTCCAGGGAGGCTGCACTGGTCTCTGTGGGACTACACCCCACAAGTGAGGCTGCTCTGGATTTCAATGTCTCTAAACATACCCCACAAGCCAGATCACTACAGATGGAAATCATCTTTGTCTTGGCCTTTTAGAATCCTTTCCAGTCTTATCACCCGCCATTTTGAATCCAGCTGAACTCCAGACAAGTGAGGCAGAGAACAGGTTAGCTGGGCACAGAGCAAGATCCCACCCTATCCCACTACTCCTTCACTGGACAGTGATTCACACTGCATCCTGGTGTTTAGAGTTTGCATTTATTCACATGGTCTAGATATTCACCTCCTAATGTGGAGCTGGAGAAGATTTTCCTCCCGTTCTTTAGGTTATCTCTTCCCTCTGGTGCTCATTTCTTTTTCTGTTCAAAAGCTTCTTGGTTTCATGTAATCCTATTTGTCAATTCTTTGGATTATTTCTATACTACTGAATTTATTTTTTTCCACAAAGTCCTCATCTGTGTCTGCATGTTAAAGTGTTTTCCCTAAGTTTGTCTCTAGCAGTTGCAAGTTCCAGGTCTTCCATTGGGTCTTTGATCGGTTTTGAGTGGCTCTTA
The DNA here is from genome assembly GCF_949786415.1 of Peromyscus eremicus. Lineage (NCBI taxonomy): Eukaryota > Metazoa > Chordata > Mammalia > Rodentia > Cricetidae > Peromyscus > Peromyscus eremicus. Next base: position 55,573,362 of record NC_081428.1, read on the forward strand.
GTACAAAGTGAGAGAGAACGGTCTTCCTTCATTCTTCTGCAAGTGGAAAATCCAACAGCATCTGTTAACCTCTGTTAACAGCATCTTTGCTGCCTTGTCTGTGACACATGTCTGACACCTTTGTCAGATATCGGGCAGCTGTAGTTGTAGGGCAAGTAGGAGAGGAAAGGGTCAATGTGGCTTACACTTTCACATTGCAGACCATCACTGAAGGAAGTCAGGACAGGAACTCAAAACAGGGCAGGAACCTGGAGGCAGGGGCTGATGCAGAGGCCATAAAGGGGTGCTGCTTACTAGCTTGCTTCCCATGGCTTGCTCAGCCTGTGTTGTTATAGAACCCAGGACCACCAGCCCAGGGATGACCCCAACAACAATATGCTGCCCCCTCCCACACCAGCACTAATAAGAACATGCTCTGCAGGCTTGCCTACAACCCAATCTTAAGAAGGCATTTGCAATTGTGGCCCAGTCCTCTCAGATGACTCTAGCCTGTGCCAAGTTGACATAAAGTTAGCCAGCACATTTTGTTTGCTCTATAAATTGGGAATTTTGAAGTCACCTAAAACATTCTCCATCACTACAAACATCTTACAAACATGATGTAGGACTACATGAGAAGGATACATTAATCTTGAGAAAAAGCACACAGAGGAGTCTTATGGAGATAATATTTAAATTATAATTGTGATAAGAACCACCCCATTCCTATCTCAGAATGGGTCTACACACCCAAAATCAGTGGTTTTCAACCTGTGGGTCGCGAACCCTTTGGGGGTCAAAGGACCCTTTCACAGGGGTTACATATCAGATATCCTGCATATCAGATATTTACATTAAACCCATAACAGTAGCAAAATCACAGTTATGAAGTAGCAACAAAAATAATTTTATGGTTGGGGGGGTCACTACAACATGAGGAATTGTATTAAAGGGTCGCAGCATTAGGAAGGTTGGGGACCACTGCTCTAAATGTATCTGAGCAAAGGCAGCTGAGATTAGATGTGAACACACACATATGAGCTGGTGCCGGGTCATCTGCACATGGGGCCTGCCTGATTGGCTCAGGGGAAGGCAGCTGTGGAGAGCCATGGACTCCTAGGGAATTCGTGCCTGAAAACCCTTCTGGCAAGAACATACATGTTCCTGGAGATGAGCTGAGATTTTGTTGGTTAATTTTTATCTGGAATAATCAAAAAAGTCGTATCACCTGCCTTCATTTTTCATCGTTGGATTAAAAAGAAGTTGCTCTTGAACAGACTCAAAGGGTGTGAAGGGAAAAAAAATACCGCTTTGTAACAATGTCCCAGGACTCTGGTACATTCAGTGCAGTGAATATGTTAAAAAAAAAAAAATCTTAGATAGTATAAGGTAGTGAGTGTTCTACCTTTTAAATGCTTAATTTTTACCCAACCTGTAAAACATCAACTGAAAACCCAATTTTCTTTTAAAGTATATTTCCATGTTTAAAATTCTAGGCAAAAATTTAAACTTTAATGCTAAATATTAGACTAAAAATTCACTTATGACGTCCTACAATTTGCAATATTTACATGTAAAATGCATTATTCAAGAGCTGAATTGGTAGCATTTTGCAGAGTTCAACCTTTTCTTACTGCTTCCCCCCGAAACTGAAGTCACCTCATGAATTCTGAATGGCTCAGCAGTTAAATAAGAAAGGAGTAAAGTACATAGCCATGTTTCCTCTGAGGAGTTGAGATCAAAAGTTAACGTTTTCTTTCCTCTTTCTAAAGGCTAAAGACTCATTTCCTAAGATTTAAAGCAAAAGGGAATTTATACCGTGTCAGATCAAGAAGTATGGTTCATCCAAAAAGAAGATGCCAGTTAGGAACCCTGCAAAGTCCTGAAGGATCATCCCCGGCCAACAGAAGAGACCTAGAGTGTGTTCCAGCCATCTGCCCAGGGCCAGATGCAAATAACAGGACGTCTTTTAGCAAAGCCATCACAGTGGAAGTTGAGAATGGGTACTGGCCCAAGCAACCCAACTGAGATTTCAAAAATGGAGCACTGCCCAATGTCAGGGGCGAATGGGTCTCCCCCCCTCCCCCTGCCCCCCGCCCCCCGCCCCCCGCCCCCGAACACTTCCCCCAGAATGCAGTCGGCAAAGCAAATCGGACCTTGTGTTTGTAGCACTTTGGGCAACCTCCATTATCCTTTTGTTCTCATGTTTAGTAGCAGTCACACTCAAAGAATGTTCAGGGGCTTATTCACACAAGACCTTACAAGTGTTGTCCAGTATATGCACAACAGAATATAGACCTATTTCCTCTAACCTATTGGGTTTTATACTTCTATCAGAGTGAAATAAGTTTCAACATATTAAACTTCTAATCTACATTTTCTGAAGGAAACTGAGGAAATATTACAATTCTTTAACACTGGGATTTTAAAAAACAGATGACTTTCTTCCTGTATTTTAATTAAATTTAATTTGATAAAATTATTTTTAGACTTACTATATGATCTTTTTTAAAATGCTATAAAAACCAAAAATATGTTTATATTAATTGCAATTAAATTAAAAATTTTGGCCATAAACACCATAGTAAATAGTGATTAATATCTGTTTAATTTTATGAATGCAGATGATTCTATTATACATTGGTTACCTTCATTAATCAATGTATGGGATTGATGCCAAATCTCCACCTTATGCCAGTTCACACAATGCATTCTATTGTTGGTATACAGAAGCAGCACCACCAAGTTTCCTATCCTTATTTCCTTGCCGAAGCATCACTCAACTATACAGACTACGTCACATGGCATTATATTTTAATGGTATGACAGTCATTTTAGTGCCTTCCCATGGACTTCACCTCTTTAATCACCAGCCCGTTCCAGGGCGATCAGAACAGCAAGGGACGTGGACACAGACACTAAAGAGCAGATCTAGAGATGAGGCAGAGACACAGGGGGACTTCAACACCTGTACTGAGAGACAAGGCAAGAGGCACAGGGAGCTCTGTAGATACCCGCTCCTCTCTGTCACCTTTCGGAGTATATGCATCCATCCTCGCAACATGGCACATATATCCTGGGTACCATTTACTCAGCGATGTCTCCTAATCCCTATCATCAACTTCAGAATCCTCTTCAAGTGTCACATTCCTGTCACCCCCTCCTGAGGTCATATCCAGCTATGGGTTGAGGCATTCTGTTCCACTTAGAAATCCGCTTTCAGTGTGACTACAGTCTCGCAAGATGGATGCAGAGGAGTGTTTAAGAGTAATTATAGAAAATCTAGTCACCGCAGTACCACAGACCGGCAACATAATTTATATACATATTTTGTTTCGCCGATATTACATGACTCACTGAGTTTTTTAATAGCCTTGAATTATTTATAACTTAATAAAACAGGCCTAGATTACCAAATTAATCTTGAAGAACTAGTAGCACCAGGCCTCCAACTGGCATGGCAATTCACAAGAGCTGAGCCCTCAGCCACGGCGAGCCCCATCACTTCCCGTCTTTCCACAGTCCAGCACTTTAATCAGTCCTTTTGCTGCCTAACTCCTATGGGCATTGGCATTTGTGAAGCATTTTTTAAGGCTTACATAAGGTGTGTGGTCATAATTAACTATAGAGAAGCAAGGCAGGAAAGCAGAGCCCAGCTTTACAGAGTTGTAACGAGGATGTTAACTATTCTGTACTGAAATTCCCTTCAGAGAAAGCAGAAAAGTAATTCCTTACGTGTTAGTCACCAGAGCTGAGATGCAGGCGCCCGCTCACTCACATCCTGGATAACTGTAATTGCACCAGGAATCAGAACTTGACCAAGAAAGAGAGAGAGAGAGAGAGAGAGAGAGAGAGAGAGAGAGAGAGAGAGAGAGAGAGAGAGAGAGAGTGAGTCCTCTGCAGGCCAGACGCTATTATGAGATGGGTCTTATCTAAAGATACACCAAATATAGGCTAGGGGTGTAAGTCAGTGATAGACTGCTTATCTGGCATAGTCAAGGTCTAACTCAATCTCCAACACCAGAGAGAAAAAGAGACATATCAAGTGTAATTATGTCTGGCAAACCCAACATCACCTTCCCTGCTGGCAGGAACCTGGGAAAATCAGCAGTATGTGAAGAGAAGAGCTAGATCGCTAAAATGAGGGTAGGAAGGAATGTTACATGAGAAAAGGGCAGCCCATCAAGACTTAATGGGCCTCTGTGTGTTACAGGCACACGGCTCTCTTCATTCCTAAAGAGTGCGTCAGAGTACAGGAAGCAAAAACTCATAGAAATGAAACATAAAAAGGAAATAAATACTGTTAGAGATCGCCAGGCTTTTCTAACATCAATTCATAGAACAGACAAATATCAGTACAAATACAGAAGACCTGAATAGAGACAAATTTGGGGCGGAAGTGTGTTAGAATATACAGCCAGCGACATGACCAAAGAAACAAGCTAAAGACTTAATTTTCCAGGAAAGCACTCAAAGTCATCACAGAGAAACTGGCTCGATACAGAAACACTGCAGTGGCCCCTGTAAGCAGAGGCCAAGTGGCCGGATCCTCCCGCAATCTCAGTTATCTCACCAGTGACGGGAGCATGCTGCAAAGCCACACTGCTCTGTGGCCCTCTCTGCTGGCTGCAGAGGCCACACAGCACACTCCTTCTGGTGGATCGTGTCTCTGTGACATCTCACCTATGGGGTTCTGAATGGAAGACCTATATCTCTGTATGTGAGCTGAGAAATTGGAGACATCATCTCTAGCATCTACTCCGAACGCAGACTTAGAGAAATATTCAAAATATGATGGGCAACCATGCATATTAAAGCCAGCCATAAACGCAAACTTCAAAAACCTTGTCTCTCTTTCCTCTCCCTCGCCTCACCACGCCTGCTCTTGCCCAGCCCTCTTTCCCATCATGCACTGCATGGCCTTGCAGAGTGGAAAGCTGAACCTGCCCTTTTATCCTATATGAGCCCTATGCCCTCTGAGGAGGTGGGGGTGGCTGCCACTGAGCTGGAGAAAAGTGTCCAGAGGCAGAGGAATGGAAGTTGTCCAAGTTCCCTGACAAGAGGAGACTTGTGTTCTATTTTGTACATAAGAAAATAAGAAGTGACTAGACCAGGAAAAGATGGCCACCCTGGGAAACGGATTTCATCGTCACAGGATTCCCTGAGCACAGAAATTACAGAGCAGACTTCAAAGACCCTGGAGCCAAACACCAGTAGTCATTCCACAGGAAATTAAGAGGGTACTTCAGCCAGGCAGTGATGGCGCACGCCTTTGATCCCAGCACTTAGGAGGCAGAGGCAGGCGGATCTGTAAGTTCCACACCAGCCTGGTCTACAGAGCAAGATTTAGCACAGCCAGGACTGCTGTGCAGAGAAACCTTGTCTCGAAAAATGAAAAACAAAACAAAAAACAAACACAAGAAAGAGGCTTGCTTCGGAGTTCAGCATTGTAAAAGCCTTTGCAGCACACAAAAGGAGCCTCAATAAGTGATATTAAATTCCATACCAAAAAAGAGAGTTTCCAATTTTAAGTTAAAACAACTTAAAAAAAAAAACAGACAAACATTTCTTGCTAACCACTGTCAGCCTAGGAATGATGAATTATAATCATTTTAAAGTAAGTATTAATGCATCAATGACTAGATGAAAGGTAATCTCCATGTCTTCAAATCTCAGAAACTCCGTTTAATCTCCAGGGCGGGGGTGGTTAAGAAAACTGACAGAACCTGAGAGCTATGTTTCTGGTGTTTGAGGACATCCCTTCATTCTAATGATAACTCTCCAGTCAAATGTGAGCCGTTAAGAAACTTGCCATCTGGGGGGTTAGGGAGGGGAGCAGAGTTGATATTCTTGCTGCTTAATTTTCTAGGAACTTTTGAAAAATACAGTCTTTCAAACCAGGCTAAGAAGAACATACCTTCTCTTTCTTGGGTTATGTTTCCTTACTGGCAGAATAATTTATATTTTGGACACTGGCATACTGTACTTGATGGTCCCTATTCATCAGATTACTGGATTGAAGATTTATTTCTTTTGGGAAACGTTATCTAGAGTTTCCAGGTGGCAAAAGGCCAGAGTAGTGGCCTTTGCTGCTAAACACAAGCATTCTCTCAACCTCATCACTCAGTGGAGCATCCTCACTTGGCGACAGTGAGCAAGCTCCATTTGTTTAATGAGGCATTCAAATGTTAGAAGTGGCTTAAACCAACAAGTGGAGTTATTATGAACAAATAAAGCCATCTGAGACCATCAGAAGGATGCGATGTTCTGAGACGGACCGGCTTTTTCTAAGCACAGCTCCACTGTGCCTCTTCCAAATAGAACTCTAGTTTTTCTTTTCCTTGATCTCCTTGATATGTTTGTGTCAGTTCCAGCTTAACTTGTAAGTGGTTAACACATTCTTTAGGGGATATAAGACGTGAGGACGTGAGGGAACAGCACTTGGGATGGGGGAACCTTTCTAGGAATGCCGACAGAGAAAGAGAGAGGATAGAGATGGAACCAAGTCCTGATAATGAATCCAAATACATTACGCAGCCTCCCAGGCCAGGCAGACCCTGCTTAGTTTGGCTTTTGCCTATCTTTTCAGCAGATTTACTCAGGTTCAGCAGCACAGCCGTCTCTCCCACCTTGCTCTCTAGACGGTCTATAGTCTTGGCTCGAATCACCTCACAGACCTTCCAATTCTGCCCATCCTTCGGATTTCAAAACCCCAGTGACTTCCACAGCAGGCTACACTTCCCTTCTGAATGTTGCCCTGGGTACCCTAGGTATTCTTAAGATTATCGTGACAATTCAGATTCTCTTAGAGTAGAACTTTCTCACTTAGATTCTATACTGAAACTATCTGTCCCGGTCCCAGCACACAAAGACAAGAGTACAGTGAATACCCAGTGTGCAGGCCATCAGGAATGTAGGTGCTAAATAGTGTTGCAAGCACTTGATATAAATCTCAACAACAAGGCTAGGAGGTCATAGTCGTGTGGCTGTTGGTCACATTTTACACATAAGGACACAGAGGCCCAGAGATGGAGCTGGGCCTAGTTCAATGCTTAATATAACTGCAGAGTCTTTCCAAACTCAAAGCCACATGGTCCCCAGGAATGGCAGAGAGACTTGGCATGACAGTGGGGCAGTGGGCTAACTGTGTACTCTTAACATGTTACCTAAATTCTGGCAGCCTTAGTAGTTTAGTATTTTTAACAGATAAGAGTATCTACCTCACACGATCACTTTGGAAAGAATACCTTAAATTTTCCTGGCACAAAGAGATCTTTAATAACCAGTAACTGACTCTGATCTCATAAAAGTGTCTTTAAGTTGTAAGCACTGATAATCAGAAAACTGACTGATTCTAGTGTACCCTCTAAAGGCCCCATTGGCAGAAGATCCCTCAAAAAAAAGTATGGTTGTAGTCTCATTTTGATGCAAATCTTTAGCTATGTTTAACTTTGATTACTAAAAGGAATACAAAACTGCTCTTAATTATGTGTCAAGGAAAAGCACACTTTAGTATATGACTGAATGTATTTCTATGTCCTCTGCCCACTTGAAAAAGAGGTCAAAAGGCTAAATACTTCCCAGGACGGAGCAGTGGTAAAATTCAAAAATGAAATGCACACACACACACACAAAAGAGAAACGAAGTACTATAAAGCAAAAAAAAAAAAAAAAAAAAAAAAGAGTCGGAAATAAATCGATGACTCTCTGTGAAATCAAGGGACCAGAAGAAAGCGAGGGAGCAGCAGGTGAGGGCACTGTTGTCCAAGCATCTGATGCACCGATTAGTGCTATTTCTAAGCAGATTAACCAAATCCCAACTGTTCTACATCAGGTCCTGTCTCTAAGCTTTCCCTCCCTCATATCCATGCAAAAAAAAATTAAAATGTAAATACACAAATAAAACAGAAGGAACAAAACACCCACATAAAACACAAATGGCCTAGATTGGGAGTTCACTCTTGTACCTTCTACCCCATGGCAGCACTACTAAGGTGAGGAGAGTGATCAGGCTTAAGAGAAGTACAATGAAGAGGACAGGTTCCTCTGTGTGAGTTTTAAAATGAGGCATCGGGCATCCTCCCCTCCGCAGGCAGCCCAGCAGGGCTGAAGGCCAATCCGCCTGTGAGGGCAGAGGGCATGGAGATGGAGCCGAGTGCAGTGAGGGGCTGTTATTTCTGTCTCGGTTGCAGAGAATTTGTAACCCCATTATGACCTCCCTTCCCCATAGCAACTACAGAACCAACCACAGAGACAAGAAATAGGTGGAAAGATTATAAAAATGTGTGTGTTGCATGCATTTGCATAATAAATATGCAAGAGATTTAGATTTTTATATTTCCTGCTAACATTTTTTTTAATGTTTCTTTTCTATGTTTTTTCTTTGCACTTAAGTTTTGAATATACTCAATTCCTTTCACGACCAGGAAGGAAGGAGACTAATGCCTAAGCTTGTAAAGACCCTTACAAAACTGAATTCAGCCAATGATTTAAAAGAAATGACACATTTCCAATGAGATTCCCACTGAAACCTGAATTAAGCTAGCACAGTAGCATCAACCCTCCCCTGGGGTCCACAGACTCTGTGATCCCAGGCACTGGGGTCTGTGGGCTCGCATTCCAGTTATCCAGCCCTGCCAACACTGTCTCAGCTACACAGGGCATTCCAGACTGCTGCAGAGAGCTGGTGGGAAGATATTTCCTTTGGCATGGAAAAAAAGAAAAAAGAAAAGAAAAAGAACTGGAGACAGCAGGCTGGACAGACAGAACTTTCTACTTAGTTGTCATAGAGTTTTCTCAGAAATTTAGTAGCAATATAGGTGATGATTTAAGAGTAAGAATTATCCAATAATTGTGAATTATCCTATTCATGATGAAAAGGCATGGTGCATTAAAATGATTCCACCAACTATGAGGAAAATGGTAGAATGCTACCCAATCCAATGCACCATGATGACTTAGTATGCTCCTGCCATGCAATTTGAATGTCGTCTCTCTTTTTTCTCCCCTCCACAGGTATTTGCTAGTTGGATGGGACATAGTGGTTGTGTCAGACATCATTGCACCTTTCCTCAACGTGTGCACATCATCAGACACCCTGGACCACTAGTGACAGTGCCACGACATTCCAGTGCAATCCCTCCCCAGCTCCATGGCTCTTCAGAACTGTCTCAAGTTTAAGAAATTTAGACAGAAAGAGACTACTCGGTGCAAAATATCTTACAATTAGTTGACAATTGTGAAGCTTCCAATAAAAGTATACATGTGCAGTCTGAGAGTGTAGAAAATAACCAGTTACTCAGGTTAGATACCAACAGGACAGGAACACTAACAGTTTCATAGTAGTTCTTGGGGCCACTGGTTAAGAGTGCTTGCTGCACATTTATGAGGACCAGAGTTCAGATCCCAGTACCATACAACAAGTAGAGAACCCCAAATACCCATAACACCAGCTCCAAGAGTCCCAATGCCCCCTCTGGCCCCTGCACATGCACAGGCACAGGCACAAACGCCCAAACAAACCTGTACAATTCACTTGTAAGGTCACATACATATACACAGAAATGAAAATTAATTAAAATAAAATCTTAAAGTAGCTCTCAAAGGGAGGGTGTGGCGATATATTATGTACCCTAATCAACTTGCCTGAGGACCAGAGGACAGAGCCAGCCACTAGATTAGACATAGAGGTCAGGCAGTGGTGGCACACACCTTTAATCCCAGCACTTGAGACCTCATGCCTTTGCTTAGGAATCACACACTCCTTTAATCCCAGGAAGTAATGTGGCAGGGCAGAGAAAGGTATACAAGGCGTGAGGAAACAGGAACTCACTCTCTTTAGGCTGAGGATTTCACAGAGGTAAGAACTAGTGGCTGGCTGCTCTGCTTCTCTGATCTTTCAGTTTTCACTGATATCTGGCTCTGAGTTTTTTATTAAAAGGCCATCTAAGATTTGAACAACAGGAGGACTATGAAAATAAGACAGACAAAGGAAACCTAAGAAATGGGAGATTTCACAGGACATTCTTTCCTTCCCCATTTCATGACCACCTCCACCTCACCTTGGAAGGTAATCTCCAATGAGGACCACAGAGTTGATCAATAAACAGGGAAATGACAGGCCAGCGATCTTATGGTATTTATAAACATTCTATACAATGAGTTATATGTGTGTAATAAAATGTATATGCACATATATATAATATTCATGGTGTGTGTATTTTGTGTATGAATATGCCTGTGTTATATATGTATACCATAATATTTATATATAATACTAACAATGAAAACACTTGAAGAACATTAGCTGAGTCTGATAAGTCACTCATTTTAAAATTCAGCAGTTGTTTCTTTAAAAATAGTCACTTCCAATGTTTTAATTAGGATTTGACAAAAATAGCCTTCTCTAGATGATCACACATCAATATCCAGTGGCAAGAACCATTAAGCAAACTGTGTATCTGGCCTGGATCTGTAATGGGGAGGGGAATGTGCTTGAGGGGGAAAAATAAACAGAATAAGCCACCAACTGGGGCATCATCCACCAGTGTCAGCAGAAATTAAAAGTGGTCTTTAATCACCAATGTAGGGTAGGGGGGTGTTTTCAGTGAGCTGGTTTTCAAATAAAATAAGTTAAAAGATAAAAGAGGATCCAATAACTACCCCACTTTCCAACCTCACGGACTGAAATGTTTATAAAGAACATACCATCTATTGACTATACAAATCTTACCTTAATCTGAGTTTTCATTGCCAAGACAAATCCACTTCAGAGTACCCTGGGAATAGTGTTTCCGCCTCCGGTGAGAGGCTATTCACAAAGGGATCAGTTACCCAACTCTTCAGAACCCAAGACGGCAGCCAGATGGCAGGTGAGTTTGGAAAGTTTCTTTGAAAGTACTTGTTTTGGATGGTTTTAGGTATCACCCTTGAGTTTCCTCACAGAACAAATTATATAGTCTTTCAATTTTCATGTAAAAATAAACATTTAAGGTAAACCCTATGTGTTAGGTATCATTTTAATATACATATATTACATTTTCAAGTCTCGGAATTTAAAACACATCTTACTATCATTTGAAAATTAAAACCCTGAACCCACACGGGAAACGCCATTTGTGTGAAATGCCAGTGCTGTGACCTCATTTTCCACGGAGTGTTGTCTCTGTGCCATCCCATTTACTGCACAGAGGTCAGGGACTCGGACACACGGGAGCCACGCACAGCAACTTCTCAATAGGTACCCTGAAATCCCTGCTTCTCTCTGCGTCCCGCTGTGATTTAAGCCACCACTCATCTGGTCGTTCACCCAGTGGTAGATAAGGGTAAAGAAACCAACTCAGAAATCAATCCGTCTAATCGTTTCTGGACAGTACAGTTGTTCAAAGTGTGGGTGTAAAGCGGGGTTGAAACTGTATGGGAGAAATTGCAATTGGGGAATTTTACAAATACCTGGTTTTCTGTTTCCTGCTCTCTCCACTTTCTAACTTACTTGGCCACAGTCCCTGGGAAGACTCAACAAATAACCCCTCGTCAGAAAACCAAATGTTAGTGTCCGTGTCTCTGCATGAACTCAAACAGGCGCTTTAATGGCACACCCCTCCCCAACCCCAACTCTCATATAAAGTATCTAAGAGTATCTGACTTCATCTATTGCCAGAGTGGCCGGTATCTGGTAATCTACTTATAGGATACAAAAGGCTCTTATATAGTTTTTAATTAGTAAAATGTTACATAGTTGAATTAAATAAGTAAAAATGCATGAAATATGCTAATGTACTATACCCACAGACAATTAACACTCATAGCATTAAGTATAAATTGTGTAGAAAACGTAACAGTAACTTCATAACTATTTAAGAAATGGAAGCCGGGCGGTGGTGACACACACCTTTAATCCCAGCACTCGGGAGGCAGAGGCAGGCAGGGATCTCTGTGAGTTCGAGGCCTGCCTGGGCTACAGAGTGAGTCCCAGGAAAGGCACAAAGCTACACAGAGAAACCCTGTCTTGATAAAACCAAAAAAGAAAAAAAGAAAAAGAAATGGAAATAAAAATCTGATCATGATAAAATATTAATTATTCTAGATTATATAAATGAAGCTAGGTCTAAGGTATTATTAAAGCCCATAATTAAGACTGACATTAGGAACTGCCACTAAATATTAGTATACCGTAATGTCTGTCACTTGCCATAAAAGACTAGATGATTTCAGTCTAACCCTGCCACTGCAAATGACTATAAAACTGAGCAAAATACACAAAGCAACTGCAGACAGAAAAGGCTGGGTAGTGTCACAAAGAGAACAGAAGCTGTGTGCCAGCCTTCAGCCCTGAGGTATGCTTCACTCCCGGCGTCCAAGGAGGAGATTGAAGCAGAGAACAACTGGCTATGAGGAAAGCGAGCAGGGGTTCAATTTCAGGGCGACTGAGATGCACAGACCTTGTGGAGTGTGCTAGAATGTACTCAAGTAGGAAGTGTGGAAAGGAGTTTCAGAAATCTACGTGAAGCTTCCCTTAGGTCTGATTGGAGACTCTGGTACATTGCACAAAGGGCAAGACTTCCTGCGGGTCAATGCAGATGTACTAGGAGGGAGCTGTGAGCTGAATAGGTCTTTGGGTTGGTAGTGCTGGGAGGAACAGAGCCGGTAGAGTGGAGGGCATCACTGAAAATCCTAAAAGTTTAATTAAACCTCAGTCTGAGTAATAGTGTCTATAGCCCTGGAGTAAAGGCAGCCCTGAGTACTGCCATAATATAACCTCAAACCACCAGATTTCAAATCCTAACATAACCTAAACTACCAAGTTTCAAATCAATCAAGTTTATATTCCAGCTAATTATCTTTCTGCTGGAATAAAACACAGCACTCTGACATTTAAATCTGGACTCCCAGGAACAGTATCAACAGTGTCTGCATTTAATAAAAAACCACCAGATATAAAAGGACAAGCAAACACAACCTAAAGTGAGGGAGGGGGGAAATCAATAAACGCCAGCGCATAGACAGCAAATGTTAGAGCTAACGGACAGGCACTCTACAACAGCTATCTTTAATATGCTAAGGATTCAACGGAAAAGCTGGACTTAATGGGTGAAATGATTTTTAACAGACAGTGGTTCCCATACAAAAGGAAGCAGCTAGAAAATCAAGAAATAAAAAGTATGAAACCAAGCCGGGCGGTGGTGGTGCACGCCTTTAATCCCAGCACTCGGGAGGCAGAGGCAGGCGGATCTCTGTGAGTTCGAGGCCAGCCTGGGCTACCAAGTGAGTTCCAGGAAAGGCGCAAAGCTACACAGAGAAACCCTGTCTCGAAAAACCAAAAAAAAAAAAAGTATGAAACCGGTAATAAAAATTCCCTGCATAGGCTTATGGGAAGATTTGACATTGCAGAAAAAATAAATAAATAAAGCCAATGCGCTTGAAGATAGAACAACAGAAGTCATCCAAACTGGTGCACAAAAGGAGGAGGGTGGGGAGGGAAGGGAGAGAGGGAGGGAAAGGAAGAAAAGGAGCACTTTCTCTATGTGTGTGTATATGTGTCTGTGTTATATATACATATATGTGTATATATAAAATCTCAAAAATCAACCACGCAAAACAAGCCTATGGTAACATATGCTGCCGCTCCCGAAGGGCTATTAGCCATTTATTGACAGTATCTGGATACAATGGCTTTCTGCTTTCCAGTAATTTTCAGTGATTTAGCAAAAGTAGCAAGGTCCTGCATCCATGCATTAGGTGATGATTCCTGGCCTTTGTGAGAATTAGGAAATCCTGGACAGACAAGGAGGCCAAATGAAGATGATGTCATCAGGGTGGTGCCATACCTTACTTATGCCTCTGAAGGAAGTCAGGTGTGGTTAAGACCCTGCCACGGAGATTTGTGTATGGCTGACCAGCAAGGTTGATGAAGCCCCCTTGGGCAGGTGGATAAATGTATATTATGTTTCTTTAAAGGTAAAAGACTGTGGCCAGCAGACTGATGAAAGTGGCATGGAATAAATCATATTGGCTCAATCTCTATCTGCAAATGCCATCTAGTTGTGGATTACATGGAGCCAGGAATTTCATTAATACTGAAAATATGGGCCTTAATAGTTGGATCAACATATTAAGATCACGATCATCAAGCTAGGTGTGATGAGAAACACCTGTAATCCTAGCACTTGGGAAGGAGGAGAATCAGGAGTGCAAGGTCATCCTCAGCTACATATGAGCCACAAGTGTAAAGCCAGCCTGGGTTACATGAGATGCTGTCCCAGCAAAACAGAAGAAAAACAGCAATTATAGTAATATTACAGTAACTGTGAAATGTACTCAGTCTGTTGAACTTTGAGACTAAGTAAAACAGAGCTGTTAAATAGTGCTATCATCTCCTCTCTAAACAGGCCTTAGTAGAGTCCTGATGACTCTATCTAGGGCAGCATTAACTCATGTAAGCAGGAGGGTGTGCAGGTCAACTGTAGATGCCAAATACCTAATCTGATGCTAATGTACTGCTCACGGGTCAGAGCTCCGGTGCTGACTGTGGACTGTGGGGTATTCCAGACTGATGGATACTTTAACTGTCTAGGAGATTTAGCCAAAGGAATAATTCCAGTGGTTTAGGGAGGCATATTTATTTGAGCCCTATTTTATAAGAGGTTAATTTCCTTTAAATTTACTTTATTCCTTATTAAAATTTAGTTGGATTTCTGTAGATTGGATTGCCTGTTAATTTTTATGTGGATCTGTAATTTGGGGCTCAGCATCAATTACGCCATGATGATACACTCCAACACAAGTGAAGCTAATTCAGGGTCTACATTATAGGTGCACAAAAGTTAATAAGAGCCTTTTATCATTTCGTTATACAAACTCTCTCAGTAAATCTGAATTTCCAATTGAGCATTTGGTATATGTCGCAAATCCTTTAAATATCTGAGATGCAGCTAAAGTAATACTTAAAGGGAATTGAATAGCTCTTACTACTTGTATTAGAAAGTTTCACCATGAAGCAATTACAATTTTAATGGTCATTATAACCAGGAGACACAATTAAAGGATAAATGTTTTTAAAAGTAATGTATTATCAAGAAAGACTATTAACACAAATCTATTACGGACTAACTATAATTTCATTTTTAATGTAAAGCATCTAAAGAATAACAGATGTGACTGAAGGCACACATATTTCATACAGATGTCTCAACAATATTTTATGAAAAGCACACATAGACAACCAGCACAGAGCATAATCCCACAAGCCTTCTGAAACCTCTCCTGGTCACTACCCTCTCCAAATACAGGTAGCTACTATTCTGACTTTTGCAGTCACACTTTTTAATTTAAACTAAA
Organism: Peromyscus eremicus; assembly: GCF_949786415.1. Taxonomy (NCBI): domain Eukaryota; kingdom Metazoa; phylum Chordata; class Mammalia; order Rodentia; family Cricetidae; genus Peromyscus; species Peromyscus eremicus. The sequence goes on from NC_081428.1 coordinate 55,588,677, forward strand.
TAGAATCAAACTACATAGTTGTCAGTGTATTGGCTGCATCCCCAATCCAAGTTTTTGTTGGCAAGGCTTCCCCAACTACTGAGTAAAGCTGAAGTTCACCTTGTTTCTACTGCCATGGACTATTCTGTTATGTCTTCAGCCACTTTGTTGTTGACAAGCACTTGGGTGACAAAGAGCAACGGTTACTTAAAAAAAAAAAAAGGTTTAACAATTGTTGTGTCTGTATGTTTATGTGTTGGATTTTTTGTTGGTGGTATGAATGGATTTCTTGTTGGTGGTATGAACTATAATACCACCCAATGGGCTTTTAGGCTTCTGAGAAAACTCTAAGGCAAGGTTCCCTCTTTCTCTAAAATATGTATATAGCTTGGAAACATATCCAAATCCTATCAACCAGCAAGTCCTTTGAAGAGACTAGTGAGTGTGTATGTATGTGTGTGTATGTATGTGTAAAAACAAAAGAATAAATGCTTTGCTAGTGGCAAAATGTAAGGTATGTTATCCAACAACTCTCTTTTTATACATTTTTCAAAAAATTCTTTGAGAATTTCATACAATGTACTTTGATCATATTCACCCCACACTCTTCTCCCTACCTCCTCCCAGATCTGCCTACCTCCTCACCACCCAAATCCATGTCTTCTTTGATGTTGTTTTAAATAACCTCTTATGTCCTATTTGTACTACCCATATACTCCTGTATATGGGGCCATTCACTGGTGTGTTGTCAACCTACCCAGTGCCATACCCTTAGTGACAATCTTTCCCATCCTCTCTATCGTTCATAGCTCATGAGCCCCTTTCCCTCAATGCTAAAAGGTTGACCAGCTTGATCTTGTATAGGTCTTGTTCAGGCCACCACAGCTGCTATGAGGTGATGAGTCCAGTGGTCCTGTCATGTCCAAAAAGACACTGCTTAGCACCAGCCCTTTTCACTAACTGGCTCTTACAATCCTTCTGTCTCTCAGTAATGGTCCCTGAGCCTTGGAGGGCTGGGTGAAACCGATGCCCCGTTTGGGGTAAGTACTACCCTAACACTTGCTCTATTCACTTTGGAGATGGTCTCTTTCTCTCAACACAGAGTTTTGGACAAGGTAGATGTCCTTTGAACTAAAAATAAGGTATTGCCAATTGTAACTTTGCCCTTACAATTACAAAGCCAATGATCAAGAATAGTATGTTAAATGAAATAAGCAAAGCAAGGAAATACTATACTATATGAGCCTACTCATGTGGAACCTAAGGGTGAGATAGTAGTTGTAGAGAGGTACTAGATAGCTGAGTCAAGAACAAGGTTGAGAAAATGATGGTCAAAGGAAACATGAACACAGTGAAGAAGCAGAAAGAGATGTATTATACAACATAGTAACTATAGTCAGTGGTGATGCTGTATTCTTGAAAAAAATGTAGTGTGGATACCAAGTGTTTTTTTACCACAAGATGATAATTATACAATGCATTTGTTAGTTGATTAGATATAAAGAACATTAAAAAAAAAAAGCAAAGATGCCCTGGAAAACCCTATAAAATCACTTGTAGGAAAAAGGCTAACTTCTGGTCCCAACTCGGGTAAGGTCACACCAGGTTCCAGAGCCAATAGAAAATGTCAACCATAACTTTCTGCTAAATGACCACAAGGAAAATAACAGATTTTACCAGCATCCTATTGCAAGAACACACACACACACACACACACACACACACACACACTACAAAAAAAACAAACCTTCACTGGAACTACTTTAGCCACATGGAGAAAGTATCGCACTCTGAGTTTGCAAGAAGCTTCAAAAGCTAAGATGGCAATCAGGCAATTTACATAGACACAAAACCACACACAGACACCATTCAAAAGCAAGAAAGAGTCTCCTGAAATCTAAACAGACTCTGTAGCTATTTAAAAATCTACAAGGCTTTTCCAATGCTGTATTTGTAGCTGAGATGTTGGCAAAGAACTGTTGGCCTGGGGTTTCTTTTGTTCTTTTCTTGAAGACTCTAAGTGGTTTTTCACACATTATCTTCAATACTTTCATGAGTTAAATGGACATTGGTACTATTTTTTTTCATTTTGTACACTCAGAAAATAAGACATAGTGATTAAATAGCTTACATAAAATAATTCAAGAAATTTGTCAAAGCCAAGAACTATTATCCAAGCCTCATGCTGTTCATTCTCTATCCAGGGTAACACACAACCCCAAAAGGAAGGATTAAGCAGAAAGCAGTCTGACATAGGTTTAAAAAAAACCAAAAAAACCTATGCACACTTTACCTTCAGGAGAAGGGTTACCTTCACTCTAATGTGGGGTAATATCCAAAAGGAATTCACCAATGAAACTGTGCATCCTTCAGCCCAAAGCCTACAGTCACATAAAGTAGGAGGGAGGAAAGATAATTGCTAATGTAAAAGCTAGCTCAACAAAGAAAGAAAATACAAGATTAGCTATATATTTATTGAGTCAGGAACAGAAAAAGAGATTTGTTCAGATAGAACAGGTCATTCTCCGTGGCATGTGCAACCCCAATGCAGCTGCTGGTTCTTCCAAAAAGCTTGTCTGACATGCCATCCCTGGGCTCTGTGCTGTCTACACTGGGTAGTGAATGGCATCAGAGGTCTTAACCTAAAGAGCCTCTACCTACCAGATCATCTTATCTCCAGCTCATGCTTCCTCTAGCTAAATTTTCACACAGCAGAAACTCCTCAACTCACTACTTAATGCCTTAAAGTATGTGACTTCTTTTTTGGTTCATTTTTGTTTGTTTGTTTGTTTTTGTTTTGTTTTGTTGTTTTTTCAAGACAGAGTTTCTCTGTGTAGCCTTGGCAGTCCTGGAACTCACTCAGTAGACCAGGCTGACCTTGAACTCGCAGAGATCCACCTGCCTCTGCCTCCTGAGTGCTGGGATTAAAGGCATGCACCACCACCACCCAGCATTTAAGTGTGTGACTTCTAATTGTGACGTGTTATTCTAGGCATTGCAAGTGTGGATTGCTCCCATGCGGTACAGCATTAGACTTTACAAGAGCAGCCTAAGGAAGCTGGCATTTGACCTATTCCTTAACAGATAATGAAGGTTTGGGTTTCTCAATTTGTTATTTTTCTAAATTAGCAAAAAAATACACACGCAAGCAAATTCATATACATATATCCCAGCCCATTTCCCCCTCCTGCATGAAAAGGCACAAAGAAAGTATCTTCTCAAGTTCTTGGGGGAAAAACCACTTTGCCTTTGGGGCTTCAAACTGGCAAGTCACCAAATGTCAAAGTCATCAAATAAATAAGCTTTTTAAAAACTTACAAACTGCTGGTAGTGAATTATAAACCACTTCCATTGCTGTGTGATACACAGCTATTGGCCCTGGATTGACTATTTCTCACCAAAGTGTGTGTGTGTGTGTGTGTGTGTGTGTGTGTGTGTGTGTGTGTGTGTGTACATGACAGTAGACACTTAACAAATAGTTTTATATGCCAGTGGATTAGCTCAGGCCAATGGAATGTTCTGTAAAAACGGTAATGCCCTAATGTCCATACCACCCAGATGATATCTACTAGATACATATTCTGAACCTAAATTGTAGTTAGTATGACTAAGAAACAGAATTTTTATTCCTTTTTATTTAAATATCTACATGAGACTAATGGCTCCCATACTAGTTATACAGCTAGGTGGATCATTTCTCCTTAATCCTAAGCAATAAATAGTACATTGCTTGCAGTACCTCAGCTACTTGCCCACTCAACTCCTGAGGGATATACAGTTTCTTTCAAGTTTTAGCAATTATGACAAAGGTCTGTAGCAGAGTTTTCCTGCCTCAAAATGATATTCCTGAATCTAAACTCCTTTGTTTAGCTTTTTTCCTGACCATTACCAATAACAACTTGTAACCAACCCCCCTTAAATGATAATAATTATTCATAACCCATTTTGGGAGAATGCAGGCGTAGTATTCTAGACTACTTCCTGTTGATTTGGGGAACTGGTAATCTTTGAGGGAAACTTGAGAAAATCAGGATAATTGTTAAGTCTTGTCTGTAGTATTCTGTGAGGCTGGATCATTTCAGTCACAGCCTGAAAGCTGTTTGGATGCAGAATTCTGAGGAGACTGTAACAGGCATTTTGAGATGTTGGATAACCTGGGCCATGCGTTTTCATTGGTGTCTGGTCTCCTTGCTCTGAAAATACATAAACTTCTAAAGGTAACATACATACATATCTGCATTAATACAGAATATGTTTCTCCGTGCTCATTCCAGCACCTGCTGCTGCAATAAGGTTATCCGTGTCCTAACACAGGTGTATACTGAGATCTCACGGTCACTTTTATTTCCATTTCTTGTAGAACACAAGCATGTTTTCATATATTTCTTTTTGACTTCTGTGTTCTTTAGTACAGTATCTGTCTAAAGTCTTTGGTCAATGTTTCCATCAGGTAACAATTTTTGTTGAGGTTCAGGGGTTCTTTGCATATTTTGGATCTCAGTTGGTTATTAGAGGGGCTTTTAAGAAATATTTTCCTTCAACTTGTTGCCTTTTACCTTATAATCTTGACAGTCTTCAGAAAAGAAATATTTGTTTCTGTTTCCTCGGTGTCAAGGGTGGACTCCTGAGCGCCTGTACTCAGCAAATGTTCTACCGCTGAGGCACACCCTACCCCTAAACATTTTACTCTTAAAAATGCTGAACCTGGCAGTTATCTCATCAATTTTTGATGCCGTGTCTAAAAAGTCACTGATGGACTCAAGGGTCATCTAATGTTCCTGTGTAATTTTCTAGGAGTTTTCTAGCTTTGCATTTTAAACTTTTACCTAGGCCCGTTCTGAGTTAATTTTACTAAACGGTGGTAGGCCCGTGTCTACTTAGCTTTGTGCCGGGGAAGTCCAGCCCCCAGTATCATCTATTAAGCAGCCTTTCCCCACTGTACTGCCTTTGTTTGCTCCTTTATCAAAAAGCAGCCAACTGTATTTAGGTGGGTTTATTCCTAGGTCCTCTGTTCTGCTCCACTAACAAGTCCTCTCTTTCAAGGGCACTGCCTTGATTTCTACAGCTTCATACTGAATCTTAAAGTCAGGGAGCATCAATCCTCCAACTCAGCTTTTCTCCTTCAACACTACATTAGCCATTCTGAGTCCTTTGCCTCCGAATGTAAATGTCAGAATTCGTTTTTCAAAACCCATAAAATAACTTGATAGGATTTTAACTGGGATTGCACTTAATGTCTAGATGATATTGGATAAAAACTGACCCTTTTCAATGCCTGATCTCTCTCCTAGGAATATGGGGACTAGTCCTCCACTTCATTTTTCTTTTACTTCTTTCATTATGGTTCTGTAGTTTTCTTCTTTAACATTATTAGGTTTTACTTTAAGGGTGCTAATATTAATCTATTGCATTCTTCATGTAATAGTCCACTTATTTCTTACTTGTGCATAAGGAAACTTTTGCCTTTTGTGTATCTTGAAACTTCCCTATACTTGCTTATTAGTTTCTAGAGGGTTTTATTTTTTTAGGGATTCCTTTAGATTTTTTCTACATAAATGTTAAATGTTTTAAAGCTTGGATGAATAACACTCTTTGTTTCTCTCCTTACAACTCCTTTCAAAACTATATTAGTCGTAAAAGAAAACATGGTGAAATAAAATTAGGACTTTAGGTGCATATTGCTTTCGGAAGGCAGAAATAAAACTGTCCCCAGATGACATAATTCAGAAGTCAAAGGCTTCTCCAGCACCTTTGATGCGTGTGTTTGGTTGGTTTGGTTTTAAGACAAAGTCTCCTTAGATAGTCCAAGCTGATCTGTACTCACAATGTAGCTCAAACTGACCTCAAACATGCAACTCTCCTGCCTCAGCTCCCAAACTACAAGGCTAACAGATGAGTCTAACCACATTCAGGTTTCGCTTAGCATGTAATACAATCATTTTTCTTATTCGGTCTACTCATGTGATAGATTATAGGAACTGACTTTGAAACACTGAGTCAGTTGTACATAGGCAGGAAGAACCTCACTTGGTCATGACATGTAATTCTTTTATTCACTGTTGGCTTTTTTGATAGTACTATATTTCACGTGTATGTTCATGAGAGATATTAGCTGTTAGCTCTGTTTTCATCTGGATTTTGTCTAGTTTTAGTATTAAGGTGACAAAGGCTTCATAAAGCAAGTTAGGGTACTCTTTCGCTTTTATCTTTTGAGAGAAATTGTGTGTAATTGCTATAAATGCTTTAAATGTTTGGATGCCCCCTTGCACTGGAGAGGGCACTCTACTAGAAGTATCAATTCAAATGCCAATCTCATCTAGAAATATTCTCATAGATACATGTAGAAAAAACAATATGGAGACTGGGGAGATGGCTCAGTGGTTTAGAGACCTGCTGCTCTTGCAGAGGACCCAGAAGTTGGCTGGCAACCATCTGTAAGTTCTGTTTCAGGGGACCCAATGCCCTCTTTTGACCTCCACGGCCATCAGGCATACACATGGCACACATGCATACATGCAGACAAAACACTAATACATGTAAAATAAATAAATCTACATAACAATAAGAGTGCTCAAAGCTCATTCTACTTCACATATAACATCAACCATCATACTTATTGATATTGATTTGATTTGATTATCAGAAATAAGCTTATTCATATTGTCTATATCTTCTTATATAAGTCTGGCAGGTTGATTTTTTAAAGAAATTCATGGTTCATATTAAGTTGTTAATTTTTTAGCATCAAGTCTTTCCTAGTGATGCCTGATCAGAGCCAAATTTCAAATGTCAGAAGTCTGGTTCCAAAGTCCATTCGTGTTCTTAGCCACAACGCTCTCTCCTCTATTTGGCTGCCCAATTTCCCTGGTCGTCCCTCTCACGAGCAACTATGTCAAACATGTTTTTTCTGATGCAATTGTCAGTCCCTACTTCACCCTTGCTAAGGAGGGAATGTTTCTACTTGGAAACAACATCTACCTGTCAGCACAAGCTTTGGTGGAAGGTGCTTCATCTACCGGCTAAACCAAGAAAACCGCTACCTGGTTTTGTTCCCAACTTGAAGGACAGCAGAGTAAGCAGAGTCCTCTTCTTTCCCTCCGAGAAGGGGCACTGGTCACCAAACTTCCACCTTTCCTGCTTTCTCTGGGCTCCTCGGCCTGTCACAAAGTTTCAGTTTGATTGGGTGTACATCAACTACTGTAAAAGAAGAAATTTAAAGGGGAATGGACTGATTCTGACTAAGGGGATGAGAGGGTGCAGTCCACTCAGGCAGGGAGGCATGGTGGCAGGAGCAGGTTCTGGGATAAGAGGGACTTGAGGTCACTGGTTACACTGGAACATCAGTTGAGGTGCAGAAAGCTAGACCAGAGGGGGACCCACCTGTAATCCTCAAAGCCTGCTCCCCGCCCTCCAGACTACACTCAAAGGTTTTACAGTCTGTACTCACAAACAGAGGACCAGCCAGGGAACCCCTGTTCAAATACATGGCCCTATTGGGGGCCTTTTTATATTCAAACTATATCAGGAAGCATTAGCAACCCACTCCTTTACAAAACCTACAGGGGCCTTCCTCCTGAATTCAAGAGCCCCAAAACACAGAAGAGGAATCTCAGAAGATAAACCATTTGTGATGCATGTGCTGTAATCACTCACAGACTCTCTCTTTTCCTATTTCTCAGAATCATCATTACTGCTTCAATTTTTTCCGTGACATTTCATAGGAGTCGGGGAATGTTCATAACCTCATTAAGGGAAAGGTTAAAGTTCACAACGAACCTTGCTACTAATGAGCATCATTACCATTCCTTTGTGAAGAGGAGGAATAATGAGCTCACAAACAAACGTGGGAATGAAACAAGAAGCATGGTTACCACCATCATTGCCTACTCAGCCTTTGGAGGGAAGCAGGAAATTTTATAAGGATCCTTGATGGCTTAATTTCCCCTTTCCTCACTTTCTCACACTGTGCTCCAAGGTGGCTTACACACAGACCGTGGACCAGAAGTCTTCTGGTGCATTCCATTCATCTCCAACTTTCTCCAGTCCGTGGAATAAACAAGGGTGGCCACATGATGCATGTGTGTTCACCGTAGTAACTTGAATGAATATCTAAACATCTGATAGTTAACTATGCTTGTTTCTGCTGCTGGAACGGATTCAGCTGAAGCACACTGGATCTAACCACAGTGAGTAAGAGACTGAGACAATGGCAAGGTCGGCCTGGACCATGAAGGATTAATCGGTGCATCTCCCAATAGCTGTTCTCCAACATTTAATTATCACCAGAGGCATTATTACAGTAATAACGAAACAGGAGTGCAGAAGCACAGAGGGCAGTCACTAAGGGCACACTTCGTCCACAGCCCCCAGTTAAGCATCACAGGGAACACAAAAGCAGCAAAGGAAATTCTGGACATTCAAATCAAAGCTGATAGAAATTCCCTTACTCATTAATGTGTGTGTGTGTGTGTGTGTGTGTGTGCAGATGGGTGCATGTGCCACAGTACACGTGTCAGTCAGAGGACAATTTAAGGGAGTTGGGGCTCTTCCTTCTACCATATCCAACTCAGGTCATCAGGCTCGGTGACAAGTGCCTTTATCCACTGAGCCATCCTGCCAGCTGAGACGTCATCTGATTTAATTAATTCCAAGTGGTAGCTCTCCTTTTCTCTTGGCATAAATGTTTACCTATGTGCCACACCAACTCTAGTGTTGTCCATGTGACATGAACAATTATGTCAATAATAGCGGACGGGAGATATGTGTCCCATGGGACTAAGCTCCCTGGAGGTCCCTGGCAGAGTGCTCATGTTATGCCTCCTTCTTGAAGGATACGTGCTTCACGGATCATGAGCTCCTTGGGCTATGGGTTCTGTATAACTACTTTTTTGATAATGTTCTAATTAATCTATAAAACACAGCCAAAACTAATGAATGCTTGGGTTGTGAACTATGGAGGAAAGGGGAAGCTGGACATGGACCTTATTTAGATATAGCAGAATGAGCTATTCCTTTAAGACCCCAAGCTACTACATAATAGAAAATATAATAGTTCAGGCACTTCTAGGGAATGAACACTCATCCACTAGGAATCCTTTAGGAATCCCAACTAAAGTGATTTATGGCAGAAAATGTTATCTCATAGGAGGTAGATGGTGGGACCCTCTGTTGAGGAAGTTCAACATGGAAAACTTAAGGACTACAACAGAACCCCTTCCCCTTACAGGCGTAAAAGTACAAGAGTCCATATTCCAGCAGGTAAAAAGGTTTTATATTAAAAGAGATATGTGATAAAAGAACTGAAGAAAGACTTAGGGAGGATCTGCAGCATCCAAATTGGCTAAGTGGGTCATGAGAACCAGAAAAGTAGAAGTGCATAATAAACTAGCGAGCGGCTGAGATAAAGATGAAGGACACAGCCGCAACCACAAAGAAGCCTTCACAAGTCTAGGAACCGTACTAAGTTTAAAAAACACAGACTGCTCTTTGGGTCATAAAGTTCTTGTGGGTGAAGGGATATGTCTAGCACCGATTAATAATTGCATGCTTGCTGTTTTTTTAAAGATGATGTAATTGAATTATTGCCAAGCTCTTGCTGTTCCTTGTATGACTTGATAGTTTTCTTTTCTGTATATAAACTACTGATTTACAGAAGTAAAATTGCAACAGATTCAAACCACTTCTGAATGTGTTGTCTGTCTGTCATTCGCTGAATCCTTGCCTTCCTGACTACCTAAGCTCTGGTCCCCCTACGGTCGTGGTACCCCCGATGAGCCAGTCTGTGACACCTATGCTTAATTTAATGTACTCAAGGCATCTAGCAAATATTTGTAGGTAAAAAACACCATTTTGCTAAAACTAAAGTTGGACAGAGTGTGTTTCACTAGATGGTGAGGATATTATTATTATACATATTATTTGGACTAGGCAAGGACTACCTCTCATAAGCAGATTTTTCTATAAACAAGGAGTCAATGTGACATCCCTTTAAGTGAACTGTGAGTTACAACTCTTTGATTAGAAAAGATGGACGCTCATCAATAAGATGTCGAACTCTGATTACATATGTCTCTGGGTGTCAGACAGGAAGGAGCTTGACACCCTTGGCTCGAAGATAAGACTACAGATGGTCTGAGGTTGGGGTAAGACCTGGAAAGTCAAGGTAAATGATAATTAAACCTCAAGGACATAGAACCACACTCCTGGCGGAGGAGCCAGCAATGAATCCAGGGAGAAAACATCAATGCTGCTGGCTACAGATCAATACCAAGTGTCTCTCTTTATCAATATCTACTTTAATTCTTGAGGCAGCATCTCTGACTGAGCCTGAAGCCTGCTGTTTCTACTAGGCTAGCTACGCAACAAGACCCCAAGACCTGCCTGTCTCTGCTCCCCCAGCACTGGGTACAGATGTGCTCTGCCACAGCTGGCATCTTACATGGGTCCTCACACTTGAGCAGCAAACAGTTTACCTATGAAGTCATTTGCCCGGACCCTGCTGTTGTTTTTAAGAAACGAAAAACTGTAGAATATCAAGGCTAATTACAGATAACATACCTCAGTCCTCAGTCAAGGCTCCTAAAAGATCACTAAAGTTAAAAAGAACATTAGAAATATTCCAGTAATATTTTGTCCCAGTAATTCTACTTCATGCAATTTATCCTAAGAAAACTCTCATATATGTCAGGATTACAAATAAATAAACACATACATATATATAGACACATATGTAACAAATATATAAAATTGTTGTAAATTTATATATAAATATGTTTATACACACACACACACACACATATATATATATACAAAACAGCATTATAAAAATGAAAAATCTTAGGATAACCTAACAGTAACAGAAAAAGTCTTCAACAAACAAACACACAATTATTGTTTATACTGCTTTTAAGGAGCATTTAGGGAAAAGGGCAACTAATTATGTTGTAAAATAGATGATAAACTTAGAATATAAAACCTTACAGCAATGTTGTATCAGATATATATGTGTAAAATGTGTGATAAAGGAATGTAGTAATGTAATTATGTACAATAAAAGTTGTGTCTGTTTCTTCTAGCTATAAAATATATAATTAATTTCAGACAATTTAAGGGTAGAGGCAGATTAATAGAAAAACACATTTCAGCTCCTTGGTACTTGAATGGAGGTGGTTGGAATCCATAGTTCTGGTTTTTCCCATGCATGTATTATATTGTTTTTATAATCACACAGTAAGGTACTGTCGTAGTTACTTTTCTGTTGCTGTGACAAAACATTGACCAAGGCAACTTTTAAAAAAGGGTTTAATCCTGGTTAAGTTTCAGAGGGTCAGAGTCCATAATTGTGAGCAAAGTTATGGTGGCAGGAACAGCCAAGAGCTCACATCTTGATCAGAAAGCAGGAGGCAGAGAGAGCTAACTGGGAGTGGTATCTTTTGAAATCTCAAAGCCCGCCCCCAGTGACACATTCCTCCAAAGCCACGCCCCTAATCCTTCCCAAACAGTTCTACCAAATGGGAACCAAATATTCAAACATACCTGTAGCTGAAGTTTTCTCTAGTCCCACCAGGGCCCACAGCTGCTCATACCCAAATAAACACATAGAGGCTTATATTAATTACAAACTGTATGGCCTAATGGCTCAGGCTTCTTAGCTATATCTTACGTCTTAAATTAACCCATTTCTATAAATCTATACTGCTGTGGGATGTTCTGTCTGGCAAATGTGTTGCTCTGATTAGTCAATAAATAAAACACTGATTGGCCAGTGGCTAGGCAGGAAGTATAGGCGGGACTAACAGAGAGGAGAAAAGAAAGAACAGGAAGGCAGAAAGAAACACTGCCAGCCACCACCAGGACAAGCAGCATGTGAAGATGCCGGTAAGCCATGAGCCACGTGGCAAGGTATAGATTTATGGAAATGGGTTAATTTAAGCTATAAGAACAGTTAGCAAGAAGCCTGCCATGGCCATACAGTTTGTAAGCAATATAAGTCTCTGTGTTTACTTGGTTGGGTCTGAACGGCTGTGAGACTGGCGGGTGAGAGAGATTTGTCCTGACTGTGGGCCAAGCAGGAAAATTCTAGCTACACTATACCTTGCCACCTGGCTCGTGACTTACCAGTAGGTATCTTACATCTTGCTTCTTATGGCGGCAGCTAGCAGCATCTCCTGACTCAGCCTTCCTGTTCCCAGAATTCTCCTCTCTGTTTATCCCGCCTATACTATACTTCCTGCCTGGCTACTGGCCAATCAGCATTTTATGTATCAACCAAATCAGAGCAACATATTCACAGCATACAGAGCGATATCCACAGCACTTATGGGGACCATTCTCATTTAAATCACCATAGCTAATAATACATTTTGGGCAGGGATTATTTCTTGAGAAATACAGCAAATACGCTTTCCAAACTCTCATCTGTATAAAGGCAGCAGAGCTTCTTCAGTTTCTGCACTCAATCATCCTTATTAGGAGCCTCATCCTAGCTGATAATGAGAAAATCAGACATGCTAATCAGAGAAATTTCAGTCTTTCCCATTTTAAACAATTCTTTGGCTTAAATATTTATTAAAAACCAGAATTGCCCAAGCAGCTAGTTTAAAGGGTCTCTTTGGATTGGAGATCTCGGGGCAATCTCTCAGAGCTCACTCCAGCCCTGGCCCTTCTCTAGGAAGGCTGAGAGGGACAATACTGAAGGTGGTTCTGTCCTGCTGCAGCTGGGGCCTGTGATGATGTCCACGGCCCATGTTGCCACAGGGGGTCCCAGGAACCCTGCGTGTTGAAATTGCAGGGCTGTGCTGAGCTGGCCCCACCCCTCACTGGCCCTGGAGCGGCTGGCTCTGTCCCGCAACTGGCCATTGCAGCAGAAGAGATGGCCCCACCACGGGTATGGGAGAGCTGGCCCCTATGGCGTGGGCCTAGGAGAGCTGGTTCGATTGAGAGGAGGATGGTCCCAGTGCCCCAAACCAACCAGCTCAGCTACCACCCAGACCAACGTGGTGGGCCTTCAATTGCCCCACCCTAACATCTACCACATCTACGACCTGCTGGGGTGTATGAAGGAACTGGTCCTTCGGAAGGATAACTGCAGGATCTCCATGCCTCGGGACAACAGCAGGATATCCAGGAGGAGTTTCAGCAAGGGTCTAGTGATGATGGTACACCAGAGGACTTGAAACAGACCAATGACTCATTGCAATAAACATTTTATGGGTGGGGCTGATTGGACAAAAGGGCATACTGTGTGCCACACTGCAGCTCCAATGCCACTAGGATGAATAAAGAAGTGTCGGAAAGACGGAGGAGCAAGGTAGGTTTATGTGTATGTGCGCATGTTTTCTTTCTTTCCTTTTTTTTTTTTTTTTTAGATTTATTTATTATACATAGTGTTCTGTCTGCATGTGTCCTTGCAGGCCAGAAGAGGGCACCAGATCTCATTACAAGTGGTTGTGAGCCACCATGTGGTTGTTGGAAATTAAACTCAGGACCTATGGAAGAGCAGTCAGTGCTCTTAACCGCTGAGCCATCTCTCCAGCCCCTTTGTTTCATTTTTTAATCAATCAATTTGGTTTAGGGGGAATGATGCAAGGGTGAGGGGAGGATATGGGGGGACTGGGGGGTGAGCAAGATTGGGGTGCATGACATGAAATTCCCAAAGAATCAATAAAAAATTACGTTTTTTTTTTTTTAAATGAGTGGTAAATGGGAACCTTGATGTCACTGTCTCACTAGTGACACCAGAGATGTCACTGCTTCTGTCAGCTACAAAGCAGCCCTTCTTGGCTGGCTTCTGCTGAGATGTGGCCATGGAAGGACCTTTGGAGAGGTTTGCTGACCCACATTCTGGGCCATGTGGTCCCAGAGAGTGGGCTCTGCCATGAAGACCACGTGTCCAGTGCTAGCTTTGGCTGCTCCCAGACCCTCACACTTCCATAGCACACTCATTGGGATCGTACTTGAAAGCAGCTGTGTGTTTCAAAAGCAGTGAAGGGTATTTAGCAAAAATATCCACATTATCCAAGAAGATTTGAATTTAAGGAAATAAACATTGAAAGAGTTAAAACTAAACATGAAAATACACCCCCAAGCCAGGCAGTGGTGGTGCACGCCTTTAATCCCAGCACTCAGGAGGCAGAGGCAGGCGGATCTCTGTGAGTTCAAGGCCAGCCTGATCTGCAGAGCAAGATCTAGGACAGACACCAAAACTATGCAGAGAAACCCTGTCTTGAAAAAACAAAAAAAAGAAAGAAAGAAAGAAAAAGAAAGAAAATAAAATACACCTCCAAAACATAGAACAAAATAAATTTTCAAACTGACTCAAAGGTTCCTGGCCTGATGTAACTGTAAAATCCAGTGAATGCTAAGGGAACAGGACTACCAGCCAAGTGCTGATCAGTCTCGACCCTGCTTAGCTTCCAAGTCAAATGAGACCACAGGGAGTCCAGACTGTTGGTGATCAACTTAAAATAATATTTAACATCAAATAATATATTTTCTTCTTACTGTCATCATGAATTAGCAATTCTAGTTGATATCATAAAAAAGACAAATCCACCTCTGAGAAAATGCACTGGTCTAAGTTCTGAATAACTGCTGTAGTTAGTTACCATTAAGTTCCAGTAACTTATTATATATGTAAATGTGGCATTAGCACATTCTCATTAATGTCCCTTGACAAACATTAAATTCAACATGAAATTTAACTTTGAAAGATTGCATTTGCTGTGTGTAATTATACGGCCCCCAACACATGCTTACTGGAAAGGATTGGGTCCACTTCAAATCTAAGACCTTCCTGTTTCCAACCCATGTACACATGTCTGGCCTGAAGAGGAACCTCAAAGTGAGCACCAACAGAAAGAAATACAACGTGACCTGTTTCATCTCTGTCCTCATACTACAAACCACTTTACACTTCACCCTTTCAGAAGTGTGCTCCTATGAACACTCCCACCCCTGGTCCTTGACATCAAGTATTATACGCTGTATTTAAGTTCTCATTTTGTATGGCAGTATGTAACACACATACTGACATTATTATATTTCAATATGAAAAACATTCTTTACCATTATTGCTTTATAACATGACTATTAATGAAAACAATAGCTATATAGAAAGAGAAGAAAGGCGTTAAAATAAATGACTCCAGCCAGGCATGTTAGCGCATGCCTTTAGTTCTAGCACTCAGTAGGTGGAGACACCAGGACCTCTGTGAGTATGGGGTTAGCTTGGTCTACATAATGAGTTCCACGGCAGCCTGGACTACGTACTAAAACCCTGTCTCAATAAGTAAATAAATAATCAAACTCGTCTGTCATGTTCTCTTTGTAGATTACTGCTGGGTCCATTTATTAAAAATACATAGGAAAAGGGGGATGTGGAGAAGATGACTTTGGGTTTAATGTCAGATGCTAAGTTAGAGGTTCTGCAGACAGACACATAAAAACTTCCAGTAAGTAACCAGAAATTCACGTAAATAAGGTCTGGAAATCACAAGCACACAGGCCACTGAGGTCATGGAGCTGACTACAAAGGTTAATAGCCAGGGCTATGTAAGCACACCCACACTAGGCGGAGAAAGGGGAGCTGGACAAAGAGAAAAGGAGAGATGGCTGGACAGATAAGTATCTGGAGAGGGAGAAACACAGAGAAGGGAGGACAGCAAACGCAAGCATTTACAAAAACAACTGGTGTGTTTAAGCTAATTTTTATGAAGCCTGAAAGCTAGCCCCTAAAGGGTTTCACAAGCAGGTCTTTGACACTTAGAACTGTATCACTGATGGTCCAGGGCCTCTGCCAGGTCACCCTGCTGGGAAGCCCTGGGCTTGGTGACCATGAGAATGTGGTTCCTGAACCACATACATCAGCATCAAGAGGGGCACCTGTTTCCAAGGACTCTACTACACACTGAAATTAGAATCTGAGGAGGTAAAACTCAAAGATGACTACGTATCTTCAATAAGCTGCCAGGCTTTGCCTAGACACACACATTAGAACCTAAGGACCAATGGACTACATGCTCTTCAACATCTGACTTTCTATTCTTCAGTGAACTGTCTCTCTGAAAACAGAACAGCATGATTCCCTCAACCTCCCCAGAATGCAGAGATCACTGGATCTGCTCCAAAGGTCAGGCAGGCAGAGATGGTTTTAATTCCTATTGTTCATTTTGATCACGCAGTTCCTTCATTCTGCTGAGGGCTAAGGAGCCACAGCTCTGGGGAGCACCACATTCACTGGTAAATAGGAGACTCATGGGCACGGGGCAGTGGCCAGGTACACTGTGTAAAATGCAAGAGAAAAGGAAAGCATTGTAATGGGTGTGTACAGTTACGGTGCACTGAGAAAAAGAGGCCATGCAATCCCAAAGCACTAGGTTTCAATTAACAGACACATTCTAAAAACACTCTGTTTTTGTCTCCATTTTCTCTGAAATGAAACTTATATTTGTAATTACATATATTTTATCTATACACACAAATACACACACATATGTATGTATGTATGTATGTATGTATGTATGTATGTATGTATGTATAAAGAAAGTGTCAATGTTTTATAGGGAGACCTCTAGAATCAATGGTTTTTCCTTGGAGGAGGCTGCAGTTTTAATTAATATCCCCTAATTGATTTCGACTCTAATTGACTAAATGACAGTTGTATGATGGGCTCTGCCACGCTCAATGGGTAACCACCCTATGAACTCAATCATGCAGAGAAGCCTTTTGTTTGCACTGGCCTCTGTCAAGGTAATGCTTTTTAACTCTTAAAATATTGAAGCCAGAAAGATCTTTGGGATGTCAAGTATTTCAAGCTTCTATAGGATTTTCTAAAAGCATGACAACACCCCCACCTTCTACAGGACCTGCTCATCAAACAAGTCCTCCCCTTCATGTCCTCTTTGACTCATCTGCAGCATTCTATACAAGAATTTACCTTGGAAATAATGGCCATGGAGCACCACTACACTCCAGGTCATGGAGCACCACTACACTCCAGGTCATGGAGCACCACTACACTGCAGGTCATGGAACACCACTACACTCCAGGTCATGGAGCACCACTACACTCCAGGTCATGGAGCACCACTACACTGCAGGTCATGGCACCACTACACTGCAGGTCATGGAGCACCACTACACTGCAGGTCATGGAGCACCACTACACTGCAGGTCATGGAGCACCACTACACTGCAGGTCATGGAGCACCACTACACTGCAGGTCATGGAGCACCACTACACTGCAGGTCATGGAGCACCACTACACTCCAGGTCATGGAGCACCACTACACTCCAGGTCATGGAGCACCACTACACTCCAGGTCATGGAGCACCACTACACTCCAGGTCATGGAGCACCACTACACTCCAGGTCATGGAGCACCACTACACTGCAGGTCATGGAGCACCACTACACTGCAGGACGGCATATGTGCTGGGAGAGTGTTAGACAGAAGAACAAACAATTCAATTGAATGGGTCACATCTGCATGTGTGGACTAGTTGTGATGTTTTATGGTTAACACACACACAACTCCACTGACTGCAAGGCTCAGAGGGAGCTGGAGCATGGAAGAGGTAACAGAGGAAGAAGGGGTCAGGAAAGGCTTGCCAGCAACATGTCACAAGTTGAGAAGAGAATGAGAGCACCGGCTTAACACACATACACTAACACACACGAGAGAGACAGACACAGAGACAGAGACAGAGGGAAAGAGAGAGACAGACACACAGAGAGAGATTTCTTGCAGAAAAATGGGCAGAGATAAAAGACATGCATTAGGGGAAAGACAAGGCATTTTACATTTACAACTGTGTCAGATTATTGGGCAGACCCTGATCATGTGGTTATAAGTGATCTATATAGATCACTTTTTAAAACTATTTGACTTGAAGAACATCTTGTCTAGTTTTCGAGAATTTGTAGAGAGGAATAAAACATCATCATTTTGGTGCTTTGAATTCTTGTGGCCAATCTATCAATATAGTCCCAATAGATAGCTCATATGCTTGACAATTCCCCCTTGACTTTTTTCTAACCAATAAACCAAATTTGTCATAATTTTTTATTTTTTTATGAGGTCCTGGTGTACTGTGCACAGGTATGTGCCCTGTCAGAGTTGTCAGCTACTACAGGGCAAAGCTACAACCATAACCTAACACACAGTCCCTTAAATCTTTTTCCTAGTCAGACAAGCATTGGAGAATCTGATTGAACTCTCAGAACAAACACCTTATCTGAACAGTGTGCACATAAGTGTATACTAACATATAACTGTAGGGAGTACAGCTATCCCTCCTCATCCCAGACTGGGAACCTCCAAGTTAGATAATTAAAGGGCCATACTCAAATCCTAATGAGTTACACTAAAGGATGCTACAGAGATTTGATGGGGCTCCATTTGCTGGCTAAGCTGAAGAGCCGAAAAGGAGTATACACACACACACACACACACACACACACACACACACACACACACACACACAAAGAGAGAGAGAGAGAGAGAGAGAGAGAGAGAGAGAGAGAGAGAGAGAAGAAACAAACTTTCTGACCATATAATAAAGGGCTCTCATTTCTCCTATCTCTACTTCACTACTTTTTAGGCAAATAAATGATTCAAGATCAGTGACCATGGTAATCTAATAAAGGACAGGGTTTTTCAAAATGCTGCCTTGAAGAAATAATTATAATTTTGAAGAAAAATGGTTCTAAATCAGAGGTCACAAATAGCTGTGGATGGAGCTATCGTCTTCCATATGTAGCTAGCAAGTCTACTGAAAACTCAAACCACTTTCTAAATATTATCTTTTAGAGAACAGATATGCCCAAAGTGCCATGTACATGTTCTGCAAGGGCAATCTTAATGTTCTTCTTTGGCCTTTTCTATCTTCTAAAACTCCTACAGAAAATGTTTGCAATTAAGAATGCATCTACTAAAGCTGGGGAGATGGCTCAGTGGGTAAAGCAGACTAGAGTTTAAATCCTCAGAAGCCTGGGTATGGTGGCCTTCCTGTAATTCCATCTTCAGAAGGCATCAGGTAGAGACTGGGGATCCCCAAAGCAAGCTAGATCCCCATCGCACACGTGCACACATGTGAACACACACACACACACACACACACACACACACACACACACACAGGTCTAAGGAGTGGAGACACTTGTGGCGTTCAGAAAAGAACAGATATAAAGATTAAGGTAAGATAAAGAGGAACTCACAGAAAGAACAATGTTGCACAAATCCTAAATGGTCTTATAATAAAAACTTGGAGCCAGATATCAGGGTGAAAGTTAAAAGATCAGAGGAAATAAGCCACAGCCACTTCTCACCTCACCAACTCCACGAATCCTCTGACTGAATGCCTGAGTCCTCAGCCAAAAGGGTCTCTAGTTCCTGTCTCCTCATGCCTTACATGCCTTTCTCTGCCCAGCCATTTCACTTCCTATCTCAACCTTCCTAGTGCTGGGATTAATGGCATGTGTGCTTCCCAAATACTGGGGTTAAAGGTGTGTGCCATCACTGCCTGGCTCTGTTTCTCTCCTAGACTGGATCAATCTCACGTAGCCCAGTATGGCCTTGAACTCACAGAGATCCGCACGGATCTCTGCCTCCCGAGTGCTAGGATTAAGGGTGTGTGCCACCACTGCCTGACCTCTATGTTTAATCTAGTGGCTGGCTCTGTCCTCTGATCTGCAGGCCAATTTTATTAGAGTACAACAAAATACCACCACAGAACAAAACAGAACAGTAAGAAATACTGCTTGGACAAAGCAAGTGCAGCATGTCCCAGGAACAGAGTGATACAAGTGTAGTCAGCCCTAACCGCAGGCACAGGAATGCTGTCGCCCTTCTTACACAAACGCAAAGGGAGTGAAACAAAATCCATATGAGTTGTGTGCCCACGTGGTACGTCTGTCCTCACCACACACCCACCAGTCATCACAGTTTGCGTGAAGCCATCTGTGCCTGTTCGCTTTGCTCTGATCCCAGTGTTCTCTTCATAACCATGGAGGCTTTCTTCCCCCATCCTGTTTCCAAGACTGACCCCTCCTGTACTCCATCAGCCAAGGCAGCAGCCAAAGCAGACGACTCTTCTGGCGCCCGACTACGTGTGGTCCAGCCACAGGCTGATACACTTTGCTTTCCTGTCATGTGGGAGGCTTGCCACAGGATCCTGTAACTACCAGGATGGTCTCCGAATTAACGCATGAGGGCACAAATGGCACTAATAATGTTTTTTGGACAGAATATCAAGTAATTATAAATGATTCAAGTCTCAGCTGCTAAACTGTAAAACGTCTGAAGACAAGGCTAGAGATATTTTTACCCATCATATGTACTCAACAACTACCGAGATAAATTAAGGGTTATGCATGCCTATGCTGAGCACTCATACATACTGTGACCTTCATAGATGACCTATGTAAATATTGCTAATATCTGTTTCACATGTGAGGAAACAGCACAGAAAGGCTGATTTTTTTTTTTTTTTTTTTTTTTTTTTTTTTTTTGGTTTTTCAAGACAGGGTTTCTCTGTGTAGCTTTGCGCCTTTCCTGGAACTCACTTGGTAGTCCAGGCTGGCCTCGAACTCACAGAGATCCGCCTGCCTCTGCCTCCCGAGTGCTGGGATTAAAGGCGTGCGCCACCACCGCCCGGCTGATTTTTTTTTTTTAATCTAAAGTCACATGGCCATTTCGTGGCAGAGGAGAAGAGTCAGAAGGCCTGACTCTCCCGACAGCACATATCTCTTGCAAGCCTGAGTTATTTGGCTAATTATAACTGTACACAGGCTAAAATCAGAATGACGTAAAGTTTTCCAAAAAGCATTTAACCTTTCTGGTTTCCGTTACCAGGCATTTGACAAGGGGCTTCCTAGGCAGGAGAAGTGAAAAGAGCAACTCTCACCTCCATATCACATCTCTCCACAGGGGTGGATGCAAGGATTTACAAGTTCAACTTAGCACAAAGGCAGCAGAAAAGTATCCCCCACTGCCATCTGGGAGACCAGAGCTGGATTGCCTGCGAGGAGGTGACAGACATGTCTGTCCTTTGCAGTTGGAACAATGGCTCAGTGGTTAAGAACATGCACTGCTCTTGCAGAGGACCTGAGTTCAGTTCCCAGCACCCATGCCAGGCAGCTCCCACCTGCCTGTGACTCTAGTTCAGAGGGATCTGACACCATTTTCTGGCCTCTACAGGCACCCACATACATGGGCTCATACACACACACACACACACACACACACACACACACACACACATACACACACATCCCCTTTTTAAAATAAAGCATATAAAGAGTTATATATTTAAACCAAAGGATAATAAAGAAATAGAGAAAAAATCAGGCCAATGACTTGTTAAGCAGTCAGAATTACATTAAAGAGTCAAGTATGCCAGGTATGATGATATAAGCCTTTAATCTCAGCACTGGAGAGGCAGAGACCAGAGGAGTCCTATGAGTTCAAGGCCAGACCGTTGGACATACAGTATTCCAAGACCATCCAAGGCCACAAAGCGAGACTCCATCTCAAAATAAATAAGTAATAGTCAGTGAAAATCTAGTCATCACTTCCTAACCCTCATACCCACTCTATCCTTTCATAAACTGAACATTTGTGCAGCTAATCACATCAATCAAATTCCCTTTCCTTTTGTCTATTTTCTGTTCCCAGGATGTCTCTGGAACACACAGAACTCTGCCCGCACAGGAACGGGGTAACACAGTGCCACATTTAGAAGAGACAACTCCACCCACTGGCTTCTGTAATCCTACCTCGGAGATAAGCTAATAAAGGGAGACGTTAGCAACGGGAAAACTACTTTCCACTCTTGACTTCAGATGCTGGGGGCCGGGGGAGCTCAAGCTTAACCACGTTGTTAGATTCACAATGAGAAACATTCTAAAAGGTTCCTAAACATACAGAAATGCTACATAAGCCAATCATCAAGAATACCAAAAATATTAAACTAAAAGACAAATGGATATATACGAAGTCTTTCATGTAAATGTCCAAATACTTCCCTTGCTACCTGAAAGAGACAAAAAAAAAAAAGTTCATCAAAGCCATGGTTAATAGCACCATCTATGTGAAACCTGTTCTCTTGTCTTTCTGCACATTCTCTGTGAACATTTCAGTACAACTTGGTAGGAATCTCCTGCTTCGGCAAATTCATTCTCCAAAACAAGCCACTTCACTTTCCAGGCTTACTCATCAATTGTGAATCCCCAAATCACATTTCACAAATTAAATACAAGCACTTCTCAGCAAAGGTGCCTCCAGCTTCTGCCATCAGCCACCCTCTGACGCATGCGCTGTCTCTGTGCCGGGGCCCAATGTCAACTACATTTAACACCTTTGCTCTTTAATCTTTATTTGCTTTTTAGGTCTCAGTAGATGATGGCTTTAAAGACCCTTTCCCAGAACCCCCTCCTGCCCAGGCATTCTTTCCCAAAGCATCCTGTCGGTCTGTTCCTCGGGAACAGTTCAAATGGACAGGCAAATGAGAAAGTAGGTGAAGAATCAAAGTCGTCTCTTTTCTCTGGGTAGGAAGTTTCTGTTTTCTTTTGTGCACCCGCAAGCAGTCACAGGTCAGACAGAGAAGCTCGTTGAACATTCTCTTTTAGTCTCGAAAGGACACACTCCAACACCCTTACTGTGACATGGAGGAATTCCAGACTATTTTCAGGGTCATGGGGGAGTGTGGAATCGATTTTGCTCTAGGGAAGTTTCTTAAAACAGAAAGGGTGGGGTTGGGGATTTAGCTCAGTGGTAGAGCGCTTGCCTAGCAAGCACAAGGCCCTGGGTTCGGTCCTCAGCTCTGGAAAAAAAAAAAAAAAAAAAAACAGAAAGGACAAAGGTATCGCAAATTAGGTTGATTCGCACACTGAACGGTTCAAAATGCAAATTATTTGTAAAGGGTCATTTAAGATTTTTTTTAAATTTGATGTATTATATTTTTACATGCAAAAAAAAATATACATTTCACAGGTTATCCTTTAAGAGGGGCTCAGAGTCTACTCATACAAAGTAGGTTTAGTGCTGTTCTCGGGGCCTGGGGAAAACCAGTGAATGAGGGGGAGGGCTGGTAAAGAAAAAGAGAATGAGATTCTTGTGCGCTTGAAGCCTCTCAAGTTTCTGGTCCTTCCTTCCTTCCTTCCTCCCTTCCCGTCCTCTGATGCCTGCTTTGGGCCCTCAGGGAATTAGACCTGCCAAAGAGGTAACACTGGAACAGAAGCCCAGCCTCCTCTAAGTCTATACAGAGCCCTTCTGCAGATACAACCCTACCGCTGAATGGACATTAACTGCAGGACCAAGCAGGAAAGCTAGATCTCGTTCAAGCACATAAACGAAGCACAGAGCTAACATCTGTAACCAAAGGAATTCATCTGTGGCTACGTCAAAGGGCTGCCCTAATATCACAAGATTTTCACAACCAAAAGAAATGACATGACACACAGAAATAACTTCTCCATCCCTTCAGTCATGGAGGCAGTACTGACTACTGATGTCAAGCCTGTGAGGCCCAGACCCCCAACCTCAGTCTTCACCAGCATAGGCCGCTGCATTAAACAGAGTACTTATTCAGCTACCTATTTTTAAGTGACACTTGAAAAATTAACACCATCGAGTTTTCTAAAAATAGGGCAAATCCGCTTGGTTTTGCTTGTTTGGAGATGTGCACAGTGCATCCACCCACTGCCTGTTTCTCTCTCTGCAGGAGTCATGGAGACACAGTTACATAAAGGATGAAACAAAGGAAAAAAAATCACCCCTACACATAATGTAAACAGCAACGGCTTCTACCCTATTGGTGGATACGTTTTCAGTACTTATTCTGAAGCTACAAGCCAGCATTCAAGAGAAAACAGTAAGAAATACAGGATGTGGCTCTTCCAACTAAGAACCTGTCTGAAGATAAAATGAAAAAATAAAACCAGCAGAATAGAGTTTGGGTGGGTGCTATGTTACTCAGTCTCCCATTGCTGTTAGCAGATAACCAAGGTAACCAACTTTGAAAGAGAAAAATATCTGGCTTCAACTTTTGGAGGTTTGAGTTTGTGATTGGTTGGTGGGCCAGTTTCACTGGGCCTATGAAGCAAGTGTGTACAAGACTGCTCTCCTCATCACCAGGAAGGAAGAAGGGGAGGGGAAGGGGCCACTGTCCCACTCTTTCCTTCACAACAAACGACAGGAAGACCTGATGCTAAAGTCTCTCTCTTAATGGTTCCCTTACCTCCCAAAAGTGCCACACTGGAGATCAAGCCTTAAACACACAGGCCTTTGGGGGCATTCCAGATCTGAGCCACAGCGGCAGCCATCTGGAGACTCAGGACTACTGAAGATACCACCCACCGCTGAAGAAGAGCTTCTATAGGAGAAGAGTGGGTACAGGTGGCTGGAACCAGACTGAAGACTCTACATCCAGATGTGTCCTGTAAAAGCTATGCGGAAAGATGAGGATAAGGAAGAGCCGTGCCCAGGAGTGCCTCCTCGGGCCTGTGGCAAAGCACACACTCGCTATGAGAGACAATTGTTTTTGTGAAAACTGACCTTCGTATCTGTTTTGAGGCTCCCAATCCGTTGACTGATTAAAAACTAACCAAGGTCATTTCAGTGCTCCCCCCCCACACACACACTCAAGGCTTGCTTTCAGACTCTACATCTGGAGCTAGGGAAGGGGATGGGGGCATCCATCCTTGGTCTTTATCCTTGGGAAGAAAAATGTAGTTCTTCCACCTTCAAATCCACCTAGATCCTGCTGTCAGCCTGCAGCTAGCCTTCTGTGAGTCTAGCTCACATGTACATGCCCTTCTAACCATGCAGACATCTTGAGTGTTCCCCAGGTTACCCTGCCAGAGGACCTGGTCTCTCTAGCCATACAGCCACCTCTACTGCTCTCCAGCCATGCTGGGTGGAACATAAACCTCTATGTTAGCACCCCAAGATCTACTTTTCTAAGGAAAAGAAAAACTGACTTAGACACAAAGTTTTAGAGCCAAGAAATAAACTCTTACGATACAGGTCACACTATGTTTATCTTTTCCAGAAAAAAGTTAAAATTCCAAACAAGAATAAATACAATAGGCCATGGCAGGGAAGAGCAATGGTTAGCTCTTCCAACTGTTGCCACTTTAAACCAAGCAGACTAGAAACAGGACATCTGGGAATGAAGACTCAATGGGTAAATTTACAGTTATTAAAAGGAAAACCTGGTAATGAAAGAGGACACTAAATCAGCCCAGTGCTTCCTACCCTTAAGATTAGCAAGCATGGCACTGTCAACAAATGCTTATGTTTAAGCTAATATATTTGCAATATCATATTTAGACCTATTCAGGATGTTTAATCAAAATCACCTAAATCTTATAACGTATACGAAGATAAGCACTAGAAAACTCCCAAGACCATCGAACAGGAAAGAACTCTGGTGTGTTGCTGTGGAGCATGTTCTCAGTAAAGCTGGAGTCAGGCTTGCTACTTGGCGTTTATTTCTGTGCATCCCATATGGCCAGAAATAACCAATGATTTTGGTGGCATCTAAATACTAGGATCTAAACTTGAGTTCCTCATGCTCCCATGGAAAGACGCAATCTCTTCAAATTGCTTATTTGTTAGGATAGAAAGCTTGAATTTATCCAAACTGAAATATTCAACTATTTTATCTCCTTTCAGCCTTTTGGACACCCTCTCTCTTCACCTTTTCTGTTTTCCAGTGTGCTTCTCACCTGCTAAAACACTTATTAGGGCACTGTACATACTTAGGCTTACTGTCTTCCTGCCTTGCTAAAATGTGTGGGTTTTTTTTTAATTAATTCTAATTTTTTTAAATTTTTATTATTAAGAAATTTTCTACTCATTTTACATACCAACCACAGATCCCCCTCTCCTCCCTCCTCCCACCCCCCAGCCTTCCTCCCCAACCCACCCCTCATTCCCACCTCCTCAAGGCAAGGTCTGCCATGGGGAGTCAGCACAGCCTGGTACATTCAGTTGAGGCAGGTCCAAGTCCCTCCCCCCTGCACCCAGGCTTCACAAGGTGTCCCACCATAGGCACTGGGCTCCAAAAAACCTGATCATGCACCAGGGATGGATCCCAATCCCACTGCCTGGGGACCCCCTAAACAGTTCAAGCTAAACAACTGTCTCACTTATCCAGAAGGCCTAGTCCAGTCCCATGGGGGCTCCACAGCTATTGGTCCACAGTTCATGAGTTTCCACTAGTTTGGCTAGTCGTCTCCATATGTTTTCCCATCATGATTTCAATGTCCCTTGCTCATAGAATCCCTCCTCTCTCCCATCGATTGGACTCCTGGAACTCAGCCTGGCGCCTGGCCATGGATCTCTGCATCTGCTTCCATCAGTTACTGGATGAAGGCTCTATGATGACAGGGTATTCACTAATCTGATTACCCAAGTTGGCCAGTTTAGGCACCCTCTCGACTATTGTTAATAGTCTAGTAGTCTAAGATGGGGTCATCCTTGTAGATTCCTGGGAACTTCTCTAATACCCTGTTTCTCCCTGTTCCCATGATGTCTTCATTTATCATAGTATCTCTTTCCTTGCTCTCCCACTCTGTGTCTGTTTCAGCTCGAACCTCCTGTTCCCTTATGTTCTCATCCCCCATCCCTTGCCCTCCATTACCTCCCCTCACCCCCAGTTTGCTCATGTGGATCTCATCTATTTCTCCTTCGCTAGGTGATCTAGGCATCCCTCTGAGGGTCTTCCTTATTAGCTAGCTTCTCTGGAGCTGTGGGTTGTAGTCTGGTTATCCCTTGCTTTATATCTAGTATCACTCAGCCATTAAAGGATAGGCTTGCAACCAAAATAAAATGTGTGTTTTATGACAGAAAGAACTGAATCACTATTTTGTACATTAGAAAACACTGTTCAATAGCTAGTTGTTGAGCAAGATTCTTAATTATAACTGATGTCACAGCAACTCCAGCTTAATGCTTGGGAGACAAGCACAAATGAAAACACTTTTAGATATGCAACCCAGAGCCTCACTCTCATTTAGAAAAGAATGAGGTGCTCAATAGCCCCTATGGAAGGAAAGTACGGGCACTTATAATATAATTAACATATATTCAAAAAGTTCCAAACAATGCAATCCACACCATAAACGGTCAAGAATTACAAGCCATGAATTTGAGGATGTACAACATTAAGAAATACACCTGGAGACTGGAAAGATGGCTCAGCAGTTTAAGAACACTTGTTGCTCTTCCAGAGTACCAGGGTTTGGTTCCCAGCACATACTTGACATCTAACATCTGTTACTCTAGTTCCAAAGAATCTGATGCCCTCTTCTGACCTCCCCATGGGTATTGAACACATGGGGTGCACAGACATACATGCAGGCAATTACACATAAAATAAAAATAGATCTTTAAAAAAGAAAAGGAAACACATCCAAAGCCAGCAAGATGGCTCTTGCTGTATGTGCTAAATAGTTTCATGTCAACCTGATACAAGAATCATTCTGATAGAAGGAACTGTAATTGAGAAAATGCCTCTATTGGATCGGCCTATGGACAAGCCAGTGGTACATTTTCTTGAGTGATGGTTGGTGATTGATGTGGGAGGACCTAGCTCACTGTGGGTGGGGCCACCCTTGAGGTGGTGGTCCTGGGTGCTATAAGAAAGCAGGCTGAGCAAGCTATGAGGAGTAGCCAGTAAGTAAGATTGCTCTATGACTGGACTCTGCTTCAGTTCCTGCCCTGACTTCCCTGGATGATGGACTATAATCTGCAAGATGAAATATAACCTTTCTTCCCCAAGTTGTTTTTGGTCATGGTGTTTTATCGTAGCAATAGAAACCATAACTAAGATACTATACAAGCCTGGTGACTTCTGTTTGATCCCCAGAACTCATGTAAAGGTAGAAGGAAAGAGCCAACTCCACAAGGTTGTTCCCTGACCTACACAAGCACACCACACACACACACACACACACACACACACACACACACACACACACACACACACTTTCTTTTAAAAGTGATACGTCTAAAGAAATAATTGAGTATATAAACAGTGTAATTTGTAAATAAAAGACAGAAGAAGGAAGGAAAAAAGGCATCTGGAAGGCACTCCACCTGGCTCTTTCCATTGGCAATATGAATTTCAGTTCCCTCTATTTTTAGCACATCTTTTTATTTCTGTTGTGGTTGCTCGCTCCCAGTCTCTCATCTCAGGGTGATGTTCTCTCTGCTCCTCTCACACTGAGCCATCTCTCACCAGGCACTTGCCCTTCCCAGCAGGGAGCAGAGCTTGTCATATGCAGAGAGAGAGAGAGAGAGAGAGAGAGAGAGAGAGAGAGAGAGAGAGAGAGAGAGAGAGAGGCCAGGCCTCTCCTGCTCACTAACATATGCCAAGCCCAGCAGTGGCCTGGCACACATAAATGAGTCCTGATCTGAATAGAGTGGGACATGGCCAGCCCAGAATTAACTGTTCTGTGTATAAGGCCTGGGCACCCACCCAGTAGAAAAAGGCATTCAACACATTCAGGATAATTTCCCACAAAATGCCAAAAAAAAAAAAAAAAAAAAAAAAATGGCTTTCTCTGTCAAGAGCCTGAGTCAGGAATTTGGTGCCTTGGAATCAGTGACACCAGGGCTTTGACAGAAGATGAAGCAGAGGAGGGGGTAAATAAAGGACCTCACTCATTTCATTAAGCTGACTTGTCTCAGTTCCCAAAAACCTGGTGCCACAGTGACTTGACATTCAAAGTAGTCAGGCCATCTTGGCCTCCAAGGCTCCTGTTTCTACAGACCTGCGCTTCAATCACTACCACTGATTCTACTGCCAACGGCTCTGCTGCACCCTGAAGGGCTGTTAAAACGGTGAGAGATGATAAGTGATACACACAATTCCAACAGTGATGCTACGCCAGACCATGAGAGACACAGAGCACTGAGAATCGAGGGCAAAGGGGGTAGGCAAGATCAATGGCAGATGTAGGGAAGCAAGACTGGACATGGTACACTGGAAAGACAGGGGTCACTAGACTAGCTGGGAATGGATCTCATTCTCCACAGCAGATAAAGTGTGTTGGTCTCCATCCAGGTCATCTTAATGTCAGAGTAAGAGTCCGGCACTAGGAACCGTACAAGCCTTCAATAAAACCAGGTGAGTGACAGACACAAGGATAGTAGAATTTCTCACCAGCACATCTGATGGCCATGGGTGGACTGACTTGAAGAATATAATGACATGAGACAGATCAGCTGGACAAACAGCACGATGGGTCAATATTCACAATGAAGATTTCTACTCATGTACTGGCAACCACAATGAAGAAAAATGAGTGGAGAAGGAGTTGCTGAGAAATATTATTTTAAAGTGTGTTACTTTTGTTTATGTTGCATTTGTCGAACTCTGTGAAGCTGTGTTACTTTGTCTGTCTAAAATACCTGAGGGTCTAATAAAGAACTGAACAGCCAATAGCAAGGCAAGAGAAAGGATAGGCAGGGCTGGCAGGCAAAGACAATATATAGAAGGAGAAATCTGGGAGGGAAGAAGTAGCCAGAGAAGGAGGAAGATTCCAGGGGCCAGTCACCCAGCTACATAGCAAGCCATGGAGTAAGAAATGGTGAAAGGTAATTAGAATTAGAGAAAAGTAAAAGCCCAACAGCAAAAGTTAGATAAGATAATAAAGTTAAGAAAAGCTGGCAAGAAACAAGCCAAGCTAAGACCGGGCATTTATAAGTAAGAATAAGTCTCCACGTATGATTTATTTGGTAGCCCACACACACACAAAAGACCAAAGACGAACCAACAACAGTCAGTCCTCATGGGAAGCCCCTCCCAGGATGTGAAATGGTCCCTGCATCTCAAAAGAGCTTGGAGTGGTTTTTTAATCTAACCTGGGGGCCTCACGGTGCTTACACACGCAGGTGTTTTGGGGACCTGATCTTGTTCTTCTTCGCTGTGAAAACCACACACCACTTGCCTTCCCCAGAAAACTCTGTACACCTCTAATTTTGCCATTTCCTTTGACTTCTCCTGCCATTTTCCCCCCAATATGGGCGGTGTCCAGCCTGTGGCCAGGTTTCTGCCATGAACACTGGACTACCACTGCTATTTTCTTTCTCTTTCCCTCTCCAGCCTTTCCTCTGTGTACTCTGGAGTTACACTCACTGAAATGCATTTGCCAAGACACACAGTTACCATCATGATAAGATATAGATAATATATATATAATTGCATAACAAACACAATTACCCTTCTTTTCTCAGCTTAAATGCTTTTCTCAGCTTCCATCAGTTTACCTAAAAGATTAGGCCATTAATCTCTGGTGTCTCAAAGCAAGCCTTGAAATAGCTCAACCCCCTTTCCAAGACCACACTATATGGCACAAGCCGCATCCTAATTACTCTAATTACTCGAAGAACATAATGAGATCCAGCAGCAGATGGCTACAGATTAAGTTCCACCGAAAAGAAATCCCCCTCTCTCTTGCCTCTTATTGAAGAAACGCTGCCTTGAAAAGAAAAATCAAAATTAAATCATTTGTTCACAAAGCCAAATATAACTCTAAATGTTATTCTGCTTTTCTACTTCCTTCGATAGTACCTTTCCTTTAAAAAATTAATTTCTTCATTTATGTAGTTATGTTACAAGTGAAAATGGCCTTGTTGAACAATACAAAACAAAAACTAAATACTCACAGAAAGTTTTGAGTTTATGCTGCAGAGCACATACTTCTACAAGCCTCTCTTATTACCTCAACAATGTGTCTGACAAAATATGGAATTAGAGAAGGAACTGGAGTCTAACAACAAAAAAGTCTCTAAAACATAATAATCCCAGCTGTGCACGCACACAAAACTGGAGTGTCAAACTTCAATTTACCATTCTAGTAACGACCACTTCAATCTCCAAAAATGCTTCAATATTTTTTTTTCCTTAGAAATGATCTTGTCAGGGGCTGGAGAGATGGCTCAGCAGCTAAGAGTACTCGTTGCTCTTCCAGGGAGCCTAGGCTCAGTTCCCAGCACCCATGGTGGCTCACAGCTATCTCTAACTCCAGTTCCGGCCTCCTTTGGTACTTGGCACAAAGCCAAACATGCAGGCAAAACACCCATACACAAAAAAATAAAAAACAAATCTTTTTGAAAAGGAGTTTGTTCACTGGGCATGATAGTGCACACCTAAAATTCCAGCACTCCAGAGGCTGAAGCAGAAGGGTCAGGAATTCGAGGCTAGCCTTGGCTATATAGAGAAATCTCAACTCAAAAAAAGAGAGAAAAATTTCTTCCCTAACTTTTCCTTGTGTGCTGATGACAACAGGCTTATACCTTGAAACTATCTTTTCCCACTATTTTAATATTATTGTGTCTATTTTTCCAGATAAAATAACAAAGGCATGATCCCACAGCTATTATCACCACATGCCCAGGACCCTCCTCCACGGCCTCCTAATACCACAAAGGAGGTGGACACCGGGCAGCCTTGGCCTACAGCTTGGATGGATGCCCGATGCCATTGCAGAAGGTGTGGGTGGAAAAGAAGAGCCTGACCAGAGAGAGAAAGTCACTTTTCATACTAGTGTGATGTCGGCGGATACCGTGAGAACCAATTCCTGGTAACCCCTCTTCCCCAAAGCTATGTGCTTGCTTCGGTTCTAATGGAATCTCCAACACTGTGATTAATGTACCACTGTACTCCAGCAGACCCCAGGGCTCTGTCCTCCCTCCCCACCCCACCCCGAAGGCAACACTGAAAATTCATCATCAGAAATGACCCGTCCTATTCGTCTCAAACAGTGAGGCGTTCTCTAAGAAGCGGACTTCCTGTATCCCACCTCTGAACACTGAATTTTATTTGCTTCTCCTATGCAGAATTACACTATTAATCATTCCAAGAAAACTTGGGAACGCTTTTCAATGCTGACGTTTTCTTTAAAGCAGGCGTTATAGAAGAACGGAGAAGTAACACACAAGAAATATGAGCAATGATGCAATCACGCTGTGGATTCTATTTTGTTCTTTTTTCCCATACTTACCTGAATACGTGTATGAAGCTGGCCTGGCTTAGACCTCTAAGTCATTTGCCTTAATACTTGGGCTGTATTTTTCTCAGAATTTATTTTGAGTTTTTTGTTTGTTTTAATTTCTTAAAATGATGTATTCATTTTTATTTTATGTGTATTGGTGTTTTGTCTGCATGTATGTCTGTGGGAAGGTGTCAGATCCCCTGGAACTAGAGTTACAAACAGGTAGTGAGCTGGTGTATGGATGCTGGGAATAAAACCAAGGTCATCTGGAAGATCAGCCAGTGCGCGCTGAACCACTGAGCCATCTCTCCAGCCCAGTATTTCCTTATTCGGGGTCATAGTGTGTCAACCTGAGAAGTGTGTGGATAATTAAAAATTAAAAAAGAGAAAATTGACACTAAGAACATTTGCAGAAGGCAGATTTTCCTGTTAGGTGCTTAACAATACTTGAGAATTTGTTTCCCACAAGTAGGAAGTACTTATTGATTCA
The DNA here is from genome assembly GCF_949786415.1 of Peromyscus eremicus. NCBI lineage: Eukaryota > Metazoa > Chordata > Mammalia > Rodentia > Cricetidae > Peromyscus > Peromyscus eremicus. The sequence continues at coordinate 55,621,155 of NC_081428.1, forward strand.
CATCATGTGTCAGGGCTCCAGGACAGTGAGAGCATTTTGTGACTCACCAGGGATAGTCCTCAAGGACCATATTGCTATGCCCATGGGGGTGGAGGGGCTCAGGTAGGACCTGCCTACCTCCTCCTGCACTGTAGTGACCATATTGCTATGCCCATGGGGATAGAGGGGCTCAGGCAGGACCTGCCTACCTCCTCCTGCACTGTAGTGAAGTATAAGAGTTTTATTGCATTTCAGCAGCCCTCTTAAACATGTCATAACTATCACAGCAATAGCAAGGCATGGTCTCTTCACATACTTTCTGGTTATCTGTCTCCCCATGGCTACCCCTGTCATTAATCTAAATGTCTGCCTTATATACCTTCTTCACCAGATACAACCATTTGACATGGCCCATGACCTCACTGCCCACACAACTCCATAGGAACCCAGTCAATCATCATCCTGTGAATCTGCATCTCAACATGTGTTCTCCACAATGAACACAGCAGCGCTCTGCCCATAATTGACACCCCTCATTCCCTTACCTCATTTACAGTTCCAGATAGAACAGGTGCACGGCCCCAGTATAACTGCAAGGAAACCAGGAAGATACGACTGCTGTGTGGCTCTAAGAGGAAAACAAGACTCAAGGAACATGCAGCGCTGTCTCTGACCCACCCAGGTACTTTACACCTTGTGTGCACAGCAAGCTTTATAAGCATTCGTGTCTTTACTGAAACCACTCCATAAGGTAAGTGTTATTGCCATCTCCATTTCACAAATAAGGAAATTAAGGCCCAAGGAGTTAAGTAACTCTCCTAAGAGATTAAGTGGCCTCTCTGAGAGTCAACTGAAGCAGCGTGCCACAGAACAGATGATGCCATGCTGCTTCCCAAGCATGGAAGGTACACGAGCTCACACTGTTAAGGAAACTGGCATTCAAATATCTAGAGGATTTTCCTATCAAAAAAAAGATTTCAATAAACCTTGAGTCTTGTGAACACAAACTCAGAAATGAGACAGAAAAACTGAAATGAAGGGAAGTATTTTTAGTGAGCCTGGTAGATATTACTACTCTAGATAAATAAATCAGGAAGCAGACGTGAGGGAAGAAATAACCTCACACAGCTGGGATTTCAACCCAAGTCTATGTAGCCTCAGCCTCTCAGCAAGTATTAACTGTAGCTTACTATTGCTCCAACTAAATAGAGCAGATATAAACCCAAGTCCCTAAGCCACCTGCTGGAAGCTAACTTCATTTTACTCATTCATTTGTTTGGTGACTAATCTTAATTGGGGTTGCAAGCGTCCAGATTTTAGCTGAGATTCAGAAACTATCTGTCCTTTTAACAATCAAAGCTGCGGAAAATTAAGACCTAACTGTGAAAAGGGTGGGTGATTGCACGGCAAGAATAACAAACAGACCGACCAGATGTAACTGGGTTGAAAGGGGAGGGGTGATCAGACACAAAGCACTTTTTAACCTAGAAGACACAAGAAATAAAAAAGAGGGGCTGGCTTGGGGATTTAGCTCAGTGGTAGAGCGCTTGCCTAGCAAGTACAAGGCCCTGGGTTCGGTCCTCAGCTCCAGGGGGAAGAAAAAAAAAAAAAAGAGGGGCTGGTGAGATAGCGCGGCAGGTAAAGGCACTTGCCACCAACCTTGACAATCTGAATTTGTTTTTTTGTTTTTAGTTTTGTTTTGTTCTGTTTTTGTTTTTCGAGACAGGGTTTCTCTGTGTAGCTTTGGTGCCTGTCCTGGAACTCACTCTGCAGCCCAGGCTGGCCTCGAACTCACAGAGATCCACCTGCCTCTGCCTCCCAGTGACAATCTGAATCTGAACGTTGGAGTCAACATGGTTGAAGGAGAGAACCAATTCTCATACATTGTCCTCTGGCTTCCACATGTATACCCTGGCACCCCCAACACACACACACACACACACACACACACACACACACACACACACACACTAATAAATATTTTTAAAAGAACAACAACAAAAAAAAAAAGAGTACGCCAGGCAGTGGTGGCACATGCCTTTAATCCCAGCACTCAGGAGGCAGAGCCAGGCGGATCTCTGTGAGTTCGAGGCTAGCCTGGGCTACAGAGCGAGATCCAGGACAGGTGCCAAAACTACATGGAGAAACCCTGTCTGGGAAGAAAAAAAGAAAAGAAGAAGAAGAAGAAGAAGAAGAGGAGGAGGAGGAGGAGGAGGAGGAGGAGGAGGAGGAGCAAGGGGAAGAAGAAAGCAAAGGAAGAAAAAAAAGGGCAAGAAACAAAGAGATGGAAAGAATGAATGAATGAATGAATGAATGAATGACAGGTGAAGTCACAGTGTAAATGGAGTCCGACCAGATGGGCTGAACTTTCCATCTCTACTCAAACAGAAAATGCTTGGAAGGGAACAGCTGCTAAGAACCTTGTTGACTATAAAGCATTAGAATATCAACACTAAGGCTGTGATTTACTAAACTCCTCTGAAATAAGAGGAAAAGGGAATAATGCAGGAAATGATGAAGATGTGGAAGATAATCTGCCACACAGGCACTGGGAGACTGAAGGCTGTCCCTCAAAACCTCCAGGAGATCATTAGTGAGAAGCTGGGGGCACAAGATCTGGAGTACTTACAGTTACCCCAACATGGATAAGGCCTCCTTGCTTGACTAATAATTTTCTCTAAACTTTTGTCTAGGGACTAATGATAAAATAATAATAATAATAGCTGCTTGGAAGTACTTCCAGAATCACTGGAAGATGCTGAGCTACATTAAAATGCAGCTTTGAGTTATATAAAACCACATTAAAATGTAACACCCTTCAAAACTCCATCTTACCTCATTTCAAAACTGTATGTCGACCAGAAAAGCACAATGGGAATTTACAGAGAAAAGGGAGGCACTGATGGTCCATCTCCACTAAAGAAAGAACTCGGGTGGGATGGAGGAGAGATCTATTGGACAATTTCCAACAGAGCTTCATTTGTGATAGATTATGTATTTATCACTCTGCCACAGCATAGGAACAGAAGTTCCTTTCACTTGATTCTAACATTCTTATCCATTAAGATTAAAGCAAAGGCTGTTCCTAGCCCTGACCTCCATTAAGCCTCCAGCCCATGTATCAAGCTTGGCTGCTGGTATTCATCCCCTATCTTGGTTTTTTGTTTTGTTTTTTTGGTTTTTTTTTCTTTCCCCTGTTGCAGTGGCAAAAGAAACTTCAAGGATGAAGGGTCTATTCTAGCCCACAGTTCAAGGTTCAGTACCTCGTGTCAGAGAAGTGAAGGCAGCTGGAGCCTGAAGAAGCAACCAAGGCCTTCTGTGGCTCCTTTACTTTCCTCTATTCAGTCCAGGATTGAGTGCAGGGAATGGTGCTGCCCACAGTGGGGCAGTCATCCCATCTCAATGGATGTGATGAATATAATTCCTTAGAGGTATAGCCAGAGGCGCATCTCTCAGGTAATTCTAGTCAAACTGACAGATGAGATGAACTCTCACACTCCCCTTGAGTCCATCCCCCTGAGTTCATCATCTTCCCCAAATCCCATCTTTCTTTTACCATTTCAATTAGCAACACCCCAAACAAGAACCTAAGAGACTCATCCTTGCCACTCGGACCCCCTTACAATGACACTGTCATGGAGATAACCGAAATGACTCCCGGTTAAGACTTCTCTTCATCCTTGCAGTCCATTAGTGCCTCAGGCCAGACCCTCCTCACCCTCCTCACCTCTGTACAAGCTTAACATGCCTTTCCCCCAATGTACCTCCCTCCCCCTCCAATACACTCTGTGCCCCACACCAGAGGAATTCTTACAAAATGCAAACGAGATCCTGTCACCACCCAGTACAGGGGCTTGGAATGAATAGCCTCCATTCTCCAGAGGACATAAACCAAGTTTCTTAGCATGACAAAGAGGCTTTCCATGCCCCAGTGCCCGTCTGTCATTAACAGCTTCATCTTCCATCTCTTGCCACCTCACTCCCTACAGTTAAGCTGATGAACGCATGGCAGCTCTTGTTGATGACTCTAGGTTTTTTTTATCTTCCCTCATGTCCTAGATGGTTCGCTGTGCTAGAACGTGCTCCCTCTTCCACAAGCCAGGCTGCAGAAGAGCCCCCTTCCAGGACTCTTCCCCGACCCTTGCCTCTGCTCACTTCGCTCATCTTCCACTTCCCAACAGCAAGTTTTCTCCCATGCTCATTGAAGTGGGAAGCAGCCATGCCCACTCAGCACCCGGTACTCCCACATAAAACATCTACTGGCCAATCTGCATTATTCATCAGCTCACTAAGTGGGCAGGGAAGTTACCTTCTCTGTCCATAGTGCCTCATGTGTGATAACTACCACTGCACTAAGCTGAACTGTATTCATTAACTACCTCACCTTCCACTTGACATAATGTGTAACATTTTCTCTTGCTTTTCTATAAAGATACAGCGGAGAGATTTATATCAAATAATATTTTGTATGGTCAGCAGGAGAATGAAAGGGGGCTTTACATAGATCTCGCCAGCCTCTCAGGGCATTGTGCCACCATTCTGCTTAGTACTTAGGGTAACCACTAAGTCAGGGCTGCATCCCAGAGAGAGGGAACTACAGCACCGTGGTGAGTGTTGAAACCTAAGTCTTACATAAGTTCAAGTGCTTCCCACTTCAGAAAGAGAGAACTATATAAAATACACAAAAAGAAACGGCAACGCAAAGAATAAGGAAAGAGAAATGTTCTGAGGTTTTTTCCTATCATCAGTTTTCTCTGTTCTACACATTCATGAGCAAAATAGGTAACTCTGGGTAATGGGGTCACCCAAGACCACAGCTGTTGCTAGAACACAGTATAAAGGTGAGCTGAGGTTAGAAGGTAGAGAAGTTAAGCATTAATTAGTTCCATTCCATCAGACAATGGTTCACGAAACTCTTACAAATCATTTCACAAACACGTGAGCCAGCAAATGGGAAGAAGCTCATTTACAATGCTTAGCCATCATCCTTCCAAGCAACTGTGCTTCCTTTTGATGCTTGGACATTTGTGTATATGAGATGTTACAAAGAGAAACAAAGCAAGACAGCACAAATGAAATACAAGATGGAATGTGGGCCTGAAAAGGCAAGGTCAGCTAACTGTGAGAACTATTTCATGTGCTCCTTCCAGAAGAGGAAGATCCCTTCCTCCAGGACTTGTGGTGAGACCACAGGCCTGAAATACTACTTACATCCTCTTCCCTCCCCTCCCTGCCTCCTCTCTCTCTCTGGAGGGTTGGAACACCAGGGAGCAAATTGTGAGTATTGAGGACCATAAGCTGGTATTAGTTATAGCCCCAAGTTTCAGGACCAAGGCTATAACAAGTGTCATACATGCCATCCTAGAAGATCAGCCTGGTACCACCGAGCCATCAAGAGCATGCCTGGCTTCTTTAGTGAAGGTAACTCAAACCCCATAAAGATTGCTTCGGTTGCTCAACAATGCTTGGAGTTCATCACTCAAAGAACTAAAAGGGCTATAACTCAGGGACACCAGGCAGAAAGACCAACAACAGTAGCCTTGAGAAATACAAAGGAGGAAAGAGAATGCAGCATCAACTCAGCAGGCATGTGACGCTTGGCAGTCAGCCTTGCAGGGCGGACAGTCTGTGGGCAGAATTCACATCCTTTTCTCTACTGCCAAAGGCCAAGAAGGCACAGACAGAGAAATACCAACTCCTATCCTCCATCGGGCTAATAATTAATGAGACCTTTCTAAGAACAATGAATGAACAAAAACAATGCTCTCCTGTTTTACATGGGCATATGACTATTTACATCACTCCAACTGGGCTTTGGAACTTTTCTAAGCTGAAACAGCTCAGTAATGTATTAATCGGGAATCAAACACACAGCCCATGTATGTCAGTTTCCTACCTGCTAGAGGCAGACTGCTAAACTAAACTTTGAAGCAAAAGCCTCATGCAGTTCAGCTTAACAAATCAGCCAACATTAATGGACCAGGGGTTGAGACATGGAGTGAAAAACAGATAAGCTGACTATGAAGAAGCCACAACATACTGGGAGGAGGAGTGAGAACCAAAGATACGGTCAAAGTGGTCTACTAAAGCTAGCACACTATATAAATGGTAGTATACAAAGATCACTAGCCGGAGTTAAGTGAGTAAAGAAAGGCAAGTGACCTGGAGCCCAGGAGAAGTTTAAAACAACAGAATCAATTTAGTTTGGATTTCAAATGAGGGTATGAGAGAGCTAAGTCAGTTGGTAGCAAACCCTGGGCTGAATTCCCTTTCCCCATGCCTCCCTCCACAGCAGAACACTGTTCTGAAATCAGAGGAAAGGGCCAAAAGGATAGGCTCTTGAGTCTGGGAATCCAGCTTTCAAAAAAATCAAGACCCTAGGCCTGGAGAGACGGCCCAACAGTTATAAGCCTTTGCTGCTCTTGCAAAGGACCCAGGTTCAGTTCCCAGCATGTACATCACATGGCCCACAGCTGCTGTAACTCCAGTGCCAGATCGGATGCTCTTTTCTGGCCTCAGCACATATAGCATACATGTGGTGTGCATACAGACAAGCAGGCACACACACACACACACACACACACACACACACACACACACACACACATAAAAATAAATAAATAAATGAGTGCAGATCCTAACAACATTTGAACCAGTGGGGTCTGGCTGTTCCCAGGGTGAAAAACTGAAGGATGCAGAGCAACCGCCCACGGTTTGTCAGTGAAACCAGAAAAATAAAAAGCATTTCATTTGGAATTGTCAGGCAGCATTTTTCTTAAGCAACTATCTGCTACAAGGCTGCTTCCAAGGGGTGCTGGTTCTAACGACCTCTCCTTTGGCAAACAAGCATTTCATCACCGTGCTAACAACCTAGCGATGTCACTTGCCTATATACTCCAATTGCTGGAGGCCACTAAAACTAAAGCATTTTCAAACAAAATTGCCCCGGCTGCAGACGGAGTTCGGGAGCTCTTTCCTTAACCATACAGCATCAGGAAGTTTAAAGTAATATTCCTGTAAACTAAAGTTTGGTCCAAGACACTCAACAACTAATATGCAAGCCAACTGGGATAGTCGTGCTCCACTCAATCAACCAACCTTTACTGATTCACTGTGCAGGGTACTGTTTTAAGACCCAATGTTTTGAGGGGAATAAACTAAAGGTGGGAAGCCACGTAACGCGCAAGATCAAGACATGGCCCCTGTCTGGTGAATAATAGTAAATAAGAAAACCACTTGCTCAGCATTAACCAGCAGTGCTGGACCATGGCTGGCCTGAGAATTGTCACTGGCTACAAGCAGATCACTAAAGTAGAAAGATTGACATTACGCATGTTAAAAACTTTTATGGCACTGTATCGGTAGGTTGGGATTATTTGAAGCTAATACCTTTTTGAATGAGGCTTCTATGGTGTCTATTTTACATTTGCTTTTCTACTATCTAATTTTTATTGCATTTTACAAAATCACGTGGACTGAATAACCATGCAGTAAGTGATGTAACAGTCGTGGGTATGCTCCACAACACCAGCCCACAAGGATGGAAATTGCCTGAGGGACTAAGAGATGCTCCAAGGACGATACAAACTTCAAGGAGCAGAGGAAGAGCAAAGGCTTTCCAGGACAGCTGGGGTGAGAGAAGGTGGAAATCTGACAAGACTTGGGGTCAGAAAAGTGGAGGGGACAGTCACAGATCATAAGTGAAAGCGCAGTGACAGGCAGCGAAAGGGCACAGAGCTAAGTAAAAGACAGTGCTGTGACTCCACAATGTAGGCTCTGGGATCTCTCAAAACCCAACAGGAAAGCACTCAAGATTTCTACACGCAGGGGGAAAATGTGTTTGTGTTTTTATTGGAGTCACTGCGGCAGCACGATGGGCAGATCTGAAGGGGAACAAGAGGCACAGGTCAATCATGGCCATACCAGAATAATCAAGTTACAAAGAATCCTGGGTGTGTTAAGGAAAATAGCTGAGAACGACTAGAAGAAATGTTTCATATATTATGCATCCCTGCCTTCTTATCAATATGGATCCGGATTTGAAAATGAACAGGTGCTCACTAAATTCAGTGTGTGGCCTGATCCTGTGCACTCAGGGGGATCAGGAATAATTAATGGAGGAGGATAAGCATGTTCTGAGACAACAGGAAATATGGCTGTCGGTGAAACGCAAATCCTAAATGAAAATGTCAAAGTTCAGTAAATATAAGAATTGCCACGAGAAATGTGACACATAAGTGGTAAAATACAAATTCTAAAATCATCTCAGGCTTTAATTGCCTTAAAGTGGTAGACAGAAATAGACTAGGTGAAGGGTTTACAGCTAACACGTTTATTTTGCATGTTCTATAAACACGTGAAAGGTTTAAGGAACTAAGAATAGCCTTCATTGGTGCTCTCTTTGGTCCCCCAGAAGTCAGCTGGGGACCTCATCGGACTTCAGGTGGCTGCTGGAGTTTGTAACAAATTGAGATTCACTTTCAACCCAGGCAAATTCTGTGGGCTCAGATAATCTCTCCAGATGGGGGTGAGGGTGGGAAGGAAGGGTTCCTCTGAAGGAGTTGAGTGTCTAGTGAATGCCCCCACAGACAACATAATTCCCACAAACAAAACCAACAACTCTGATACTCTTGAATGCATCCCCACACCAAGCCCACCATGTCTTCTGTGAACGGAGGACCCTGTAACCAAGGTGCTTGAGAAGAACTGGGAATAGGGAATGTAGGGCAAGCAGATTCCCATTTTCATGGAATAATTTTTAAAATGAAACAGATGGTTAGAAGGAAAAAAAAATCTATTACTGTTCGGTCATTAACACTGGGCCAATGTTGACACACTGTACCCTCACCCACAGCCGACACACAGGGACTGCCACTGTCCTGACACTGTTGTGTGGCCGGGCTCCATATCTGTGTGATGGCAGATTGGCTGTCATAAAGCACACAGAGAAAGTAGCTGCCATAGTTCAGCGCACATGATTTTTACAAAGGCTTAGTTGGGTAACTTCTACGGCATTCTAGTCAGGAAGTAGAATAAGCCCTTTTGTATTTCTACAGCTGGTTCTGCGAACGTAAAATTCTGCAATTAACCTGTGAGTTAACTCACTGTTCAAGACATGTGCAAAACTAAATATTGAGAATGATTTGCTCAAAAACTCATAAGCTTTTAATCTAAGATCATCAATGGCCACTTCATTTTATTTCTATAAAAACATAATATTCCCTACATCTTATAAAACAGCCCTGTGATATAAATGTTCACATAAAAAAGAGCAGAACAAAATTATCTCCCAACAGCATTAATTGCCCTTTTCTTTTAATTTAGAAAAATGAACAAATTCTCAATCAGTGCCCAGCATCTGCAAAACACTATTGGGAATCAAGAGAAAACAAAAGATCTAATTATACACAAGGTCTAGGAAAGATATAGAACAAATTCACTTAATGCCAGGAGTGTATGGAGTGGGGTGGGGGGGCTGCATTCTAAGTCTCCCAGACCCTCTGCAAGGCCTGTACAATGCGCTAGTGCAGAAAGTAATGAATAAGCTTCATTGATAATGGTGGCTACGTCACGGCTGGCTGAACATTCAGTCCACAAACAGAAGGCTTCTGTCTTTGCTCGAATCAACCATAGGAAAGTTTTAGTAAAAAGACTGTTATATTCAAATGGAAATCAGTACTTTCCAGCAAGAATGGACAATTAGCAACTCCTTAAACTGGCACTAAGAGGAACAGCAGAAAAATATGCCCCAAACATTTAATATTTCAAAATGTGAAATAAGAAAGATTACTGATTGCCATTTGAAACTTTCACTCGGCATAGGCTGGATGTTAGAGATCCTTCAACTGCCGAGCTACACACCCTGAGTTTGACTCACATCTTCTGTAGATCTCTACTACACACAAGATTAAACCACAGTCTAACACTCCAAGTACAAGTTAATTTATATGGTGTTCCTTGAACATTAGCAAAAAAGTACAAAGTCTACAAGAATCTACAATAGGCAGATGAAGCTAAGTCTTTATTAATAGAGCTTCACAAATACCTTACCAAGACCAGCAGGGCATGTAGACATCATCGCCCTCACCCTACTTCCAAGCACACATATAGCAATGACCCATTTGACCTAGGCACCCTGTTTTGTAAGTCTGACGCTGGCGCTGTACAAGTGTAGTTACAATGATTTTATGACTACTTGGAATTGAAAAGAAAAAGGCCAAGGAAAGAAGACAGACATGAAAAGTTTTTTGCTGGCATTAAGCAATGGTTTCTTAGGTGTAATGCCAAGGACATAAGGAATAGGAAAAAAATGATAAACCTCACCTAATTTTTTTTTAAAGTATGATTCAAATACCATCACCAAAGAAGGGAAAAGACAGCCAAAGGAATGCAAGGATTCCATAATGCCCATATCTGATAGGAGGCTTGTATTAAGCCTATCATTTATTTATTTTTGCTCAGCTCAGGTGGTCCTATTCCAAGGTTGGCCAGGCCTGTTGCATTGGGCATGGTGAACGTGCCAATGGGAACGCAAAGAAAAAACTGCTTAACTCATGAACAGAAATTAAAAGAAGAGGATGAAGAGCTCAAGTCCCACAATTCCCTCCTAGGGACCTAGGGATCTATCACTAAGCCCCACCCCCTCAAGGTTCCATTACTTCCCAATACCATCTTTAACACATGAACATTTAGAGGACACTTATCCACAACAATGGGTGTGGGGAATTAACCTCAGACTGTAGATAAGGTGCAAATTTCAAACCACATCCTGAAGTAAAGAGTGAGTCATTGAAGGGTATTCAAAGGATGGATAAATGGAGTGTATTTCTTTTAGGAAAATTGTAGCAACTGTTTGCAAGGTAAAGATTCACTAGGGTCAAGTTTCTCCAGCCTTTATCTCAACTAGGGAAATAGTATTTTTACCATCCTTTGTGGTGATATTGTGTTCCCCAAAATATTGTGCACCCTAATAACCTTATCTGGGGTCAGAGAACAAAACAGCCAGTAGATAAACATAGAGGCCAGAAAATGGTGGCACACATGCCTTTAATCCTATCACTTGGGAGGCAGAGATTCGATCTTTGTGAGTTCAAGGCCATACTGGAAACAGATAGGCATGGTAACAAGAGCCTTTAATCCCAGGAAGTGATGGTAGAAAGGTATATAAGGTGTGAAGACCAGAAACTAGAAGCTTTTGGCCTGGTTAAGCTTTTAGGCTTTTGAGCAGCAGTTCAGCTGAGATTCATTTTGGATGAAGACTCAGAGGCTTCCAGTCTGAGGAAATAGGATCAGCTGAGGAACTGGCAAGGTGAGGTGGCTGTGGCTTATTCTGCTTCTCTGATCTTCCAGCATTCACCCCAATACCTAGCTTCAGGTTTATTTTATTAATAAGAACTTTTTAAATTCCTGCTACAATCCTTCCTAAGAAATTTCACACAGTAACCCACAATGTGGAAAGAAAAGCTCTTTCATTTGAGGCAATGGTGTAAGTGTGAGAACCCCATCTAGGCAAAGCCACTGTCTTGACCACCACTGAGGAAACATTCATGTGCTACAGAAGATGTTGTGGGAAACTCTGGAGTAAAGAGGGTTACTATTACTCGTAATGGAAATAATAATAATAATAGACTAGAGATTAAGAGGCTGGCGCAATGGGTCAGCAGGAAAATGACCAGTGCCTGGAGCAAGCATAAAAGAGGGAAAAGGGGGAGAAAAGAATCCAGAAAATTCTAAAATGCACAAAATTCAGACGAGTTTATCACTTACCATGTATAGAAAGTTAAAAAAAAAATCAAGGGTGATTTCTTGATTAGATAAAGGGGGATGACTGTTGATATAAATGAAATGTGGTGGGATTTTCCTAAAGGCATCTCAAAACCAAGTAACTCACAAAACTAAACCCCTGCCCCTCCTCCAAACATGCTTCCAGTGTGAACGGTTTCATCACCTCAGTTCACTGCACCAGACTCAGGCTGGTGCTTGAGCAAGATACCTATGAGTCATCTTTGATACCTGCATCCCTACACTGTGTCCACCACCAAGTACCCCACCTCCATTACAATGTCAAAACATTGCATCTACCCATCACTTCTCTCTATTGCTACTGTGCCCAGGCCACTATCATTCTGCAATTGTCCCTCAATTGTTTGCTCCATTATTATCCTTGACTCATTTCTAATTGACTCTGCACACAAGAATAATCTTTTCAAACTGTAAAGCCTTTCAATGGACTCCCTGATTTAAAGTCTGATCACCAAGAAGGTATCTTGTGACGCACACTTTGGTACCCAGTCCCCAATACTCTGTAGGCAATGTTTTTTGAAAGAATGAGCAAGAAGGAATCAAGTCTGGGTGAGAGGACAGACTTTGGTTTTGGACCTGTTGGGAGTGAGGTGCCTATGAATGTCAAAGCAGGTTCCCCACTGTCAAGTAGCAGTATTGGCCTGGACCACACTGACAGCTGGCTTTTCAGTGTCAGGACCGCCATGACTAGTGTTATATAAGGACAATGGGATTAAGTTTATTTCAGGTAATCATGAACTAAGTTAACTTGCTGGAAGCAAGCTCAACTTCTTGGAAAAGATTAAAGGGTCCCTCTGATCTGCAAGCCTGCAGCTCTGGTGTTAGTCCTCGGCCAGCATTTGAAGGGCAGCTGAAGCCTTAACCAGGTGCTGCCTCTACGGTGGTGTCATCACCAGGATAAGTTGGTGGCAAAGCCTGTCACGTGGCTGCTTTCTTCCAACTATTTTCCAATACTTCTGCTCGGCTGACCTGTGACTTCCTTACTCATCACAAGCCTTACCTGATTCTCATACAGTGCATCTGCAAGTCTGTGTTCTGACAAATACACCAGGGAATTTCTCAGTATTGGTAAAATTAATGCAAGAATCGCCTTTATTCTTCTCTTCTATTGACTCCCTAGGCTGTCTTAGGATATGGATACTATAAGGATTTTCAGGCAATAATAAAATTATACTCTACAGTGGACTCCTAATAGTACTGTGCAAAACATTTACTACGAAGTACTGTGACAAATACCCAGTACTCTCAGGATCAGTCTAATAAGCAAAGTTACTCTTCCAAAGACAGATATGAAAGACATTCTAATATTCAATACTACATCTTTTTCCCTCCTCTACTTTTCCCAGCTTTAGTGTTTCTTAACTACTGTATGTAAATTCATCAATTTCCATAAACTGGTGATGGTATCTATAGCTGTTTTGATGCTTAAGACACTATATAAAACTATTATATAAATATTTTCTTTTAAAGCAGAGCTAAGAACCTCCACCCACAGTGAGGATAATGCATGATAGTTATAAAACATAAAGTGAGTCAGCTTACAACTTAAGAATTTGGATTATTATTCTAGTAATCATAAACAATAGCCAGAATGGTAATTTTGGAGATCCTAACATATCTTAATATGATTTATAATTTATAATATAACTAGAAAGGACCATTGATTAAACCCATCACACCTTAGAATGGTTGACCTATAAGTCAATGTAATATAAACAATTATGCTACTTCCAGAACCCATTTAATAACATAGGTTATTAAATGATTATCTCAGTGCCAGGCACAGGTTACCTCTTACAAAATACTCATCAGGGCAGCCCTAGATGCTCCCAAAACAGCATGGTTTTTTGCTATTTCTCTTGGTTGCCTACCATAACTAATGGTAATACCCTATTGCTGAAGACACAACATATTTTGGTTGTAGGACATAAAGAAATTGATCTTGAGTTCAATAGGAAACTCTCTACCTGCTGGCTGTCTAGCTTTCACAGTACTGGAAGATGCTATGCAGACTTCTGGGGACAAAAGACATCAATAGTTTTACCCAGCACTGGACCATGCACACTTCAATACCACCCTACTATGAAGTATATACACCCACTTGTACAATAGTGGCAGGACAGTTGACTGGAATAACCAATTACTCTCTTGATTGGATTTGGAGCATGCTCTACAAGAAGGAATTCATACCTAGTACTGTATCTTAGTTAGAGTTACTATTGCTGTGATGAAACAGCATGCCCAAATGCAACTTGAGAGGAAAGGGTTTATTTGGCTTACATATCCTGAGTCATAGTCTAATAAGGGAAACCAAGGCAGGAACTCAAACCAGGTGGGAATATAGAGGCAGGAGCTGATACAAAGGCCATGGAGGGGTGCTGCTTACTGACTTGCTCCCCAGTGGCTTGCTCTTCCCACTTTCTTATAGAACTCAGGACCACCAACCCAGGGATGTACTACCCACAATAGGCTGAAACTTCCAACATCCATCACAAATTAAGAAAATGCCTCACAGGCTTGCCTACAGCCTGATCTTCTACAGGAATTTTCTCAATTGAGGCTCCTTCCTCTCATATAACTATAGCTTGTGTCAAGTTGATATAAAACCAGACAGAACCTGAAAACATGGTCAAAACCCAAAACTGGAAGAATTTACTGATATTCTTCTACTAAATGGTCATATTGTCAGACTGCCTTCTAAATATTTATTTATATTCATAGATTTGTGCTGCTCCCAACCTTGACCAGAAAAGCTTCTTATTGCAGTAGGAAGTGATTAATGCAGAGACTCCCAACTGCTCAAACAGCTGAGCATAAGCAACTGTGAGTGCTGAGACACAAATAGGCTATCTATACCCACCCTCCATGCCAAGATTCAAAGACCATCCTAGAAGAGGCTGAAGAATGGAAGAGCCAGAGGATGAGGAGGCAGGTTGTAAAATGTTGTCCTTTGGACACAACATGGCCATTGTACACATGAGCTCACAGCAGCTGTGGTTACCCGCATAAGACCTGCACAGGATCAAGCCAGTTAAAATTTACAGGATGGAGGGGATCCTGAGATCACACTTTGGAGGGTAAATTGGCAACTGATGGTTCCTGGGAGAACAACAATTTGTTTTTGATGGATGGTTACTGGTAGACTGTCCTAGTGTATGCTTCCTCACCCATGTACATATGGGCAGCATGAATTAGATTCAGTGGGCTATAAACAGAGAGAGAAAGAGAATTTGGGAAGGAGGTGCACTAGAAGGGTGTGGAGGGGAGATGGAAGGAGGGAGTGGAGGGTGGGTATAATCAAGATACACTGTATTGTATAACATTTTCAAAGAGTAAAAAAGGGTAAAAAGAATATAAACATTACCTTTTGCAACTTCAGCTCAAGGTTTTTACCCAGCTCATTTGATCACATTATCTGGTTGAATTTCTTATACCTTAAAACAGGATGTCTCTGACATTTCAAAATCAAAGGGAGGAGAAGAAAAATACGTAACAGCAAACTAACCTTCCACTGACAATGAATGATACCATCTATTCTATTATTGTGCTATTCACAAACAGCAATTTCAAGTATCTCTTATTGTATTTAAGGAAGTCTCAATTTCTTAAAGACTTAATTTACTTACATATATGTGCACATCTATGTGCATGTGACCACAGACACCAGAAGAAGGAATCAGCTCACCTGGAGCTGGAGTTACAGGCAGTTAGCTGTGAGCTGGTTAACATGGGCGCTGGGAACCGAAATCCAGTCCTCTGCCAGAACACAGCAAGCACCCTCAACCAATGAGCCATCTCTCCAGACCCCCAAGCCCAACTTTTAAAATAAGCACAAATGTAAGACTTTCGGGCTGGGCATGCATATAGCTCAGTGTTAAGTGTCATTTGCCTAGAGAGTGAGATATGAGATCCTGGGTTCTACCCATGACATACACATAAAGAAGAAGAAGAGGAAGAGGAGGAGGAGGAAGAGGAGGAAGAAGAGGAGGAGGAGGAGGAGGAGGAGGAGGAGGAGGAGGAGGAGGAGGAGGAGACTTTCAACCATTGAGTGATTACTTCAGCCTTTCATTTCTTTTCCAGTACTTCAATACAACCTTAAGTTTCAATCTGCGTATGTGCTGGTCAGACTTTTTTGGTTTTGTGGCAATGCAACCTAACACAGACAACTTACTGCAGGAAGGACTAATTTTGACTCATGGTTTCCAAGTTTTCAGTCTGTACATAACAGTCCTTTTCCTGCCCAGGTTGCACAAATATAAAATTCAAATCCATTGCCACCTCCTTTCATCAGCAAATGTACACTTGATTTTTAAACTCTCTACTTCAAATAGCGTTATCAAGGTTTCTTCATCCTTCCTAATCACTGAACCAAGGGGAACCTTTCAGCTCACCTGTTACCTATATTCTAAACAAAAGTGAGAATTAGAGAAATTAATTTGACCAGTGTAAAATTCAGTCAGGGTACACTGAAATCTCAATAGCCTTTCTTCCACGAGAATAGATTCTTCTTGGCTTAAAAAAAAAAAATCAAAGCAAATAAATACAACTTCAAGATTATGGTTATTGTTAACTTCAGGGTCTCAGGTATCCCCACAAAGGAGAAAGGAAAGCCACGCTGGTAATCTGCAATGGAGGTCAATCCAGCTATGCCAACAGCTTGCCCAACCCTACTCCAGCTGGCTTTGGAATGTGGCCTTGAGCTCATGAATGCTAAAACCTCTGATAAAAGTTCTACTTTGAAGGCTTTCCAGGAAAAAATTTCCTCTTTTTTCTCCTCCCCACTCTGCCACAGATACAGCACAAGGACTTGATCTAAGTGTCAAGAGAACTTGCAGGGAAAGCAGTGGTCAGGCTGGGTGGTGGCGGTGGCGGTGGCGGTGGCGGCGGCGGCGGCGGCGGCGGCGGCGGCGGCGGCGGCGGCGGCGGCGGCGGCGGCGGCGGCGGCGGCGCACGCCTTTAATCCCAGCACTCCGGAGGCAGAGGCAAGAGGATCTCTGTGAGTTCGAGGCCAGCCTGGGCTACAGAGTGAGTTCCAGGAAAAGGCACAAAGCTACATAGGGAAACCTTCTCTCAGAAAAAAAAAAAAAAAAAAAAAGAGGGAGAATCCTGGGGGAAATAGGAAGGAAGGATACACATTCATCCTCTCCCCTGAAGACATCAGTGACACTTTTGACCATTCCATGTACATCGTTAAGAATTCCAAAGTTAGAGTTTAACTTTCTTTTTTACAAATAAGTATTTTTGCTTATGAGGGTTCATCTTAAATGTTGCCTCAATGGGCTATAAGGAATACCCAAACGTATGTCAAACATTTTCTGAGTGTTTCCATGAAGGTGTTTTTGGATACATTTAAGTTAGCTGGGTGAGGAAAGAAAATTGCCTTCCACTTGTGGGCAGGTCTCATACAATCAGGTGACAGAGCAAGAGCAAATCCTGCCTGATGCTCTAAGTTGGACATCAGCTCTTTCTGGTTCCACAGTGGCTTCTGCCTAGATCTAACCTGGGATGTTAGCTCTGCAGATTTTGCCACACCCTAATCACAGGGGCCAATTCCTTATAATAAATTTCTCTGTTTATTATACATGAACACATGTGGGCACACACTTGATCCTCTGAAGAACCCTAATACACCATCTGAAGATACAAACTATACACTATTTAATCCACTTGTGCCAGTGTGCAGCCTTCTAGACCAAATTCTAGAGGCCAACAAACATATCCAAAATGCAATTATCCAGTCTTTCTCTTCTCCCACAGAGTCCTTTGCAAAACCCGTATTATGAAAAATGAAAAGAGGCGACTATTAACAGATTGGAGATTAGTTTGCTCTTTCTCCAAGCCTCTCCAGTGGGAGGCTTTTGTTTCACCCATCACTGGGATACCATGCTATTTACAAGTACCACACAAACTGAGAAAGTTAAAAGCACTACAGAGGACTAGATTTCTAGCTTCAATTATGTGACACCCAGATTACAAATAAAGCATGAAAAGTCAAACCATGGCATGGAACATAATACTTTCACGGGATGGTGTATATTTGGTAAAATTAAGCCAAATGAGAAGAGTGGTAACAGTGAGCAAATCAGGGAAGAGAAGCGAAGGGATGCTATACAAACACATGGAGAAAGGTTTGCAGAGAACCTTTCCCATCAGCATCCTATTAGGAGCATCCTCTCATGTGCCTCTTCTCCACAGGCCTATCTCAGAGCTAGGACAACCATTGTAGGTGGCAAAGGATAGACCATGGATAAGAAGGACCTTCTAACAAAACAGTATTCATGAGGCCACAGACGTCCAGATGAAATCGTACGGCTGTCTTCCCATTTCAATGTTGCTTATAAGTCACTAAAAACCAAACACAAAAAAGAGAAGCAGGAAAAGACAGGAGCCCCTATGTAGTTAAGCCTATGTGACAACTGGACTGGACTGAGGAACAGCCAGATGAGTGGTAAAACACTACTTCTGCTGTCTCTCTGAGGACTTTTCTGGAATTGATCGGCATCGCACTGGTAGACTAGTTATGAAGACTCACCAAACTGCCCAAGTGCCTGGCCTACACAAGTTTTAGGTGTTTGCAGCTTTGGCCTAACGATGGCTTCATGGTGGTGATGCCTCTCAACCATAAGGTTCCATTTAAAAAAAAAAAGTTCATCATAACAATTATCCCTAAGAAGTAGAGGAAGCGGCTCAAGGGACCGAAGCCAACAGAGAAAAAGGGAGACCCTTAAAGATGACTAAGAAGAGAGACAAATTTTATATGAGAATCCCACCCAGTTTTCTGGAAGATACTTGAACACGTATACCTGAAGCATGGGACAAACCAAATTTCAGTGGGAACTATGTCAAGGGCCCACCACCTGGCATGACCACTGCATGTAGAAACCCTAAGTTAGAATGCCTGCCATCTAATAGATGGAAGAACCCGGCTAGGTCAAGGCAAGCAGAGAATATGGGAGGAACCTGAGAAAGGAGAGGGCGGGAAAGTGGATCCCACAATTTCAGACATATCAAACAAGTTTCTTACTGAACAGTGAAGCACAGACGTACAAGAAGACTTGGGTAGCCTGACATGAGCTCCGAGTCACCACTCGCCGTGGGCATGACACACTTTACAGGCTGTCTGACCAAGTGAACTGGCTGCTTACTGAACAAGTAATAACAACCAGCATGTTAAGGGCAAGGGAGCAGAAACTAGATTCCAATAAACTACACTTGATTCAATACAATGCTGACATAATTTAAAATTGCACCTCATAAACAAAGCCTCAGAAAAAAATCTAATTTTAAAAGAAAATGACAATTGATAGCTGCTATATTAAACAGTCTCTCTCTCTAGCTCTCTCTTACACTCTCTGCCCTCCTCTCTCTCCCCCTTCTTCCTTCCCTCCCCTCCCCCTGTGTATATACACACAGACACTTCTATAGACAGATTAATAACAAGGTACTGTGGCACACATGATTCTTGGGGGTGGAGAAGCCCCATTATCACTCAGCTGTGAGCTGGAGACACAGGAAAGCTGGTATAGTAAGCTCTGATAGCCAGAGGGGAAGGGATGTTTATTCCTGTCCAGCTCTGAAGATCTGAGAATCAGAAGCACAGCAGCTAGAAGAGTTATACCCCAGCTTCTTCAGTCTGGCACTTCCAGGACCCAGCCTCCCCCCCCCTCTCCTCCCTCTCTCTTTCTCCTCCCTCTCTCTCTTTCCTCTCTCTCTCCTTCCTCTCTCTCTCCTTCTCTCCTCCCTCTCTCTCTCCTCCCTCTCTCTCTCTATCTGTTCTCTCCAGACCGTCAACATTATGATGCTCACCCACATGAGTGACGCCCTTTCACAGCTGACTAGTTTAAGTGCTAATCTCATCAAAAAAATACCTCACAGGCACACTCAGAATAATACTTAACCAGCTTCTTGCATCCCAAGGCCCAGGCAACAGGACACAGTAAATTAACTTTCATGATGCCAGCCTCAAGATGAGTCAGATGCTGAAATTTTCAGGCATGGATTTTAAATTATCACAATTATGTTCAACAAAGAAAATGGGCATCTATAATAAATAAACAGGAAGTCTTAGTTTTAAAGAATAAGTGCTATAATAAGAAATAAAATGAAGAGCTAGAAGTTTTAAATGTCTACAGTTTAAAATTCATTGGACAAGCTTAAAAGCAGAATAGAAAAATAAAGGAAGGAAAATGAATTTCAAGATAGAATAACAGAAATGGGGAACTATTCAAAGTTAAGAACATCTACTCAATAGTAAGATAACAAAGGCGCTTTAAAAAAAAGAAAGAAAGAAAGAAGCAAGCAAGATATTTGAACAAACAGTTCACTAAGGAAAATGGCGCAATTACTTTGTAAAACAATTTGAAAGTTTCCAAGAAATATAAACACCAACCATTTATTAACCACCATCCCCCCCAAAAAATAATAAAAGAATGAAATGTGTCCACAGTAATCTCCAAGCTAGAAACAACTCAAATGTTCCCCAGCAGAAGATTGGAAAAACCAAGTATATCCACATGAAGTTCTTACCAACAACAATCCAATCAAACTATCGATGCCTCCAGATGAGTTTCTAAATCATTATGACAAGGCTGGAGAGATGCTCAGAGGTGAAGACCTCATGCTGCCCTTGCAGAGGCCCCAAGTTCGGTTCCCACCACCCACATGGTGGTTCACAACCATCCATAGTTCCAGCTCCAAGCAGTTCAACGCCCTCTTCTGACCTCCCAGGCACATATGTGGTCCATGTACATACATGGAGGCCAAACATTCCTACACATAAAATAAATCTTTAAAAAGGGAAAAATAACTTAGAGTTAATAGTAATTGTTTTTTAAAAAGCATACTAGGTTTTAAAATGCATATACTATAGGATTCTATCTAAACAAGCTTGCCAAGCACAAAATAATACACAATCTCAATGAACAGACCGGCAGCTTCTTATGCCTGTAAGCATCTGTAAGCACAAATAAAAACGCCCTGTATTTTTACTGAAATGGTGACTCATTGGATATATCCAGCCATCTCAAAACTATTCTCTTTATATAGTTGAAAATGTTTCAATGCAAACTGAACCTCAATGAAGTTCATTGGAAAACAACAACAACAACAAAACCCTTGTCAGTGACCATGTAAGGGTCTTTTCTCTGAGGCATGATTAGTGACTTTACAAGCAGACCCACCTAGGTTCTCATCTGAGTTCCCACAGCCCTGACAAGCAAGGAATGGCTTAATCACACCCTAGAGCCCCTCTGTCTTTATTTCTAAAATTAGGATAATTGCCTGTCTTACATTGCAGTTGACAAGAAAAAGTAGTTATGCCTGAGAGAGACTAACAATGTTCTGTAGAAAGCAGCGCTGAGCATCAGCATGCACGACACATCAGGAATGTGTGTTTGTCTAACTTTTTGTTGTGTTTTGTTGTTTTTTGAGACAGGGTTTCGCTGTGTAGCCCTGGCTCTCCTGGAACTCACTCTGTAGACCAGGCTGGCCTTGAACTCATAGATCCGCCAGCTTCTGCCTCCCGGAATAAAGGCGCATGCCACCACTGCGCCAAACATTTAAATCAAGCACACAGTCCTTAGGAAATCTGAGTTGGCAGAGGGAATGCATACTCGGATGTCTTCATGGCAATAAGAGACATCAGTGGAGAACAGGAAAGACACAAAAACACACAGCGTATTTCACCTGGCTAGTGACCATGCCCAGTGCATACATTAGCTTGCTTAAACCTCTCACTAATGCATCAAGGTAGAACCATTTATAATCAGCATTTTACAGGAAACTGTCATGATGACAGCAAAGGCTATAACCTATGGATCAGAACTGTAAAACAAGGCATGCTTTATTTCCACGCTAAAATTATGCTAAAATCATTTAGATGGGTGAGAAGATGCAATCGTTGATAAGCACTGCTTACTTAGCTTGATATCCGACTATTAGGGAGGAGAGAGGAGGGGGAGGGGAGAGGACCAGAGCAAAGCACCCCCCAGGCCAGTCCCAGAAGTATAAGATAGACGAGCGACACACATGTAACTTAGGGAAAAAGCCCTGGGGGAAGGGACAGCCAAAGAGTCTCGAGGACCTCTGAGAAACAGGAAAACCGGCAGGCTCAATGATTAATCTCCGGACAAATTCAGGAAGAGAAAACCTGCTGGGGTCTGCTAGTCTCCAAATCATGCATTGTATTTTCCAAGCCTTTCACAAGATTCCAGAGTTCCAAACTATGGTTTTTACAGACTTCATTCAATCCATTTATACTTCACATCCTCCTGTTCCCATAAGAAAGATACCTTCGCTCAGTTTCTGCTCAGGGGTACTGTTTCATGGGAATGAAGTGAATATTTCTATCAGTCTAGATTTCTGAGGTCCAGCCTGCTGACTCACACTAGAACCAGACAATGTACACTAAAGGCTGGATCTGATTCCCCATGAACAGGTTTTGGTTTTACATTCCTCACCTACTAACTGAAACTCCATCAAATTCCACACTTCTTTCCTTCTTCCCGTTCCCCCATGCTAAGGTGGAAATAGCCTCTTTATGATTTTTTCATAAATGGTATTTCATTTATCTAATGAAAGAGAGGAAATTAAGTCATTTTCATTCATTTTCTCCCAAAATCTCAGAACTTCCACCATTTAAAAAACTAAACAAAGCAACAAAAGAAAAAAAT
Source organism: Peromyscus eremicus (assembly GCF_949786415.1). NCBI lineage: Eukaryota > Metazoa > Chordata > Mammalia > Rodentia > Cricetidae > Peromyscus > Peromyscus eremicus. Next base: position 55,643,606 of record NC_081428.1, read on the forward strand.
CCACACTGAGTGGACTGCACAAAACCCGCACAGTATCCCGGCCCTCACAGAATCAAATGGGTGTTATTACAGGAGTGAAACCTATGAAACACACAAAGAGCTGCGTTGAACTTGGGTTCTGGAGGTTACCGGCGTTTTAAAAATCCCTATACCTGCATCTTTCAAAGTGCAAAGTGATCTCATTAAAGGTTACAAAGGACCATAGTATGAACCAGAATCCCAGTCTTCTAGAACTCCAGGGGGAAAGGTGAGCATTTGGAGCAAGTTTCCTTTGGAAGAGAATGGAGGGAAGTGGGGGGATGGGGGCCACTGTCAAAGGCACTGGGGTCTGTCACCTCTGTGAGGGGCAAGCTCATTTCCATTTCCACCCCAAGAGTCTAGAACACACACAAGAAGGAATGAGGTTTCCCTAGCTCAAGTAACTGGGTACTCTGATGGCGACCAGGACCACCTGGTCAGAGGCAAATGAGAGCCTCAAGGCAAATCTCTACTATGGACTTTTGTGTTCTAGCATGGTGGACCTGGAGCAGGAGGTAGAGGGACCCCTGTCCCCAAGTGGAGGCAGCTGCTGCTGCTGTGGTGGAGGAGGAGGATACCTGCTCTCTGGTGCTGTGAGGGGTACCCGGGGTCCTAAGAGGTTTCCAGGCATTGGAGGCATACCAGGAGGGACAGGGCCACTCCCAGTTGGGTGGATATGGGCTGGCACAGTGGGAATCATGCAGCCTGGCATGGGCTGCCCAAGCATCAGTCTTGTGACCTGGCTGGGGGAGACAGGAGTGACAGCATCCGAGGCGGGGGGGAGGGAGCCGCTGATGAGGCATCATGCCAGGATGCCCTGCTGCCAGACCAGCTCCTCTGGAGTGCTGGTGTGCTCGCTGATGGTTCAGGCCATGCTGCTGCCCTTCCGTTTGTTGTTGGCCTCATAACTCGGCGTATTTCAATTGCTCCACGTGGAAGTTCTGGTGTTCAGGAAGTCACTAACTGCTGCCGCTGTTGTTCTGGGGCCTCTTGGTCTCTGTCCATAATGGTTTCCAGCTCTTCAAAATATCCAAACTTTAGTTTCTTCATCTGTGTTTCACCCAGGAGAGCTACCAGAGATTTCATCTCTCTCCCACAGTGACCAGGTGCTCAGCTTTGGCAGCAGCTGAGGCAAGAGCAGCTGCTGGAGCTGCGGTAACAGAAATCTCCTGTTGCACTTTCTTCTCCCGAGGACCACACTCTCTTTCTTTCCACGCATCAGTGAGTTCCTTGACCCCCTCATCCTCCTGGTTTAACATCCCCAATAATTTCATTATCTTGCTCCTCTGTTTTCTTTTTTCATTTTCTCCATCATGTGTCTTATTACCTTTATCTGATTTAAAAAAAAAGTGGTGCTTCACAAATTTGCATATCATCCTTAAGCATGGGCCATGTTAATCTTCTCTGTATTGTTCCAATTTTAGTATATGTGCTGTGGAAGCAAGTTCTCTCTTTACAATGCCTCCACACACATTCTTTATCTTTTATTTTGGCTTTGAAACAGTAATAATTCCAAGGTTTTAACAGATTCCTTGAGAATCTCTCAGACTTGCTTTCTTCTCTCTATTACGACTCTCACTGGATCTTCAAGTATCCCAGCAGATTCTTCCACTATCTCCTAGCCCGCGGCCAAGCCATCCTCCACACAACTCTAAAGTCAAATATCTTAAAACAATTTGGAGCAAGTTACTCCTCTGTGTAAAACTCTAGAAGCCTTCTCCCTGTGCACCAGGTAAGATCTAAATGTCTACTTCTCTGCTGTCCTCTGCCCTGATCGCTAGCCTCAACTTCCCTTGATCCCACCTCCCTTCATGAGGAAAAGGTTCACACCTCCCAAGCTAGTCTCTGCTCTGGGACTGCCTGCTGACTCTGCTGAGATTGGCTAGAGCAGCCATGTTCCCTCTCTTCTTCCCCATCACCCTCTTGCTTCCTAAATGTCCATTCTCCACTCTTTCTCCAAGATAAACCTTCTAGACTTATCTCCACTCAATTCACTTCCTTTGATGGACTCACAGACTGTTATACATACGTGTGTGTGTGTGTGTGTGTGTGTGTGTGTGTGTGTGTGTATGTATTGTTGGAACTTTAGAATAAGAGTGGTCCTATAAACATTCATGTCACATACAATATGATTCCCAACCTGACATGATGGTACATGCCTATTATCCCAGCAATCAAGGCTGAAGCAGGAGAATCTAAAACTCAAATTCAGCCTGGACTACACAGTGTCAGGTCAGCCTTGGCCACATGGCAAGACCCAGATAATAAAAGAACGGATGAATGAATGAAGTAATTCTTCCATATAATTTACACCCTAGTGGAGGGTGATATGTAAGTCTAAACCTCCTCAATGTCTGTTCATGCCTCCCATGTCTCTGGACCATTGTTTGGTCCCTTCAACAACTATAGGATACAGAAGAGACTAGTCTAGTGTATTCTAATGAAAACAAAGTGGTCATTAAACATTTAGTTTCTAAGAAGTTTTCTCAATGAGTTTTCCTAAGAGGAAACGTAAGATATATAGTGTTGATTTTTTTTGACAATATTTAAACATCTAATCTATGTTGGGCACTGTGCTACATATTCTAGGGCATGATAATGTTTAAAATAACTTGCAAATAGGCTTTTTAAAGCAAGCAAGAGAGAGATCCTTATAATTCATAGTTAAGGTTCATTAGAGACTACTGAATCCAGTCCACCCATACAGTGGAGAAAGTGTCCCGCCTAATCCCACCCAGCTAGTTTATAGCCAAAGTAAGACAAGAGAAGGTCCTTCTCTAATACCTTCCTCTCCTAGCCTGGTCCACTAGTTTGAGTCCTTCAAAGATAGATCACATGCCATTTTAGGTTAAGATCCTATATACCTGCCAGCACTTAGGAAGCAAAAGATAGAGTTCAATGCCATCCTTGACTACAGCAAAAGTTTGTGACCAATAATGGTCTACAACCCTGTCCCAGGAAGGAAGGAAGGAAGGAAGGAAGGAAGGAAGGAAGGAAGGAAGGAAGGAAGGGAGAAAGGGAGGAAGGAAGGGAAGAAGGGAGGGAGGGAGGAAGGGAGGGAAAAAGGGAGGAGAGGGGAGGGGAGGGGGAGGAAGGAAGGAGGAAAGAAAGAAAGAAAGAAAGAAAGAAAGAAAGAAAGAAAGAAAGAAAGAAAGAAAGAAAGGAATCTGCACATCTTAAACTAATAGTCAACATGTGAACAGAGACTTGACAGCACAGATTCAGAAGAAAAAAAACAGTAATAAAATAAAGCAAACTTAAAGGAAACAAAATAGAGCTGGAGCAGTGGGAGCCGAGCATGGAGCCGGCAGATGACATCTATTTGCACTCGTTAGCACAGCCTGGCATGTGCTACGCCACCCCCTTGGGTAATTTACATTTTTTTTTAAGCATGTATTTCTAAATTTAGGAAGTCGGGATAATCAGGGTGGAAAAGCCCATCTGTTTGACTTCTCTCCAGCTGCTGCAGATCCTGAAGGGAAGCTGGAGTATCTTCTCCCGTGTGTCGTCTTGGTCGGCCTGGACTGCGAGAACGCGACAGAAGCGGACGAGCTGAGGGGCAGGGTCTCCAACGTGGGTTATACTTGGTACACGATGAGGCACCCCCACTGTGCTTAAATAGACCTGATGCAAATGCTGAAGCACGCTGGTGTGTGCTTGTGGGGTAAAGTCACTGTGGGGTAGGATGCAGGGACAGAGAGACCCAGGTGAATAGACGCTTGACCCTTTTTAAGAGCTTAAAATAATAAAGGGACCAAAAACATTATATCGCTGCATTATTTTACTTTTCCCCCCCTTGGAGAAAGCATTTATCCAAACTCTGGTCCAAACTTTTCCACGGACATGCTGTGCTGTTTTGGAAAAGGCCACGTTAGTTCTCCAGGTTTCTCACTACATGAGATATATAAGAACAGAGGTAAGGGGGAGGGACTGAGTATAAGGGAGAACAAACTGGGAGAAGGCTTTTGGCATCTTCAATTCTGGGACTACAGAGAGCTATGCCAATTCCCATAAGAAGCTACCACACCTAGATGGACTCTTCCCCTTCCGGTGGGAAACTATTAACATGAAAATCAGAGGCCAGTCAATAAATATCTAACCATATACCTTTTTCAGGCTCTTGGAAAAGTGTGAGTCACTGATCTTAGAAGTTTAGATTTATTTGGTAAATACTGAAAATTAAAAATGTTTCTAAAGGGACTACAACTTAAGCACAACTTTACTTTATCAACACCCCTCCCCAGAGTGTAAAAGCTCCCCGTGAGAAATGTGCATTTTCTGGACCAACAATCCTTTTCTGCGTCACCTCCCTGTGTCAGATACCGTGGCACATGCAATACTGGGGGACAGCGAAGTGATGAAGGTTCCTGTTGGTGCTCTGAGCAAAAGGGAGTCGTTTAACTAGAAACAACAACCACCGCTTGGTTAAAATCCAGCTTATTTAACATGAATACAAGGGTATCGTGACAAAACTCTGGGACCAACATGACTGTGTCACGCCACCAAGGAATCCATGTTGCACCTGGAAGCATGAACATGGGCAAGCATCCCACAGAGGTAAAAGCATTTTAAAGACATTTTTAAAAGCATTAAAACATTAAAAGCATTTAAAAAAAAAAAAGCACTGAAAAACACAAAAAGCATTCTAAAAACATACAAAAGCATTTTAAAACGCATTAAAAGCATTTAAAAACCTTAAGGACACTCACACACCTACCTTCTCCTGTCATACTGTTCTTAATCTACTTATATGTGTGGTGAATGAATATTTTAAGGGGTGACTGAAATGGACATGTGAGAGTCTTCTTTTCTTTTGGTGCCTTAGATGTTATTTTTTTCTTTGTTTGATGTCGTCTGCTTTGCCTCCAGGATGTATCCTCAGCACCTGGGACAAAGTCTAACATGAAGCAGGCACTAAGTAAATATTTAGCAAGTAAATAGCAAGTATGAAGAAAGAAGAGCAGGGGCTAGAGAGACAGCTCTGTGGTTCAGACTGCTCCTACAGAGGACCTGGGTTCGGGTCCCAGCACCCATCTGGGGTGGCTCACAACCACTAACTCCAGCTCCTGGGATCTCACAACTTCTGGCTTCCACAAGCACTTGTATCCACACATACATACCCACACAGAGTCACATGGTTAGCCCATGATTAAAATGTTTAAATAGTTCCTTAAGGAAAAAAAAAAGTCATTTTTTTTTCAGTACTGGTGCTATAGGAAGAGTGGGAAACTCACTGTGCACCAGGAGTTGCAAGGTCCATTTCTTTATCTAAGCCAATCATTTGGCAAGCAGGGGTTATCTGAACCTCTTCCCATAAAAGAAAGACTCAAGAGTTAAACGATACCCTGACCACAGAAGAAAAGACAATGCGGTGATCTGGTCTACCTCAGAGAGCTAAGGTTCTGGCTCAGAAGTCCTCCAAACAAGGGAGAGCAAAACCAGAGGCCAGATCAGGCAGGGAGCTGGGCTGGAAAGTTGGTGGCAGGTTAGAAAGCAGCCCAGGGAAAGAAAAGCCACACACCCGGAGGTGGGACTGGCTCTACCAGGGTCAGACAGGAGTCACTAGGTCCCAAGAAGGAAGGAAAGTGTGAGAGCCACAGAGTGAGAGCATGGGGTCCCAGAGCATGGAAACACTAAGTGTTGAAAGTTCCTCGAAGAGAGACCTGCCTAGGAAGACGTGCATACAGGTAACACACGGCACAAACACTACTGACAATGGTGGGCATCTCCTGTCACTCGTCAGCCAGTCTGTCACTCCGGATTCCTTATAAAATTGTCCTTACAAGTCTCCAGGGGAAAGCGAATTTCAACAGAAGGAAAAGAACACTGTAATACAGAACTACCAACTAAGCACGAAAATGTTTAAAATGCTGAAGGGAATAGGTCAGTGTGTACAGACCTCATGCATAACAGAGCTTCCAATGAGTTACCATAGCTACCAAAAGATAATTAATTTTGTGGAAACAACAGAAAAGAGATACCATTAGGGGTAGTTTTGAAAGAGCTGAATAATAAACATGTCATCCAAATTTAACTCACATTTCTTCCCAATAGGAACAAGCGATGCTGCTTCCTCCCACGTGACCACTTCTGACACTGGCTCCCTCTCTGTTCTGCCTAATCTGGTGTACTCAGGTTCCTCTGAGCTGTTCTGAGTCTCACTCAGACCCTGCAAGACTCTATTAGCTTCCACATGCTCCAGGAGCACTTCTAAATTATCTCTACAATTATCACTCTCTGTTTATGAAACAAGCATTTATTAAGGACTAGTTAAGAAAGGAAGGGATGCACAAACAGTTAAGTGTGTAAGTAACAGTAAACTGGTAAGGGTTAAGGTAGTGGCACAATATAGAGACAAAGAGAAAGAAAAAGCTAAGTTGGGGGAGACCGCTCTGGGAGTGAAGTGAAATCCCAGTGGGGTGCTGAAGCGTCAGCATTGCCTTCAAGTCCCAGGAATTTTAAAAAAAAGGGAGGGACTTCAAGGTGAGATAATATTTTATTACTGCATTCTAAAGTAAGAAAATAAGTCTAAAATTTTTAAAGTTTATTACACTTAATAAAAATTAAAGTCAGCTATGTGATCCTATTTGACCTTTCTGATCATCACATTTCTTGAATATAAAATGAAAATAAGGCCAGGATATGTTGGAGACAGATTAAATAACGCATATGGAAAGCCTAGAATCTATTACACATTCACAAATCACTCTCTCTTCTGTAAAGTTATAAACACAGGGGAGACAGGTAAGTAAGCTCTGGGCATCTTTCCTTTTATTGACCCCAAAACATATGTAGTAATTTTTAACATTTCCTCTTAGAATTTGACAACATGAGTCTTCTAGCATTCCTATATGATACAAATTTTTGAAAAGGAACTCTCATTGCCAGAGCTGAATTATCCAATGGGCATATCCAAACCACAGTCATGTGGGGACAGAGATGAGGAAGAATGTAGTCTCTTGAGGAAAATTGCAGAACCGCGTAGGACTCACTCCTCCTGGATAGATGAGTTTCCTCAGGCTTAAAGTTTGATGCTTTTCAATTTTTAAGGTTCCTAAAGCCTTTTGGGGGCCAGTCGCCACTCTTACAAATATTTCCCACATTCCTAGACAGAGAATAAACTGCCACAAAGGCCAGGGCTCAGAGGACAAAATCTAATCCACTTACTGACATCTGAGCCTGGCATGAGGCTGGCTCTTCCTGTGTTATCTTATGTCCTCACCCAGGCACTAACTCCAGGTACTGAAATGCATCCCGCACTGTAAGCACACCGCCAGCTTCTCCACTGGGAAATGGGTGATCACATATCTCACAGGCTTAGCTTCAAAACCCATGAGTAAACACATAAAAAAGTGTACGGTGGTGCATGGCATAGAGGAGGTACCCAACATTTGAATGACACCCAGACTAGAAACGTCAAGACCAAAAACAGAGGATACGTGTGTGACTCCAGGAAATGGTGTTGACAGCAGAACTGAAGCCTCTCTGAGCTGGCACTGGATGGAGGATGACTTGGCTGGCCACCACTCAGCACATGTGGCCAGAGCCCATTCAGCTTCTGTGTTCCAAGCTGTTTACTCACATTGAGTTTACTGTGGGCACCTCGGTATCAGAAAAAAAAAGCCTGCCAAATCCAAGTATTAAAAGAAAACAGCCCAAGTGATCAAGAAAATAAAGAGGCTTTTCTTGAAAGTAAAGGTCATCCGCTGAGATTTGGTAAAGCAGTGTAGCATGCAATTGCTCTGTGCTTAAGTTGAAAACTAGGACAGGGCTCAAGAGTTGGTGCATCTGGGTAGATGAAGGCTCTAGGTTCTATGGGCCTGGCTGTGCATCCAAATAAACTATATCAAGAGGGGAGTAAGTATTGATTTTTCATTCCTTTCTTAGGAGATATACATATGGAAAACAGAATCTATTTAGAATCTATTTTATCTCAAACTGACCTGATCTTGCCACTTCCCATGCTTGCCCCTGTATTAGTCAGGGTTCTTAAGAGGAGCAGAATTAATAGAATGAATCTCTCTCCTCTCTCTCCTCTCCTCTTCTCTCTATCAGCTGGTCTTCAGTATATGCTGGAATCCCAGAGAAGTAGGCTCTAATGCCAGTGAAGGAGTGGACTTGCCCGAGAGGTGAGAACAAGCAGGCAACAGGTAAAATCTTCTTTCTCCCATGTCCTTATATAGGCTTCCAGCAGAAGGTGTGGCCCAGGTTAGAGTCAGAGTCTTCCCCCCTCAAAAGATCTGGATTAAATGTGTGTCTTCCCACCTTAAAGATCCAGATTAGAAATGGATCTTCCCTTTTCAAATACAACAAAAATCCCTCACAGGTGTGCCCCCATTTGGGGGTTTTAGTTAATTCCAGATGCAATCAAGTTGACAACTAAGAATGGTTATCACTACCCTCATAACAGTCTACTTGCATCCTGGATGGGCAGCAGGAGTCAGGAGGTTAACTAAGGTCCATCTAATCTCAATATCTCAGGCTGACCCAACATGACCAGCTTCGGGGAGCAAACTTGTTCATCTTGCTCTTGGATGGATCACATAGTCTTTAGAATGTCTTCCCTTTGCCCTGCTTTACTCAAGAAAAAATGTCTTAATGAATGAAGGAGGTAGCTCCTCAAGCTATTCCAGGCCAGGGGAGGAAAGGGTTGGCTCTCATATCCACATGAAGTTCTCTGGTTCACCATTTGCCTCTGCTAGAGGACCTTGACCAGCCACTCCTTCACAGAGAAATGGTAAGTAGCACTTGTCCTATCTGGGGGCTCTTTTTGCTATTACTGCTGTTGCTGTTACTTAATTGAAAATGTGATGGGCATGTGCAGGTTCCCAGCTTTGTTCTGTGGTCCTAGACCTTCATGTATGACTGCTACAGACTAAATGTTCATGTCTCCTCAAAAACCAAATGTTGAAACCTAATCCCCAAGGTGGTTGCATGGGGGGCGGGGAGGGGGGACTGTTGAGACGTGGTTAGATCACGATGGTACCCACTGTGAATGGAGTTAGCTCCTTACAAGAGAGCTGTCTCTCCCATCACCTAGGGACACAGGAAGGTGGTTGTCTCTGAATTAAGAAGCAAGAAGCATCAAATCTTCCATCACAAAGATCTCAGACTCCTAGCCTCTCAGTGAGAAACAGACTTCTGTTGTCTAGAAGCCCACCAGTCTATGGTAGCACACTGTTCTCAAAATCTGAACATTGACAAGCTCTCCTCTTTTAGCTTTAGATCCCCGCCAGCACCTTACTAGTTCTCTTGCATGCTTACAGGTGGGTCCTCAATAAGGCATCACTGCCTCTTTCTGCCTGCTTCTGGCCACTACCTTCTTACCAATATACACGCCGTAAGTGGACAGCTTAGCTTGCAGAACCCTCAAACCAACCAACACAGCACCCTGTGGATGGAATGCACTGTCAGAATGAGGATAAGCGCTGAAAAGGAGACAGCACTTGATTCAAACCATTAATGCCACACACATCATTGCATCAGAATGAACTGGACCACTTCCACTTGAAGACTGGACCCTACACCTTTTTCATCTTTCTTATCCCCTGAGGCCTAGAACATAATAATCTCTCTGGGGTGAGGAGGTTGTTGTTAATTCTAAAATCTGCTGAGAACATAAGAAGCAAAGGCCATACCTCACACACTATGATAAAGACCTCACAAGTGGCACACAAGAACGACTACCTGCCTTTATCTTCTGATACCTGACATTTTAGCTATGATGGATCTGCACTTCAGTTTCCTTACCTGATCCTAACAGCAAGTATTCTACAAGTACTTCTTTTCTGAGTCACATAAGTCTGCAAATGATAACCACAGTTACAGTTCTAACTATAGTGACACATATGTTAAGGACCTAAAACCCACATTAACTCGTGCTGTATAAACCACAGCGGCATATGTGGAGTGGGTTCTTGACTGTGTTGGAAAACTGAAGAGAACAAACAAACTTTAAAAGCTGATGAGACAATTCTCCTAGAAAAAGAAAAATGTAAAAGCAATCTAACACTAAGTTGGCCATAACATCTCTGTGAACTCCCTGAAAGCTGTCTTTGGGTCACAAATTAAACTCCCCTGTACAAAATAAACACTGGTAGTGTTAGGATGCGAAGGGCTTAATATGTACAATGCTATGTACAACCAAACAGATCCTTTGAAAAGAAAATGCTATTCAGAGGAAAAACTAAGATCATAAGACAAAAAAAAAAAAAATGCAGCTCCAAACAGGGAAGATATTCATGGAGAAGTTGGCCATGTTAAGAATAGTGGTAGGACAGGCTAGCCCACTAGGCTCCAGGGTATAGCTCCAAACCCATGGTCACACAGACAGCCCTGGTTAAAACTCAATGGGCCACAAAACAAAACAGAAAACTATGATTGTAGACGATTCCTAGGAGAGGGTAGGAGCTGACAGGGGTGGTGTGGGGGTGTAAGAGAGGGTGTGGGAGGAGAATAATAGGAATACATTTTATAGTGTCAGAAATACATTTAATTTAAAAAACATGGTGGTAGAAACAGACAGGGAGATGAGCAAATAGAAGTAAAATAAAGAGAATGAATGGCTGCTACTTGAGAGCAAAGTCTACCTACTGTTCTATTTGAGCCTCTAGCGGTCCTTCGGTGGGTTATTGAGACCGTAATTATTAACTAGAATTTATTAGTTTCTCACCATGGGGCACCCAATATACATGTGTACACCCACTACATACACCTAATTTTTAAAATTATAAATCTTTTTTTAATTGAGATGGGGAAGTATCACCACTTCTAACCAGAAAAAGAAATAAACAATAACTACACACAGGCACGCCGACATAATGAACAGATTACAACCCATCAGAATGAGTGAAGGGAAATGTCCTAGACTGACAGAACCTAGCAGTCACAGGATGGATGTAGAGGGCCTAGAGCTCTTGTGTACTCTCTGTACACCAGCAGAAGCAAGCATTGGCACAACCACTTTGGAAGACAGCAGTAGTTACTAAAAGGAACAGGATCTGTGTCTGCGGAACATAACCTGCCAAGCTATGCTTGCCGGAGGGTGTGGAGCAGAGCAGGTAACGCTCAAGGAGTAAAAGGTGCATGGCCAGGTAAGGGGATCGGACTTGGGGAAAGCCGAGTGGGGGCCAGCGTTCAGGAGGGACCGAGACAACCCCGGAACAAGCCACCAGAGGCTCTTGGCCACTTGCTGACCTCTGAAAACTTGACCTTCAGCCAGACTAAGCCACAGAGCTGTGTTGTGGAGATCCAGTGCCCAGATCCCAGGGTGTGTGCTGCACACTAATATCCACCACTAATACTAACGAAGGGCTATGGCTGCCTGGCTGCCAAAAAGCAAGTTAATTTTATCGCTAGAAAAGGACGCGAAGAAACCACACCTCGCGATACTGCTGATTTCAGCACTGTGGCAGAAAAGAAATAAATCTTAGCTTTCCCTTTAGTCCAGACTCTGAACGGTGACAAACAGCAACTTGGTTCTTAGTAAGAAGCCACTAAAATGTCACTTTGGTTTTGTGTCACGCTGTACAGAAGAACTAATGATAACTGTGTCAGTCCCTTTTTATCACGTGACACCCATCTTAGAAAACACTTACTGAAGATAAATGTTTGGGTTCATGGTTCCAGACGTCTCAGTCTGGTCCCAGCTGGCTCCACCGCATTGTGTCTAGGCTGAGGTTGAATACTGTGACAGCAAACCTGTGGGACAACCACTCACCTCACCTCGGGGTGGCCGGGAAGCAAAGCAGCTGTGCTGCCCCCGTCATGCTGGATTCTCCTCCCTTAGTTAGTTCTCCCTGGAAATGCCCTCAGACACACCCGTGAGCAAGCCTTGCCGATCTCCTAGGTGATTCTCAATCCAATCCGGTTTACAATGAAGATTAACCATCACGCCTTGCGAGAATGATGCACTCAGTAAATTGCTTGAGATGCAAGCACAAAGACTTGAGTTCAGAACTCCAGTGCTGAGGCCAGGCCTGAGGCTGGAGAGACGGCTCAGCAGTGAAGAGCACTGGTTGCTTTTCTAGAAGACCTAGCTTTGATTTCCAGCACCCACGTGGCAGCTCACAACTGTCTACAACTCCAGTTCCAGGGAATCTGATGCTTTCTTCTGGCCTTCACGGTGCACAGGCATTCAAGCAGATGAAAACACCCATACACATAAAGTAAACTTTAAATTAAAAAAAAAATCAGGCTAAGGATGAACACCTGTAATCATGGTGGAGAAAAATAGAATCCCTGTGGTTAGTTAGCCAGTCAGTCGAGCTTGAATTATCAAGCTTCAGATTCAGTGAGAGATTCTGTTTCAAAAATAAGGTACAGAGTGATTGAAATAAACACCCAACATCAAGTTCTGACCACATACATACACACACATCACTCATTTCACACATACACACACACACATAAACACACACACACACACACACACACACACACACACACACACACACACAGAAGACAGAGAGGGAGAGATTGATGATTAATCATCAAGACCAAATGTGATGATAAATACCTGTAATATCAGCACTTGAGATATAGAGGTAAGATGATTAGGAGTTCAAGGCCAGCCTTACCTACATAGAGAGTTCAAGGTCATCCTTACTACATGATATTCTGCTTCAAAACGAACAAAAATTAAACTAGTTATGTTGTCCTCTGACTTCCACACATGTACTGTGGCATATATACACACACACCAAGCAAAAATCACTGTTTTTGTAAAAATCTTGATGTAAAGAAGTCAATGAGCTACAAGTTAAGAAGTGAATGGGAATGAGTTACAAGTTAAACAAACATGGATGAATCTTAAATGCACATTCTAAGCAAAAATGACCACAACCGACTGGTGAGTTGCAGAGATTGAGGGCAGGAAGAGAGCTGAATAGGTGAAGTATGGGGAATCTGGGGAGCACTGAAACAGATCATATGAAAACTACAATGTGGTGGTTGAAAGAAAACAGCCCCCAAAGAGAGTGGCACTATTAGGAGGTGTGACCTTGTTGGGGTAGGTATGGCCTTCTTGGAGGAAGTATGTCACTCTGGGAGTGGGCTTTGAGGTCTCCTATGCTCAAGCTATACCCACTGAGACTGTTTACTTCCTGTTGCCTGCAGATCGAGATGTAGGATTCTCAGCTCCTTCTCCAGCACCATGTCTGCCTACACGCTGCCATGTCTGGCCATGATAATAATGGACTGAACCTCTGAAAGTGTAAGCCACCCCATTAAATGTTTTCCTTTATAAGAAAGTGGTGTCTCTTCACAGCAATATATCAGCGTATATCTTGACTAAGATATATACTACCTTAGATGAATGACTGCAATGAACCCAAGTGGGGCAGGCTACACACTTCAAAGGAAAAGATGAGAAAACTTGAAAGATGAAAACCTGTGTGGTGAGATAGGTTAATGGGTAAAGGTGCTTCCTTCCAAGCCTGATGACCTGAGTTCAATCCCAGGGTCCCCATGTGGTTGGAAGGAGACAAACAACTCCCAAAAGCTTTCCTCTGATCTGTACATGCACATGCATGCATTTGTGCATGCACATATTATGCACGCACACACACACACACACACACACACACACAAATAAACAATGTCATTTTGAAAATTAAAGACTAAAAACTATCAACAGCACAACAGCAAGCTATCAATTTCATGAGAACAGTTGCTTGTGTATTTAACATCCACAAAACAAGAAGGGTGAGTTAAGAAATAACTGCCAAAAATCAGTGAAAAGAGTAACTCTTGAATAACAAGTGTAAGAAATAAAGTAAGTCAAGACATATTGTAACATAACCAAATTGCTTAAAAACAAAGAGAAAAATCTTAAAAGCACACAAATGAGGGAGAAAAAGAAAACACATACAGAGAATCAAAAGATGAAGAGCAATTCCTGTTGGAAAGATTTAAGCTGCATGACAATGTAGAAGACTCTTTGGCATTTGAAAGAAAAAAAAAACTTTCAACCCAAAATTCCTTACTGGGTCAAAATGGTTTCCAATAGAAGGTGGCAGACATCATGATGCCACAATCCTGTCACCTCAGCACTTGGAAGATGGGAACAGGAGCAGTGTGCAGATGTGCAAGGCCAGCCTGGGCTGCATAGTGAGACGACTGCAAAGCACAGATGCAGAAAAAGTACACTAAAGTGGTTTTCAGATACAAAGAGACAAGAGACATCACCAAAGAGAGATCTGCAGAACAGGACATGTCCATGGGCATCCTCTGAGCAGGAAATGATAGCAGATGGAAAGCCAGGTCTGCACCAGGAATGAAGCCTTCTTCCCATTGGTGCCATGTGGTGCCAACAGAGGCAGTGAGCCCCCCCTCTGTGCCAACTACAGTGTTTTTGCAGGTGTCCTTTTACTCTTAGTTTACTGGAAGTTTTTAATGGGGTTCTTGTGTGTTGTCAGTTGTTCGTGAAATTATTGAGACTGTGATTCTTAAACTTTTAATCTGTTTAAACGGAAAGTTACAAAAAGATGTGTACTCTAGCAACAAAGCTAAAGAGAGAGAAAAACCTGAGTGTTAATGGGGAACTGTGCAGAGCCATAAAGGCCATCAAATGATACTCAAGCACCGAAACATACGTGCAGGTGGAGGGCAGAAAACAACCTTGGGTGCCATTTCTTTTGCATCATCCATGATTTCCTTTTCTTTTACAGACAGAGTCTCTCACTGTCCCGGAATTCACCAAGCAAACTAGACTGACTGGCCAGCAAGTCCCAGAGATCTGTCTGTTTCTGCTTCCCCAGCACTGGGGTAACAAACATGTGCTCCAGGTCCAGGCTTGTTTCGCCACTGGCTTTTTTCACATGGGTTCTGGAGACTGGACTTTGGTCCTTGTGGAGGGCGAGCACTCTGCCAACTGAGCTATATATCTCCCTAGCCCCGCAAAACTTACCATGTGGGTCTCTGTGACCCACCACAGCCAGCAGAGAAACAACCCACGGGAGGAATGGGAGGCAAAAGTAGCTGATACACAACTCAATAGCCAGTGTCGGTCCCATCTTGAGGAGTCTGACCCCGAGTAGTTTATTTTAGGCATATTTAAGCACGGTGGAATTTGGTGAAAATTTTCCTGGTGATAATTAATTCAGTCCCCTGTGCACAATAAATCTTAAGACATGACTATATTGCAACTCTTCATAAAGACATTTTCCATAAAGGCGGGTTCTATAGATTGACTACACATGACGCCTCCCACAAAGATAGGGTCTGTAGATTGACATGCTCACAAAAGGTTCTGGGGGGAGGATCTGATGTGTTCTCAGCCACACAGATAGCATGTAGGTCACCAGGCTATTAACCACATCTGCTGCCAGCCTTCTGTGTGGATAACAGGTGTCGCGTTCCTTCTCTGAAGGAACAAGCCTGTGTGTTTAACATTCCAGGTTCCCCTGGTGCTTATATTTGAGCACAAGGACCTCTGTGCCCCCTACATTATCCTTTAAGACTTCCGGGGTTTGCCATGATTATTGACAGGAGAGGAATGTAAAGAGAGCAACGTCTGACAGGAAACCAACCCGGCAGAGAGTAAAGGATGGATTGACATGAAGGACAATTATCAGCCAGAAAACTGAAATGGTATAAGCTTAATGTAGATACAACTTGAGAAAGGGATGGCTGAAAATAGCAAAAAGATCACAGGGAAGAAAGATGTTTAAGACTTGATGGCTTTCATTTACCAGTCATGAGAAGAAATGAATGAGCTATGAACAGGCCAGCACTTGGAGTGTATAGTAAAGCCACAGTCAACAGTCCTTATAATCTAGATAATTTCAGTCTACAAAATCAGGGATTTAAATACATACACACACAACATATATGTAAAATGTGATTTTTTTTTCTCTTAATGTATTTGAAGCAGGATGATAAATCAAAGGGTTTGCAAAGTTCAGACATGTGAAATCTGAATCAGTTCATGTGCCACAGTTGGGAAATAAAAGGGCTGGAGAATGGCACAATTACCCTCCATTCCAGTCAGAGAAAGCCAGTCTGCCAAGTTCCACTGCAGAAGAGGATCTGGGCGGAGAGCTCGGGAGGAAGTGCTGAAGAGTGCAAATTATTTTTGTGTTCACGCACTTCATCATCATCAGTTTATAGAATATTTGTTAAACACTGAGGAGTAAGCAGATTTGATTTATTTTAATGCAGGCAGATGGCTTGGTCATGGAAATCGTGAAGAGATTTACCAAGTCACTTCATCAGATCAAGGACATTACGGAATTAAAGGGCTCTAAAAGACCCTATTGGTCTACAGCTCCCATTATACTTTCTCCTTAATGACAAAGACAATTTGACCTTCTGATTCAAAACAAGCATGGGGTGTGGGGCAAAAACAACTCATTTGTTCAAAGGACCACACATCTTAAGAATATACCTAGCAATATAAATTGACCAAGAGGCAACTACAGGGTGCTGTGTTCTGAGGCCACTGAAACTGCAAATTAAGAACAATTTAAAGTCACAACTCCAGGAAGTATTTTTCAGGAAAAATGGCCCCTGCTTAAGTTTCTGTAGTGATCTTGGCCTATAAAACTTAAGGACCACTTCTTATCAGTATGGCTTAGATTCAGGAATAATTTATCCATCTGCAGAAAAGGTTCTATAAACATGGTAACTAATGTATTAGGTGATGGATTTATGAATTGCAAAGTTATTCTAGCCCAATCAGCCTCTCTGATTCTGCCCATCTTAGAGACCATCTGGCTTTGTGTGTAAACATCTTTCACAAAAAAAAAAAAAAAAATGCAAAAGAACACTACCAATGGCACAAGGCCCATCAATAACACAACTGGCATTAAGCTGTGGACTAACTACGCCCCTCAAGGCTTTCAGCTTAAAAATCAGTCATCCTGCTGGGTGGTGGTGGCACACACCTTTATTCCCAGCACTCAGGAGGCAGAGCCAGGTGGATCTCTGTGAGTTCGAGGCCAGCCTGGTCTACAGAACGAGATCCAGGACAGGCACCAAAGCTACACAGAGAAACCCTGTCTTGAAAAAAAAAAAAGAATCAGTCATCCTGTAGGTAGAGCAATACAACAGCAAAAAGCTTCTCCGCTGTGTGATCTACAGGCTAAAACTCGGACATCTGCCTATCCTAAATAAACACAAATACCATCAGAGTCAAGCAAAAGGACCCATGCAGCCACTGTGATAAAAAGATGCTCACCATATTCATACCCTCCTTTGAACGACCCCCTTCTGACACAGAATCTGTCTGAGATCTAACAGATCTAAGGCTGGGGAGGGGACACAAACACATCTTGCAAAGTGAGCAGACATCAATCTCAAAGTGAAAATTTAATATTATTTACATCTTAACTACTTATTACAATCTTTACAACAGATGGAGATGGTCTAACTTCCTAGAACTCATCTTACCATGGATGAAGAAGAAAAAAAGTCAAATAACTTGTCAAAGGTTTATGTTAAAACCAGCCAAAAATATCTTCAGCTCGTTTTGCTACCAATGGCCTTACCACTAGAAACTAAAGGAATAGATTCCATAATCTAATTCCTTCAAGCCCCAGGTAAATGCAAGCCTGGAGAAGACATGCCCAGGTCACCCCTCCAGTGTGTACTCTATACAGACCACTCATCTCCCTGACCTAAAAAGGCTGATTAATCCTTACAATTGCCCCTAAGCATTTGCTATATGCCAGGTGTTATGCTAGACCCCTACTAATGCTGGGTGATGTTTAATTTAGTTTTCCTCAGTATAAGAAAAAAGTCCCTCTCCTTCACAAGATAAATTCAAGCTTGGGCATTACATAACATTCATAAGGTCACAGGGAAAATAAATAGCAAGATGCTGATTTTAAACTCGGTTTGACTGATTAGAAAAGTGCATAATATATGAGCAAGGGGGGGGGTCAAGATCATGATGGGGAAATCTACAGAGACAACTGAACCAAGCTCATAGGAACTCATGAACTTGAGACAGACAGCTGTGGAGCCTGCATGGGACCTGACTAGACCCTCTGCATACAGCAGATAGATGTGTAGCTGGGTCTGTTTGAGGGGCCCCTGGCAGTATGATCAGGATCTATCCCTGGTGCATGGGCTGACTTTCTGGATCCAATTTACCTATGGTCGGACACTTTGCTCACCCTTTATGCAGTGAGGAGGGGCTTGGTCCTGCCTCAACTGAATGTACCAGGCTTAGCTGTGCCCCCACCCCCAGGGAAGAACATACCCTTTTGGAGGAAGGGATGATGGGGCGGTGGAGAGGCAGGGGGGAGTGGGAGGAGAGATGAGGGGGGATCTGTGGTTGATATGTAAAATGAATAAAAGAATTTAAAAAAAGAAAAGTACATGAGCTTTTGCACAGGGCTCTTCCCCCCATGAGTTAGATGTGTGCATGCAAGTACTTCTATTTTGGGTAAAATGGACTACAGAAATGCCTACACACATGTACAGGCTATATCTACAAATACATTCACTATAAAATCACTGATATCAAAAACACATAGACAACATAAGGGTACAACAATGAGGAAATAAACCATGGCCTCTATGTGCTATGAAGTACTAAAACTGCTACCCAAAGAACGAAATGAATGCATGTTACTGATGGGGAATGGGTCCAGCATTAACTTGCTGAGCTTTAAAAATAAATTATACCATTATGTTGTGGACTGATTTTTAAGAAGAAACTGATCTATCTGTATGTGGGTTTGTTTTCTACTTACAATAAAGTCTAGACCCATGCACAGAAAACCAGGGTATCCACTGGGTGGAAGTCAGGACTGAATCATTGTCTATATACATCTACATAAAATGACAATGTTGCCCTTGAGATTAAAAATTACACCATAAAAATAAAGCATATTTATATATAATGCCACCTTATGTAGCACATATTAATTATATATTGTCTCCAACATAAAGAATCTAACATCGCATTGCCACAGCACTAGCACTCCAAGCACAGACGTGAGCCTCAAACCCTTTCAGAAAGTCTGTGGGATGAAGATGGACATTCTTAGTAACAGTGGAGCGCTGTTTCCCTCCTACCCGGTGCTGACATCTGCAGGGATGGGATGGCGCAGAGGCTGGGGTGGGTGAAACTGCTGGTGCCTTATCACTTGGGGCCAAGGCCGTGACAACAAGCTGTACTGGCAGGCCCTGGTGTCCTCCCCCACGCCACACTCGCCAACGTGAGGGAAAAGTTCTCGTTTCATCAACACCGTTGATGAAAATGTAACTGTAATCTGACCAGCTCCTGACCTTGATCTTTAACAGTATTCTGTGTCACATATCAGTCACGTGTGCTACATACCGAGGAAAGTGGCTGTCCCAAGGGAAAGCACACCACAACCATGTGTGCTCAGAACTCGGAGAACACACCGTTTTCTTAGCTCACCACATGGACTTGAAAGAACAACAGACAGACAAAGGTCGGTGGTTGAGATTCCAGACCTGACAGAAGTTTTCTCAAAACTGGACAAAGTGAAACTATCCTTTCGTATCAGGGACTAAGGAGGTTAGATAGTCCCCTCCCAGGGTCTGGGAAGAATCTACAGCCAGCTGATAATCTTTGATGATAAGAAATGAATCTATGTACACGAAACTCCTTAGTCCATACACTTTATTGTTCTGTGATGGTTCTCTCTCTCCACAGCTTCTATTCTGCTCTCATGCCTAGCTCCTTTCTGGCCTGATTTATCTGCTGTCTCCTCTAAGTTCTGTCTTAGTTCCTTCATCTTAATTCTGCCCCATCTAGGTTCTCACCCATCTAGTTCCTTCCCATCTCAGCTCCTCTCCCACCTCCTTTCTCTCTCATCTTGTTCTTCCTCATCTTGTTCTTCCCCGTCTGGGTCTTCCTCATCTTCCATCTCGTTCCTCTAGTACTTTCTTTTAGCCCTTTAATCTAGTTCTTCCCCATCTAGTTCATTCCTCTCCAGTTCTTACCCATCTAGTTCTTCTGTTCTCTTTTCTCTGTCTCGTCCTCAAGTTCTCTAGTTAAAATCCTCCTCCCTCTCAGTTCTCTGACTCCCCCAGTTCTCTAGGGTATTCAGTTATAAACCCAAGCCATAGTGATCCTCTGCCTCAGCAAGGTCACCAGGCTTGAATTCTTACAGGGTCATAAAGGCAGGTAAGAATTTTCCTTAGGCAGTGACCATCAGGCTTTCTATTACAACCCAATATGGGAGTGGTAAAAGAGGAGATCAACTGAGTGCTAATGACCAGTTAGTATATCAAAAGGGGGATCTATGTGCTCAGTCTACATTCCTAGAAGTGGTTAGGTAAGAAATTAAGGATCTGTAAAGTTAGTAAGGCTGTAAGAAAGGAGGGGCCGAGCTAAATTGTATAAAGCTATTATTTAAGGTCCACCTGACCTAAGTGGTGTCTCCTTGTGGAATTTACCTTAAATCAGGAGACTACATGTGGTGGTCTGGCTGTTATTTCTGTTAGTCCTTGAATGTGGCTAAAGGAGATATCTGATTCCAGTGCTGAAAGGGGAGAAACGGATGGGCTGGGGGTAAGGAAGCATTTCCTGAAGCTCCAAATACCTTGAATGTATATATCCATAGAGTGATCAGTCCACACTGTTAGCAATTCTTAGGGAAAAATCAATTGGGAAAATTATGAAGGCACGCATGATTTTCAAAACAGAAGACAGCTGATATATAACAAGCCAAATAACATCAAATGCTCCTTGGAATTTGGCTTCCTCTGAAGGAATTCCTTGACCCCTCAGGCAGTGGCTTTGCTATAAGTTCTTATAATATACTCCTGTGGCCCATAGCACTTTGGAGTTGTCACTGTGGGTGACCTAAAACTGGAGCGAGTATTCAAATGTCACAAAATTTGTATCCGCATTGTGCGCCTAAAAGTCCGGAAAACTGTTCTGAGGCAATCAGTAGCAAGAGGGACAGTTGTCTTTTTTATATTCTATAATGTAACATATATCAACAGTTAAGCCAATGAATCAATATTTCCCGGTAGTTGGGGTGTAATAGTATTTTTAAAAACAAGATGTATGTGTGAATGATCTACTCAAAGCCCAAGACAAACCAACAGATTTTTTTTTATATAGTAAGTGTGAAATACTTAATGACATGTCCAGTTCTACATTGCAACCAATCTTTAACAAATATATCACATTCTGGAAGAATAGTGAGAGTATCCAAAATTATATCACATTTTGGAATAATATTAAGAGTATCCAAAATTATACGAAAATACCAGGTCAGACAAACTTCCTACACTTTGATAAAAACCAAAACAATGAATTATAATGCAGAGGGGACAGAAACAAGTGTATACTGATAAGCCAGATCTTAAAGAGAATTCCAAAAGAATGTCAAACAGAAATACTCACGTTATTTGGTTTGGGTGGGAATAATTACTTGTCAGGAAAATACATTATTTCTGTTCATATCTCAGGTTTCTTAGTGAGCCTCTGATTTCATTTTTAATTTCTAGCACAGTAAATACAGATACACTCTACATAAACAAAGCACGCTGTGACCCTTGACAATCTTTAAGGCCAGAAGTATCTTTGCAATTGGGTAACTAACACATTTCTCACAAGCTCTACTATCTTAAGTCTTGGCCATCGAGAGCTGATACAGTAACCTATGTTTACACATGGGCAACACTGTAAGTCAGCTGCAAATTAACCAAGGAAAGCCTAAAACACTAGCCCCCCATGAAGATGCTGGCCTCACGCGAGTGATGCTTAGTGTGC
This sequence comes from Peromyscus eremicus, assembly GCF_949786415.1. Lineage (NCBI taxonomy): Eukaryota > Metazoa > Chordata > Mammalia > Rodentia > Cricetidae > Peromyscus > Peromyscus eremicus. The sequence continues at coordinate 55,665,330 of NC_081428.1, forward strand.
ATAGCCTGTTTTTGCTGTGTATTTGTGTTCTGACAGATGATCTTGGCCCAGGGGCTGACAGGGGTGCCTAACAGCGATGCTCCTAGTCCAAAGAGACAAGGTAGCCCTGTGATGGATGTTTGGTGTTGGCTGAGAGTTAAGGCTGAGAGTTGGGGATTGGGTGATGAGCAGTAGATGACTTCTGACATTGTGGACTGGCATAAACTATGAATGAAGGGAAAGAAATCCAGAGTTTTAGGGACAATGATGGGAAAGGAGGGGCCATAAAAGTGTTGTATGACTCCATCCTTGGAAAGCAAGTTCTAACGTGCAGACCTAAGGGTTTGACAATGCACCAGGTATGAAAGTAGGAAGCTCGGGTTACAATGAATTGCCTAAAGCCTGAGATTATTTTACTACAAAGAGCAAAACCTTCAGAATCACACAGGAGAAAACATATTTCAAAAATCAACAAGATCACAGATAAGCTAGGAATCAATCAAAAGCTGTGAGTACTTATATTTTTACATTTCCAAACAATTCACAGAACTTCTTTGAAACTATAAAGATAAATCTCTGTCACCTCTTCTACAAAATATATGCCAAACCTTAGTATAACTTATATAATATACATATATGTATTACATATATATATATATATATATATATAAAATTATACAATAGACTGACACAAGGCATTCCAATTCCTAAAAGAAATGACAACAGGGTCTACAATTTCTTTTTTTTAAAAAAAGGAAAACAATATTCTTTTCAAGTATTCCAAGAACACGCACAGAGTGACCTTCACAGAACAAGGAAGAAATGCCCCATGTAGTACTCAGTACTCCCTCATACGCCCACCAATGCCCAGCAGCTGAGACGATCTCTGATTCTGTTTTGTTGGTGCAAAATTAGTAAAATGAGTAACTAGACGCAGCCAAGAATGACTAAACTGATTACCTTCGAAGAATTTGATGCTATCAGCAGAAAGCCATAACAGACTCCAAAACAGGCGAGGAGGTGGTGGAGGAAAGAGAAATGAAAAGAATGGACATTAGCGAGAAGTCGGTAGGGAGGGAAATTTTGCATAAGCAGTGCTATGAACCATGAGACTTTGGACAGGGGTCGGGGGAGACGTCCGCTCTAGGAGGACCTTGTTTTGTTTCCAGTGGTGAGATTTCCAACAGGCTTTTCTCGTTTTAGAGTTTTAAAATACTCAGCGAAGGAGTCTTTTAGGACTAGCCAAGCTGTGGCTCCATGACGACAAGGTTGTGTTCAATGTTACCCTGTGACCCTCAGTGAAAACATGGCATCTATGTTCCTATTCCACAAACCTAATGTATTTTAACCCTAAATCCTGACCTACCATCAGCCGAAGCCACCGTTAATTTAATTCTCCGAAAATTCTTCTAAAAAAATATGTGGTACGTGTATTTCCTGAGCTCAGCACCTTCTTCCAGGATTTAAACTTCCTTACTTTTCTCATGAAAGTACCATCTCTCATAGTAACAGTTTACCTTCCTCTTAAGATCCAAAAGTTTAGTGAATGGAAATGAGTCGACTTTTTCAAAAGACTACCCATTAAGCAGTCTTCATCCACACTGGCAAATTTGTATTGGTTTCATCCTAACCTAATGAGAAAAGTTGAGTGATTCTTTATTGCAATCTGCTTCTTCCTATAATACAGGAGTGAGGCAAAGCCACACATGGTAGCAGCTCCAGAGTCAGTGATGCTGGCCATGGTACACAGGGGCGGAGTGCTGGGGAAGGGCTCATCTGCAAATTAGAAAACTCATTTCTCCTTCTGACTTCCCAAGTCTCCAACAAATGCAAACCACGGCTGAAGTCAGTCTCCTGCACACGGAAATCCTACATGGGGGGATGTCAACTACTCAAACTTACATGGCAAGAAAAACTGCGTGGTTTTAAGATGCGCTTGACTGCTATCCTATCCTCATGACAGAACTCCAATCAGACGACTTCGAAGGCCACCCAGGAACTGACAACCTCTCTCAAGCCAGTTGCTCACAGAAGTGTGATCAGGAGAGGACTTGACATCCTCCAGATGGTCAGGAGGGGTACTGTTCTTGGAGAGCAGGCTGAGACCTGTTGGTGCCAGCTAGTCCTCATCAAAGGGGAAATTTAGGGTGACTGTGCTTACAGCTAGAGACAAGACTAGAAATTCAGCAATCCTGCTTCAAAATGCCCAACATACATAAAAGCTGAGGGAGTCGAAATAAATTGTTATGATCAGCCCAGATAACAATAGACCTAGAACCCTTATTTTAAATAAACTGGTTCTAGGGGAGATCAGTGGAAAAATGAAGCTGAGACCACCCTTCATTGTATAGCCCAAGTTCAACCACAGAACTCAAACTTGTAATCTTCCCGTTTTGGCCACCCAAGTGCTGGGATTACACACATGCACCACCCCAACAGGTTTAGAGATCATCTGAATGGGAAAGCAACAATTCCCCAACTTGGTTCCAACTCAGGAAACACTGCCCACCCCTCATTTCCTGTCACTGGGACGATACAGAATCTTGTACCCCAGCCTATCACCTTGTTTGCCACTAAATCACATGGCTTAAGTCTGAAGATTCAAATGGGAATTTTTGTGATAGGTGTTTCCACTACTGAAGTGTGAAAACACATTTGAAAATGTGCCACTTGCTGTCACCGGAGGGGGGGGGGTAAGAGCCCAAACAAGCACCTTCACCATTGCATCATCACCTTGGGTCTGATAACAGTTCTAAGCATAACATTATAAAAACTCGGAATGACTTAACGCTTAAACCGCTTCCCGAGTACTGTACGCTGAGTAAGCTAAACGTCTCTAAAATTTTCACATGGTATCTGTCATCTTTCCAGAAGATCAAACTATAGATTTTGACTAAAAAGTGAAGTCTTCCAAAAACAGTTACATAATTTAACTTAAAGCTGAGAAGTGGAAATTTACAATCAGCCTCTCCAAATGCCAACACAAAGATTCTCATGGCTCTTTGTTTTTGATATGACCTTTTTTTTTTGCACTTCCTCAAATTCTGCAAAATTATCTGCTATTTCAAAGAATCCCAAGTAGAAAAAAATATTTCAGAACTTCTTATTTATTTGTACATAAGAGTCTGATTATGTAGCCTTGGCTGGCTTGGAACTCACTTTGTAAACGAAGGTTAGCCTTGAACTCACTGAGATTCACCTGCCTCTGCCTCCTGAGTGCTGAGATTAAAGGCGTGCACTACCATACCTGGCTCATTTAAACTATGTCTAAGTCACCAATGAAATTACACAGAAGTAAACTTTTCTAACAAAATTCCCTGTGAACTTATTTCACAAAAATTTAACAAAAATAACAGTGATGTCATGACACCCATTTTCCTTCTTTCATTGAAGAGACTCTTCTACTTCTGGTCTACGATTCCTCCATCACTGCTGTTGGTCACTTACCCAGAATCCAACCTCCCTCCCTTATAACAGAGCCAACTCCACAGAAGTCCTAAAGATACACCACCATTCACTCAAACCAATGTTGCCACTGCCTGGTTCAAGAACCCAGTAGGGACACAACATTCTCCTGGATACCAGAAACAGCAAGACTCACACTCTCTCAGCACATCGGCCACTAAGGAAACATCCCCGTGGCCTTTCCCAAGATGAAGCCCGAAGCCAGGACTCAACTCTACCTACTACCATCTCCCCCCTCCCTTGGCCCTTCCTCTGCTCTTCCAACTAGAAGCCCGCCCTCTCAAGAACATGCCTCTGCACTTTCCCTTCATGTATGTTTTATTCCCACTGTTCCTTGAGCTACAAAAGCCCAACCACTCTCAATTTACATCCTCTAAATTCTATGCAATCCAAGTCCAGATCAAAAATTAACTTTTCAGTGAATAGTAAAGAGCCCTTGATTTGTTGTTAGCAAATGTTACTCATCATGTATCTGCCACACCATAAATTATTTGTGCATGCTGATAGTCCTTTAAGAAAGCAAATCTCCTAAGGGCTGCAGACAAACTTTATATCCCTCCACCATCTCCCTGTCCAACCCACCCACCAAATGCCCAAATGCACCCAGTGGTAGCAACGAAAGTATCTGTTGAACAGAGGAACACATTTTTTTAAGCATGAAAAGTGGTTCTCCAGAATAGACTATCCCGTAGATTGAGACTATGCTGGAAATCTTCGGCAGCATTATAGTATTAAGTAGAGATAGTTCTACCCAAAACGAAGGCATCAATCAGGTGACTAGGTCCGGCTGATTCTAGAAATGAAATTACCTCTTTAAAAGTACTGCCTAATCAATTCAAAGTCAACCCATACCCAAACTATTGGCCAACAGACCAAGTTTAACAATAGATTTTTCTATCAAAAAACATTTCAGCTGTTCTTACAGCAACATTTCTAACGTTCCAGCTGTGTTCAAGTGTTGCAAGAAACATCTCTGTATCCTCTTGTGTCTCCTTTGACAGGAGGGTAGAGAAACAGGCCTGCTCAGAGTGGTAAACAACAAAAACAGTTTGAAAGCCCAAGAGCCTAAAAGTACATATGGGTGTGTACGACACAATTACCTGCATATTGTCACTAAAAATAGCGTACAGAACTTCAAGGAGTCAGAACAATGATGTTTTCACCTTCCCTGACACCTACCACTTACTGGTTTCTCCTCTACTAGGTGAACAGTCTAAAACTGAGTTACTTCAAGTTAGACATAAAAAAAAAAAAAATGATTGGAAAGCTACAGAGAGATTTCTAGAGAGATCTAAATCTAGAGATTTCTCTAGAGAGAAATACAGTTCACCACAGCACTCTACATCACTAAACTAGCTTGATAAATAAAGGCCTTCGGAACAAATTTCTGTAAACCTCAGCAACCAATTAGTTGAGACAGAAAACTTGATTGCATAAAACAATGCACACACAAAGGGAGCATTGTATAAAATGAAATTCAGAGCCTACATATGATGACTGGGGGGGGGGGTGCAAAATGCAAGAAAAATTAAAGAAATTAAATTTGAATAAGTAAATGCTTTCAAATTCTCCCTCAGACTGCTCCAGTCTGTGTACTTTTATGAGGCAACTTAGGTCCTTCGGTTACGAAACTAAGAGTGTAAATAAACTTTGCTTTCCGATGTAATCGAGTAGACTAATGCATTTTTTAAGGAAAAAAAAAGGCAGATTGTTAATCCTGCGTGAACTTTAAATGTAATAATGAAGCTACCTTTTAAAAATTGCGAACGTATTTTAATCAATTTAATTCTTTTAAAATCTCAATCTCCTTAATAAAACCTTGCGGTAAAGCTACAAAGTTTTCCTCTGGAGCCTTCTAAATAACGGCAAGCGATTCTAAACACGGTTTCTAACCGGACCGGCAGCCAGAGTTCGTTCGGGCAAGTGGCGGGCAGGAGCTCGGGGACACCTGGGTGACGCGGGCCTCCCCCGCACTGCCCGGGACAACGGGGTCCCAGCACCTGCGGGAGCCAACAGGCTCGGTCCCGGCCGCGCGAGGACCGTCTGGGCTACTTACTCACCGAGCAGCGACAGGAGCAGCCAGGACGCCGGAGCCGAGCGCCGCCGAGTCATGCCGGGGCCGCCGCGGGAGCCGCCGTCCACCGGGCTCCGAGGCGGCGGGGTGCAGCAGGGACCGAGCGGGACACCGGAGCGCCGAGGCCGCTCCGCTCCGCCGAGGCTCGGGGCAGGCTCGGGCGTCCCGGGCTCGCCGGCCGCCGCGGCCACTCCCCCCGCGGCTCCCGCCAGCGAGTCCCCAGCCAGGGGCTCGGCGCCGCCTGCCCGCTCGCCGAGCGGTCTCCAGGGCAACCGCGGCTCCAGCGCGACGCCTGGCGGCCACCCGCAAAACGCCCCGAACGCACAGCTGACTGGCTGGGGGGCCCACCTGCTCTGGTCCCCCTCAACTCTGCCAGGACAGGTGGGGCAGGACCTGAAACCCAGAGTGGCCTCCCTCAGATCCGACATGTCTTTTAGCTGCAGTTTTAGACAGTCCCTACTCTGGCCATTTCTCTTTCTAATCGCTCCTGAAACCCAATTCATCTGGAAGAACCTAATAACCAATATTGTCACTGTTGACTCTTTAGGAGAGTTAGCCTCTCCCAGAGATGAGTCCCCTTATCGGCTGTCCAATGCAGAGTCATCAGCCCTGAGTTGTCAGTCCTGAAACCATGTACAAATAAAAAAATCAACTGAGCAGGTGTATCTCCACGGATGGATGGATGGATGGAGATAGATAGATAGATAGATAGATAGATAGATAGATAGATAGATGATAGATAGATTAGATAGATGATAGATAAGAAAGAAAGAAAGAAAGAAAGAAAGAAAGAAAGAAAGAAAGAAAGAAAGAAAGAAGATAAATTTTGTACATAAATACCTAATAATCAACGAAAAAGAGGCTATCAACCTGAGAGTGAGGAAGACATGGGGGGGGGGGCATTGTTAGGAAGGATGCCTAGGAAGAGCTGGAGAGAGAGAACAAATGGAGGGCAAACGTGATGCAATGCTGTTTCAATCAAAAACCGGATGACTTTAAATGCCCGATTGTTCTGCATTCACCTCCCAAGTCCTGGGATTACAGGCCTGCCACCCTGCCTATCATCCCCAGTGTTTTAAGTGGTCCCTTCCAATGCTAAGGTTTCCTCAGACTGACTTTAATACACGGAGTGTGGAAGTGCCTTGGCACTGGAAATGTCACTTTAGAGAGACTTTTGCCTTTTGTGTCTTGTTTGCTGTGGTTACGTTGGAGAGACTTTCATAACATTTGAAATTACTTATTTGAGCTGCCTTACCACTCAGAAACAGAAACCATTCCTTTCCCATTTGGGTTTCCATTTCGTTTTACAGCCCAGAGCCATTTTTCTGCTTCCACATCTACACTGAACCTTTTTAAATTTCAGGACACACCTGCCCAGGAACTGCCCAGCCATGTGACCAGCTTCTAAACAACCTAGATTAGAATTCCTGGAGCCATTCCGAATTCTGAGCCCCCACACCTCAAACAATCAGTCTTGCTAGGGCATGTTGTTTTTTTTACTCTTTTGGGGGGCCCACCACCCAGCTCCCAAATAAATCACACATGGAGGCTTTTTCTTAATTATGAATGCCCGGCCTTGTCTTGGCTTAGTTTTTAGCCAGCTTTTCTTAACTTAGATTATCCTGACTGTCTTTTGTCTCTGGGCTTTTCCAATTCCCTTCCTTCTGTATCTTACTCTGTGGCTTGCTGTGTGTGTAGCTGGGTGGCTGGCCCCTGATGTCCTCCCCTTCTCTGGCTCATTCTCGATCTCCCTTTCCAGATTTCTCCTTCTATATATTCCGTCTGCCTGCCAGCCCCACCTATCCTTTCTCCTGCCTTGCTATTGGCCAGTTCTTTGTTAGATCATCAGGTGTTTTAGACAGGCACAGTAACACAGCTTCACAGAATTAAACCAATACAACATAAATAAAAGTAATATACCTTAAAATATTCTACTACAAGGAGAAACAATAGTATGCTCAGAAGCAAGAAAACTTTTTAAAAAAAAATAAACGCATTGGCACAAAGATTGAAAACTATGTAGAAAAACAAAAATATTAAGAAAATAGAATTACAGATATACTTTTTTGAAAATTGGAATGTTACATTTTGAAGTAAAAAAAGGAAAAGTTTAAAAATGCCAATCGCTAGGGGCTCGGTGGTTAAGAGCACTTGCTGCTCTTGCAAAGGACCTGGGTTCTGTTCCAATACCCATATAGTGGCTCACAGCCATCTGTAACTCCAGTTCTAGGGGATCTAATGCCCTCTTCTGACCTCTGAAGGGATCAGGCACACATGTGGTATATATACCAACATAAGACAAAACACTCATAGACATAAAAAGAAGTTGTAAAATAATACCAATCATTTCAGCAAGAGTATCATGAAAAGATAATTTGTTCTCCTGGGTTAGGGATGCTTCAGTTTTGCTCACGCTTCCTATTTCTCTTTCATATTCATAGCAAGTTTAAATTTTCAATGTTGGTGTCATCTCTAGATTATTCCCATTCTTTTCTCCAGGGCAAGTATTGGGTCTTATTTTCTCCATCCAGTCCTTTATTCTCTTTTGCACATAGTCTGCCCCTGTCCTCAACAGGGCACAGAAAAAATATGCATAGAAAAGAAGTTGTGAAGTAGTCAATGTTACTCAAGAGCATTCACTCTGCCTTGTCATAATCCCTAGTTAAATGACAAATCATGTTTATTTTTCAGTTAAATAGATAATTAAAAGCCTGTGCTTAAAAGTCCTCATAAAGCAAATTGCTGGCTACACTTATTACAGAAATGCAGCAAATATTAACTAAGCGCAAATGCACTGGGCAGAAAGAAGGTTAAACCAAAACCATGTGGTGGAATCCCTGCCCCCAGATAAATGCCACTTGTACCTGGACTACCTCTGTGCTGTCACAAATCATTAGAGAAAGAATAGCCTCTTTGTCACCACTCTGAATTTCTGCCCACTGGACAGGAGCTGGTGAGTCAATAGAACACAATGGTATCAGTTTGATGGAGGAGCCCTTGTAATAGAAAAGACCTGTGTGGCTTCAGAAGGAGGATCATGGACAATCAGAGTTTGGGAGACACAGAAGCACGGGATCATCTGGTGAAGAGTGGACTCAAGGGAACAGACAGGGAGAAATTAGGAACTCCTGTGCTGGACTGAAAGGCTCTCAGCCGTTTGCTCTTCCAGGAAATGCAGGAAAGGTGTGCTCTTTAAATCACAGAAATACCACCACCACATGTGCTCTGGATGCATTATTAGTAAGGATGAATTTTGCCATGCTCTTTTATCCTAATCTTCCTATAACCACAATGGGATTTCTTTAAATCCCTTAAGCATTCTGTGTGAGAAAGCAATAGACATCATCAGACATTTGTATCACGCTTTGTATTTCAAAGTGCTTTTGCATATGCTATCTGGTTTGATCTTTACTGCAGTGCCAGAGGGTAGGAAAGGTGCGTATTATAACCCTCATTCACACAGGAGGATACTGGGTCTCAAGAGAATCAAAGATACCTCGGAGACTGCAAATACCAATGGGTAGAACCAGAACCATGGTCTTCTCACATGTTCCCTATAGCTTTGCCGACTACATTTAAAGACATCATGGTGTCCTAAAGCTAGTCTGAGGAACACTGAAGTTGTCTCCCCAGTATTTATCCCCCTCTCTGCCCCACCACCATCCCCACTACCACCCACCACTTGTTATGTGACAAAACTTTTCCTGAGGAGATAAAACACACTCTTCTATTCACCCCAGATAGGGAGCCCACAACAGACCAAAGTACGGATACCACTAAAGTCCAACTTTGTGAACCAAGGAGCTTTACTGGGTTGCTCGTAGGAATATGTAGTATAGTGATATTTTGTTTGTGCTCTAACAAACAAAGCTTGCCTAGAGATCAGAGAGACAAAGGAGCAAGCCACTAGTTAACCATAGAGGCCAGGCAGTGGTGGCACACACCTTTAATCTCAGCATTTGGGAGGAGGAAGCAGGAAGTTCAAGGCCACCCTGGGCTACAGGAGATTGACCCAGTCTAAAAGAGAAACAGAGCCAGATGGTGAAGGCTCGCGCTTTTAACCCCAGCACTAGGGAAGTGGAGACAGTAACATAAGGCAGAGGAACAGGAGTTCAGCCCCTTTTCGGTCTGAGGTAAGAGGTGACTTCGGCTGCTCCTTCACTTCTCTGATCTTTCTGCATTTATCCCTATATCTGACTCTGGGTTTTTACTATTAAGACCAATTAGAATTCATGCTACATAGGGGTGAGGGTTACATACAGGGGCAGAACTGACTCAAAGACAGTTGTATCACCAAAGGTGACCCCAGCATGAGTGACAGCTCACAAAGTGACATGGGAAACCTGGAGCATACTGCACAGCCTGCAGGCACCTCAATAAGCTGGACAATGTCCTGTCTATGGTGATATTTTATTTGTACTGAAATGTGTTTTTATTTGTATGTTAATAAATAAAGTTGCCTGGGGATCAGAGCTAATAGCAAGCCATAGCAGAAGCTGGTCAGTGGTGGTGCACACCTTTAATCCCAGCACTTGGGAGGCAGAGCTAGGCGGATCTCTGTGTGTTCAAGAATACAGCCAGCATGGAGACACACGCCTTTAATCTCAATACTAATCATAGAAGACCTGGAGGTCTGTACAGACAGGCAGTGACGAAGAGGTCATGTGGTTGGGTTTACAACCAATGAGAAAGCAGAATAGAAAGTCTATAAAAAGACAGATACACAGGAAGTAGCGCTCTTGCTGAGGAGAACAGCAGTGGCAGTGAAGGGTAAGGTTTTTAGCTCTTAGCTATTGCTCTGACCTCTTGGGCTTTTAACTCGGCAATTGGCTCTGTGTTTCTTATTTAATAAGACGGTTACATCTACACCTGTCCATGTGTCTCAGTTTGCCTAAACCTCTCCCAAGAGCTCCTGTCTGACAGTCTTCTTTGCAGCTGGGCTCTGCTTACTCTAAAGGGAGAGAGGCCTGGTGTGTCTGGTCAGTTCCAGGAAGTTCTTGAAGTTATTATTATTATTATTATTATTATTTTATTATTATTATTATTTTGATATTTCCCTCCCCACTTAAGGAGCTCCCCAGCAAGATAGAATGTTTTGATCCTGTAGGAGACAGTTACACAACAACCCCACATTAGCAGCAGCTGGATGGTGTTTACTGGGGCAATTGTAGCAGGCCTAAGAAAGAAATGGAGAGGTCTCCAAGGTGCACCGTGCAATGCAGGTTGGTTGATGAAAGAAGGCACTCCAAGATGAAATTTTAAGGCCTATGTGGCAGCAGGAAGGTCCCCGCCTCTCTGATGGGCTAAATACTGAACAGCCATACAAAGAAACAGCCGTACAAAGGTATATTTATTGATCGCTACACAAAGTATTTCCTCATACCAAGATCCCTAATCTAATTTACATGTCTTACTAAAGGAGAGCTTCACAAGCCCCCATGAGTCTAGTCCTTGTGTTATGTATCATTTGCAATACACAATAATACAAGAGCCTCAGGTGTGCCTTGGGGTATCTTGTGGCCAAAGTCATGGGATGGCTGCAATGTCCCTTCAGCAAAACAATCACTGTTTTCCACAAGGATTCTTCATCTACCCCTATACAGTGACTACTAAACTCCTACAACAGAGCAGAGAAGGGCTGAGGAAAGAAAATCAGGTAAGATTCTACAGTGGTTATAACTGAGCCCTCTTGACTCCAAACATAGATGGCATGAGAACAGATTCAACTTCTACTTATCCAAGTTTAAATTTAACACTAGACAAACTTTTCAGTCCATCAAAATGCTGGGCCATCTCTTTCCATGATCAGTTCATTTGTATTCAAGAATGGGAAATGAATTTTATTATTGGCATAGGAGAAATATAATTAAGAAAAGTGATAGAATTATAAAGCTTTCTAAAGCTAAATATAAATTACTTTTGAATTAGATATTTTAAATTATTAATACCGCAGATCCCTTTCCATTGATGTGTATAAATTAAATATTAATTGCATTTAAATTTGGAGGTTTAGTATTTATGGAGTGTTTTATATGAACATTATTTTAATGCTAGTAAAGAGCTGTTTGGGCCATTTACTTATTCCATAATTATTTTTGACCAGCTGCTTAGAGCCAGATGCTGTCTACAGTCATGGTTGATCCTTTTAAAGATAAAATATGAGGAATTCTCCTCACCTTATAAAGAGCATGAACGCAATACAGACTCCATCTTAGACCACCTGCTGTACTCAGTTCCAAGAAGGACCTCAGGAATGTGCCATGACAATTAGAACAGATACAGGGCAGTATGTTCCTGTAGACATCCTGTCTACATTTCATGGCCCTTGAAGATATCTAGCTAATCCTGCTAAGCAGCCCAGATAATCCTGCTCAGCAAGTTGTGATTCCCCACCAAAAGTCCAACCCAATAGTTTCAAATATGGTTTTGCACCAAAAGTTTAGACCAATAATTTCAAAAAAAATCACCTTGCCCCGTATTCCTTCTATCCAATCCCAGGATGCCAAAGCATGTAATTCCTGGCTTTCGGTTTTTCCCTGTAAAAACTCTCTATCCCTGGGCCCGCCACTGCCACTGCCACCACCACCATGTACCCCTCCATCTGCCTGGTGGTGGCCCAGGTTCAAACCTGACAATAAAAGGACCCTTATGCGCTTGCATCAGAAACCAGCTCCTTGTTGTTCTCTGGGGGTTTTGCAAAACAGGTACAACAAGAGTAGGGAAAAAACTCTAAAATAACAAATAAATGGTAGAAAAGAAAATGACGGTATTATCCAAATAAACCAGCAAGAAAGCCAACAACAAGTGTCCCTTATATGCTGACATAAATAGAGCATTTAGCATTTCAAATGTCCTTCTGAAAGTTGAGTATAGCTGTGCCTAGCTATACTGATAGCTTAACTCTCTTACACAATTCTTCACACTCCCCTGGCAACTCTGGCTAGACAGGATTTACACAAAGGTGAGTAGCAATCTCCGTCTCTCTCCCAATGTCCAGTCCCTATCATCATTGTGAGTTTTGTCAAAGGAAACAGTTCCTGCATCTACATCCATTGGAAAACCTCAGTACTTTTCTTTTTCTTTCTTTCTTTCTTTCTTTCTTTCTTTCTTTCTTTCTTTCTTTCTTTCTTTCTTTCTTTCTTTCTTTCTTTTTTCTGAGACAGGGTTTCTCTGTGTAGCTTTGGAGCCTGTCCTGAAACTCACTCTGTAGATCAGGCTGGCCTTAAACTCACAGAGATCCACCTGCCTCTGCCTTCCTAGTACTGGGATCTCAGCCCTTTTCTCTAAAACCTTTCCATCCATCAGAAACACATTAGTATTTAGATAAAGTCACTATAGGATCTCTAGGATCCATTGTAACAAAATGATTCTGAATTCTTCCCATTGGCACATTTTAAATGGCACTGGTGACTTTTATAAACTTGACAAGAGCAACACCTTAAGTAACATTTTATATGCCACTGAAGAGTTTGCCACAGTCTCTTTGCTATGAGGAATTTTTATTAACATCCTGCAAAGTCGCCACCAATTTTCATTGAGCTGATCTGCTTCCAACTCATCATTCACTTTTATATATTGGTCTATTTTGGGAATCAGTTGTTTCTTTTCAAATCCTGGTGGATTTTTCACAATTACAAACATAATTCAGACTCTTGTTTCTAACAACAAAGACTAGAAATCTTGACTGACAAGGAAATGGGAAGCTATAAAAGCTTTAAATGAACTGATGAGCCCTCAACAAAACATAGAAAAGAGAAGGCAAAAACCAGAAGGAAAGGGGAATTGTCTCTAGTTTATATGAACATGTGTTGAGCGGCTTCCCGGATCCACCAGGTCATTCCCTTTCACAATGTGTTCTGGGGTTTCCATGTCAGTGAGAAGGTGAAAATTTGTATTACTAGAGAGGGCCTGTATTCATTTTCTATTGCTGCTGTAACCAATCCCTTAAACTCATGGCATAAAACAATACAGTCTGTTATTTCACTGGCTTTGGAGTAAAAAAATTAAACTAAGTCCCAGTGAGATAAAAACCAAGGTATTAGCAGGGCTGTGCTCTGTTTTGGAGGCTGTAAGGCTATAGGACAGAACTCATGCCCTTCCATTCTCAGCCTCTAGAACTCATTCACTTCCATTAGCTCACAGTTGCCATTCTCTGTCTTTAAAGCCTACAGCCTTGAGCCACACCTTCTGGCACTGCCAGAAAAAAAAAAATAATAATAAAATAACCCTTGAACTTCTGCTTCCTTCTTCCATGTGTAAGGATCCTTGTGATTACGGTGGGCCTACTTAGATAATCCAGGATAAGCCAAATCCAGGTCAACTGAATATCCTCCACCTGCAACCCTCAATTCCCTTTTGCCATTTTAAGGTACCATGTTTACTAATCTTGAGGATTAGGAAGTGGACATCTTTGGGAAGGCATTATTCTTCATCTCAAGAGTTTTGTTGGTATACAGCCTGTACTGTGTTAACTGACCATCATATTGAAGATTAAAAGTTTAAAAGACCACGCAAAGGAGCTGACCCTCCCCCTTACCAGCTGCAACACTCAGGAAAGCAGGCCCTGCACTACACCTGAGCAGCACAGTAGAGCTGATTCTGTTGACTGGGGCACAGGTGAGCTGGTCCGGAGAACATGAGTGGCCTCACCCCTCATCTGCCTTATGATGGCATGGGCAAGGGAGAGACAACCCCCTCTGTCCCTCACCTCCTGTAGCAGTTGGGAGACCTGGTCCTGAGGTCAAGAGAGTGGGAGAGCTGTCTCTGTCTCTCATCAGCTGCAGCACTTGGGAGAGTGGCCCCTGCACCTTGCCTGGGCAACATAGTCGAGCTGGCCCTGGTGGTGTAGATGTAGGTAGCTGGCCCTGAGGGCGTGAAAGCAGGAGAACCAGACTTGTCCTTTGTTTCTCGCTTACATAGGGTGAACTAGCAGGGGCAGGGCTGGAGAGGTCACCCTGGTGTTGAAAATGGGGATGGGCTGGCAGGCTGAACCACCTTGCAACCACCCAGGCCCATAACCAGGGCTGTGAGTTGGTCCACCCCAATATCCACCTCATCTGTGATCTGCTGGAGCACAGTCCTGCAGATTCAGAGCTGCAGGATCTCCATGATACAGGCAACAACAGAGGAGTCCCAATGAGGACTCAGTGTCAATAGCAGAAACCAGAGTCCTCAAGACCAGTGACTCTTTGCAACAAACACTTGCAGGTAAAGACCTATGAATAAAAGGGTAAACTGTGTAACTCAATGTGTCACACTACAACTTCCACAACAAGATTTTTCTTTCTTTTTTTTTTCTTTTCTCTTAAATTTTATTTTGTTTTGGGAGGGGAGGTTGCAGGGCCAAAGGGTGAATGTGAGGGGACAGGGAGATGAGTGGGATCAAGATTCATGATGTGAAAGCCATAAAGAATAAATAAAAGGTGAGGGAAAAAAAGAAAATTATGAATTCTTTTTTAAAAAAAAAAAGTTTAAAAGACTTAAAATTCCCTTTTCCTGTTGTGGTTTTAGTATCCCATCACTAACACATCATTTAAAAAATAATAACAGTCTTATTTAATATCTGCTTCATCTAATACAGCCCACAAAAACAGGAATTCTTATCTGTTTTTATTTACTGCTCAAGTCTCAGTGCCTATAACATAAATGCATGACAGTAGTAGACACTAAAAAGGTTTTTTAAAGATTTTTTTTTGAATTTTATATGTATGTGTGTTTTTTGCCTGCGTATATGTGTGCACCACATGCCTGGTACCTCCCGAGACCAGAAGGTATTGGATTCCCTGGAGCTGGAGCTACAAACAGTTATAAGCTGTCATGTGAGTGCTCAGAACCGAACCCAGGTTCCCTGCAAAAGTAGCAAGTGCTCTTAACCACTGAGCCATCTCCCCAGCCCCTAGATAGACATTTTTAATGGCTGAGTCAAAGAAGGAAGCCCTAAAAAATGTTGCAGAGTGAAATCATTCAGAATATATTCTCTGCCCACAATAATACCGAGGGAGATATCAACAAATACACACACATTTGCTATTAGAGAAGTCAGGACATTAAAGCCATGAAATCATAACAGAAACTAAAACATAGTTAGAAAAATTCAAATATTTTATACTAAAACCTTAGCTACAGTGTTTACTTTAAGGAAAACCTGAAATGTTAGATGCTTACATTAGTAACGATAATTAGCAAGGCACAAATAAGTTACTATAGAGGTTAATAATTTTGATAAAGAAGGTAAAACAGACACAAGTATAAGAAAGGGGAAAATGGGTACTTTTAAAAGGTTAAATTAGCCAGATTCTAGTGAAATTTGATGAAGACTTAAAAATAAAACATATCAC
This sequence comes from Peromyscus eremicus, assembly GCF_949786415.1. NCBI lineage: Eukaryota > Metazoa > Chordata > Mammalia > Rodentia > Cricetidae > Peromyscus > Peromyscus eremicus. Next base: position 55,681,185 of record NC_081428.1, read on the forward strand.
CCAAGTCGCACTTGTGTGTGGGGGAGAGGCATGTCAAATAATATTAAAAAGAAATATTACTACAGATGCCACTTAAATTTAAAAAGTTAAATAATGAACATTTTTGACAATAAATTTGAAAATTTTGAAGAAATGGACAAAATCCTAGAAAAATATAACTTAATACTTGCATAAAAATAAATAAAAGCTGGCAGTGGTGGCGCTCTCCTTTAATCCCAGCACTCAGGAGGCAGAGCCAGGCGGATCTCTGTGAGTTCGAGGCCAGCCTGGTCGATAGAGCGAGATCCAGGGGAGGCACCAAACTACACAGAGAAACGCTGTCTCAAAAAAAAATATTAAGAAAGGTGATAGGAGAAAGAAAAATAACAGGCAGAGAAATACAAATTAGTATTAGCCAACTACACCTAGCTGTGCTGATGTGGAGGGATAATACATCACACCAGCTGGACTTCTTTCAGGAGTATAACCCTGGTTTAGAATTTGAAGTGAATCAATATCATTCATCACACTGAGAATACTGGAGAAACCCCACATGATCATTTGGTGAAGAGTCCACTGAGAACCCTGGCTGGGAAGGAATGAACTACGGAGTGGGTGATCGAGTTCACTGGCACCACATTGCTTAAAGAAAGAAGAGAAGTCACTTGAAGCCCTAGAGTCTGGGCTTGGGGCCAGGTCTGAATTCCTACCCTTCCTCAGCATGAGCTTTAGAGAATGGTGTCTCTTGGTGCCACAAGGTGGAAATAGCCAAGATCTCATAATCAGCTACAGAGTCTGTAGCCTCTAGTGCTATCCTATCCCTAGCTGTATCGCTTACATACAGAGAGTGTTAACTACCTTTTCTGGCATTTTCCCTCTCCTTTTCTCCTAGTTTTTTGTAGGAGGTGGTGATAGGTATTGGTTACAGCTTGCAAAAATAGGAACACAGAATAATCACTATTGTACTAAAATCTTGAAATGATAACTGACCAAACTTTGAGTTGTGTCCTGTGACCAAATATATATATGTAATAAACAACTTAAATGAAAGATTTTGACTCACCATTTTGGAAGCTTCATGTCCAGGTCAATTGGTCCCATTGCTTTGGGCCTGAAGCACGACAGAACATGACCACCTCAGCATCATGTGGCACTGCTTACCCCGTGGCAGCTCAGAAGCAGAGATAAAGAGCCCAATCCCCCAGCAACCCACTTCCTTTCATCAGGCCCCATCTTCTCGAATTCTATCAGCTTCCGGTGATCTATTCCATTATGAGCCTATCAATGGATCCATGCATTCATTGGTCAGAACCCACCTGATCCCACCACATTCTAAAAGTTCTGTTTCTGAACACTGCCCTGGGGACCATCTTCAGCACAAGAGCATTAGGGAAATATTTCACATTCAAGCCATGATGCCTAATGTGGGAGTACTGAGTGATATTTCAGTCTTAAAATATTCTATGTATTTTTTAAGTACAAATGAAAGGAAAGGACATCAGTAGATATTAAATATTCAATTTGGGTATACTTTTGTCAACGTTTTTACTTCCAGTATGTTTAACCTCTCACATCAAGACCATATACAGAAAATTTCTCAGTTTCATTTGCAGTGGGAAGCAGAGCCAAAAATGCTTTTGCACCTCTGGGAACCCATGTGAAGCCACAGAACAAGATGTTAGCCAACTGGACAGGCATACCTCTGGAAATGAAAGCCTTGAGCAGGGGCTGGCAAAATGGCTCAGCAGCTTTCAGTGTGTCTTGCAGAGGATGCAGACTGAGTTCCCCAGCCCCACATAGCACCTGGCGACCTTCCATAGCTCCTATTCCAGAGGTTCTAAAACCCAGGTATGCACATGGTATGCATTCATAGAGGTGGGGAAAATATTCATACACACAAAAATAAATAAATCTTAAAATATAAAACATGAGGATTAAGATAAGAGTGGAGAAATGGAAATAGCGAGATGTAAAAATAAGGAAGAAAGCATTCCACCACCCTCTGAGCAGAGGAGATGTCCCTAGTACCTGAGGCCAGCAGTTTGGGTGGTTCTGGGAGCTGCCCAGAAATCCTCATTGGAAGCTTTCCTATGACATCATTTTGACTACCTAGTTTCTCGTAATGGTTCATCTTCACTGTAAGTTTGATGGATTTATAATCACTATGGAAACACACCTCTTGGACAGAATAAAAGGGAGAGAGTGAGCTGAGAATCAGAACTCACCTGTCTCTGTTTTTTACTACTGTGCTCACAGAGAAACTGATCACCTCACATGCTACCATCCCTCACCTGCCATGATGGAGTATGTTCTTTCAAACTGTGAGACCCCCCCAAAAAAAAAACCCACCTTCCTCCTTCAAGTTTCTTCTGCCAGATATTTTCCAAAGCAACCAGAGCAGCAACTAACACACCCCTCTTGGCTGCTCCGTGTGCTGTGATTTTCAGGCTTCCTGTCTGTGAGCTATTCAAAGTCCTGGGCTTTCTCTGCTGTCATTAGTCACCATAAATTTCTATTCTGGCAACCAAGGGCTTGGAGCTCTTTGGGATTAAAATGCTCTGAAGTTTTTGTCTTTCTAGGTTAGAGATACCAATCAACTTAGATTTCAAAACTCAAAAGTAAAGAGGGTTTAGCTTGATGAAGTCATCAGAGAAAATCTTGGTAAAGGAGTAATATCTGGGCAAGAATGCAACATGGAAGAGAAAGAAATAAAAGATTTTTGACGGATTGAACTGCAGCCTAGTGGCTTCGACGGCCAATGTGGAGGTCACGTCAGAACACAGTGTGTAGTTCATATTTAAATTCAGTTCATACTTATGGTATATTTACTACATTCTTTTCAATGAAGCTCTGAGACATGCTTTAACCTATGTGGCCTCATTCAAATCCTCACAGCAACCCTGTGCAATAGGATATGCCACCCTTGTGACATTCAATAGTCATTGTCAACTTGACTATACTTGGAATCATCTAGGAGACACACCTCTGGGCATGTCTGTAAGGGTGTTGGCACCTTAACTGAAGAGGAAATGCCTGCCCTGGATATAAGTGGCACCAGCCATGAGCTGGGGTCCCAGCCTGGATAGAAAAAGGAAGAAGCCAGAACATTCACCTCTCTCTGCTTTCTGCTTTCTGGCTGTAGATGTACTGTAACTAGCTGCCTCACATTCTCTCCCTGCCATGTTGGACTACATACCCTTAAATCATCTGCTATAACATTCTCTCTCTCTCTCCTCTCTCTCTCTCTCTCTCTCTCTCTCTCTCTCTCTCTCTGTGTGTGTGTGTGTGTGTGTGTGTGTGTGTGTGTGTGTGTGTGTAACAATTCTATCTTTTCTGGAACTCTCTATACTAGGCTGGCCTCAAACTCACAGAGATTCACCTGCCTCTGCCTCCTGAGTTCAGGGATTCACCATAACATTCTTTTATAGGGTATGTTGTTATAGTAATGATAAAAGTAACTAATACAATCTGTTTTTCTGGATAAAGGAGACAGATTTAGGGGAGATGGCTGAATGGTTAAAAGTATTGGCTGATCTTCTAGAAAACTCAGGTTCAATTCCCAGCACCCACATTATAACTCCAGGTTCAAAAGAGCCAATACTTTCTTCTGACCTCCTTGAGCACCAGATACATGTGGTGCACATATAAACATGAACATCAAATACCCATATACATACAATAAAATATAAGTAAATAAATAAAATACAAATTTTTAAATCCAGAGGTCTTAGGGAGGTTTAAACTGCATGGTCAGATCACACCATTCTTACACAGTACAGTCAAACAGTATTACCCAGGTTTCTAGTCTATAAGACAAGGAAACTAAGCTCTACTACCTCTGTTTGAATTACTAATGTGACTCTTTTCAGCTGATAATTCTACTTTTAATACTACGAGTTTGTTCAAACTTTAGACTATCTATATCAGCTAATGACCCTCTTCCTTGACACAGTGAAATAAGATGCCAACCTTTTAAAAATTAACCTAAATTTTATATTCAGTGAGAATGAAAACTAAATAATGCTTGGTTTTTATATGATCTCAGTAGTAAAATCAAAAATAGCACGTAACAATTGGAACCTAAATTAAAAACAGTGAGCTATGCTCTGTTTCTATAGCAACATAATGAGGAAAAGATTAAATGGCCTAAGAGATACTATAATTATAATATATCAGTCCAAGGCTTTAATATAATTTTCAGAAAAAAAATCCATATGCATGTAATAATTATTATCACCAATGTCCACACACTAGCATCATGTGTTCCTAAAGGAGTGTGCTATGGTATGAGAAGTCTCCTGGGCACACTGCTTATCTCGGGACCACCCTCTGCAAACTTAGTTCACTTCCCGCAGCTGCAACCCGGAACCACATCTTGCTTGCCATAGCCCAGGGAAGAAGTGCTTTCTGCTCAGCAGTAGCTTCCGGGTTCAGGAGTTGAAGGCATTCATTTCCCAACTGTGGTGGTTCAAATGAGAACAGCCTCCATAGGCTCCCATGTTTAAACACCTGGTCCCCACTTGGTGGAACTGTTTGGGGAGGATTAGGAGGTGTGGCCTTGTTAGAGATATGTCACTAGGGGTGCATTTTAGGGTTTCAAAAGATTCCTGCTAGCCCCAGTGTGCCTTTCTCTGCCTCCTACTTGTGCATCAGGATATGAGCTCTCACCTATTCCTGCCACCATACCTTTGCTCCACCATCATGGACTCTAACTATCTGAAACTCTAAGCTCAATTAAACATTTTCTTACATAAGCTACCTTGATCATAGTGTTTCGGCACAACCATAGAAAAGTGACAAAGATGGCTACTAAAGAATGAAGCAGAATGAGAAATCCATATGAAGCACTGAAGCATGTGAGTCAAAGTCTAAAAATTACCTGACAGGTAAACTAATTTAAGAAACAAAAAATAATAATAACAATAATAGCCGTTCATCAATAAACCTCTCTCACACAATAGTACTTTGTACACAGGCCACCTGGTGTTGCCCCCATAAACCTTGAATTCTTGAGCTCAACTTATTCTCCTACCTCAGCTTCTCGGCATCTGGGGCTGTGGATGCACAGAATGCTTTGGAGCCTCAGGAATGCTACCACCACTGCTCCTGTGGCACTGGCAGGAAACTGGTGGCACTCACATGTATAACTCACAGATGTCAATATTTATGGGACTACTCCTGAGTGGAATGAATGTCAACATACAATCCTTCTCCCTCATATCCCTCACATAGCAGTTCTTGGTTATGTTTTACCAGGCTTCTCAGAAGGTTCTGGCATGATCACTAACCAACCGACAGAAGATGCATCTTTAATTGGCTTTTCCTCTGTTAACGTTTCTACCAATTACTCCCATTCTCCTGAAAACTCTTCTCAAACTAATTATATATAAGCCTTGGCTCAGGCCATATCATCAGGAGAATCTAGGCAGAGAGACCTATATTTACCTAGATTTTATATATTTGTGTGTATGGTTCTCAGTGTGACTCAGCTAACAGCTTTTATCATTTTTTTGTAGCATCTGCTATTTTAAATTATATGTCTGCATCCTGAGAACAGCTCTCATCTTGTCGTAGAGATTTTGTAACACCTTCATAATGTAGCTCTCCTGATATGAGAATCAAATAAAGCATAGACAAAACAGAGCTTGGGTGTCTGAACTTCTAAGTTATAACTGGTTTGCTCAATTTCCACTCTGCTATGTAGTATAATACCTTTTGGGAAGTCAATTTACCTCTCTATGCCTCAACTACCACATTTACAAAAATGGAATACAATTCTTACTTCACAGGTTGTTATTAGGATTCAATGAACTAATATGTGTGAAAATGTCCATTACAGTGCCAGGTAGATAATCAGCCTGTCGAGCAAGTACTGTTAGCTGATATTATTACCATTATCAGCAGAATTGGTTTTACTTCAAAGTCTGCCACCATGAGGATAACGTATCCATTTTTATAGACTTGCTATTTCCACCTCAAACTTTTCATTGAATCTTATTTTGAAGACGTATGTAACTGCCTGCACTTACTTAGTGCTGCAGATCAAAATATCTCCATCGAACACACCAGGAAAACCTCCACATATATCTTTGAGAGACTTCAAAACACTACCACTCTCACCTCTCCCTCACAGCCAGTCCTTCCCTGTGCTGAGAACATCACTGGATGTTTCACAGCTCTTGGGCAGTCAGTCCTTCATCAACTCAACAAGTACAGAACAGTGGTAACGTCAGTGGAAGCTAAGGCATCACCATGCAAAATGCACTCTTACACTGTAAGCTTATAAGGTGACTGGGTTAGTAGTGACCAGCTAGACAGCCAAGAATTCCTGGAGTCTTGTTGCTGGCTCCCTATCCACTCCTTGTCTGGCTATAGTTTAGCACCTCCTAAAACCATTTTGAACTACAACCCAACTCACTGATGGAAGGGACTCTGGATCCTGTATTGCTTGGGTTTTCCAGTGAAGCTTTGGGGATGCCAGGAAGAGAAAGGGAACTGCACAGATTGATGTGGGGTACCACTGCGCCCATGATATACATGGACCCACTCTCCACTGCCCAAGATGCTCTACTTATCATTTACACTTAGAACTTTATTCACTTTGCCATATCGTTCTCTAAAAAGTGAACATTTCTGCCTGCTCTTTGATAAAAAAAAAAAGAGAGATGGCATAAGAGATTGTCGATCTACTCATATACCAATTCTCACTGTTGATGATGTGCAGTATAACAGCATTTTTTGAGACATTATCAATTCCCAGGCTCTGTCCAAGTTACGGTAATTGTGTCATCTTTTCTGTCATTATGATGAAACATCATGACCAAAAGCAACTTATAGAAAGGAGGAGCTTATTTTGGTTTATGGTTCCAGATGGAGAGTCCTTAATGGTGAGGACGGTATGGTGGCAGGCAGTCAAAGCACAAAGCTGAGCGATCACACCCCATTCACATCAGAAAACAGAAAGACTGAACTAGAACTCTCAAGGCCCACTCCCTCTGACATCCTTCCTCCAGCAAAGCCTCATCTCATAAAGATTCCATAACCTCCCCCAAACAGCACCACCATCAAGGGACCAAGTGTTTAAATACCTGAGCCTAGAAGGCACATCTCTCATTCAAACCACCACAGTGATACATTAAGCATCAAAAAGCGTGATTTCTGCCCTCGAGGATTTTCAGTTTAGTCAAAAAGGCAGACCATTATCAAATAAAACCTACAAAGACAAGTATTTTGAAGGAGGAAGGGCTGGATTTCTCTGTGTAACAGCCTGGCTGTCTTGGACCTCACTCTTTAGACCAGGCTGGCCTCGAACTCACAGAGATCCGCCTGCCTCTGCCTCCTGAGTGCTGGGATTAAAGGAGTGTGCCACCACCACCTGCCTGGAGGGTCTGGTCTTAAGTAGGCCTATAACAGAATAATTTGACATAAACAAACAGAAGTCTAGAAAGAGTTTCCTAGACTCATGATTCTTATACGAAAGGAAGTAACCAAGAATACTTTTTTTTCCCCAGGATGCTATTTAAAAAGGAGAAAGTCCTACTTTCGTTATTCTTTTTGTTATTATTTGTAGTTTTGTTAAATTCCAATAGGTCTTTTTTTAAATGTCAAGGCAAGTTGGGTGGAGTCACACAAAAGAAATGCATTCTATGTCATCCTCACACAAGTCAGAGGATAGGGCATAAAAAAGGTTTTAACTCTAGCAAAGAAGAAGGTGAAACTTTCCAGAAATAGAACAGGGAGAGAAGTGGGGAGAAGGCAAGATGTCAAACCTGAGGTCCCCACTTTCCTTCTGGAGAGTTCAAGTTGAAACTGTTGTATCTTAGGAGTGGATGTTGGAAGATGAATGGCTGAGGAAAGTCTTAATGGGTAAGCCAACATACAGTCTCACACTGAACCGCATATGGTTAGAGCTGTCCTATGGTTAGAGACTGAGATGCAAAGGAGGTTGGTGGGCAGAGAAACTGTGACTATGGAATGAAGAAACCACAGAGCAAGTACTACAAAGTCTGAATACAGTCACCTACATTTTCTAAAATCTCCTACTTTTCATATGTGCATCTTCAGTCCATGTGGGTTTAATTTTGTAAAGGGTGTAGGGCAGGGACAACTGGTTTACCCAGCACCTTTTATTCAAATAGCTTCCCCTTACCAACTACAAGTTTGATAGAAATAGACTGACTGAACATGTGTGGGTTTTCTCCTCTATTCTGCTCCCACTGATCAGTTTGTCTATCCTAGTCCAGACATATACTACCTAATTAATCTGTGTTCATAATGATCTTAAAATCTCTGGTTGCCCCTGACAAAACAAAATACCTCCTTCTTGTGAACATTCCCATGGGTATGTAAATTTAATTTTTAAAAAACCTTTCAAATATATTGTCCAAGTGAAGAATTATATTCCACTCCAAGTACCTTAACAGAGACCCAAACCATATTTTATCATTTCACAATACACTCAAGTAGCCGACCTTCTCATCTGAAATGGAGAAGGAACCTTAAATATTAGTGGCAACATGTTTCTGCATCTCTCGTTTCTTTTAATCAGAGTTAATAAGTAATTTCTTCATTGATCACTACCAAAGCACTTTTGGGAATGCAGGCTTACAAAGCAATGCTTTAGAAATAACTTTTAAAGAGAAAACATTATCTTACAATGGCTTGATACAGAGCAATTCAATAAAAGGATGATTCCTTGATCTTAAAAAAAAAAATCAGGATTTAGAGTCCCTCTTCAGTAAAGCAAGCAAGGACAGCATTTCTTAGTGACAATGAGTAATTGTTTTCACTAGCCATTGTAAGAGCCATGCACTTCAGTTTTAGGAAGTCTAAAAGACCACAAAACTATGAAGGTATATTATATATTTCCCTAGACATTAGTTGAATCAACTCTTAGCATTTCAAAATAATACTTTTCACTTCCATTTGTGAATTTTCCTTTATAAAATTCTTTTGGAAATGGTCTTATTTAGAGTATGAAAGATCTGATGGCCACTGTGACTCACTGAGGGTTTTCTCAGTGAGTAAAATATAACCATGGCTCAAAGGTACCTGAAGAACATGTAGATACAGATGATGGCACAGTCCAATTTCAGGTAATAACAAAATCCCAACTCCTCTTGACAGTCTTCTGTGGGCAGCGGGGTAGATGTATGAAAGGGCAAGATATCATTGTTAACATCTTCACAGCAGGGAGAAAAATCAGCATTCAGCTTCTCCTTCTGTCCTTTCAGAATAAATAAACAGGATTAAGGAAAACAGCAAGGTGGGGAAGAAGGAAAGAAATCACATACTTGCCACCAATTAAAAAGGTGCTACTGTGTTAACAGTTGCTCACTGTTTCAGGAGGAAATTTTTCACTTCCCTGAGTCTGTCGTCATGGCAATGAAATTGAGACCTATTTCTTCCCAGCTTTAAAATCCCATACAGCAATGATTCACCCGAGTATGAGACAATTCTGAGAGAATGAGGCAGTGTGTAGGAGGAAGGAACATCTGTGGGGGCTCCTCAAGGTGCAAGGCATAATCTCACTTATCCCCAACATTAACACACCTTGCAAACACGACATTCAGTCTGCAAAGAAGATGACTGGGCTCTCAAGGCACCTCCATGGAGAGTACCTTAGGATGGGCTGGGGTGGTGGTCCACATCTGTAATCCCAGCATTCCATAGGCTGTGGGAGGAGGTTGCTGAGCTAGACACCAGCCTGTGCTACTTAGCAAGACTATATCTAAAGTCCTCCCACGTGTGTCACCAGGTAGCTAGAATCCAGGAGCTCCTGACTCAGAACTCATGCTGTTTTCCCTTTGTCAGAGATTTTGCAGACAAAAAAAAAACTAAATCATATATCTTAACCCCAGGCTCTCTGCATGAGTATCAGAAATGGTTTTCTTTCTTTCTTTTTTAAATTTTAGGATAAGTAGAGATAGATGATAGATAGATAGATAGATAGATAGATAGATAGATAGATAGATAGATGATAGATAGACAATTTTATATCCCAATCACAGTTTCCCCTCCCTTGTCTCCTACCAGGCCCTCCTCTCCCTTCTTCATCCCCTCTATCCACTCATCCTCCCTTTCTATTCAGAAAGGGGCTGGCCTCCCATAGCTACCAACAAAACATGGCATATCAAGTTACAGTAAGACTAAGTGCCTCCCCTTGTAATATTAAGACTGAACAAGGCAATCCAGTATGAGGAATAGGGTCCCAAAAGAGTCAGAGACAGCCCCTGTTCCCACTGTTAGGAGTCCCACAAAAAGACTAAGGTGGAAGTGTTTTTCTTATACATTGAAAGTTCCAAAAAATAAATAAATAAATAAACTGGTCTCTTTTCCTGGGAGTTTCTGTAAAGGAATTTCTGATATCTGCTCCTTCTGGGGATGTCTTTCTGTATGCTGTGAATATGTTGCTCTGATTGATAAATAAAGTGCTGATTGGTGAGTAGCCAAGCAGGAAGTATAGTATAGACAGGATAAACAGAGAGGAGAATTCTGGGAAGTGGAAGGCTGAGTCAGGAGACGCTGCCAGCTGCCGCCACTGTGGAGAAGCAAGATGTAAGGATACCGATAAGCCACGAGCCACGTGGCAAGGTATAGATTTATAGAAATGGGTTAACTTAAGATATAAGAACTAGATAGCAAGAAACCTGCCACAGCCATACAGTTTATAAGTAATATAAGTCTCTGTGTGTTTACTTGGGTCTGAGCGGCTGCAGGAGGCAGGTGGACACAGAAAAACTTCAGTTACATGCTCCTATGTTGAAACTAATGTATTAAGATGAAACAATGTGTGTAGGATGCTTAAAGAGGAAAAAGAGCCCACAACTTTCTGACCAAAACCAATTTGGAGAGGAAGTATTATTTGGCTTACAGGTTACAGTTCATCATCAAGGGAAACCAAGGCAGGAACTTGTAGGAAGGAGCTGAAGCAGAGGCCATGGAAGAGTGCTGCTTACTGGCTTGCTCCCCATGGCTCAATTAGCCTGCTTTCTTATATAACCCAGGACCACCAGCCTAGGGGTGGCACTACCCACAGTGGACTGAGCCTTCCCACATCTATCATTAGTCAAGAAAAAGTCTCCACAGACATGCCTACTGGCCAGTCTGATAGAGGTGATTCCTCATCTCTCAAATATTGTTAAGAACCAGCCTTAATAATTCTTTTCTTCCCAGGGGCCCAGAAGAGAATTATTTGGGGGAAAAGAATCTAAGTACAACAAGCTCTTTTGTCCATCTACTTTATTCCTCTGGGATAAAATTCTGTCTACATAGCTTCAGTACTGTTCTCATGCCTAGCTCCTTTCTTCCCTGATTTCTCTCTACATTTATCTGCTGTCTCCTCTAAGTTCTATCTTAATTCTCTCATCTTAGTTCTGCCCCATCTTGGTCTTTATCATCTCATTCTTACCCATCTCTTTCTTCCCCATCTTCCATCTCATCCTCAATTTCTCTAGTCAAAATCCTCCTCTAAATCTCCTTATACCTCTCAGTTCTTCTCAAGTCTCTGAGGTATTCAGTTATAAACCCGAGCAATAGCAATCCTCTGGCAGAGCAAGGTCACCAGGCTTGAATTCTTACAGGGTCATAAAGGCAGATAAGAGTTTTCCTCAGGCAGTGACTGTCAGGCTTTCTTTTACAATCCAAAAAAGGAGTTGTTAAAAGAGGAGGTCAACTGAGAGCTAAGATCAGTTAATATATCAAAAAGGGAATTTATGTGCTCAATCTACATTCCTAGAAGTGGTTAGGTAAAATGTTAGGCGTCTATAATGTTAGTATAAATACCACTAAAGCTGTAAAGAAAGGAGAGTCTGAGCTTAATTTGCCTTAATTCAGGAGATGGTTTGGCCTTGGATGCTTGATAAGTATTTTAGATAAAATACACTGTTATGAGTTCTTGGAAACATACATAGCATACAAGAAAATCATTGTAGGAATCAGCTAATATATATACAAAAGATAAATATCACCAAGACTTCTTAAGCCATGGCTTGGCCTTTGGAAAAGTCCTTGACCTTTCCAAATCGTAGCTTTTGTGATGGTAGCTGAATTCCATTACATTTTCCTGCACTTGCAGCACTCACCGGAGATTTCCCTTTTCCCAGTTGACTCTAGATTGTGTGAAATTGACAAAAACTAACCATCACAGCATGGCATATGCTCTATGCATTTATCTTTCTGGTGGGACATTATATATGATGGGATCTGTAATCTAACAATTTAACACAACTGCCAATGTAAACTAGTATTACCAATTTTCTTAATTTACTGTTAAAGTTAAGGATGACACTTTCAGTCTAATAAATGTCATCTCTGTTATCTCTTCTAATCTACATATTTCAAAGCATATAGGATCAGTCACAATTTATAACCACATCCTGGACAGTTAACCCATCCCTTGCTTGTGAATTGAGAGGTATGAAGAGCCAAAGCATTTTGGCAGTCTCCTCAACATTGTAGTCTATGGGCTACCCACCCAGAGAGATTATCCTTTCCTTTGGAATGAAGACCTCTAGACCAGTAGAGCTTTAATCTGGGGATGGGAAGTAAAACTTTGTAGATCACTAGGGAACACTATGAGAAGCAGTACTAATTTCTGCCCTTGGTTACCGGACCCAAGAACCCTGGCTTCGGGAGAAACAGTACCACATACTCAACCCTGGACATGGAACATGTTCTGCATCCTGAGGCCATTACCTCAGCTCTACCTACCTGGCACCGTAGCTCCCTATTCAAAGTCATTCCACCATTACTGAGACAGAATCTTGGCCATAGCCAGGTCTTTGACAAGACAGATGAATTCCATCGGCTTCATCTATGAGATGACTTCCTTAGCCAGAAGTGTTGTTTATGTGGAATACCACAACAGTGGCTAAAGCATTCTACAAATCCACAGAGAGTAGTTTTGGCAGAAGCACTGTGTATAGGAAAAGGGAAATCCACAAAGTAAGTATGTTTTCTAGTAAGGTAATGTGCTGCACCTCTGTGATGGAAATTGCCTGGTACTCCAATCATCCACCAAGAAGCTCTGAGCATTCAACTCTCATCACAAATTCAGCTTTCACAGAATATGTCCCCTGGACCTTCCCAGGTAGAAGTTTTAATATAATAAATTCACTGCAGCTTTCCAATGTCACCACACTTTGGCGTTTTCCTTTGTCATATGCTAAGGTAGTGCTAGTTAGTACTAGTTTAGTACTTGACACCACTTAGTTTAAAACTCTTTTTGTCCTGCCTTCCCTCAGGCTTGCCTCTTCCTCAGGTTACATCTTCCTCATCTTTGATATGTGGCCTTCATTCCATCTGCCATCTTTGTGATGTAGCTCAACATATTCATAGATTCCAAAATCAGGATGTGGCTTTGTGGAGGAAGAGAATGCCATACCTTTCCAGCTCACCTCTGGTAAAAATTAAGAACCAGCTGGGTGGTGGTGGCATGTGCCTTTAATCCCAGCACTTGGGAGGCAGAGGCAAGTGGATTTCTGTGAGTTCAAGGCCAACCTGGGTTACAGAGTGAGTTCCAGGAAAGGCACAAAGCTACACAGAGAAACCCTGTCTCAAAAACTTAAAAAAAAAAATTAAGTTCCATAAGCCAGAACAGGTGGCACAGGACTCTGAACCCAGCTACTCAGGAAACTGAAGCAGGAGGATCACAAGTTCAAACCTTACCTTAATAGGCACTGTCTCAAATAAAAATTTCAAAGGGCTGGAGAGAAAGCCAGTGGAAAAGCCCTTGCCTAGCATGTGAGCGTGTCTAAGATCCAAGTTCAATGACCAGTACTGCATAGAAAAAACAATTAAGGTCTATGAAGATGAAGGCTTCATTGTGTTTTTATACCTCTATAAAACACTAGGCACTGGAATCTTTATAGAATGAATCAGCAAAGAAGTCAAGAAATGATTGCATGAAAGGAGAGCCCTTCAGGGGATATTATCCAAATACAGGCTACAGAAATATAGACTAGAGAAAAAAAAGAGTAACATCAGAGAAGCCACAATTGGAGATGTATGAATTAGCAAAAGATATTCTACAGCCACACCACCCTGAAGGAGCTGAGCACATCTGATGTCATCTGAATTGCCAAGGATTCAACTTATTTAAACTACAGAAAGAGCAAGGGAAAATTTTTCATTGACTTGTAGCCCTTTCCCAAGACATCTCAGTTTGACTGTGGTGGGCTGTGGAAAAAAAGAGAAGTGAAGAAATGGAAAAATGAATTGTTCTTTTACCTTTTTCTTTGCTTTTTAATTGTACATATTTGTGTTGTACATTGTAATAGTTCAACACATGCACACGATGTACAGTGATTAAAATCAGGGTAAATATTTTTTTCTTTACAGTTTATAATTCTTCTAGTTGTTTGAAATAAACATTTTATTTTCTGTAGTCACTTCTCTGTACAAAAAGCACCAGATCTTATTCTTTAGTCTAACTGGAACTACATACTGTTGGCCAACCTCTCTAGGCTCCCTCCTCTCCCAAATCTCTCAAGCTTCTAGTAAGTATTATTCGGCTCTGGACTGAGTTCAGCTGCTTTTTGTTATTGTTGTTTGAGTTTGGTTTGGGGTTTGTTTGGTTGTTTTTAGCTTCCACGTGTATTTGAGAACGTGAAGTACTTCTTTCTGCATCTGACTTATTTTATCAAACAATGTCTTCTGTGGTGGTTTGAATGTAATTGCCCCCCATAATTTCATAGGGAGTGGCAGTATTAGGAGGTGTGGCTTTGTTGGAGTGGGTATGGCCTTGTTGGAGGAAGTGTGTCACTATAGGGTGGGCTTTGAAGTTTCCTTTGCTCAGGATACCAGCCAGTGCCTCAGTCGACTTCCTGTTGCCTACAAGATGTAGAATTCTCAGCTATTACTCCAGCACCATGTCTGCCTACACACTGCCATGCTCCCCATCATGATAATAATGAATTGAACATCTGAAACTGTAAGCAAACCCCCACAATTAGATGTTTTCTTTATAAGAGTGGCCATGGCCGGGCGGTGGTGGCGCACGCCTTTAATCCCAGCACTTGGGAGGCAGAGCCAGGCAGATCTCTGTGAGTTTGAGGCCAGCCTGGGCTACCAAGTGAGTTGCAGGAAAGGCGCAAAACTACACAGAGAAACCCTGCCTCGAAAAACCGGAAAAAAAAAAAAAAAAGAGTGGCCATGGTCATGGTGTCTCTTCATAACAATAGAAACCCTAACTAAGACATCTTCCATGACACTTCTTTTCTATGGATGAACAATATTCCATTGTTTATATATATCCCATAATTTCTTAATTTTTATTTCTGTTTCTGTGTTGGGGACCAGCTCTGACATGTCAAAGGGATCTTGTGGGGAGGAGTGAGGAATAAAGAAGTATTAGATAGAAAGATAGATGGAGATGATGAGAAAGACAGAGACACAGGATAGCTTCAGGAAGGCCCTGGGTCAATACCCAGTAGTCTCAACTTTATTCACGGTGGGCTTTTTATATATCAGCAAGGGGAGGGGCAAAAGACCTCCCCCTTTCAAGGTCAAAGTATAAAGTACCAACAAGAATAGACCCTTCAAAATATCTGGTAATTACACCTTTGACCAAATCATCCCATTATGCAGCCCTGCTGGGCAAAGCAAGCTCAAACTTTCTGACCTTGACTAAGACCTTAGGGAGCCTCTGTGAGCCCCCATAGATCTCCCCTTATTTATAATATAAAGGGCTCCTGTAGATGAATTTATAAATGGTCTTATTAAATAAAAAAAAAACCACAAAGCCAAATATAGGGGTGAAAGCCTTAGAGATCAAGAAAATAGGAATAGCCACCAGCCAAACTTACCTCACCCACTCTGCAGCTTCCAAATGCAAGCTACTTCCTATTTTACCCACACCTTTATTGCCTTGTTGTTCTGCCCTCTCACTGGCTATCTTAGCCCAGCTACCTCACTTCCTTGTCACTGCCTGTCTGTAGAGACATCCAGGTCTCTATGGTTGGTACTGGGATTAAAGGTGTGTGTCACCATGCTTGGCTCTGTTCTCTAGTATGGCCTTGAACACACAGAGACCCTGTCTGCTAAGTGATCGAATTAAGGGCATGTGCTACCACTGCCTGACTTCTATGTTTACTTATAATGGCTTGCTATTTCCGCTGATCTCCAGGCAAACTTTATTAAAGCACAAATAAAATATCACATTTCAGCACAAATAAAATATCACCACAGGTCCCTCAGACCCCTCAGATGGACTGTGACTGTCTTAGGTCGCCTTCTTCAACCATTCAGTCTTACCCATCTTTGAAACACACTTTCCACCAAGTGTACCCTGTGTTAGGTTGACAGCTGGCAAGAAAGACTTACCCGTCTTTGGCTACCAGCCTCTGGCAAAGGAAGGTACAGAGCCTAACCCTGTGGGACTCTGAAGCAGTTTTTCCAGTAAGAGCTTGCAAATAGCTGGAATAGCACTACACTTGCTCCTTATGGCTGCTATACCTCCTAGTAAAGAAGTAAAGGATGATCAGGATAGAATGGCCTTTTTAAATGGATCCAGGATGTCTATAGCAGTTTTAGCTGCCTCAAACCATTTCTAAATCAATAAGCTCTTGATGCAGCTGCATCAAATAAATCAGTAAACTCTTGATACAACCACATCAAATCTAAGGATTCCTTAGCATCACCGTACCATGATTCATTAACATTAACAGGTTAACATCATAATTCTACTATGACTATTACTATACACAATTACAATTCTCACAAACTTACATCCAAAAACAAACTCTTAATAGAACTATTTACACTTCATAAACTTTAGCAAACATCCAAAAGCAATTTCTTAATACAGCTATTTACATTTTCTGCTAACAAAACATAGAGTACACTAACACAGGCTAACATTAATCCACTCAAGGGATGAGAAAATGTTTTTGCGTTTGTGCTCCTCCAGTCCAGTAGTAAAAACTTCATCCCAACTCCTATTCATCAGTACATTTTTTTAAAAAAATATGATGAGGTGGCTGAGGATATAACTCCCCCTTTTCTTTGTAATTTTTTTAAGCTGCAACTTGAGCCTCAATAGAAAAAAGCAAACTTTTCTGTTCATTTTTCCACAAAAAAGTTTCATTCCTACACAAAACAAATTGTGAGTCACCACAGTTTATAAAAGTATATATGCATACACAAAACAGTTCTACTTTTACACAAAACAGTTCATAAGTCATCACAGTTGATAATATGTGTGTGTGTGTGTGTGTGTGTGCAGATGAAATCAAAACTGTCCCATTGCAATTGAATCACTGCTGTCCATCCCAATTCTTAAATCTGAAAAGTCCAAAAAGTCTGTTCTGATACCAGTCTTAACATTCCATTGAAAGCCCAAGATCAGGGCCTGGCTCACCAGCTGCCCTGAAGTCTTTGTATAGCTGTCCAAGTCATAATGAATCTGAAGCAAAAAGCTCCAAATATGAAGAAACCCACATCTAAAAACTTGTTGCAGTTCCCTTGAATACAACAACCCAGTTCAAACAAGAGTCTCTGAAACTTCACTCTCAGCTACAAAGGCACTTTCCAGCCAGTAGCCTTCTCCTAGGAAATTTGCTCCAGGGCAAATGCTGCACCACAGTCGTTGGCTGGTACAGATCTCTTCAAAAGAGCCCTCCGTGCATCCAGCATGAACCAGGAAGCCATCTCTTAAAGGAGCCATGCATTTGTTCACCAGCAGCAAACAGAAGCTGTGCAACTTTGGTTGCTGGCTCCATCCCATTCAGCTTTATACAGTCCCAGTACATTTGCACCTCCTGTCTCTGGCCTGTCCATCCAGGACCCCTGTGTCCCGGGGCCCAAGGGCTCTCAACCACAGGGGCTAAAGGTGCCACCTTGCTGCTATGAGCTTTGGCTCTCATTCAGCACCCCAGGACCCAGAGGAAACCCAGCCATGGCCAGTAGTGGCTGCTGTACCCCGGCTCTATTACCCACTCTGCTGGTGGCCTTGTGTCCTCTGTGTGCTGCCTTATGGAAGCCCTGAGGGCAGCCTCATGGCTCTTCCTCAACCTGTGACTGGGAGCCTGGGCTGGTCTGGGTTCCAGCGCAGCATCTCCGACTTTTAGCCTAGAGTGCAGCTCTGCCTCACTGAGCAGTTCCCATGCTGCAGTTGCAAAGGACTCAGATCCTCCACATTCCATTGCAGGAAGGATTTCAAAACCTCTGCTGCACTCTCCACACCAGGGCACATCCTGCCCAGGTGTCCTGTCAGCCAGCAGTTTCCTCAGTCCATAGCACTGCCTTTGCCATGGTCCCACCCTTGAGGATGCTATCTCATATCCACAGGGACCCTAGTGTGCCCAGAACACAAAGCCAGCTGGGTGCACTCAGACTCAGAGGCACCTGTTCCCTGGCCCAACAGGTATGTGCCCCACAGGCATCTTTCTCTGGAGGTTTTTGTCTCTTGCTCAGGGGCCAAGGTACCCTGCACTCTCTTGCTAGCTGCCCACTCAGCTCTCTGCCCATGCTCTAAACCACTGTACACACAGAGTGGGGCAACAAACATGAAGAGTGGGATAACGCTTTAACAGGCTGATTTCCCACGTTATTGACTACTTCAAGAAGCAAGCAATCTATCTTCATTTAGAGACAGAAAGCTAGAAGAAGTAAAAGGAAGGGGCATGGTGGCTTATGCTTGTAATCGCATCACTCTGGAGGCTGAGACAGGCAAACCATGATAGGTCCCAGGCTACAGCCTGGGCCACAGAGAAGAAATAGACAAAGGTACACTATTGTGGTGATATTGTGTTCGCCAAAATATTGTGCACCCTAATAAACTTATCTGGGGTCAGCGAACAAAACAGCCACTAGATACAGAGGCCAGAAAATGGTGGCACACACGCCTTTAGTCCTAGCATTCAGAAGCCACACTGGAAACAACCAGGCATGGTGCCTCACGCCTTTAATCCCAGGAAGTGATGGCAGGAAGCAGAAAGGTATAAAAGGCGTGAAACCCAGGAACTGGCCTGGTTAAGCTTTTTGGCTTTTGAGCAGCAGTTCAGCTGAGATCCATTCCGGATGAGGACAGAGAGGCATCCAGTCTGAGGAAACAGGATCAGCTGAGGAACTGGCAAGGTGAGGTGGCTGTGGCTTGTTCTGCCTCTCTGATCTTCCAGCGTTCACTCCAATACCACGCTCCAGGTTTATTTTCGTTAATAAGACCTTTTAAGATACGTGCTACAACACTAGGTATGTTCCAGAAAAAAAAAATTGACAAAGAAGTTCTAACCTAATCTTGAGGCAAGGTCAAATACTTGGAATGATATGAAATTCTAAGAATGGTTTGAGAAAAGAAATGGAAAACCTTGGATCTTGAAGCTCTACTGAAAGTAGAACCAACCAATACAGGAAAGCCCAAATCAGGATGAAAGTACCTGGTGTTCTCACAGGGCTCTGATTACAGAAGAGCTTACCTCCAGGGATGGAGGACTAGCCAACAATTCATAATCCCCATGGGTGACAATGACTCCTGTTAGCTTCTAACCTCAGAAAATCCTTACAATGAGTGAAGGAGCTTATGTATAAGTCACAATGAAAGTGTCCATTATTCAGTCTCCTGGTGATGCACTTGAGCTATGAGACAATTGCTACCACTAAGGTCTGAAGAGAGAAAGGAAACTCAAAGCTCTGATCACCACCATATTGTCAAAATTGTAGAGAGAGCCAGAAAAGATAGTGTGGACACAGCGATGTGACCTAGGCTGTAAGAATGAGCAAATATCTGTTTCCCAAAGGTAAGTTCAGACCTGCATTGTTATTGTTTAATGGTCTTTGTGCCAACCATTGTGCTTATATGTATTATCTATTCCTTATCATGCCTTATAATGAATTAGAAGAGCATGGAATTCTAGTTTATTATTCAAAGGTTAGTGACATATCCAAAGGACACAGTATTTGTATTAATAATGGAGAGATTGTTACAAGTCCATTCAAACCTAGTTCCCTTTCCATTTTCTCATGTCTATTTATGAAGTGGTTTGGGATCTTAAAGTAGCCATTAGTAATAAGTCATGAGGAAGATGGAGAGATAGGTCAGCAGTTAAGGATGTCAGCTATCCTTATGAAGAATTGGAGTTCAGTTCCCAGCACCCATGTTTACAGCTCACAACCACCTGTTACTTCAGCTCAAGAAGGTTTGACACCCTCCTCTGGCCTCCGTGGACACAGATGGGGACACACACACACACACACACACACACACACACACACACACACACGTAAAAATAATAAAATACAATCTTAAAAAGAAGCAATGGGCATATAGGGGATGCAGAAGCCCCTGCAGCACCACCCCAATTATTTAGCTACTGTAAATGCTTGGTATCATCTGACACACAATACTTAAAGCTACTAAGTAGATTTTTATATTGTGAAGAGTTATATAGGACGCAGAGATCTTTCCATATATGGCTCAGCCAAAGCATTTGGTGCTGTGATCTGTTTTCTGTCATCAATGAGATAATACTGAACACAACTGCAAATCCTGGATACTAGCTTGTCCACCGTAATCTTATCCATCAAATTCAATGACACAAATGAAGCAGTTGAACTTTCTATCAGAAGTTCAAAAGCAAAAATACAGAATTTACACACCATTTTCCCTAGACTGTCTTGTCAATCGCTAGGCTTTTGTGCATTAAAAACTACAGGATGCACATAGATATTTCCCTGTTTTAGAGAGGCACTTCATATTCCAATATGAGTAGGTTGCAGTGTGGAGAAACCCCACCCTACAAGCTTCAGCTGTCCACGGATGCCAAGCACACTCTGGAGGCTCACAATCACCGAGAGTCCCTCCATGGCTTCCAGTTCATCACTGTCATTTCACAGTTCTCCTGGGGACGAAGCTGTGCCTAGCCTAGACCATGTTGCGGGGGAGGAATGAGCTTAACATGTTGTCAAGCCCAAAAGCTTAGGAGTGTTCTTAAGATCCCAGAACACAGGCTTGTCAAGATCAATCCTCCACTTGAGTACCGTAAGCTCTGCCAGGCTGCTTTCCTGAAGGATCATGCTGCAAACATCTGTAACAGGTGCTACATATACTCATGGGTCTTTCTGTCTTACAAAAAGTAAAACCACGTGGTAAAGGAGAACTGTGGTAGGCACTTCTAGGAATTGGTAGTCCTCTCTTTTCTCATCGGTTAAGGTCAAGATAATCCCCCACAGGCTCATCTCCCAGGTGACTCTAGTGTGCGTCAAGTGGATAATTAGTACTAACCATTAACAGCATGAAAACGTCCTACCCTACCCAAAGTCATCAGAAGTCAGAACATATGAACTTTTTAGAAAGTTTTATTAAAACACTCTTCATGCCATCATAACACATTCAATTAAAATAAAATGGGTTGGCCATATCTGTAGATTTGTACAACTGTCATCACAATAAATCAGGGCATTTTTCTCATCCCCAAATAAACCTCACTCTCATAGGTAGTCACTCCCCTCTCTCTCAATGCCTTCTCATCCCTAGACAACCACTGACCTACTTTAGTTATAGAGTTTTCTTTATAGGACACTTCACACATATGTAAACACACACTCTGCCAGGGTAATCTAAAGGGAGGATCTCATCTTACATTCCACTGGCAGTATGTGAAAGTTCTGATTTCTCCATCTCCCACAGGCACTATCATTCTTTGGTTGTAGCTCTCCAGGTATATGTGGTTGTACTGGATGGTTCTGTGTGTCAACTTGACCCAAGGTATAGAGTCATCAGAGGAAGGAGCCTCAGCTGAGGAAATGCCTCCTTGAGATCCAGCTGTAAAGCATTTTCTCATTTAGTGATCGATGGGGGAGGGCCCAGCCCTTGGTGAGTGGTGCCATCCCTGGGCTGCTGGTCCTGGGTTCTATAAGAAAGTGGGCTGAGCAAGTCATGGGAAGCAAGCCAGTAAGCAGGACCTCTCCATGGCCTGTGCATCAGCTCCTGCCTCGGAATCCTGCCCTGTTTGAGTTCCTGTCCTGACTTCCTTCAGTGATGGGCAGCAATGCTGAAGTGTAAGCTAAATAAACCATTTCCTCCCAAGCTTGCCTTTTGGTCATGGTGTTTCGTCACTGCAATAGAAACCCTAAGACAGTGGTGTTTCTGCTGTGGCTTTGACTTTGCCTTGTCCTGATTCTATGACACTGGTATCTTTTCATTTACTTATCGGTAGTTTACACATTTTTGGAGAAATGCTTACTCAAGTCCTTTGCCAAATTTTTAATTGGGTTGTCTTTCTGGGTCTTTTTTGTCATATATAGTTGCAGAAACTCTTGATATATTCTGGATATTGGGCCTTATCAGCTAAATGATTTGCAAATCATTTCCCCCGTTCTGTGGGTTAATGTGTCATTTTGTCAATACTATTTGTTGGTGTAGCTCAAAGAGAATGTAACTCGGGGATAGTGTACATTTTTAGAATGTATAGAGACGGATATAAAAAAACAAAACCCACAAATACTTTTAGTTTAGTCCTGATGTTGTCAATTTATCTATTATTTCTTTCGTTGCCTGAACTTTTGTTGTTGCAGTTAAGAGTTCAAGGTCATCCTTGGCTACACAGTATCTCAAATAAATGAGAAGGGGTAGGAAGGAGAAAAACAGGGCAGGGAAGAAAACCCTGGGAGGAGCAACATTCTCTAATCCAAGTTCATGAACAAGTGGACCTCTTTACCTATGAGAACTTCCACTTTCAGATCTATGACTGATCCACGAGATAATTTTTTTGTATGTGGTATGGCACAGGAGTGTAGTTTCATTACTTTGCATGGTGCTATCCAGTTATGATAGCTCACTTTAAAGACTATTCTTTTCCTAGCCAACACTTGGCAGCTTATAAAAAAAAATTTAAACCAGCCGGGCGGTGGTAGCACATGCCTTTAATCCCAGCACTCGGGAGGCAGAGCCAGGTGGCTCTCTGTGAGTTCGAGGCCGGCCTGGTTTACAGAGTGAGTTCCAGGACAGGAACCAAAACTACACGGAGAAACCCTGTCTCGAAAAATAAACAAACAAATTAGACCACATGTATGTGCACATTTATAATTCTCCAATTCTATTCCACCGATCCACCTCCATGCTCACTTAGTTCTTTTGACTTTATAGGAAATCGTGAAATCAGGAAGGGGTGAGCACCCTAACATTTCTTTTTCAGGATTTCTTGGTTATTCTGGTTCTCTGGGGTACTCATATGAATTTTAGGACCCACTTGTTGATTTCTGTCCCCAAATCTCAAAAACTGGCTTCTGAGAGAGAGGGGGTTGGACTTCTAGGTCAGCTGGGGGAGTATTACCATTTAAACAATTTTAAGTCTTTTGAACCATAAACACAGGATGGTTTTCTGTTTCATTGTTTACATGAAACAGAATTTACATAAATTTCATACTGGAGTTAGAGTCAGAACACTTGAAGAAATGAAAGGCTGTCTGCAGTCTGTCTGTCCGGGGCACTTGTGTTCCTTACAGCAAGGGCACTATATTTAATTGGCTTGAAGAAGCTACTGCTCCTTTCAATCACACGATCCTGGACCAGGACATCACCTATCAGGATTAATAAGACTTTTTAAGCAGCTCAGAAACTACTGAAAATCAGGACTGAGATTTTTTTTAACTTGAGTCCAGCTGACTCCAAAGTCTACATTTTTCCAATTACCACCCTTCAAGAGCCCTCAGGTTTGACTGGCTGGCTGCCAGCTTTAAGAGTTAGTTATAGACCAAGTAAGTGACTGCTTAATCCATCGAATTCACAACTGTCTACTCAGACTGTTTTTCTTAAGTTGCATTTCAAGTTTTGCATACAATTCTCTAGCCATGCGGCTTCAACTGTAATCCCTGAGGTTTCCGTGTGTGTGTGTGTGTGTGTGTGTGTGTGTGTGTGTGTGTGAATTCTCTATGCTAAACTGTTGAAGCCTCTGTTCTTCATATACTGAACATGGGGCGGGGGGTGTGCATTGTCCCTGTATTCTTGAATATTCTGCTTCTATTAATAACCATAGCAGCGTAGGGCTTTTAATAATAACACAATACCGTGGTGCCTCTCATCTTGCTCAACTACAACAGCAAAAAGAATTACAGACATTTGCAAACCACAGCCTTATAGCAATCAATGTGACAGTGTGGGAAAAAGTAAACACTGTCTCGACGATTTCCACAGACAGATTTTCTTCTCCTCCTTCTCGGTAACAGTTGGAAGTCTTCTCTCCTAACAAATAACACTGAAGAGACAAAGACCAGAGAGGAGGAGCCGAAGCTTGAGCTGGTGTATTTTTAGTCATTTTGATTAAATTATGGAGATGTGAAGTTGATCATTTATTGAAGGGGAACAGGGAAGTCTATGTAAATGTTTGCAGATGAATAATTAATGTGACTTTCTGACATCACTAGGCCCTTAATTAGAGTCACTGTACAACAAAGCCAGAACCAGAGAGTACAATTATTACTGTGGCTAATTGTAACGTTCCTAAGTAACAGTTTGAGAGGCGCTGCTTAATTTGCATCTTTAAGGGAAGAGGGCCCGTACCTAGGGGGACAGTTGCTTTTCATCCCGCTCTAACTACTTCCCTGCAGACCAAAAATCTATTAACACATTAATGGATTTCCTTCTACTAAAATATTACCCAGGAAGTTTGGGGTCTATGTATTTTGTTAATTTTCATGGCAGTGATGTTTGTGCTTCCCAGCTGCTGAGAAGGTAAAGTGATGGTACAATGATCCCAACACCGGCCACTCAACAGCATCAGTCTGCTGGCTATTTCTGGCCCTTGATGACGCACTAGGCTGCCCGGAGCGCGTTCTGCATCTTCCATGTCTTATTCCTCATTGTCTCCCTTCTACTCACTTTTCATCTTCTTAGTTCCATTTTTCTTGGGTTTTTTTTTTCCACTCATTTTTACATTATCTCTTCGCCTTCTTCTTTCATCTCTGTCTTTCCCCACCCTTGGAAATGAGAAGACGTTCAGCTCCTTTTACCTCCAAGAAGCTGACTAAATATGTTCATGACTTTGGGGGTTAAAATACCCAGGTTTATTCTCTTCATGCGTGGTTGTTTCCTGGGGTCTGACATCGTTTGAGGGAAGGACAGATCCCTAAGGACTGGAAGGCCCTTTGGTTCGGGATCTACAATTCATTCAATTATCTGCCGCTTGTACCCTGACTCATAGTTTCTGTTATAAACAGCAGGGCCCAAAGAAAGGTTAACCTGAATTGAATAAATAAATAATTCATAGTGAGAAATAGAATATCCAACAGGGCATTTATTCATCAGCTAATCAACATGATCACCTTCTGAGAGAGAAATAAAATCAGGACCAGAAGACAGTCTAGGTACAATCAGATAATGATGCTCTTAAGAGACTTTAAGGGGTGTTTTCATAAAGCTGGGGCATCCTAGAAAATGTCCTCATTGGATACAGTGTGTGGTAGGTAGGGGTGTACTGGCTATGATAATGATAAGTTATAGATGATGGAGTTAGTATGGATGCCAGAAAGATGGGCAGTGTAAACAGAGTTCTTCCGTTTTTCAGAATATCAAATCAGAAAAGTAACTAAATAGCAAAGTCAAAAGCATATGACGTTTATTTAAAAGTTAAATAATAGCATATTCCTACAAAACCCAAATAATAGAGGCGAACCACTAACAGCCACAGATCCTGTCTCATGTAGACCTGTGTTCATGAAAAACAGAAGAACAGCCACCAGGCACCTTCTGATAGATCTGGTAACACAATCCTTTTATCGAGTCATATCTTCCACGAAGATGTTGAGAGAGAGAGCTGGGAGTGTGTGGAGACGGGGACAGTGAGAGAAGCTCTTGGGAGTGTGGACTCAGAGCTGAGCAGAAGAGGGAACAGCTTCCACATCTATCAGTCAAAACCTCTGCGACCGTGGATAACTATTTCCTCGGGCTTTTGGGAGGCCGTTCTCTGTCTTTGTGACTCTTTCCATCCCTCTACAATGTTCAAAGGTGATGACGTTGGAGATCCAAGATAACCTCCCGATTCAGATGATTAGCAAACTAAGTTCCACCTACAACCTGCATTCCCCCTTGCCATGTGAGATATTCACAGGTTCCAGGGATGGGGGTGTAAATGGACACCTTTATAAAAATTCAGCAATAAGTAGCTGCCACACACTCTGCAATAGGGAGTGATGCACTCCCTGTAACACAAATCTTAAAGGGACTTATTAATAAAAACAAATATGGAGCCAGGTATTGGGGTGAATGCTGGAAGATTAGAGAAGCAAAACAAGCCACAGCTTCCTCACCTTGCCAATTCCTCAGCTGATCCTGTTTCCTCAGACTGGAAGCCTCTGAGTCCTCATCTGAATGGATCTCAGCCGAACTACTGCTCAAAAGCCTAAAAGCTTAACCAGACTCTAGTTCCTGGTCCTCATGCCTTAAATACCTTTCTGCTTCCTGCCACCACTCCCTGGGATTAAAGCCGTGAGTCACCATGCCTGGCTGTTTCCAGTGTGACTTTGAACTCACAGAGATCCAGGCAGATCTCTGCCTCCAGAATGCTAGAATTAAAGGTGTGTGTGCCACCATTTTCTGGCCTCTATGTCTGTCTAGCGGCTGTTCTGTTCTCTGACCCCAGATAAGTTTATTAGGGTGCACAATATATTGGGAGACACAATATCACCACAACTTCCAGCCCTTGACAACTTTTTCCTCCCTAAGAAGCAATCTCCTGACTTCTCTGGCTCACAGGAGACAGTGATGTATCTGACCGGTAGATTTGGGAAGAATAAATGGGGTGTGCTGGCCTCACCGTTCCCTCCTGCCTGGAGTGACACTCACTTCTCTACTCCTCCAGGGACTGCCCTACTGGGAGGGGGTGCTAGATAGAGGTTTGAGGATGAAGCCCATCCATACTGAAACTCAGGACCAGCAAGCAGGTTTCTTTAACAGTTCTAAACCCCAAATCTCCCTTTCTTCAAAGTGTCTCAGCAATAAAGGTAAGATTTGGACTTCATTTTCACACTCTTTTTTTATTTCTCAAACCATTTAGAATCTATATCAGAAAGTACCTTGATTGACACTGTAAAACAGGCCTAAAGAGGAAGTGCTTCATAAATGATGGGGTTTTGTTTCAGAACACAGTTTGTGTGGGACATGGTATATAATACTGCGGTGGAATGCTGTGTTGGGACTGCCCAAGTTCCAACATCAACTTTGTTGCTCATATGTTATACTACACATTCAACCCCTTTGATCAACTTCCCATCCCTAAAATGGAAATGTTAATTCTTACTTCTGATGGCTATTTTGAGTAGTGAGATAAAACAAATACAGCAGGAAACATCCACATTGCACTACATACTGTGTTTTCTACAAGTATGCCACCCCTGGGTTTACTTAGTGTGGACAGGATTTGCCGTAGGACAGAGTTCTCTGAAGCAGAAACTTTGTCTGATTCAGCTATCTCAGAACTGAACACCTGCCAGCAAAAGACAGAGCCTAACACGTTCGCCGAGTGGTGAGTGGAAGGTTGAAAAGCCGAGGTAGGAACCTTGTTCTAGAATGAAGCACACTGTCCTTTACTAAGAGAAAGGCTATCACTTCAGCTTGCTTGACAGTTGATTAGAAAGTTAGAAAGTGTGTTTTACAAATAATGGTAAATGTATTTTGTCCAAATGTGCAGAGGAAATTATATTCCAAACAGAGAACCCCCAAGTCTAACTATTGTTCAATCATGAATCTTTGCTGCCCTCTAGTGGAAGAACAACACAAAGCACATAACAGTGCTGACCTCTGCAGACTGCTAACTAGAACCATACACTCCAAATACATTACAGTTATACGTGAAACTATCAAAGAATAAATAAAAAACTAAACGTCATTTCTGAAAAATCAAAACAGATTTTCTAAGGAAGTGTTTTCCAAACACTTGATCTCATACATTTTCAGGGTTTTACTTTTCAACATTTGGATTAATGCCTCAGATAATTTATTTGCATTCAAAATCTATTTCTCCTGGATGATCCGGAACAATGTTTCACTGTTTAAATTTCGCATCGAGTATATCCAATTTTCAAATAAGCAACATGAAAGTTGGAAAGCAGTTGCAGGTGGAGGAAGTCATTTATAAATACAACAGGTATCAAGGGCCCTTTGGTTCCATTCTTACTTGAGTGTGCACAGTTAATCCTGCTACCTAACTTCAGATTATACCCCAATTTTAGATCACTGGGATGCCCCTAGAGGGGTCACAAAGAATCCTCAATTCAATGCCAACATTTTCTGAGCGCTGATGAGCTTCAAAGCTCCATAAAGGGAGAGTTGGTTGGAATGTAATAAAAAGACATAATCTTTATATGTAAAAGGGAAAACCCCTGGCCATGTGTGCTGCTGTGTAAGACAGGCAGCAATCTGTCAGATCACCACTATTGACACAAGTCCAGAGATCAGAGGCAAGGGAGGTTTATGGTACAGAGGCTTCCTACAGTAGACTGAAAGTGGGTAGGCTCTGGAAGAATGGAGAAGGTATTCAATAAATAAGTAAAGGCATCTTGGGAGGAGTCAGAAATAGGACGCAGGATTGGAAAAGTACAGCAGCAACTTTGAGGAAGAAGTCTAACAAGGAACGGTTGCAGCGACAGTTGTATGCAGAAAAGCAATTGAAAAAAAAAAGCCTCAATGGAACTCCATCGGGAGGGCCGTGAAGGCCATCCCAGACCCAGACTTCATCTGCTTTGCAAAGTTGCTGAAATTTTTTAAGGGATCACAATGATTTTAGAGAAAAAAAAATTATAAACCAGAACGTGAAATCTAGAGGGGCAGTGATATGGCCCAGACACGAGAATCTGAACTGTAGCTATAATGGCAATTGGGGAAAGACACAGATTGTCTCAGGAGGAGGAACCAAGTCTCTCAGTAGTTACCTGATGCCAGAGTGAGTCAGTCTGGAGAATGAGTGTGAGAGAACAGAGAGGTCTCTGGGGTTTTGAGTCTAAGCAGTTAAGCGGATGTGGATGGCAATATCTAAATCCCAGAGCTAGAGAAGCCTCAGCATTAGCTTACTTGACACACGTGCTTAAAGGACAAAGCTGTTCTTGTGTCTGCCATGACTCAGAAGTTTTACAACTTATGAACTAGATAAGGGAACAGAAAGGAGACAAAAAATGTGCAACTTCACATTTCCTCATATTTAAATGTGTAACAAAAGCCTAAAAGCAGCAGTTTGACCCACATTTCTAAGCCTCGTTTTATTGGTTTATTGTTTAATTTTTATTTGACATTAATTTGGCAGATATATGTAGTATAATGTGGTTGCCATGCACAGGTGCGTTTTGCAGTGATCAAAGCAGGTTCATTAGCGGGCTCATCGTCTCAAACATTTATCTCTTCTTCGAGGAGGAATGATCTAAACTTTCCCCTCCCGCCAACATTGAAATGTACAAAATATTACCGTTCATTGTAGTCACAGTGCTGCGCACAGGAACAGCGGAACCATTCTTACTGCAACTTTGTACCCACTGGGGCCCTTCTTCTCTGATACTCCCTGTGCCTGGTCCAGCTCTGGGAAACCACCATTCTTTTCTGGATTTCCAAAGTGAACGCTCACATTCCAAACCCAGGAGGTAGGCTAATGAAATATTTGTCAGCTGATGTTTACTTGTCCTACACTTGAAATCTGAATCTCTAAGTGCTTTTAAATATTCACTAGTAACTGTTCATAGTCTTCCGCCACAGCCCCTCTTTTCTCCCTCCCTCCCCAGGCCCCACCCCCTGCCCATGCTAGGGACAGATACTGGAGCCTTAGGTACATTAGGCAAACACTCTACCACTGAGCTGCATCCCAAGCCATCCCATCATGTCTTTCCACACTGAATAGTTTGTTTATTTTTTCATATTAAAGTCCTTCTATAATATAAAATCTGTGAGGTTTAAGAGCTGTTTCCTCTACTATGGATATTGTCTTGACATACAGCAAGTGTTCGATCGTAGATTTTTAAATTTAAATTAATTTTAACTGAACTGTGTTAGAACTCATCTCCCAAGAACAGAGGTAATTAGTTAAAACATCGTCTTTGGTTATCACAAGAAAACCCACAGAATCAACCAACCTGGGCTCACAGGGGCTCACAGAGACTGAACTGACAATCAGGGAGCCGGCGCAGGTCTGATCTAGGTCCTCTGCATATATGTTATGGTTGTGGAGCTTGGTCTTCTTGTGGGATTCCTAACAGTGGAAGTGGGGGCTCTCTGACTCTTTTGCCTGCTTTGGGGACCCTTTTTCTCCTACTGGGTTGCTTAATCCAGCCTTATTATGAGGGGAGGTGCCCAGTCTTATTGCAACTTGAGATGCCATGTTTAGTTGATATCCATGGGAGCCCTGCCCTTTTCTGAAGGGAAACAGAGGAGGGGTGGATGGGGATGGGGGAGGGGGATGGGGGAGGGTAAACTGCAGTTGTGATGTAATATATGAGAGAAGAATACATTTTTTAAAAACATAAGCCCTCTATCTCTCTCCATACATCATTATATTTGAGGTACTGAGATTCAGTTTCAGAAACAGGAGTATTAACTAAATAACTCTAAGTAAGAGCATTGTACTCTTCTTCCTATGGAGATCAGATCCCCCTCCCACTCTCTTCTGAAGTCTGCACATTTCCATTAATATTTCAACTTTTAACTGATATATTAAAAATGACACCTATTTATGGAGAACCATGTGATGCTTTGGCACATACATACACTGCCTAATGTTTAATTCAGATTATGCATGTTTATTTCCTGGTGTATCATCTCCTCTTGGTAAAAACTTAAAAATCTTTCCCCCAGCTTTTTTAAACATGAAGTATATTGTTGTCTGTACTTGGAACAGAATAACATGGAATAACACACCACATCTGCTTGCTCAGAACTATACCCTAGCAGCCATTGATCAACCAACCTAACTCCATCACACCACCACCTACATCACTCTCTGGAGTCACTGGTAACCCTCATTCTATCCTTAACCTCCACAAAAGCAACTGCCTTATTTTCCACATATGAGATTACGTGGTACTTGTCTACCTATTTTGCTTCATTTAATATAATGGCCCCTTGTTACAATCAAATGACAGGATGTCCTTTTTTTTTGGGGGGGGGGGAAGCCTGTGTCTGTATCCCACATTTTCTTGATGACATCTTGTTTCCATTTCTTAGCTACTGTGACTAGTGCTGGGGTAGACATAGGAGTTCTGATGTGTCTTCAGTATACTGATTTCATGTCTGTGGCTCTACACCCAATTGAGAGTCAGTGGCTCCCTTAATTTCTAGGTAAATCCCCATGTGGTTTCCATAATTCCCACGCTAATCTACATTCCCGCCAGCACATATTGTCATGTGTCTTTCTGATTATGGCCATCCTTACTGCTGTGAGATGTGGCATTCTGATGATTGTTGATATTGAGCATTTCTTCAAAAACCTTTTGGCCATTTTTGTATCTTTTTTAAGAAATGTCTATTTACATGAATCATACATTTTTTAATCAGGTTGGTTCTGACCATTGAGTTCTTGTATATTCTTGAAACTGACCCATTTTCAGATACAGTTTGCAAATATTTCCTCCTGTTCTCTGGGCTGTACTATACTGTTTCCTTTGTTATGCAGATGGGATGGACTCACATCTGTTGTCTGTACTTTTCTTACCTGTGCCTTTGGGGTCTTAACAAAAATACCTTTGCCATCTCAATATCCTAAACATTTTCCTAAATTTTTTTCTAGTAGTTTCATGATTTGGGGTGTAACAGTAACGCCCGCATTACTGTCACCCATTCACCATGTCCGAGCGAGGGGCTGTGGATTAAAAAATAAGGGACAAGAGACAGCGGGTCATTTGCCTCAGCTGAATGCCAAATGCCAAATGCCGTTTATTGAAAGAGGGAGGAAACCTTAAATACAGGCTTACAGTACAATGGGAGATCCCCGGAGGGCAGAAGTTCGCTACCCAATGTTCTACATTCTTGCATCTAAGCTGTTAACGCCCAATATGCAGGATACACAAACAAGGAACTTCCCTAAAGCATTCAGGAGGGTGGATACCGGCAGGGAATTAGAATAGGGAGGACATCTGGTCAAGGTCAGCAAGCAGGCAACGGCTTTACTCAATATGGGAGGAGACCAGGGCCCTACAGGTCCCCCCTTTTTACTAAAAAATGAGCTTCTGACTTAGGTTGCGTGGGACGTCAGCAGGTCACCTTACCCGTCATGGAGACACCTGCCCAGGCCCCGCAAGTGCTCTGTCTTAGGTTGGTGAGCGCCCCCCAAGCATTACCCGTCTCTGAATACTCATTATCATACAGGCTCAACCACGTGAGCTGTAGAGTAAACTGTTGCCAAAGATCTCAAAGTGGCGCTGGGCTTGCAATCTGTGCGACCCAGAAAAGACCAACAGTAGTCCTAACCCACCCATAGCCAGGAGGCTAAAGGCGATTGAGCCATTCCCTTCTTAAACGAGCCTTACTGCAAATAGGAGTCCTTGTAAAGTGGTATCCCAAAAACAAATGGAACTTGAGTTTAAATAATTTTTACAACTTTCAAAGCCAATTTAAATGTATAAATGTAGAATTAAATTTATCATGCCCAATAAAATAAAAGATTAACTAACTGTGGTAGCTACTTTTGCTGCCAGGGTCTCCATTGTGCTAGCTGTAGAACCCAATTATGAAATAGCCATCCCAGAAATAGTAGCAGCAGTGGCCACCACCGCTATAACAGCAACAACGGCAACAGTGATGTCAGTCTCTTCTGGAGCGTGTTAGCATCATCTGTGTCTAACTGCCATGGTCCACTGGCATGGACGCAGCTCCAGGAACACGAACCACCAAGGCCCATTTTTCTTCATCCCAGCACTACTTAGGCTGGCAGGTCTGCAAAAGAACAACTAAGAACCATAAAGAAAACAAAAACAAAAACAGCAAACAAGGAGCAGAACTAATGGTCTCAATAATGGCTACATTCAGGCTCACAAATTTTAAGGTATCTTCAAAAGAGGCTAGATGAATTTCAGGAGGCCAATAGATGTTGCACAGAGCCACTCCTGAAAAGTAGGGTACTATACCAGCTTGAAGAGGGTTGCAAAATGTGAAAAGGCTTAGCTGGCATGCTACTGTTAACAAATAGAGGTCAGTGACCTTCATGGTTATCCTTAATCTCCAAGGTGTGACACATTCTCAACATTTTTGAAAAAAGGTTACCATACATTACCTTCTGAAGAATCCAACCACATGGCTACACTTCCTAGGCTTACAATAATGTTTGCCAAGGCTGGCCATATTGGGCTCTCAATCCCCATTGGCATCAGAAGGGGAGAGTTTTTTACGAAGGCCCAATAGGTCTCTGCCATGTCGGGATTTAGCAGCAGCCACAGGGCGCACACAGTGCTCAGGAACCCGAAGAGGAACTTCATTGTCCTGTGGAAAGACACAAACAGATCCCCGGGCCCACACCAACACCGGATCGGGTCCCCTCCAAGTGCCAGTAGAAAGATCCTTCCATCGCACCAGAGGATGATTTGCAACAGGAGCCCTCCAGTGCTTATCTGCAGTGGATACTCCAGCAGAATCCACCAATAAAAAATTTAAAATATATAAAACAAGGGAAAGAGTAGAATGTGGAGAGGAGAAATGAGCCCCTAGCTCCCCCCTTTTTACTTTAGCAATATATGTTTTTAAGGTACGATGGCAGAGTTCTACTATAGTCTGTCCTTGAGGATTATAAGGAATACCAGTCTTATTAACAATAGAAAAGTCTTGGCAGAATTTTGAAAATCCCGTACTGCTGTAGACAGGACCATTATCAGTCTTTATGCATTTTGGCACTCCCATGTAAGCAAAAGCATTAAGGCAATGATTCTTTACATCCTTAATCTTTTCCCCTGAATGAGCAGAAGCAAAAATTAGAGAAGAATATGTATCAATAGACACATGGACATATTGTAATTTTCCAAAGGAAGGTACGTGCGTGACGTCCATCTGCCACACGTGATTAGGTAAAAGTCCTCGGGGATTAATTCCCAAATGAGGAACAGGTAAAAATTCAACACAAATAGGACATGATTTAACTATCTGGATGGCTTGTTCCCGGGTTATGCCTGTATGATGACGAAGAGATCCAGCATTAAGATGATAACGTTGATTCAACTGAGTAGCCTTATCAAAGGCAGAACAAACTAATGTGACAGCCATATGAGTAATGGCGTCAGCCTTCTGATTACCTTCATTTAGAGGTCCAGGCAATTGAGTGTGAGCTCTAATATGGCCCACATAAAGGTTATGTGAGCGGGACCATATAAGTCCTTGCACTTGCAATAAATATTCATGAATGGGAGAAATGGATGGTATGTAGGCTGTTGTCTCCAAAGGCATAATGGCATGTGCCACATATTGACTATCAGTATAAATATTTACACTCTCATCAGAAAACATCTGTAAAGCAAGCAACAGCGCCTGTACCTCTGCCATTTGGGCAGAAGTGCCCTGGACTTTTATTCTCTTTACTATGTTACCAGAAACCACCACAGCAAAACCACGTGAAGTGCCATCAGTAAATACTACACGGGCCTGAGGAATAGGAGTCATCTGTACTATCTTGGGAAATATAACAGGATGCAATTTAAAAAAAATTTACACACATCATTGGAGGGGTAGTGAGTATCAAACTGACTCTGCATGGAGCATGTTAATATGGCCCAATCATTATCATTAGCTTCCACCATGCTATTTGAGACTGGGTGTATGGGGTCACCACAATACTTGGCTCCTTACCAAAAGTTTGAACACTGATCTTGATTCCCTTAAATATAATCTGAGCAATAGCCTGTGGATAAGGAGTGATGTTTTTTGCTGGAGAAGCTGGGGAATGTACCCATAGAATAGGACCTGTTTGCCAAAACACTCCAGTAGGTGAATGAGAAAAACAAAATATTCATGACCTAAATAATGATAGGGAAAAGATACCTGTACCTTTTCTGGGGCAATCTGTAAATTAGCCAGGCTAAGAACCTCTTGTAATTTAGAAAAGGCATCAAAAACAAGTTTTTTATCTTTAGCAGCCAATAAAATATCATCCATATGAGTCAATCACAATTAAATGCCAATGTTTAGGAATTGCCACAGGAACAGGCAAGCCAGGTTGTGTTGCTCCCATGAGAAGCATGGTTTTATTTACAGCTCTAAGATCCTGTAATAGCCGCCATTTTCCTGACTTCTTGTAGTGGCCAGTTGGGATCTCAGGATTCTTATGAAATTATAGATATGCCCAGCACCAGAATCCAGTAATCTTTTAATCTCAATCCCATATAATTTTATTTTTAATTTAGGCTGTTTATCATTGATAACTGTTTGTCAAAACACCTTTTTCCTATACTTTCAAAGCCTCCAGTTCTACATATAGGTGC
This sequence comes from Peromyscus eremicus, assembly GCF_949786415.1. NCBI lineage: Eukaryota > Metazoa > Chordata > Mammalia > Rodentia > Cricetidae > Peromyscus > Peromyscus eremicus. The sequence goes on from NC_081428.1 coordinate 55,716,531, forward strand.
CATTTTGCAATTAAAATATGAAAGCAATATTAATCGAGCAATTTTATCACCAGCTTCTATTTTCATGGTCCTTTTTACATATACCAATTATAAAAGCATTAAATACAATCTCTACAGGATTAAGAGGTAACTTTAGGTAATACTTCTGAGTATTTTTATAAAATCTTAAAAAGAGGATCCTTTTTTATAGATTCCAAGTAACATTAATGTAAATTGCCAAATATTAACAATGTGGACCAAACAATTTACCTGTATTTTATTTACTGGAAAAATAATTTTGTAACCTCTTTATCAGTAAAAGATTATTATTTATGGGTTTATCTTAGCAACATTATTTAATAAGCTAACAACCCAATACATTTCAGGTGTTATATTTCTATAGAATTAAACCAAGAATTTCTAGAAAGCAACTTAAATTGCAGGGCCAAATTTTCAGTAATGATCAACAGACAAGAGCATACCTAATACATAGTTCACAATTATGAATTCTGTTCCTTAGTTTATCTACCATGAGAATCAAATATTCATCCAAACATTTATTAAGACAGTCAAAAGAACAGAACATCCTTTATTCAAACAGCATTGACTTAGCATTCTATGTCCTGACCGAAACCATTTTTCACCAGAAGTTAGGCCCGTTTAAACTTTTAGGCGCTAGTCCCTCTCCTGGACTCTGCTGGCTTGGTCCATTCTGTTGGCCTTGTGGCTCCACCTCCTGCTTTGGCATACCTGCCCACCCACTGCTCCGGGCTATCTCACACACTGCTGCTGCAGCATGTGCCTTTGACCACAGCCATACTGGACATGCAACACACACACACACACATTTCTGTTTAAACTTTTAGCGTTAGTCCCTTCCTGGGCCTCTGCTCACTTGGAGCGAGCTGAAGCTGTGGCTTAGCTTTGGCTCCGTCCAGTGCCCAGGCTCTAGTGCTGGTGCCCGCCCGGGCCGCGCTCCATTGCAGCTCCACCTCCCACCGGCCTGTACCTGTCCGCCCGCCGCTCCGAGCTATCTTGTGCATGTCCACCACTGCCGATGCTGGGCGCGCGCCCCGCACACACAAACTCATGTTTAAACTTCCTACTCCCATGAAGGGACTACCTAATGAGTTATTCCCACCATAAGGGAAAAACAGAAAAACATTTCCCATGAAGGGATCCTAAATATTGAATTATTCCCACTCTGAGGGAGAAATAAAAAGCATTTGAATCAAAATAAGCAAACAAACAGCAGAACTTCTAACCTCTGGGCTCTCTTGCTGTTCAGCCAGCAGCAATGAGGCCTACCTGCCGATTCTTAGTAATTCAGATGCTGCACTGCAGAAAGAGCTCAGAGTTTCAGCTATCCTGAAAATTCTACAATTGGAAGAAGTCTTTTCTTCCTCCATTACCACTGGGAAGAGGCTTCTCTCTTTCCTTCATCCTTCCTCTACAGAGCCCCAATCTTTAGGCCTAGTTTCAAAATTTTTCCCCTTTTTACCGGGAAAACCCTTTTTTCTTGATTAAAATTTTTCTCCCTTTTCTAAGGGGAAATTTCCTTTCCTTCCCTCTTCTCTTTTGGGAAGATTTCCTTTTTTATTTAAAATCTTTAGCTGTCTTGCCCTTTCTTAACTTCGGTGCCTTCCTGCTTCAACAGTCCAATCAACTGACTGTGAGCTAGCTGCACCCATTTCAATTCACCCTTACCTTTTCTTTTTTTTTCTTTAAATTGCTGGCCAGCCTTACCTTTCGGGTGTCCATCAGCTCGTCCCTTCTTTCTCGGATCTCGGTAACGTCTTGGTAGAATCTCGGTAGGGACCTCCATTTGTAACAGTAACGCCCGCATTACTGTCACCCATTCACCATGTCCGAGCGAGGGGCTGTGGATTAAAAAATAAGGGACAAGAGACAGCGGGTCATTTGCCTCAGCAGAATGCCAAATGCCAAATGCCGTTTATTGAAAGAGGGAGGAAACCTTAAATACAGGCTTACAGTACAATGGGAGATCCCCGGAGGGCAGAAGTTCGCTACCCAATGTTCTACATTCTTGCATCTAAGCTGTTAACGCCCAATATGCAGGATACACAAACAAGGAACTTCCCTAAAGCATTCAGGAGGGTGGATACCGGCAGGGAATTAGAATAGGGAGGACATCTGGTCAAGGTCAGCAAGCAGGCAACGGCTTTACTCAATATGGGAGGAGACCAGGGCCCTACATTGGGGGCTTGCTTTTAGATCTTTAATCCATTTTTCAGCTGACTTTGTAGCTGTTGAGAGATATGGGCCTGCTTTCACACTTTTGCATGTGACTATCCAATCCTGGCAATAGTTACTGAACACAATTCCCTTAGCACCTGTGTTTAAAAAAAAAAAAAATCACTTGACTAATACCGAGTGTGGTAGTTCACATCTGTCACCTGTGACTCTAGTGTCCCAAGGCCAATTGTTGATAAGAGACCAGCCTGGCCAGCAGAGTTAAATCTGTCTAAAAATAAAGAGCAAACGTAATCAACTGAACACAGATATGTGGGTTTATGTCTTGATTTTCTAGTCCATTGGTCTGTGTGTATGTTTTGATTGCGAGACCATGCTGTCTTGATCAATACAACTTTACAGTATATTAAGAACCAAGTACTCTAGTGCCTCCTTCCCTTCTCGTTTTTGCTCAAGATTGCTTTGGTTGTAGGGCAAGAGGTGAGGAAAAGGGGATTCTATTTCCACACAAATTCTAAGATTGCTTCTACTCCTATGAAGAATACCACTGATGTTTTGATAGGAATTGACTGTATTGATTGTTTTGTGTTGTATGGATATCTTTTAACAATATGATTTCTCTCTGAACACTGTATTTCCATTTTATGTGTATATATTTCCTTCATCAATGTTTTATAGTCTTTACTATAACGATTTTTTCACTTCTTTTAGTAGCTATTGTAAATAAGATTGATTTCTTTGTTTCTATTGAGATTACTGGCTACTGATGTTTGTGTGTTGAATGGGAAGTTGGTTGTTTCAAAAGATTAAAAAATGGAAGCTTTTTCTCAATGTTAGGAGGATGTGGAAGGAGATGGGTACACATACAGCCCTTCACTCAATCAGGCCATGGGGTTGTAGCTGATAGCAATAATAAAGACTTGCCAACACCAAGCCTTCATCCAGGCCACTGAGGTAATAGGTGCATACAACAACCACGTCACTCACCAGTTTGGGAACAGCAGTCCCACCACAGCAGAAGAGTCAACACCAAAGACATCTTCTCTGCATATCTGAAAACAGTAAAGAAGTGAAGAAGAACAAAATATTGTAAAGACATAATGCATAAATTCCATATTTTTAAAAAAGTATAAACGCTTGTAGGAAATCCTCCTTGCATACATGACTCAGAGTCATAACGAAATATACATTTAAGTGCATGTGAACATTTCCTGAGAAGCACCATATGCTTGACTATAAAACAAGCATCAATGGGTTCTAAATGAATATGTCCCATAAAGCAGGCCCTGGCCATATTTGGCTTTAACTCTAGAAATGTGGCTTATCTGAACTGAGATGTCCCAGAAAGAAATCACCCAACAGATTGTGAGCACTTAATATAAGTGTAGAATATTTCAATAATTATTTTAATGCAATGATTACTTGTTGAAGTGTTGAAAGCTTAGTATTCATTTAAGTAAAATACCATTACAGTGTTTTAATTGTACAAATTATATTCATAAACTTCAGTAAAATTAAATTAGGAATCAATAACAGAAAAAAATCAGGAAATTCATGAATATGTGAAAATTGAATAACACATTCCAGAATATAAGCAATTTTTTTTAAAGTGGGGATGGGTTTGGAAATACTTAGAGATAAATCGAAATGTAAACAGAATAAACCAAAACAAGGAATTCAGAAGAACAATGTACAGAAGAAAAAAAATAGTTTACTAACCCAAATCCTAATTGATAACCCAAATTTCTTCTGTAAGACTATATAAAGAGAAAAACTACACCCACACAATACAGAAGGAATAAATAATAAGCAATAAAGATTGAGAAAAAAAGTTGTAAAATAGAGAATAGAAAATTAGAGAAAAACATTAAGTTGATTCTTCCGAAAGAAAAACAAAATTGAGGAATTTTAATCAGATTGATCACACGACAAGGTGAGATTCAAACAGCTAATATTAGAGGATGGGATAAAGATGTGGCCAGAGTCAGAAAAAGAAAATGATTAAAAAGGAAAAGAGGAAACAGGGCTGATGCCAACTCGATCTTGAGGAAAAAAAAAAACACTACGGCTAGATTTCAATGCCAGGCCTGCTTTCAAGTTAGACTACAAAGCCATAGCCACAAAGAGGCAGTTTCTGGCACAAAAACAGACACATAGCCAATACAATTATATTATAGAGTAATATAAACCAACACAAACTGTGACCCAATTTTTGACAAAGATGTCAAAACCATATATTAGAGGAAAGACAGCCTCTTCAACGAAGGAAGATGGGACAACTAGATACCCACATGATACTAAATCTCTTTCTCTCACCCTGTGCAAAACTAAACCAAATAGATCAAAAACCTGAAGCTCTTCAACTGTTAGAGAGAAACACACTTAAAAATATCAGCATAAGTCACTCAGAAAATAATGGTTCAACCCCAGAACCGGGCATGAGAAACCTCCTTTTGAGTTGTTGGATAGAGGATTTCAAGAGGTTTCCAAACAGTTTAAGCTATTGCTGTTGCCCTTGGTTGAAGGTAAGACCCAATTACTGAAGGGTCTTCACACACAGGACTCAGAAGATTCAAGCTAGATTTGATCTGAAAGCCTCCTCTTTGAAGACCAGCTTTCAAAGTACCAGAAAGTACTTCCATGCTGCCAAAGGAGAGAAGCAAGCAATAGTCCTACCCAGCAATGATGTTTGTGAGCTACAACAATGAACGAAGCAAGATATCCCTAAAGGTGCAATTGCGACAATGACACCTTAGTGGTAACCAACAGATGTCCAATTGGACTTACAACTTGCTCAACAAGAGGAAAACCATGCCTGTTACTAGAAACCTACCCAATTCCCAAGGCTAGTGGAGTCATGAATCTTACAGGAGAACCTTCTCTCACCACCTTACTAAACCAGCATAATTCCTAATCGCATTCTGCATACGCTTATACCCACAGGTAAATAGAGCTCTCACCTCTGATCAAAGAGGCTTCTCTTTGCAACAGATGGAGACCATTACAGAAGGCCAAAACTGATCGAAATCTACAAACTAACTGATCATGGATTGCCCAGACCCAGTGAATGTATCTAAAACATAATTAGTAACCTAAGACTCAGGGAACATCAGGAAAGAGAGGGTAGAAAGATTGTAAGGACAGAGGATCGGGAAGTCTCCTGTGAGACCGACCATATCTCCTAGAAATGAAGGGAAGCTATACCCATGATATTTCAACAATATGGCTGCCTAAATAGGACCTGAACAATGACAGTATTCATAGAGATGCTATTGTGAAAAGGAAAAAATCTCACGGGGTCTCACTCATACATTATGAACTACAGGCACCCAAAGACTGATAAGAGGGGAAATTCGTTGTCCCCAGGGATGAGTTCCCAACTGGATATCCAATTCCAAGATCTCAGCCCTGAAATCAAAGACACACAAGCAACACTAAATGGCTCAGAAAGTTGCATTTAAATATTTATGCACTTACACATATATGTTACAATAACAATTCAGAAAATAAGAGCCCATAAATTTGAGAGGGAGTGAGTCAGGGTACATGGGAAGAGATGGAGGAAGAGAAGGGAAGGGGGAAATGATATAATTATATTTTAATTTAAAATAATAATAAAATTTTTAATTACAAAATTAAAATGACTACCCTGAGATCCTATCTCAATTAGAATGTCAGTCATTAAGAAAATAACAGATATTATTATATGTGGCAATGATGTGGATAAAAGGAATCACACACTGCTTAGGGGAATGTAAACTCATCCAGCTACTATGGCAATCAGTATGAAGATTTCTCAAAAACTACATAGATATTCCACACTACCCAGACTGCTTCTGGATGTCCACTCACTGGCCTCCAAGTCACCATCTCACAGAGACTCTTGCACACCAACATTGTTGGTATTACTAGTCACAACAGCTAGGTCATAGACCAGCCTAGGTGTCCATCAATAGAGGAATAGATAAGGAAAACATGACATACATGCACAATGGACTGACTTTTTTCAGCCATAAAGAACAAAGTTGTGTTGTTTGCAAGAAAATGGATGCAACTGGAGAATTAAGCCAGTCTCAGAAAGATAAATATTGTCTGTTGTCATTTGTTTTTTAGTCTTTTGACTCTCTTGCTCTGTTGGGGAGCCCACCACCCAGCCCCAACATAAATACACAGAGGCTTATTCTTTTTTATAAATACCCGGCCTTAGCTTGGCTTGTTTCTTGCCACCTTTTCTTAAATTATTCCCTCTACCTTTTGCCTCTGGGCTTTCACCATTCTCTATTTCTGTATATCTTACTTTCACTCTTACTCTGTGGCTGGCTGGGTAGCTGGGTGGCTGGCCCCTGATGTCCTCCTCTTCTTGTTCTCTCACTCCTAAGTCTTTTCCTCAGAGATTTCTCCTCTCATTTATTCTCTCAGCCTGCCAGCCCTGCCTATCTTTTTTCCTGCCTTGCTATTGGCTGTTCAACACTTTATGAGACCTATTAGGTGTTTCAGACAGACAAGGTAACACAGATTCACAGAATTAAGCAAACGCAACATAAAGGAATGAAACACATCTTTTCTTCATTAAACAAACGTTCCACAGCATAAACAAATGTAACACATCTTAAAATAATATTCTACAATTGTCTATTTTCTCTCATTTGTGGTCCCTAGATGTTATATACATAAAAATGTGTATGAAAAAAAGTGTATGCATATATGACATGAACATTTATATTACCATGGTCCCACTGCAGCCTGGGTTCAGGCCCTGAGACAGGAAAGGGGCCTTGGTGCAAAGAAATGAACTACCCAACCACCAGAGGAGTTTCACACAAGTGACCGGCCCTGAATAGCTCCAGCCATCTTCATTTATACATCAAAAACAAGCATGTTTTTCCATTCTAACAAACAATTTTTTCCCATCCTCCAACGTTAACCTCCAGCAAAAACAAATATGTCAAATATGGTTTTTCCCAACTTTTACATCAAAACATCTTTAAACCAAAAAACATTTATCATTTCGTTAGCCTGGCCAAATATTGAGCCAGGTACATCCTGTCTTTACAAAACTAAAAGGTAGCTGGGCGGTGGTGGCACACGCCTTTAATCCCAGCACTCGGGAGGCAGAGGCAGGTGGATCTCTGTAAGTTCAAGACCAGCCTGGGCTACCTAGTGAGTTCCAGGAAAGGAGCAAAGCTACACAGAGAAACCTTGTCTCTAAAAACCATAAATAAATAAATAAATAAATAAATAAATAAATAAATAAATAAATAAATAAATAAATAAGCAAAACTAAACTAAAAGGTGATTGACATAAACACACGTTTTCAAACACAAAAATCCCATTCAAAGCATATTTACAGAAATAGGGTGATCTGCCTCTGATCCTGTCAGCACTGAATTAGAATAGCTCCCGGGGTCTGAAGTAACAGGTGACATCTCCAGACAAGAAACCTGAGAAGCATTAGCTCCTAAAGAATTTTAGGGGAAGATATTCAAGAAAAAAAAATGGCGTTTCCAGAAATTATCATATCTGTCCCATGCATGATTGACAAAAATGACACTAAAACTGCCAAGAAAATCATCAATATTACAAGAGAGAAGAGAGCATGCAGTCTGTGTGGTCCCAGCAGTATTCTGCGCTATCCTGCAGTCCACTGGTCCTTGCCGAGTGAGACTGTCCCCGTGGGCTTTGCCTCATCTGGAGACTCAATGGACAAGCACGCATATACTGATCTGAAACTTGGCTGCACAGCTCCCAGCAATATATGAAACTGTCTAGGAGACAAAGGAGAGAAACAGAGTAAGGAAAGAGATGGTAGGGGTGTTCATGGGGGATACACTCAACATATAATACTTGTCCGAAAATGTCCTTATGCAACAATACTGTGTACACTGAATATACACAATGAAAAATGGTTTTTAAAGAGAGGAGGGAAAGAAATAATGAAAACTGTATTTTCATGTAATGGGAAGATGTATTTTAAAAAATTCCTAAGGAATTAGAAGTAATAAGCAAGCTCAGTAATGGAGAAAAGGACCAGACTCACATCTGTAGTGGGTAGCCATTCCAGCTTTGATCTGGAAGTTCCAACCCCCATTGAGACTTCGGCAACTGTCACGCCTACAAGGCGGGGCCAAGGGAGGGGCCTTGGGACCCGAGATCTGGATCAGTGAGCACTCTCTCTATTCTGGGACGCTGGATGGTGGAGGTGGACCAAGCAGAGCTCCAGAGAACACCGCTGGACTGTGATACACCTTCCCCAGACCCCGCAACCTACCTATCCCTTCATTTGTAAGTTACGCCATTAAATAAATCTCCTTTTAACTACGTGGAGTGGCCTTGATAATTTCACCAATACACATCTGCATCTGAGCATACAACATAGATAAGAAGAAATCCGTAGGGCAGACCTCAACGTTCAAGAGTTACCTTGATGTCCACAAAGGCCCATGAGTTCCTGTTCCCACCAGATATGCCCTCACACAAGCAAAGCTCGGGCCCCAGTGGTTCCTGGCCCTCCACCTAACAGGTTCATTTCCTTGCCAGCCAGTATGGCTTGACAAGCCAATGATATCTCATGAGAACTGATAGTAGGCAAGAGAGTTGTGGGCGGGGAGGCCACTCACTTTTTGTGATTATAAAACCTGCCACCCACACAACCCCTGTTCCTGGTGGCAAGCACTGTGTAGCCCTGAGTGACGCGTGATGCTCTCCTCCGACAAGGCTGAGAGTATGAGACTCACGAACTGTTCTCTGCTCCATCTGTGATGCTGTGATGGCAGCTGTCAGATTATCTCACCAGAGATCCAGCCTGTCAAAGGCTGTGTGGAAGGTGATCGGTGTCCTCTAGGTAAGACGGCAGAAGAGAAACTTTTCATCCCAAGAGAGAGTGAGCTTCAGAGAGAGTCACAAAGGTAGGGGTAAGATACTTAAAACACAGAGTGGAAGATGGATGATAAGTGGGAGAGTGACAAAGTGAAACAGCTCGAACAATATGGTCCCCATGGGGAAGGGATCAGAAGACCCCTATGAAGAGACTCAGGGCAAGCCCACACAGCCTACACTAGCCTCAGATTCATTGTGATTGTCTTAGGGTTTCTATTGCTGTGAAGAGACACCATGACTGTGCCAACTCTTGCCGTGGGATGGTCTGTATGTCAAATGTGTTACTGATTGGTCAATAAATAAATCACTGATTGGCCAGTGGCCAGGCAGGAAGTATAGGCGGGATAAGAAGGAGAATAAAGCTGGGAAGTGGAAGGCTGAGGCAGAGAGACACTGCCAGCCGCCACGATGAGAAACAGCATGTGAAGATGCCAGTAAGCCACAAGCCACGTGGCAAGGTATAGATTTGTGGAAATGGATTAATTTAAGATATAGGAACAGTTAGCAAGAAGCCTGCCACGGCCATACAGTTTGTAACCAATATAAGTCTCTGTGTTTACTTGGTTGGGTCTGAGCGGCTGTGGGACTGGCAGGTGAGAGAGATTTGTCCTGACTGTGGGTCAGGCAGGAAAACTCTAGCTACAAACTCTTCTAAAGGAAAACATTTAATTGAGGTGGCTCACTTACAGTTCAGAGATGCAGTCCATTGTCATCACGGTGGGACATGGTGGTATACAGGCAGACATGGTGCTGGAGAAGGAGCTGAGAATTCTACATCTTTGATATACAGGCAACAGGAACTGAACTGGCTCACTGGGCATGGCTTGAGCATATATGAGACCTCAAAGCCCACCTCCAGAGTGACACACTTGCTCCAGCAAGACCACACCTACTCCAACAAGGCCACACCTCTCCCAATAGTGTCACTCCCTCTGAGGGCCGTTTTCTTACAAACCACCGCAGTGACTTCTCCATTGGTTTGTGTTAACAAGGGAACACAAACCCCAGTTGTTTCTCTGTATGACTTGGAGGGCAGGGGCCAGGCGCTATCTTGACAGAGAATTGGTTGCCTGAAACTGAACAAGGACGGGGAAGGGGTAGGGACTGATCACAGGAAGGATGAGTTTAATCTATGACTCTGGTGGTTTGGGACAGCAGAAGGGCCTGATGCTGAGCGGCTCTAAAGTGTCAAGAAGCTGGCTGGTGGGGTGCAGGCTGTGAAATGCAGAGGGTGACATAACCCCACCTCAGCTGCTAGGAGCGGAGCTCATCAATTGAGAAAAATCTTGGCTAGCTGAGCCTGGAGTCAGCAGGTGGGTCAAGCTCTGGAGCCACCATCCTTAGCTTCGGAGCCTAAAAACTCTGATGTTCCGGTGGGCTACCATGGCTGCATCCCCGCAGCAGGGAGATGAAAGGAGGTCTTAAAAGGATGAAGACAGGCCCAAACGAGGGGACGAAACAGAGGCAGGTTGGAGCTGAACATGAAGCAGTGGAGAGACTGAGTTAAAGGAAAGGGCCGAGAATGACGGGATTTCTGCAGCCGCCCGCAAGCAAGACAGACTCAGAGATCCTGCAGCAGAAGTAGGAAAGGGCAAATGAGAAGAGCGAGACCGAGCAGCTGTGTGGCTTCGCGTCCAACCCTCCTGCCCTATGGCTGTGTGCCTGGAGCCAGTCCTATCCTCCACGAGTTTCTTCCTGTCCCAGCAGGATGCCATTCCTCTTGTCTACACTGGGTTCCTTTTGCACTTCCTTCCCCTCAGGTAGCCTCTCTTCCCCTGGGCCACTCCTAAGGGTGAGGGGTTTGCCCCTTCCCAGTGTTTTTTAATCCTTTGTGGCACACCCCGAAGTTTTAAAAGTAGCTTTGTACTTTTTTTTTTAAGTGTGAAAGGTCTCATGCACAGACCTCAGTGCTGTGGATGGTTCCCACGCTCCCAATACACTAGGAAAACACACTCAGCTAGAACAGGAGCCACCTGGAGAGGTACAGGCGGAGGCGCATCCAGAGGGTGAGATAACCCACTCCACTCGCAGACTGCAAAGATAAACGTAGCCACTGGGAACCACTAAAAGGAAGGGAAACTACTGAAATGCAGACACCAAGCATCCATCTAAGACAGGCTGGACGCCAGCATAAGCAAATTTTAAAAATAAAAACAAGAGCCCACAAGATCAACATACCTTCTCAGCCAGCCCAATAGTCAAGGACCCCAGAAAAGCATTTTCAACGCTTTTTTTTTTTTTTTTTTGGTCTTTTTTTTTTTTTTAGTCTCCTTGTACCCCACCCCCATCATTTTGGTTTGAGACAGAGCCTCGCATAAGCCTAGCGGTGGCCTGGAAGTTGATATGCTGTCGCTGACCGTAACCTTGACTATCTTCCTGCCTCTACTTCCCAGATGCTGGAATTGCGGTGCCACCATGCCATTTATACAGGGCTGGTGGCCAAACTCAAAGCCTGGTGCGTGCTAGGTATTACAGCCTCAGCCCCCTTTCCCTCACACGTTAGTGTACTTTTACTTTACTATATTCAATTATTTTCTTATTCGCCTTCATATTTTTATATAATTTTGTTTGTACCTTTTTTTTTCACCACTGGGAAATCTTTTTTTCTTGTCATTTCTTTCTCTTTTTCTTTTCCTTTTCTGCCCACTATTTTTCTCCCCCTTCCTCTCTCCCTCCATCTCTCCCTCCTTCCCTTCCCCTTGCCTCTACTTTTAGTAGAAATTTTAGTTTAACTGACTGAGTTGTGGGTTGTTTCGTTTTATTCTGATCTATTTGGGGTTGAGTTGAGTTTGTTTCAGTTCAGTTTTTTTTTTTTAAATTCACATTTTAATGTTCTGTTGGCCTTCTCACAGTTTCCTAATTTTACTTTTGAACTTCATTATTGGAATCTAATTTTTTCCTTTTCTTATTTCCTAATCCCTTATTGTTTTCTCTTTACATCCATCATTTGCTTCTCCACCCCAGCTATTCTTCATCGCATTTATTTAACCTCACTTTGATTCTACCTTCTGCTTTCTGTGTGTGTGTGTGTGTCTCTGTGTGTGTCTGTGTGTGTATGTGTGTGTATGTGTGTGTGTCTGTGTGTGTGTCTTGTGTGTCTGTGTGTGTCTTGTGTGTCTGTGTGTATGTGTGTGTGTCTGTGTGTATGTGTGTGTATGTGTGTCTGTGTATGTGTGTGTGTCTGTGTATGTGTGTGTCTGTGTGTATGTGTGTGTCTGTGTGTATGTGTGTGTCTGTGTGTATGTGTGTGTATATGTGTGTATGTGTGTGTGTGTGTGTGTGTGTGTCCCAGCCTCATACTAGTTCCACTTTTCTCTAAATCATTTAAATGTATAGCACGTTCTACATTAGTTCTCCCACTTCCTGGCTTATGTTTGTTGGTGATATGCGTTTCTCTATCTCGTTTATTTTGGTGTTGCTAATGTTATACGGATTTCTCTCTTCACTTGAGCCATCTAGAGTAGGCTGCTTGGTAAGAGGAGCCCCAAAGAAAACAAGAAGAAATATGGAGCCAACAGCTGCACAGATCACATCCCAGAAACACAGAAAGATTAGGGAAAAGTGAGGCAGCATGACTCCCCCAAAGATCATAACTCTTCAACTACGGAATTTAAACTGAAATAGGAAAAATGGCAGATGAGGATTTCAAATGTTTCTTTTAAAAAATGGCAAAGACCTTAAAAAGGATACAAACAAACAGATTTATTTAATTTGGGAACTGGAAAAGAAATGAACATAGTGGAAAAAGTTAGGAAAATACATGAGAAAATCCACAACAAAGATGAGTGTCAGCAACAAGGAAAATTTCAGCCAAGAAATTTAAAATTTAGGAAAAGAAATAGACATGTTTGGGAAACCATGGAAAGCATCATCAAACATTCTACCAAGAAGAAAAAAGAAGGAATGGAGAACAAGTTCAAAAAATATTACCCTCACCAGGCAGTGGTACCACACACCTTTAATCCCACCACTCAGGAGGCAGAGGCAGGCAGATCTCTGTGAGTTCGAGGACAGCCTGATCTACAGAGCGAGATCCATGACAGGCACTAAAACTACACAGAGAAACCCTGTCTTGAAAAAAATTACTCTCAAATCAAATACCAATAATTTAAAAACACAAATGAGCAAAGCTACACCATCTAAGCATTCTGGAATACTATCAAGAAAACAAACAGAAGAATTCATGGAATAGGAGTTGCTAAGATCAAAATTAAAGGCATCAAGAAGCTATTCAATTAAATTCTAGCAAAAATTCCCCCAAGCCAAGAGAAACAGAAATATAAACACTAAACACATGTAGAACCACAGATACGTGACCAGAGGGGACTCCTCCATGGCATATTAGAGTTAGATACAAATCCAAGAAACAATGTTAAAAGGAGGAAAGTACCAGCTCACTCACACAGATAAACAGATCAGAATACCACCAGCTCTCTCCTTAGCTATCCAGACGTGAGGGAAGAAGGGAACTCTGCATTTCAAGCCTCAGAACAGATACCTTCCAATCACTATTGCTACATCATCAAAGCTCTCTTTTTAAGTTGATGTTGAAATGAGGGCATTTCAAAACAGGTACAAAAATAACACAGTTATTATATAACAAAGCCCGCACTGATGAAAATACTTAAAGGAACTATATACAAAGGAAGAAAAAGTTTCCATCATGAGATGGCAGGAAAGAATGCGTTTCATATGTTGGTTAACAAAGGAGAGATTGGAAGAAATCCATCATGTTGAACACAGTGAACCAGAAGACACCTATTCCTCATAGTGGAGAAAGAAGAGAATGAACAATCCAACCAACCTTAAAAACAAACAGTAAGGAGGCCCAGGGGCTCCTAAGCACCTCTCAACAATAACTGCAAATACAAATGGCTGTGGTGGTGTGGATGAGAATGGACCTGATATACTCTATATTTCAGTACTTGATTTCCAGTTTCTGGAACTGTTTAGGAAGGATTAGCATATATGGGCTTGTTGGAGGTGTGTCATTGGGGTGGGCTTTGAGGTTTCAAAATCCCATGCCATTCCCAGTGTCTCTCTTTCCATCCCTCTTCCCCCTTCCTCCGATCCCATTTTCCTGTTTGCTGTCCTCTCTGGGATGATGGACTCTAACTCACTCATAAGTCCCAAACTTTCTTTTATAAGTTGCCTTGGCCATCACGTTTTGTCACAGCAATAGAAAAGTAACTAAGACACTGTCCTCGGTATACCACCAAAAACTGGTTAACTGGACTGAAAACTACATCCAACTATTGGCTGTCTCCTGGGAACACTCCTCACTGGTAGACACCCACAGACAGAGATTCAAAGGATAGAGGGCAATCTTATCAATAAAACTGAGGCTGAAAATAGGTTGGCACGGCTGGTCTGATATCTGATAAAGTAGACTTCAATCCAAAACTAGTCAAAAGAGGTAAAGATCACTACATAAAAATAAAGATAACAATTATCTTGAAAAATATAACAACCACAAACAGATATTCAGTAACCATTGGAGCTCTCGGTTTAACTAAACAAACACCAATGGGAATAACAGGCCAGACGGCTACAGAGACAGTATCAGAGGATGACTTAACGTTCATATTCAGATAGGTCACCCAGACTCAAATCAATGAAGAAACTTTACAACTAGACTACACCCTAGGGCTGGAGAGATGGCTCGGTGGTTATGAACACTTGGGGTCAGTTCCTAGTACCCACATGGTGTCTCATAGCCATATGTAACTACAGTTCCAGGGGACTGACTGACTCCCTCTTCTGGCCTCTGTGGGCAAAACACCCATATATGTAAAATAAAAGTATTTTCTTTAAAAAATAGAGGTATATAGGGCTAGAGAGATGACTAACTCAGCAGTTAAGCATGGTTGTTGCTCTTCCCAAGGACCTGAGTTCGATTCCCAGCACCCCCACGGTGGTTCACAGCTGTCTGTAACTCCAGTTCCAAGAAAAATGTTCTCCTTCTGCCCTCCATGGACACCAGGCATGTAAGAAGTGTACAAACATGTATGCAGGCAAAACACTCACATGTTTATAAAATGAATGAATCTAATTTTAAAAAAAGAGTATGCAAGCAACTTAAACAAATCCACAACAAGTAACATGATTGAAGGACTAATAGAGTCTCCCTTTTAAAAGAAATCTAGGACCAGATCAATGTACTACAAAATTATACCAAATCTTCATGAAAGTGCTAAAATCTATGAACTCACTGAGACTGTGGCAGCATGCACAGGACCTGCACAGATTCAAGCCAGATGGTGTCCCATTGCTAAGACAGGGAAGTGGACATGAGCTTCCATCTTTAAACAAGAAGCTGTCTCCAACTGACATCTGCTTACAAAGAAAAATTTCATTTTCTCCAATGGAGTCTCACTGGATATATTAACCACACTTAAGGGAAGGCCCCGTGTCCAGCAGTAGATGGCTAATACAAAACAAACTCAATGGTATTTTTACAGACTTTTTGTCTCATATTGCTTTGTTTGGACATTTTTTGTCTCACTGGTCTTTTGCTTGTATATTATGGTTTCCACTCTTTGTGTTTTTATGGTGGGTGTGTGTGTGTGTGTGTGTGTGTGTTGTCTGTGTTTTGTGTCTGTGTGTTTTATGTGTGTGTGTTTCTTGTGTTTTTTCTTTTTAATTCTTGTTTGGTTGGGATTTTGTTTGTTTGTTTGCCTGTTTGTTTTCTAAAAAAGAGAGAAAGGAAGGGCATAGAGTTGGGTAGATGGGAGGATCTTGGAGGAATTGGATGAGGGGAAACTGTAATCAGAATATATTGCATGAAAAATTTTTTTGATTAAAAATAAAGTGCTACCACCAATGCTTCTCAAACTGTCCCTTTAAAAAAAGGAATAAAGACTTCCAAACTAAATTTGCAAAGCCAGTACTGTCCTGGTACTAACATCATATAAGGACACAATGAAAAACAACAATTATTAAAGCAATTTCCCTGATGAATTTAGAAAAATAATTCCCCAAAACATACCTGCACATCTCAAGGGCATGTGAAGATGATGGTGTATTATGACCTACTTGGTTGCATTCCAGGGATGCAGGAGTGATGCAACACGTGCATATCGATAACTGTAAAGCAGCTCACGAATAGACTTAATAGGTGGTATGAGTTTAAAAGTTCATCATAGCCAGGCAGTGGTGGCACATGCCTGTAATCCCAGCACTCGGGAGGCAGAGGCAAGTGGATCTCTGTGAGTTCAAGGTCAGCCTGGTCTGCAGAGTGAGTTTCAGGATAGCTAGGACCATTACACAGAGAAACCTTATCTCCAAAAAAAAAAAAAATCCTGATAACTACTAATAACAAAAATTACATTCACAAAAAGAACAAAAGGGGAATTAACATGATAGACTTCCAAAAAAAAATCAAACACAAAGGAAGATAGTAATAGAGCAACTAAGGCTATGACAATAGAAAACAGATCAATTACAAACTGACAGAAGTCTTTCCTCATCCATGATCAATTTAAATATAAATAGACTAAACTCTTCAAATAAAAGAAATAGTTTGTCAGAAAAGACTTTAGAAAAAATGATCCAATTGTGTGCTATCTACCAGAGACTCTTCTTAGTTCTAATACTGCAAATTGTTGAAAGTGAAGGCCTTTGAAAAGACCACACACACCGTGACCAGAGAGAGCTTGCTTGCTAGAGTAATATCAGACAAAAGAAAATAAAACTTAGGTGATAAACTATTACATACTGATAAAACGGTCAACTAAACACAAAGGTAGAAGAATTGTAACCACATTTTTTATGGAATTTTGCTGACTTCAAAACATCAAATAATCTTAACAGATTTGAAGGGGGAAATGGCAATTTTACAAAAGCACTTGGGGATTTCAATACCTCACTTTCAATAGTGGATAGAATGTTTAAACTATTCAATAAGCAACTATGGGACATGAACAACATAAGAAAACAGACATCTAACACAGGAAAGCCACTCTTCCCAACAATGGGAAATACACACTCCTCTCATGGGCCTTGTTTTTAGACAGTGGTGTGTTAGAGCACACAGTGAGCCTCTGTGCATTAGAAAAGATCGTGTCCTCTCAGAACACATAAGGTTGAAGTTAGGAATTAATCAAGAAAATCTGAAAACTCATGAATGTTAGAAATTAAATATCTAGATAACCTGCCAAATCAGAACTCCTAAGGGGACATGAGAAAATACGTCGAAATGGGTAAAACAAAGCACAACACACCAAAAAGTTATGGGAAGCAGTAGGGTAGACAAGAGAGCAAAATGTATGACTACAAATATCTACACTATCCAAGAAAGAACTCAAATCCATGATCATTTGGTAATATGTATGCATGCCTATAGATAGGGCATGTATAGATATGACACATACATATTAATATACATAAGCATATCTAAAAACTGACATGTGGACCAATGGAATCAAATTGAAGACCCTGACATAAATCCGCACACCTACGAACATACAATTTTTGACAAAGAAGCCAAAACTGTACAATGGAAAAAAGAAATCATCTTCAACAAATGGTGCTGGCATAACTGGATGTCAATGTGTAGAAGGCTGCAAATAGATCCATATCTGTCACCATGCACAAAACTTAAGTCCAAGTGGGTCAAAGACTTCAACATAAATCCAGTTACTCTGAACCTGATAGAAGAGAAAGTAGGAAGTAGTCTTGAACGCATTGGCATAGGAGATCACTTCGTAAATATAACACCAGTAGCACAGACACTGAGAGAAACAATCAATCAATGGGACTTCTTGAAACTGAGAAGCTTTTGTAGAGCAAAGGACATGGTCAACAAGACAAAGCAACAGCCTACAGAATGGGAAAAGATCTTCACCAACCCCACATCGGACAGAGGGTTGATATCCAGAATATATAAAGAACTTGAGAAATTAGACATCAAAATGCCCAACAGTCCAATTGAGAAATGGGCTATAGAACTAAACAGAATTCTCAACAGAGGAAGCTCAAATGGCTGAAAGATATTTAAAGAATTGCTCCACATCCCTAATCATCAGGGAAATGCAAATCAAAACAACTCTGAGATACCACCTTACGCCTGTCAGAATGGCTAAGATCAAAAACACTGAAGACACCTTATGCTGGAGAGGATGTGGAGCTAGCGGAACTCTCCTCCACTGCTGTTGGGAATGCAAGCTTGTACAGCCACTTTGGAAAACAATATGGCACTTTCTTAGAAAATTGGGAATCAATCTCCCCCAAGACCCAGCTATACCACTCTTGGGCATATACCCAAGGAATGCTCAATCATATAACAAGGGCACTTGCTCAGCTATGTTCATATCAGCATTGTTTGTAATAGCCAGAATCTGGAAACAACCTAGATGCCCTTCAACTGAAGAATGGATAAATAAAATGTGGTACATATACACAATGGAGTACTACTCAGCAGAGAAAAACAATGACATCATGAGGTTTGCAGGCAAATGGATGGATCTAGAAAAAATCATCCTGAGTGAGGTAACCCAGATTCAGAAAGACAAACATGGTATATACTCACTCATAGGAGGATACTAGATGTAAAACAAAAATGACTAGACTGCTACTCACAACTCCAGGGAGGCTACCTGGGAAACAGAACCCCAAGAAAGACACGGGGATCGCCCAGTGACGGAGAAATGGATGAGATCTACATGAACAACCTGGACGTGAATGGGGGTAATGAGGGGCAAGTTTCGAGGGAAAAAGAGCTTAGGGAAGCGGGAGATCCCAGCTGGATCAAGAACAGAGAGGGAGAACAAGGAATAAGAGACCATGATAAATGAAGACCACATGAGAATAGGAAGAAGCAAAGTGCTAGAGAGGTCCACAGAAATCCACAAAGATACCTCCACAATAGACTACTGGCAATGGTCGAGAGAAAGCCCGAACTGACCTACTCTGGTGATAGGATGGCCAAACACCCTAACTGTCGTGCTAGAAATCTCATCCAATGACTGAGGGAAGTGGATGCAAAGATCCACTGCCAGGCCCCAGGTGGAGCTCCAGGAGTCCAATTGGCGAGAAAGAGGAGGGTTTGTATGAGTGAGAATTGTTGAGACCAAGATTGGAAAAAGCACAGGAACAAATAGCCAAACTAATGGAAACACATGAACTATGAATCATAGCTGAGGAGCCCCCAACTGGATCAGGCCCTCTGGATAAGTGAGACAGTTGATTAACTTGAACTGTTTGGGAGGCATCCAGGCAGTGGGACCAGGACCTGTCCTTATTGCGTGAGCTGGCCATTTGGAACCTGGGGCTTATGCAGGGACACTTAGCTCAGCCTGGGAGGAGGGGACTGGACCTGCCTAGACTGAATCTACCAGATTGAGCTGAATCCCCAGGGGAGTCTTTGCCCTGGAGGAGATGGGAATGGGGGAGGGGCTGGGGGGAAGGTAGGGGGGAGGGGGGAGAACAGAGGAATCCATGGCTGATATGTAAAATTAAATTAAATTATAAAATAAAATTTAAAAAATATATACATATGCATATCAATATTAAATTATCCTTAATATTGAGGAAATGTTTTCTTTATGGTTCTCTTTCTATGATGGTTGTATGTAAATGAAAAGCAGATACACAGACATATCTTTTGGAAGGTACAAGCTATAAGACAGTTCATCACTTATCTTACGCTAACATGGTGGCCATTTCTCCTATATGGTCTTAAATATAACAGATCATTTATAAATTTTCATTCAGCAAACACTTTTTGAGGTACTGCTCTGTTTTAGGCACTTGTTCACAAATGGCTTTCTCTCAGTGCCCTGGAGTTCCCTCTCTGTTCCTGAATTTGAAGCCGAGTTCCCACTCCCTCCACAGATTGGCCCCAACTATTGGCTTTTGAACTTTAAATGCAATTAAACTTATGGTAATAGATTGTCTGACCTCACACATGCATTATTTAAAGTTTACTTCAGAAGAAGGGTGCAAATCTTAAAACCTGGTGGCCAGTAGCCACCACTACCAAGTGCAAATTCTCTATTTGTCAAACTACTTTTGTGGTATATGTCCACACTTCATTTTCTTCCTTTCTGGGACTCTGGTTTGGCCTTCTCACCCTAACACTGTATTTGTTCTAAGACTACTTGACAGGATGCCTTTAGAACCCATTCTCACTAGATCTGCCCGCTGTCATTCCAGCCATAGACCATTCATCTAACTCAGCAAAGAAAATGCCTCACATGCTACACAGCATGGCTGTGACAACGCAAAGTCAGACCCCAAAGCAGTATGAATTTAGTTTAATGGCAATATTAGTCTATCCTCTCAGGTGTGGGACCCTCATGTTGTTTAGTGGGAGGGGTTGATTATAAGAGTGGAGCCTAAGAGTGGTACCTAGTGCCCACACTGCCTGAACCTGCCTGGAAAAAAAAATAAAATAATAGAGAATAATACAAGAAGAGGAATAGTTCTAGATGCCTATGAGACCTCATTGCTAGGCTGTTGTAGAATATTAGTTAAAGAGGTGTTACATTTGTTTATGCTGTGGAATTTTTGTTTAGTGATGCAAAAATGTGTTGCATTCTTTTTACGTTGCATTTATTTAACTCTGTGAAGCTGTGTTACTTTGCCTGTCTAAAACACCTGATTGGTCTAATAAAGAGCTGAACAGCTAGCTGATAGCTAAGCAGGAGAAAGGGTAGGTGGGGCTGGCATGCAGAGAGAATAAATAGGAGGAGAGACCAGGGAAGAGCAGGATTGAAGAGTGAGAAATGGAGAGGAGGATGCCAGGGGCCTGCCATAGAGTAAGAGTGAAAGTCAGGTATACAGAAGTAAGAAGAGGAAAATACCCACAGCAAAAAAGTAGATGGAATAAGTTAAGAAAAGCTGTCTAGAAATAAGCCAAGCTAAGGCCGGGCATTCATAAGTAAGTATAAGACTCTGTGTGATTTATTTGGGAGCTGGATGGTGGGCCTCCAAAGAGTAAAGAGCCAAAAGAGTAAGAGTCAAAAAAAACAAAGCTAGGTGGTGGTGGTGCATGCCTTTAATCCCAACACTCAGGAGGCAGAGCCAGGCAGATCTCTGTGAGTTCAAGACCAACCTGGTCTACAGAGCAAGATCCAGGACAGGCACCAAAACTACACAGAGAAACCCTGTCTTGGCCAAAAAAAAAACAAAACCACTACACTAGGCAGTAATAGAGCCAGAGCCAGATTGCCTGTCTATGGGTTTCACCTCTTCTCTTCTCAGGAGACAGTGTCCCAGCTCTTGCTCACACTGCAGTAGCCCATGGGCAGTCTTCCTATTGCCAGTGACTGTTGCCCAGTCATTAGCCAGATATCCACCCACCTACTCTGAGCTGCCCTAGCAGAGGCAGAACAAAGCCCATGGAAGGTTGCCTAGACAACCAAGCCCAGGCCCCTCCCACACTGCCTGGCAACTGAGGCCAGTCAGAGGTGCAGCAGAAAATGGATGAGCCTCCACAAGAGGCTCCAGATGGATCCTTGAACGGTGAAAACCCAGGCCAGTCCCCAAATAACCAGGACACCTACACAGAAGGAGGAGCAGGCCAGGCTCCTCAAAGAGGTTCTGATGATGCTGGTGTTGGACCATCCGAGCAAACTGGTGACAAGGCATCCAACCAAGATGCTAGTGCAGGATCCGGACAGACTGACCAAAGAACTTCAGAAGAGGCTTCTCAGCCGACTGACCACAGGTCCCCTGGTCACACTGACAGGAGACCATCTCAGCAGGTTGACCGTAGATCATCTGGCCAGGCTGAGAGAAGAACTTCTAAGCCAACTAGTCAGCAACTGCCCAGCCTACACGAGAGGAAAGTCTCCGAGAAGATAGAAGACCGAGCGTCTTTGCCATCTGGTGGGAAAACTTCTGAGCAGGCTGATCAAGGAACTTGGGAGTATGGTGAGCACACCTCATCAGACCAAGCTGACTATAGAACATCAGGAAAGAGTCAACGCCAGTTCTACAACCAAGCTGATGTGGCTGAAGATGCCACTGATCAACGTAAGTTTAGTGAAGGTTCAGAAAGGAACTATGACAGTACTAGCCATGAAACAGAAAAACCAGCTGACTACCGATCATACTACAAAACAATTGCCCAGGCTGAGAACCGGTCATTATCTGATATCGATGACACCAAAGAGGTCAAAGAAGCTGACTTCAAAATACAGCCTTGCACATTTGAAGATAGCCAAACGGACCTCAAATCCAAGGTTTCAACTGCCGGGGAAACAGAAAGTACAACCACTATCCAAGCTTACAACCTACACGATACCGAATTCACCAGTGACTCCCAGTCCTCGTACGAAAAACTGCCCTCCATCACAACCAAAACGTACTATTCCTCCAGCCAAGACAAATTTCAAAGCACAGAAATCACTACTGTAGGTAAAAGGGACATTCTGATACCTGCCTGGGAGGTTAAAGGACAGGACAGGACCTGTGGGGTTAGGAACCAGAACACGAGTGTAGAACAATGCATGCTAAATCAGAGATGAGGAATAAACCCATGTAACATCTTCTACGCAATCCATAAGTTTCAGGAAGGATGTGAAACAGAGGTATGTTGCCTCCTAATTATCCTCAGGCCACTCAGGAAGGATCAGTGAAGCAGGATTTAGGAAGCCAAGGGTTTCCTGTTCTGCTACTAACACTGTGCTACTCAATCATTTCCCATGCTAGGTTACTACCATAGCGAGTGGGTTTGAAGTGAACTAGAAATCCCTGTGTGAGAGAAAGTATTTGAAGCAGAAAAGCTTAAGGTAGCCTCCCACCAAGTTTTGAGGTGCTTTATAGTGCTTAAGGATATGTTGGATCTCTCATAGTACTGGCTCTGAGGATCATAGGCAGTTAGTGGTTACTGGGACAGATATATTTTCTTCAATAGCGTAACCACTGGTTACAGTTAGCCATGCTTCTGTAAATAACCTTTGAACCACACTCGTGCAAGGAACCCCGAAGGTCATTAGTCACAAACACACATGCTCACACACGTGCGCACACATACACACACACACACACACACACATACACACATACACACACACACACACACACACACACACACACACACCATGAAAGTAGCATAGCCGTATCTTCCTTAATTCTTGGTGTTAAATCTTAATTCTTAATTTTAAATTTCATCAAATCTAGATCCCACTGATAAGAACAGCAAAAAAAAAATGTGCTATTACTTTTAGATTTATTTTTTTAAAAAAAGATAAATCTTTGGGGGAATATTTCAATTTCAGGATATTCAAACCGAAATTGAGCAAAGAAAGGGTTCTCAGAGAACCAGTCAAACTTACACGAGGCGGTTCCCTCCAATCATTTTTGAAGACCCTTATCAAGTTGCACTCCGCTACATGGAAAAGCACAACATTCTCCAGATATTCCAGGTAAAGCTCTTAATGCTTAACCTTCCTTCCTGGTATGGGCTTTAAACATGGTAGAAGAAATCTTCTGAAAAAGGCGGGGCATGGTGGGGTAGCATGGGTCTATTTCAGCAATTAGTGTTTTCACCAAAAGGAGTAGATGAGAAACACCAAGTAAGGGATACTGTAACGTTAAGACCATCAAAGACATTGGAGGCCATGAAGGATGGTTGTTGGGGAAGAATTGGGCCAGCAATTAACTTTTTAGTTTCAAATAAGTTTATAAGAAAAAAATCAGTGAAAAACAAAATTAAAGAGCTTTTTAGAGCTGGGTCTTCAAAAAGAGGCCATTCTCAGGACCAACTGAGAGCAACATTCTTCCAAAGGAAATGGTAGAATTAACAAATTCCTTCCAGTTCCTGAATTCATAGATCTCACTGATCCCGACATTTAAAGCAGGAACTTCCTTTAGAGAGATTTTTTGAGCAGTATGGAGCTACGAGAGATTATTGCAGCTATAATGCGGTGGGTTGTTTTTGTTCACCAAGTACATTTCTTTTCACAGTACTATTATTCGACAAGCAACCCACATATCCACCTATAACTGTGTGTTTAAGAGTATCTGTTTTAGACAGATGTAAAATTAGAGCAGTTTGCCCCTAATGAAAGCATCCAAAATAGAAAAGTTTGAAGTAGGGTAAAGAGCAGTGGTTCTTTCTCAACCTGTAGGCCCAGACCTCTTTGGGGGTCAAAGGGCCTTTTCACAGGGGTCACTTAAGGCCAACAGAAAACAGATATTTGCATCATGATTCATAACCGTAGCAAAATGACAGTTACAAAGTAGCAACAAAAATGATTCTGTGGTTGGGGTCAGCACAACATGAGGAATTGTGTTAATGGGTCGCAGCATTAGGAAAGTTGAGAACTACTGGTCCAGGGGAAGAGTATAAATACCACATGCTATGAGCACCACCATTCAAACTCTAAGTTGGTCACAGCTCTGTGAGTGGGGGATATTACTCAGACTCCTCATATAAAATAGGGATTTAAAAATATCTGTTTCGTTAGGTCTGTTTTGTTGTGTTTCCCTCTTAAAATGTCCTCTGATTGGTATAGTACAAGTGACTAGGTTTCTGCCTTTAATCAGGGAACTAGTCACCGCTAAATAGAAGGAGGGAATGTATTTAGGAAAGCAGAGTTTGAGGGCTGACAAGATAGTTCAGTGGAGTAAAAGCCCTGGCCTTTTGGTCTAAAAAGCTTAATGACCTGACTTCAGTCCTCCAAACCCATGTAAAGGGGGAAGGAGAGAACTGACTCCACAGAGCTGGCCTCCAAGCTCCCCACATGTACCAAGGTGCACACACACACACACACATACACACTAATACAAGCTCCCCACATGTACCAAGGTGCACACACACACACACACACATACACACTAATACAAGCTCCCCACATGTACCAAGGTGCACACACACACACACACATACACACTAATACAAGCTCCCCGCATGTACCAAGGTACACACACACACATGCACAGACATACATACACACTAATACAAGCTCCCCGCATGTACCAAGGTACATACACACACACACACACACACACACACACACACACACTAATACAAGCTCCCCGCATGTACCAAGGTATACACACACATAAGCACACACATACATACACAGTAATACAAGCTCCCCGAATTTACCAAGGTACGCACACACACACACATGTACACATGTACGTACACACTAATAATAAATTTTTTTAATTGATGATTCTATAATTTTTCAAATTAAAGAAAAAATAATGCTTATGAATGCAGTGTGATATTAAGGAAAATAAATTATCAACTATATACATTGTTCAATACAAATATGTATAAAAGGGCTGGAGATGTAGCTAAGCAAGAGGGCATGTGCCTCACATGCACAAGGTCTCCAGCACTATAAAATCAATTGATTAATTAATTAAATTAAAAATTCCAAGTATATATTGAATACATAATTGAGTGGCACAGATACATTGAGCATATTTGAATATATTATTCCTGAAATGTACCTGATTATTATTTCCTGAAAATGAAATGTTTGTTTGCTTTATGATAACATTTTGAGTTATTCAATAACAGCAAAAAGCATAAAGTCTGTCTCATGAATCTGATATATCCTTCCTCGTTTAATACTAAAACTAAACATAATTTTCACATTTTAAAGTCAAACATTTTGGAAGATCATATGTAAATCCCTAGTGTTTTCTATTTCTATTCAAAACACCATTCTTTGATTCTTTTTCAAGCAAACAATTTATTGACTGATCATCTAGCAATATGACAGTTCTCAAAATGCTTTACAACTTTCCCACCACCTCTTTGGTCTTGGAAACAACCAAAAAATACTCATTACTCCTTAAATTAAAATTTTATCCCTCCAAATTTGATCTTAATTTGCCTGACTTCATTCAAATAAAAAAAGTAAGATGTTACTTGGGGACATGTGGAGGTCTTTAACATGAACTATGATATACCCTGGGTAGTGGGGAGCTGACTGCAAACCTCTCAGAACCAAAGCATGGTGCGTTGTGTTTTCTCTCAGCATATCACTGAAAACCTCGTCTATGAAAAGCCGGATGATCCCCTGTATTTCATGCTCGACCAGGTACGGAGTGGGAGAGTTTCTCATTGTCAGAAAACGGCACCTACACAGACAGACGAACAAAGCAAGTCATGAACAGCTCCAAGTCACCGTGAAGGAAACATACTGCAGCTTCCATTTGAGAGTTTTTATTGAACTACAGAACAAAGCTAGGGATGGTGGCTCATATCGTGAATGCCAGTGCTCAGGAAGCAGAGGCAGACAGATCTCTGTGAGTTCAAGGCCAGCTAGGGCTTCGTAGTGAGACCCTGTCTCCAACTGAAAAAGAACATCCCTGGCATCACAGAAGCCTTCCTCATCATGACTTCCCACAAAGGAATTGCTTATTTTGACCTTTGCAATAACTTGCTCACTTCTCTTTAAAATATTACTGCTGAACACGAATCGTGAAACACTTCTGTTTAGACCTGCAAGCTCTCTGAATTGAACCATCTATGCTCAGTACTGTTTTTGTCTTACCTCTTTTGCCCAAAATTATGTCTATGAGATGGATCCATCTGTTGTGTTCATGCATTTTCGTCACTCCATGCTACTCATCACGTAGAATACTACGGCTGAGCCATTCTTTATTTTCCTGGACATGCAGATTATTTCCCATTTGGAGCTATTACAAAAAAAAAAAAAAAATCTTGCTGTGAGCTTTCCCATTCATGTCGTTCAGTGAACGACACGGCATACTTTAATCACCGGATTGTAGAACACGTATTTGCTTAGCTTCACATGGAGTGTTTTCATTTTCCAACGTGAGTGCACCAGTGTGCACCCCTTCCCCCGGCAGCTCTGTGGCTTTTCCAGTGCTCACTGTCGCCACTGTGTTTAGCCTTGGCTGTTCAGGTAAGCCAGTAGGGAACATTTACAGTGTCCCTTTGCCTTTTCCTAGCTGGTAGGCATTTGCAGGTTTTTCCATCTGTTTACTGGCCATTTGGAAACACTTGTTTTTCTGTAGTATTGCTTTATGCCTTACTCCTTAGCAACAGGCGTCTGCGTCTTCTGGCTATGGTGTTTGGTTAATCACATCTGTTTTTTCTATCCTTCCACCCCCTGTTACACTTTCTACCTTGTATCTTTTGATGAGCAGAAATGCCTAAGTTTAATATCAAATGTAACAATATTTTTCTTTATGATTATTATTTCCAATGTCTTCTGTTAGAAGTTTTACCCACATTTGATTATGGTTTCCTACATTACTCTGTGTGTGTGTGTGTGTGTGTGTGTGTGTGTGTGTGTGTGTGTGTGTGTGTGTAAAATGAAGCAGGGTTTGTTTGTTCCCTTTCACATCTATGTCTACAATCTTGAATCAGATTTGTGTATAATAGGGGATTGGGTAAAGATTCACTTCTTTCATTCATCCAGAAAGCAGCTCCTTTTAGTAAAAGGCCATAATTTATACACTGCTCTGTATTTCAATCATCCCACATGTTTGTTTATACTTTTGCTACAAAATAAGACTCTTAATTATTGTGACTGGAATAACTCAATAGAGAAAGCTTTCCCACTTTATTATTCTTTAAACATATCTCTGATCTTCTTGGACCTCTATTTCCATACTAAGAGTTTTAAGAATTATTCATGAAGTTACACAAACATGTACCTCCATGTACATACAAGCATACACCAATAGGATTGTTTGGTGTGTGGTTTCCTTCGGTCTCAACTGGGTTTTTCCTTGGGGAGACGTGGCAGCTTTAAAATGAGTGTTCCCCATCCTTTTTTGCCATCCATTTAGGTCTTAAGTTCTCTTAGTATAATTATTATTTGCATGCATGTTATGCATGTATTTTATTGGCTTTTCTCATGGGCATTTAATGTTTCGATGCTACTGTACATAGAAATTTTTAAAATTTTATGATCTAACTAGCTGGCACATAGAAATACAATAATTTTGCTATTCTTATAGTCATTAGCCTCACTGAACCTGACTTGATTCTAGCAAAGTGTTTCCAGTATTGAAGCACTGTGGGTTTCCTCAGACACACGCATGTCATTTGCGAGTCGTCTTTTGACCTTCCCAATAACTCTTCTTGACCCTTTGTCTTATCACATGTATTGCAGGTCTTCTCTTTGATACTTCCCAACCATCTTCCTCTCTTCTCCACCCTACAGAGGGGCTGGTCTATAGGGACTAAATTAAGCTTGTATCCTGATTTTCCACTGGGGTAAGCCAATGAAAACCCCTGGACGAAGAATAGGAATAAAAAAGAAAGGTGTGCTCAGGTTTATTCTACAGCCTTCTTTATTGAGTACATTTTGATCTGTCTGTCTGGGGGCATCTTATTTTGCATGACTATTACCTTTTGGATTCCAATAATATTCATATCCCACCTCAGCGCAGGCATGTGTGTGCTCACACACACACACACACACACACACACACACACACACACACACAACCTTCAGGCCTAAAGTTACTTCTACTATCTCTAGCTTTAAATGATTACCTTGTTCCATATGACTCTCTATACCTATTTCTTTTTTAAGTAACCCCTTTATGAATCACCTTCATAGAATTATATGGTGAACATACAATCTGTTTTTCTGGTTGTTGTTTTCGTTGGGATAATGGCTGATACAGTACACAGGTTAGAAATCTCCAGAATAATTAATGCTGAATGGAAGTAACTATTTGCTCTTTCAAAGGGGAGAATTTTTTTTCATTTTTTAGAACTTTTCAATCATACATGCAGAAAATTGTGAAATTGTATACTAATTGACTAATATTAAGTGACTGGGTCTATGAAGTCACCAACCAAGTTGTTATCAGAGGATGAGTCTTAAGGGACTGAAAGCATGGAGCAAAACACAGAAAATCAGTGCAAAAGCATAGCTTTTTGTAGTAATTTGAATGAAAAGGGCCTCATAGGCTCATAGGGACTGGCACTATTAGGAGGTGTGTTCTTGCTGGAGTAAATGTGGCCTTGTTGGAGGAAGTGTGTCACTGGGGATGGGCTTTGAGGTCTCAGATGCTCAAGTCAGGCCTAGAGTCTCTCTCCTCCTTCCTACTACCTGGGGATCCAGATGTAGAATTCTCAGCCCCTCTCTAGAACCATGTCTGCCTGCATGCCTCCATGCTTTCCACAATGATGATAATGACTAAACCTCTGTGAACTGTAAGCCAGGCCCCAATTAAATGTTTTCCTTTATGAGAGCTGCTGTGGTGTGGGGACCCACAGAGACACCATGGTGTGGCCTTATTTCATAGTGACTCAAGGTCAGAGAGTCCCAGTTTGTTTTGCCCTGCAAGGCTGCATAATAAATGTTTTGGCCAACTGCATGATTACCAGGTGTCTTATACTTCAAGGCCTAATTACAGGATACTTTGCCGTAAGGCATGGCTACTAGATGTTTTAAGAATTAATTAAGTATTTACACTTTTCTGTACTTTGTACCTAGAACCATTGTGTCCTTGAAAGAGGGGGAAGTCTTTTGCCTGTCTCCTTGCTTGTGTATAAAAAACTCATGAGGAATAAACTCGGGGCAACTGTGGTATTGACCCAGAGCCCTCCCAAAGCTATTCTATGTATCTGTCTTTGCCTTTTACACCATATATTTTTCATATCTATTATTTCTTAATCCTCACTCCTCCCTTAAAGGATTGTTCAATAGTCAGGCAGGACCCAACACTGTAGTCATGGTGTCCCTTCACAGCAATCGAACCCTGACTAAGACAGTTTGATTGAAAGTGAATGCAAAGAGCACACTCCACAGAGCAGAGTCAGTCTCAGGCAAATGCATGGCTCAAGAGATGCCTTGTTTCCAGTCTAGGGGCTTTTAATTATAAAGGGGATGGGAAGGGTTCCCTGAAGGAGTGGGTATTCCTTGGACTGGCCTAAGTTATATAACTTCATCCTTATTGAGCATGTGCTGACCATCCCATAATCCTCTCTGTTATAGTGAGAAAATGATATGCTGTTCATATGCTGTAGCCCCCAAGTTCTTTATGACATCCCAAAGTGACCTTGGGACACTCTCTTTCATATACATGTGTGTCTCCTTGGGAATATCCTAGGTTTTATTTCCTAAATGTGGTGTTATTTTTTCTGTTCATTGGAAGGGGCCATCATACAAGCCATAGAATGATCTCCAGGGGATGATATAGGAATGCCTGGGGGGGCAGTCTTTCTTTTTTTTTAAAGATGTATTTATTTATCATATACAGTGTTCTGCTTGCATGTGCCCCTGCAGGCCAGAAGAGGGCACCAGATCTCATTACAGATGGTTGTGAGCCACCATGTGGTTGCTGGGAACTGAGCTCAGGACCTCTGAAAGAGCAGCCAGTGCTCTTAACCTCTGAGCCATCTCTCCTGCCCGTCCCCCCACCGCCCCACCACCACCTTTTTTTTTGGGGGGGGTTTTTTGAGACAGTGTTTCTCTGTATAGTTTTGGTGCCTGTCCTAGAGCTCACTCTGTAAGACCAGGCTGGCCTTGAACTCACAGAGATCTGCATGTCTCTGCCTCCTGAGTGCTGGGATTAAAGGCATGCATCACCACTGTCTGTGAAGGGCAGTCTTGTCCGTTGCTAGGTTCTAGAGTTAACCTTTTGACTCACAGTCCTACTTTCTTCCTTCAAAATCAAGAGACATCATATTGCCAGCTCCTCAGAACTCAACTTTGTGCCTTACCCTTTCTCTACACAAAATGTCAAATCCTTTAAAAATTTAATATGAAAGGAACTAAATATGTCCTGATTACTTTAAGAGCTTTCTTCTTTGATCAGCAACCTGCTAATGAAATTCACTCATAGGATCCGTGTTGTTATTCCTTTTTATTTGTGAATTCTCTATTCTGAGTTAGACATCAGTGAGTCCATGTGGGTTGTTATGACTGATGCTAGTGTAACATAGAGTTACACTAATTTCTTGACACACATACACATGTATTTCCACCGGTTACATATCCAAACATACCTCTGGAACACTGAGTTCTTCCCTGCTCATAAATGAACGACAAAATGTTAATGCCATTGGGAGAGAAGGTAGAAGGTGAGAAGATGATTTGACCATGATCAGCTGAGCTTCAGATGTCGGGGTAAAGCCACAAACAAAACTGTCGGGAAGCTGATGTAGGCACACGGTTCTTCCTCCTTTTCCATTTCTTCTCTAAGTCCCCTGTAATCATCCTTTGTCTCATTCCTCTTCCCAAACTGTGATCTTGGGCATCACAAAAACGTCCCACAGGCCAACTGAAAAAAATCTCTCCAGGGTTCTCTTCCTCAACCCTGAGACCTTTGACCCTGTAACCACTTCACACCTTCAACTCCAGTTAGTCCCGAACCTTCCTCCATCCCCGGTGGCTACCTTGTTCCTAGACAGGTGTCCATCCTGTGGGTATTCTCCAAGGTTTAACCTTCTCTGTAGGCTTGACTGTCTCCACACTAATCAAAGAATATTCGCCTGTCTCTAGCGACTGACTATATACAATTCCCAAGTCCTCATGTCCCACAGTTATCTCTCAGGGCTTAAAATATATTGTTCCATGCTTTCTCAGTGCTCAGTTCCTGCTGAGAAGTCCATTATAGTTATGAATAATTTGCCTTCATAAGTTGATATCTTTCCCCTGCAACTCAGCTTTCAATTGTCTTTTTCTGTTCTTTAGTCTAAGAATTTTAGTTATAATGTACTGTGGAGAAATCATTTTCTAGTTATGCTTATTTAGAATTTTAAATGACTCCTACACTTGAATGCCCATCTCTTTTCCTATATTTGAGGACAGTTCTGCTATAATTTCATTGAATTAATTATTTTTCCCTAAAGATATTTATGCTTACGTGAGTGTGAGTGTGTGGGGTAGTGGTGGTAAGGATGTCCATAAAAGACATAAAAAAGATGTAGGATGCTCTGAAACTGGAGTTTGGGTGATTGGGAAGCACCTAATGTGGGTTCTGGGAACTGAACTTGGTTCCTCTGGAAGAGCAGCAAGCTCTCCTAACCAGAGAGCCAACCTTTAATTTTTCATCTCAGCTCTTTCTTCTACACCATGGGTTCTGAGCTTTGGCCTCTTGATCACATCCCAAGGTTCTTCAAAGTCATGGTTATATTCGTGTGTGTATTTTTTTTTTCTTTATGGCTGTCTGGATGTGAAATTTCCTCAACCTGTCTTCAGTCACCTCAGACAGCAGTAATAAAAGCAATTCAAAAGAGATTATGTATTTAATTGTAGCAACAACCACCAAAAAGCAAAACAAACAACAAACAAAAACCCCATAAAAACATGAATGAATGAACTACACTCCGATAAGGTTAGACGAGAATTAAACACCTTCAGGATGAGCTAAGAGTCTAAACAGTGTCAAAGCTAGAGGGATAAATAACTAGGTAGTTTAAAAAGAAGGGAAGAGGGGAAAAGAAAAAGAAAAGGAGGATAGAAAAGAGAAATGAATGTGGAATAAAATTATAAGAAACAACAAAATACAATGTGATAAATACAGAGGAGTGGAGTGTGGTAATTCAAAACTGGAATCCCAGTGCTTAGAAAACTAAGGCAGGAGGATTGCTGTGAGTTTGAAGATAGCCTGGCTATGTAGTGAATTCTAGACAGCCCTGTGTAAAAACAGACAGACAGACAGACAGACTGACTGACTGACTGACAGACAGACAGACAAGATGAGACATGAAGTTCACTTATTGGGCTGGGCTAGATGTCCAGTGAGCCTAAGCCAGTGGTCCTCAGCCTTCCTAGTGCTGCGACCCTTTAACACAGTTCCTCATGTTGTGGTGACCCCCAACCATAACGTTATTTTCATTGTACTTCATAACTGTACACACACACACACACACACACACACACACACACACACACACACACACACTAAAGGCCATGGATTTGAGAAGGAGTAAGAAGGATATGGACGGAATTGGAGGAAGGAAAAGGAAGAAAATGATATCATTGTATCTTAATTTTAAAAAAATGAATGAAGAATTTCTAGTCGGTCGTTGTGATGTTTTCCACTTCTTCTGCCATTTCCTGTGTTTTTCTTTTCTTTTCAGTGTACTTTTTATTTCCTAGACAAAGATCTCCTGACTTTAAAGGCCCTGTTTGGATCATCTCAACAATAAGATTATCTCTGAGTCATTATCTACTACTTTTCCTGCCTATGATGGATGGCATTTTTAGGTGTTTGTAAGATTCACACTGTAAGTCCTGAATGGTGTGAACACAGTATGCAGACTGAGTTCTGCTGTAGTCCTTTGGTGAACGTTGGGAGTTTTGCTGGCTGGTAACGTGCTGAGCGTCAAACCCTGAGTTCTAGCTTATCTTTTGTGATTGATGTCTTACCTCTGATCAAATGCTCAAGCATTGGCTACACTTTGATCTGTCCTGTGAGTGCATGTTTCTGGGATCCGATGGAGGTTTATGCATGGGGCTCACCAACACAATGAAGGAATCTTCTCTCACGTACATTGTGTGTGTGTGTGTGTGTGTGTGTGTGTGTGTGTGTGCATTCATCTGTGAGAACATGGGCATTGTGGGTGCCTTGGGACACATTCAGAGGTCAGAGGGCAACCTGGAGTGTCGTTCTTCACTTTCCACTTTGTTTGAGACAGTGTCTCTTTGTTGTTTTTCTGCTGACTATACCAGGCTAGCCAGCTCTGAGTGTCTGCCCAAATTTTCTCTACCTCCCATATCCCTGTAGAAACACCATGATTAAAAATGCTCCTGCCACACCTGGCAGTGGTGGTGCACGCCTTTAATCCCAGCACTCGGGAGGCAGAGCTAGGCGAAAAACTCTATCTCAAAAAAAAAAAAAAAAAAATGCTCCTGCCTCACATCCGGCTCTTGTGTGGATTTTGAACTCAGGCCCTGCTGTTTATACAGCAAGTACTTTTACTTTTGCTCCTCTCCTCAGCCCCCGAGTAGAAATTTTATCACTGAAAACTGAATTAGAAAAATCACTTTAGGAGGGCTGAGTAAACTGCTTCCCACGTAGGCATGAGGACCTGAGTTTGGTCCCTGGCACCCACATAAAAAGCTGTCACCCTGTTTTTCCTTCCTAAAGGGATCCTCCTGTCTCCACCTATCCAGCACGCTAATATTTCAAGGAGCAGTTCAGTCACTGGTGTCTTCTTCAGCCGGTGGTTCTCAACCTGTGGGTCGTGACCCCTTTGGGGGTTCACCCAAGACCATTGGAAAACATAGATATTTACATTACGATTCATAGCAATATCAAAGTGACAGTTATAAAGAGGGCTCCTAGAGCTGTAGTTACAGGCCATTGTGAGCCCCCAGACTAGGGAGCTGGGGACCAAACCCAAGTCCTCTGCAGGGACAGTGTGTGCTTCTAACCACTGAGCCATCCCTCCAGCCCCTGTATCTCTATTTTGTATTGGTTTTATCTAGAGATGACACCATGCAGCCTTAATTTGTGGTGTCTAAATTGTTTGTACTGGCTCCGCCCAAGGGTTTCTGTATTTTAAAGTTCGACTTATTTAACCCCCACAGAGATGTAGTAATTCTGAGTAGATAAAAATTCCAAATGGAAAATGTCCCTTTTCCTCTTCTCCTTAGGTACAGGAGATGATCAGATACAGAGAGCAGCGGCGAAGCATCTGAAGACAAGCCTCTCGCCAGCCTCGTGTCCTCTGTCATC
Source organism: Peromyscus eremicus (assembly GCF_949786415.1). NCBI lineage: Eukaryota > Metazoa > Chordata > Mammalia > Rodentia > Cricetidae > Peromyscus > Peromyscus eremicus. The sequence goes on from NC_081428.1 coordinate 55,751,191, forward strand.
GGTGGCCGCGCTGCGCTCCACTCTCACTCGACCAAATGTGTTTTCAGTAGGCATTGGTGGTCACTCTGCCTAAATGTGTTCTCGATTTTTAGGTCAGAATGCGTAGGGTACCTTTGTAAATTGCACATACCTGTTCTAGATATCTCTGGAAAGTCACACAAAATATACACATTATGGCTACCTGTGCATTGGCATTTCAATACTTGCTCCCACAAAGCCTGAAATGGAAGAGGATCAGGTCTCAAAAGGGACAAGAGACCACTCGTAACTATTCCCAGCCTCTCCAAGAGCATGAGAACCTTACCCAGCTCTAAGCTGCTCACAAAATTTCAATCAGAAAATGTGTGGAAAACATTTTTATTATTTTAACAAATGATTATTAGGATTAGCGATGTTTCATATTAACGGCAACATAATATTAGTACTATTTTCTTTCTTATCACTGCCGGCTTCATTCTGCCATTGGTGAATGAGATTTAATCTTTTCCTGGTTTTTAGCCTACGGTAAAGCTCAGACACGTTTTACTACCTTATATACATCTGTGCAGGTGAGGCAAAAACGTCACTTCCTCATCACCTTTATCCTCTAAAGAAATCTATATCATGTGGAATGTACTACCAGTCCAACTGGTATTTAACAGCCAAACACTTTAACTCAGTCTAATCTGGTATGAGAATATCTGGTCAGAAATCATGCTTGAGATGATTATTTGATTCTATTTTTGTATGCCGAACGTTTTAAAACTTTTCTATGCAAACATTGAGGCGGACTTGACTCTGTATTTTTAGCTAATGATGTGGGGAGATCATGTGGCTGCATTGCAATGAATTCTGCTTGTTTGACGTTCACACACAAATTCTGCTGTCCTGTCTCTGACATTTATTTCTCATAATTATACCCCAAACATTCCTGTCTGGTTTCAAGATTATTTAGCTTTTCCTGTAAGTTGTTCATGAAATGTGCATGTGTTCAAACTCAATAAATGTTCTCTATGCAGATAAAGATACTGCCTGCTGGTGTCAGCCTGGAAGATGAGCTGAAAGCTGATTGACAAGCGGGAACCTATGGAACAAACTAGAGTGATGTAAACTAATTGGGTGGTCGAACAAAATAACCTAAGGACTGAGAGGCCATTCCTATTATTAGTGACAGAAATATGGAGTATTAGCCATGGTGTATTAGCATTGAATCCATGCCAGGTTGGTGCTGCATACTTTTAATTCTAGCATTTAAAAACCAAAGAAGGACAATCTGAAGTCCAAGACCAGCCTGGGCTATGTAACAAGATGATCTCAAATATAAAAGGAAACAAAAAGGGACTGATGAAATGGCTCAGTGCATAACAGCACTTTCCTCAAAAGCGGACAACCTGAGGTCGACCCCTGAATCCCACAGTCAAATGAAGGAACTGACTCTGGGGGGAAACAAGTTGTCCTCTGACCTCTACACTGTCATTGCGGTGCACATGTCCCACCATGTCTTCCCCCAACACCACCATGCCTTCACCTCACATGCATCATACACATGCCACACACAGACCTTCACAGCAATAATAATACTAAAGACAAATCAACGTTAAAGCATTGAATTTAGTTCATGTTTGGCCCTAGTTTTAGCAAGTTTTCTCAAGTTTCTAGAGGCAGAACACTTCAGAACCAACCTCTCCGGCAGCTGCAGCTCCACCCTTAGGTTGTCTCGGATGCCTTTCGTCACCGTCATCATCCATTTGTGACCTTCCATAGTGAGGCAGTGGACCAAAGGACCAGCTGCCTGTGATTCCTTCGGCACGTAGTTACCTGAGAAAGAAGATGTACACAACACTTCCCACACAGTGACTCAGGCTCTCTCCACAAAGGCATCCAGTGCAGATCGACCAGCAGGAGTCCCTCAGTAGCAGGAAGTAGTCCCTCACAGGCCAGAAGTAAACACTCAACGTGGGAATCTGAGAGCAGACAACTGTGGAGCAGAAACGGGTTAGGGGGGCAAGGGGGACGCTTGGAATTGGCCCTTTATGAGTAAAATGCAGAGAAAGTCTCAGTGGACAGTAAACTGAGGTTGGAACACGCGGTTTATTTTATTTTATTTGTTTTTTTGAGACAGGGTGGCCTTGGCTGTCCTGGAACTTGCTATGTAGACCAGGCTGGCCTCAAACTCACAGAGATCTGTCTGCCTCTGCCTCTCCAGTGCTGGGATTAAAGGTGTATACCACCATGCTTGGCTTGAAAGGCATGATTTCTTGAAGGAAGCTTTCAAGGATGGTTGTGAAAGAATGATTCACAGGGCTACAAGTTGTGTCTCAAGTATTGTTTTTGTTTTGAGATGGAAACTTAAGCAACCCAGGCTGGTCTTAGACTTGCTGTACATCTGAGAAAGACCTTGGGCTTCAGCTTTTCCTGCCTCTGCCTCCCAAGTACAAAGGCTTATAGGTGTGTGTCACCATGCTGGGCTCCTGTAGTACCCAGGGCCTCGGGTGTGCTAGACAAGCACTCTATTCACTGAGCTACATCTCCAGACCTTCTGCTGTTCTCAAGAAAATATACGAAAAAGCACCTAGGACAGTAGCTAGCATTATTATATTAGAAGTTTTCTTATCAACAGGAATAATACCGATTGGACCTGAGCAATGGGACCCCCCCTCACTCTAGTTACTGGCTTCCTCACAGTAGCAGAAACCAAATGTACTCTCTTCCCATGCTTCCGTGTTCTCTCCCTTCCTCCCCTCCCCTTCTACTTCTTCCTCCTTCTAGGCAGAGTCTCATGTAGCCCAGGCTAGCCTCAGATTTGCTTTGTAACCAAGGATGATCTTGAACTTCTGCTACTTCTATCCCTACCTTCCAAATGCTGGAATTCCAGGTGTGTAACCACACCCAGTTCTGTGCAGTCCTGGAGACGAAACCTAGGGCTCCATGTGTGCCTCACAAGCACTGTGCCAGCTGAACGACCCTCCCCTCTGCTATTTAAAGATTCTATTGCCATGTCCATTAGCACAGTGGGCAATGCATGAGCCTCATAAAGAGGAAGTTGGACATCATTGGTAATTAGAGAAATGTAAGTTAGAGTCACAATGAAGCAACACCTCACATTCAGCAGAATGGTTGTTGTCAAAAGGAGAGACAGTAGCAAGTATTGGTAGAAGTGTAAAGAAGTTAAATCCCCCATATCCTGCTGGTGGAGGTGTAAAATAGTACAGCTACCTTGGAAAATAATTTAGCAGTTGGTCAGAAAGTTAAACACTGTGTTTTCATAGGACCCAGCAATCTATACCGAAAGAACTGAAAACACACACTTATTGACAGATCTTCAGAGAAGAATTCCTAATAACCAAAAAACTGAAAACAGCCTAAAAGTTCATGAACCCAAAAATGGATTTTTAAATATGATAGATGTGCACAAGAATACTATGCACCCTTGAAAAGGAAGAAAGCCCTGGTACATGTTGTGGTCTAGATGAATCTCAAGAGTGTTGCACTAAATAAGATCAACCAGGAATGAAATGTTGTACGATTTTACTTAATGCCAACAATTATTTATTAATGTTCATTGTTAATAATTAAATAATAACTAATTAACTAGTATTAATTATCAAATGTTACTATTAACTATATTGATGCTGGTAATTAATACTTATTCAGATTTATAGAAACAGAAAGCACAGTGTGGTTATTGGGAGCTAAAGGAGAGAGGAAGAATTAGAAACCACTTAGAGTCAACTCTCCTGTTTTGAAAGATGAAAATTATGGAAACTTGCTGCCCGAGAATGTGCACGTCCTTCACACTCCAGACTGTACACTTAGCACACTAATGTAGCAAATAGTGTGTGCTATTTCTACAGTTGTTAAATTCAAAATGGGGAGGTGGTGTGTCCATACACTATAGTGTTATTTAGCAACAAAAGGGGATGGAGCATAAAACATGTGGCTATGGCACAAACAGGCCTAGTAGGCATTGATCACATGATTTCACTTACACTAAATCTCTAGAACAGGAAAGCTCGGGGTATAGACAGAGATCAGCGCAAGTCAGTTGGGATGAGGAATGCTTCTAGGAGATAAAATTTTGTGAGATGTAATCATAGCTTAATAAATTTATTTTTATATGAAAATGCGGAGGTTAACATTTTTATATAAACCATTTTTAAGTTTGCAGGAAAACAGAAAAGAGGGTGAAAAATCGCTGTGAAACTCAGAACAGGAATGTGCAGGTCTTCTAGAATTATCTTTCTATTTCCCCATTTCTAACAGTCCCACCATCTTGCTCTTAGGTCACTGTCATAAGATTTTATTTAAAAAAAAAAAAAATTAGTCCCCTACTCAAGAAACTTGTTAGTCACCCATCCTTAGCTTTATTCAATCACTCTTTCCACCTGTTTTCTTTGTTCTTCTATAGCCAGCCCTGTATTAACTCTGTTCAGCCCCCGCCTACTTTTCTATCTTGTAGTACAGGTGAGAACACATAAGTGCAACTCTGCCCGGTGGTGGTTTTGTCTTCTCTGATAGTTGTGTAGGTAGAGGTGTAGAATCCTGTTGTTCCAGGGTACCTGTATCCCAGGAGCTCTAACTACCCTTTACTCTTCATGACAGCCATATGGGGCTGTGAGTTCAGTCCTCAGCCTCAAGGAAGGGAAATATTTAATTAGGAACATTGTGAGGGCAAAGCTCAAAGAGAGCTGTGTTTTCCACATGGCTGTGAGTCACTGGGAGACTCCCTTCTCTGATGACCTTTAGAATTGTTAGTCATCACTCATGGGCATCACCCAAACTACAAAACCACTCAAGTGGATGAATTATACCTCCAGAAACGTCACTGAGTTTAGAGGGTTTCACAGGGAAGATTTGTGTCAAATTTTTATAATAAAAATGTGAGGATAGTTGTCAAACCACAGAACTGTCCAACTCTTCATTGGTCAAATACATACAGTTACAGTAAATACATACAATTACAGTAAACCAATCCAAATAATGTTGCTGTTACTACTATTATGTGTGAGTATATGATCTAACCCACATCATAAAATACCTTTTGACATACATAATAACAAGCACGCATAGATAAAGACAGTCCAATAGATGAAAAGAAATAATAACTGGATGAAATAAAGAAAAATAGGATAATATGAAATCTAGAGTTAAAAAGCCTTTAGATATAATGCCCAAATTAGAAATCATTAAGAGCTATACATAATTGACATGAACAAACAAAACTTACAGGGTAACTGAGAAACCTAAAGGGTATCTGAAAAAGTAATTGCAACATACACGATGCACTAATCTCAAAAATGTATCAAGTCTTCCTCAGGCTAACTTGTAAGACCACACACACTGCCACTTAAGGAAAATGTCCAAGAACATGAAAGAAAATTTACTGTGGTGGATCAAATGAGAATGGTCCCCATAGGCTCACCTATTTGAATGCTTGGTTTCCAGTTGCTAGAACTGTTTGGGAAGGATTAGGAGGTGTGGCCTTATCGGAGAAGGTGTGTTATTGGTGATGGGCTTTGAGGTTTCAGAGGCCCACATCATTCCTAATCTATATTTCCCTGTGCCTCATGCTTGTAGATCAGATGTTAGATCTCAGCTACCACTTCAGTGCCATGCCTTGTGTGTCTGCTGCCATGCTGTCTGCCGTGGAACCATGAACCCAATTAAATGCTTTAGTTTATAAGTTGCCTTGGTCATGGTGTTTTTGTCATGACAATATAAACAATACAAAATTAAGACATTTGCTAATGAAAGCTTGTGACTGACCAAAGAAATGGAAATATTTAAAAAAATTAAAGACTTTTTAAATGCCTTTTTATGTTAAGATAGTACCTAAAAGTGAAGATAAATGGGGACTTTCTTACACTGTTCCAAGAAGCAATCATTTCACAACATCTCTGAAATGCTCATAAAATCAAAATACTTTAAAATAAACATAGCCTTTAGCCACAAATTTAAATTTTAAGATTTTTTTTTTACCAAGGAAATAATGAGTATTTAAAGTCCTACATTTTCTGCAACATTATTATAACAATAGGAACTTTTTTAATGACCTGAATTTTCAACTAGAAAGATTATTTCAAATTCATAAAGCAGAATACAATAAATCCATTAAAATTATGGTGTGAGTAAGCACAGTTATCTCTCTCTATGTGATATGTACATGTTCATGTAGGGTTGTGAACATGAACATGAAGGTACACATGTATGTGGAGTCCAGAGGTGGTCACTGAATGCTTTCTGTTGGGAGCCGTGTAGCCTAGTTTCAGATCAGTATATAAGTGCTTGGCCATTGAGTCTCCAGATGAGGCAAAAGCCCATTGGGACAGTCTCACTCGGCAAGGACCAGTGGACTGCAGGATAGCGCAGAATACTGCTGGGACCACACAGCCTGCATGCTCTCTTCTCTCTTGTAATATTGATGATTTTCTTGGCAGTTTTAGTGTCATTTTGTCAATCATGCATGGGACACATATAAACATTTCTGGAAACTCTTTTTTTTTTTTTTCTCCAATGTCTTCCCTTAAAATTCCTTGGGAGCTGATGCTTCTCAGGTTTCTTGTCTAGGGATGCCAGCTGTCGCTCCAGACCCCAGGAGCTGTTCTGATTCAGTGCTGACAGGATCGGAGGCAGATCACCCCTATTTCTGTAAATATGTTTTGAACGACATTGTTTTTGAAAATGTGTGCCTATGTTACCACCTTTAGTTTTTTTTGTTTTGTTTGGTTTGGTTTGGTTTTTCGAGACAGGGTTTCTCTGTGTAGCCTTGCACCTTTCCTGGAACTCACTTGGTAGTCCAGGCTGGCCTCGAACTCACAGAGATCCGCCTGGCTCTGCCTCCTGAGTGCTGGGATTAAAGGCGTGCACCACCACCGCCCGGCCACCTTTAGTTTTGTAAAGACAGGATGTACCTGGCTTGGTATTTGGCCAAGCTAGCAAAATGATAAATGTTGTTTTAGGTTTAAAGATGTTTTGATGCGAAAGTTGGGGGAAAAAAAACAATATTTGACATATTTGTTTTTGCTGGAGGTTAATGTTGGAGGATGGGAAAAACTTGTTTGTTAGTATGGAAAACACATGCTTGTTCTTGATGTATAAATAAAGACAGCTGGAGCTACATAGGCTCACCGCTTGTGAAAAACTCATCTGGTGGTCGGGCAATTCATTTCTTCGCACCGACACCCCTTCCCCATCTCAGGACCTGAACCCAGGCTGCGGCTAGACCGTGGCAGCTTTCCTTGGTCACTCTCCACCTTATTTCTTGAGACAAGGTCTCCCATTGATCCTGGAGCTCACTGGTTGACCAGGCTGGCTGCCCAATAAGCTCAAGGGATCCACCTGTCCCTGTCCCCCAGCACTGATTCACAGACACCAGCTGCCACACGTGGCTTTTTATGTGGGTTCTAGGGATCCGAACTTGAGTCCTTCTGCATGCATGGAAGGCAGCTTAGCAACTGAGCCGTGTCCTCAGCCTCATGTGTACCATTTCTAAGGGAAAATACCTGGTGTAGGAGACACTGTGACTCCAGTCCTGTGGAGTGAAATGCAAAGAAGCAGGAGAGCAGGGTTTGCACATGTTTGTTTCGTTCTGAAACTGTCTCTAACATGGAGGACCTCTCCATAGTTCCTGAAGGAATGATTCTACTACAAATTGTTCTGTGTCTTCCAGTGAGCAAGGGACTAAAGGAAATTATTCTCTCTTGTAGCTACACATCAGTCTTGTTATCAGGCTAAAATTATGAATGTTAAAAGCAGAAAATAATTTAGAGTAACACTTCTAGAAATGCAAACTTCGTATGACTGGCACTTTGGTCCTGTGTTTTCAGCTTTCTTTTCAAGCATTAGTTATGCAACAATCATGTTTTTTCTGAAACCAAGTAGAACTAATCCACCCTAAACCCTCCCCAGTAAGAAAATGATTTTCTTATCCAATACTACTCTGGCTTGTTTGGGTGGGGCAGTGTGGGTAAGGAACAAAACACAAACAGCAACGCCAAGCTTCTGTTCTTTTTTAAAAGATCTGTTTTCATTTATGTGGATATGTGTGTGCCTGTGCACATGAATGCAGGGGTCCATGGAGGCCAGAAGAGGGTGTCAGATCCCCTAGAGCTGGAGTTACAGGGGGTTAGTTGGAAACCACCAGGTGTGGATGCTAGAAATTGAATACAGGGCCTCGAGAAATGCAGGAAGCAGTCCTAACTGCTGAGCCATCTCTCCAGCTCAACTTCGATTCTTTTATAAAAGGAAATTACACAAGGTGATGTAAACAAAAGTAGCATTACTTGTGAGCACCAGAAACGTTAGTCACGTCTAAGGATATAAGAGCAACTGGACAGGATTCCTCAGCTGGCATGAGAGAGCCCAGATGCACCTAAAGGGTGGTGTGGAGCCAGGAGGAAGAGGTTTCCAGTGGTGCCTGGGAGGTGGACAAGAACACATGGGCAGCTTTGAAGGCGCAGTGAGTGGGGAACATGAGCCTTATGCCGAGTGCTTCCTTAGGCTTCCTTACTCCATCATTGTGCTTAAAGATTCCCAAGGGAGCATGCCTTTAATGACATATGTTTCTCTTTGTAAAGTTGTCATGTAGGTGCTGGAAGGATATGAACTGTAAAAAAATAATAGTAAAATCACCCATACCTTACCACCCAAATGGATTCCTATTAATATTTGCTGAATATTCTTCCTAAAGTTGAAATTCATGTATAACTTTTAAAAATAAAGTTATATCAAATCAGACAGGTTATTGTGTAAGCTGAGCTGTTTTGTTCGGTTGTAATTTGTTGTTTTTCATCTTTAGCTTCTAGAATTGGTCCTGACACTTCATGAATTCTCATAAACATTTGTTGAACAAATGGCTAAACTTATTCCCATGGTACTGTCTTTCTATGGCTTCATTTTTAACCATGGTGTAGAATTGTGTGACGTATCCCAATTTATCTAACCAGACTCTGGAACACTGAAGAGGAAAAAGGCATTCAGAGTGACATGGACATCCCATACTGTCCCCTTTCAAAGACTGACTGCCTCCCATTGTCAGCCTTGCTCAGGACTTGGCCTCAGCTATGAAAATCTGTTTCCTTGGGTGACCCTCACTTAGACAGGTCAAAAACCTCAAAGCTGCCAGGGCATGGCCCGAGGCTGTCTCCCCCTTGCTGTGATTGAGAGTCTATGGGCATGGATCTCAGGGCACTCCCTAACAGGCAAATTACATACTAATGCTGTCCCTTGAGTAAGAAGAGCTTTGCCTGTGATGAGATGGTGCTAATCTGTGAGGAACTCCCAAGTCTATTGATCAAAGTGCTTAGTCCTTTCTAATATGACTGCCCTTCCTAACCCCTCAGCACTCGGCTAAACTAACCATGTGCTGCTATTTACCCATTAAAAGCAATCTTCTTCATGCGTATATGCGACTCATAGTGGTCCTGAAGGAAGGGGCAAAGAGAAGGGAAGAAAAAGGAAGGACCTAGTTAGACCTCAAATAATTACTTGTTCCCGTCTCTTTGCATTTCCCCATCTGTGTTTCCAAGTTTCTTCTCCTTTTACCAGTTGCTGTACCACTCACCATATGAACATTACTTAAGCATTGACTGTCCCTGAGAATATAACCTGTGGTTACAGAAACTGAGCCTGGCCCTGACCCTGTGCAGGTACATGGAGAAGGGAGAATGAGCAGCCTTCTTTAGTATGCAACCGCTTAGAAGCTAAATGGTCCAATCAAGCAAAGGAACATCAGCGAAACACAAAAAAATCCCGAGTTTCTATTCAAGGAGAAAAGCTGAACTCTCCATCAGAGAAGTACATTCCAAAGTAGCAGAAATCTGCTCACAGTGCTTCCTGCTCAGCAGGGCAGGTTCAGGCAGCATCAGGCTCAGCCCATGTGAGATGCCTCCTCCCAATCACAGACCACCCTTCCGTGGGACTGGAGCTCCAGAGAACGCAGTAGGGTAGAAAAGCACCTTGGGCTGGTGTGCACCGCAGAGTGAGTCGGTGCAGCCCAGGGTCGGGAGGAAAAGGGAGAAGAGACCACCCGGCAGCCTCTGTGTGAGTACAGGAACTTCTCAGGGAAGCCTGCTGCGCTCTCCGCTCTCCTGGGAGCAGGGAAGTGGGATTGGACCAAAGCGGGATATACACCAAATGGTTAGAGTCTGTCCCTTGTGTTGTTTGAGATCTTGTAACTCTTCTGGGAAATGCTCTTCTGATAATTACCTGTGCCTCTTTGCCTGACAAGAAGTGTCCTGTTCTTGTCAGAAATCATTTGGTCTGACAAGCCTTGAAAGGATTTGTGAGGCAGTTTCTTCACGGGTCTTCCCTGCAGTTCTGCTTTCATCAGTGTGTGGTCTGGAATAAGTCAACAGATTAGTTTTATCTAATCAAGGCCACTTTTAGGGACTGATTTTTACTGTTTGCCAATGAGTCGACCCACCAGGATCTGTAGGTCCTAGATACACATATTTTTATTCTACTACTTTTACACAAATTGTGTCAACTAATACTGGTATTATTGGGTATTTATACTTTAATGACTCTGTTTATAAGCCTAAATTTCCATTTATCAGTAGCTTTAGGTATTTTTAAGAACATTTATGAATTTTTATTAATTTTAAGGTCCTTATAAAAAGTCAGGGCAATTGCTTGTGGACCGTTTCTTGCTGAGTAGAACTGATAAGCACAGCTGGAAGAAGACACTGTGTTTCATGCCTGTGCATCATTTCATTTTTACAGGTAACATGGTGGCTGCACTTTCTCCACTTCCATGAGAAAGCAGTTCTCCTCTTCATTAATCTTCCTAATAAGTGTAAAAATACTCCCGCCCCGCCCCCCTTACAGCATACTGTTTGGCTTTCTGCTATACTAGACTTACAAAATCAACTTTCCTATATTTTTTAACTATGTAGAAAGACTCAGAAACATTTAGACAGCAAGAAAAGTTAGGCACCATGTAGACAAAAAAAAAAAAAAAAAGTAAGTGAAATGTCAATTTTTTTTTTCCACTTTTGCTTACATTCTGAGCAACAGCATAAATCAACGGCAGAATCAGCTGTGCCCCGCTCTGGAATCCAGGCCTGATGCTCTGCAGGCTGCCGGAAAACCTGATGAACCAGTGCTGCCTAACAGGGGCAGAGACCACGCTGATGAGGAAGGCCCCTGATTTGTCTTCCTCTCTCTCTCCCTCTCCCCACATTCCACCCTCCCATTTTCTTAATCCAAATCTCTCTAGCATGAGTTTGAGGTGTGGTTTGTGTATTCTCTGGTGCAAGAAACTTGAGTAAGAAAAAGAGGTAATGAGTTGGAAAGACAATCTCATGACGGATAGGTGAGCCTCCCCCCTCTTCCGCTCTGAACATGGGCTTGTGCAGTGAGCAATTGTTTTTAAACCTATTCAACGTGTCTGGAGCTATCAACACCCTGGGTATGAATAACTTCATAAGAAAAAAAAAAAAACTTAATGAAGGCACAAGAAAAGAAAAAAAAAAAACATTTTTAACCTCTAAAAAAATCAGCACTTCTAAAAGCAAAGAGCCTCCCAGGGTGTTGAGCAATTAAATCACGGAGGTGCTGGGTCCCTGGGACGTTCTTCATCAGGGTGGGGCTCACAGGGGCCCCTTACATGGAAACCCGGAAAGTGAGGCACACAGTCAACCAACGGTGCCGTCGCTGTTAGGGTGCACAGCTATTTCTCTGCTCTCTGCTACCTGACGCTAGTGTAATTCATCTCAGCCTGCCTATTTCCTTTCTAGCACGGCCGGGAAATGGTATGTGAGGGAAATGGTATGTGAGAATAGTATGAGAAAGTTTCAGAAAGTCACAATTGTGAGCCAGTCTCTAGTGCTGTGTGCTGAACGGAATTCAAGATAAGAGGACATATCACATCTCTGGGAGTCATCTATCCAGAAAGACCCAAGCCACAGGTGTGCCTGTGCGTGCTCTCTCTCTCTCTCTCTCTCTCTCTCTCTCTCTCTCTCTCTCTCTCTCTCTCTCTCTCTCCTCTCTCTCTCTCTCTCTCCTCTCTCTCTCTCTCCTCATCTCTCTCTGTCTCTGTATCTCTGTATCTCTGTCTCTGTCTCTCTCTGTCCCTCTTTCCCCTCCTCTCTCCCTCCATCTCTTTTCCTTTTCTTTTTGTCATCGTCGTTGTTTTATGTTTTGTTAGGTAAATACTCTGCCACCAAGCTACATCCCCAGCCTTGTTTTGTGTTTTGAAACGGGATCTCTCACAGTGTCTCTCACAATGTCGCCCAGACTGACCTCTAACTCAGAGCTCTCCTCTCTTGGCCCCAGAGGGATGCAATTGCAGACATGTGCCGCCACACCCTGCCTGAGACTCCAAGCTTGACTAGGGAGATTGGTCTCTTTAAGTCGTACTTCCGTTTGGGGTCTGTTTCCTTCTGGTAGTACCTTTCTTCTCCCTCTGAAAATCAGTAAGAAGGAAGAGCTAATGAAATCACCCACAACGAGCCATTGCTATTGATAGCTCAGGAAACTCGCCATGATTCTCCTGGATGTTTTTGCATTTTAGTCAGGAGCCTAGGAGTGATTCTGTATCTATGGTGTTTCATGAATTAGAGGGAAGAGTGGGTGAGGGTGGAAGGCTCCCTCCTGGTGGTTTTGTATACAAGATTCCCTTAACTGTGAGAATAAAATCAGGTCAATAGCAGGGAAGTTGAAAGCCTCTCAATTTTAAATATAAATGGAAACATTTTATCTTGAAAAGAGGAAATATTAGGGCCAGTGAGATGGCTCATCAAGTAGATGTTTGCCTAGCAAGCCTGATGACTTAAGATCAATTCTTAGAGCCCATTGAAGGAAGAGAGAACCAACTCCCACAAGTTGTCCTCTGACCTCAACACATAGGTGACAGCAATGCACACACCCATATTCATACAACTAGCATGCACACACCCATATTCACACAACACACACACTAGTGCCTCTCTCTCTCTCTCTCTCTCTCTCTCTCTCTCTCTCTCTCTGTGTGTGTGTGTGTGTGTGTGTGTGTGTGTGTGTGTGTGTGTGTTGATCTATTGAGAGAAGGAGCTTGATCTTAAGGAACTGGATGGCTAGATTATGCGATTTTGGCTACCAGCATGTCTGACATCTACACAACAGGTCAGCAGCCTAGAAACTCAGAGCTGATCATGCAGATTGGAAACTCGGGCTGGGTTTCTATGTTATAGTCTTAGAAAGTACGTCAGTGTTTGTACTTACAGCCTTCAAATGGCTGGGGAAGGCCTTCCATGTGATGAAGCCTGAGCTACCTTATTTAAAATCTACTGACCTTGCAGATTAAAGGTACACACCTTTAATCCCAGCACTTGGGAGGCTGAGGTGGGAGGATCACAAATTCAAAGCTAGTCTGGGATACACAGTGAGACCTCATCTAAAAAAAAAAAATAGTCTACTAATTTAAATGTTACATCTGAACAAAAGAATTTTCATAGCAATACCTAGACTGGTATTTCGAGGGGTGAAAAAAAAACAAACCAAAACTAGGCACCATGTCCTACCTACCCAAGTTGACACATAATACTAAAAATCACAGGAACTGGAGGGATGGCTTAGCAGTTAAGAGCACTTGTTGCTTTTCCACAGGACCCAGGTCAGGTTCAATTCTCAGCCCCCACATGGTGGCCCCCAACCCTCACTCTTGTGTCAGGAGATCTGACATCCTCTTCTGACTTCAGAGGGCACCAGGCATGCATGTGATACAGACAAAACGCTCACCCACATAAAATAAACAAATCTTCTTAAAAATTGTTTAATTCACCCTAACAAGTTTATTCAATATGTCTTTAACAAACATGCGAAGAGAACAATTTGTAGCCTGTGTGTGAAGTGCCGATTTGTGCTTTCCCACTTCTTTCTCTTCTTGGAAAGGTAAGACATTCATAGTGTCTTTCAAAACATAAATACCAGGGGACTGGAGAGATGGCTCAGTGGTTAAGAGCACTGGCTGCTCATCCAGAGGATCTCAGTTCTATTACCAACACCAACATATCCGTTCACATCGGTCTATAACTCCAGTCCTTAGGGATCTGACCCTTCTAGACCCTGTGAACACATAGTAGTACACAGACATACATGCAGACAAAACACCCACACACATAAAATAAAAATAAGAGGTTTTTTTAAAAGCTAAAAATAACTCTCACAATAGAGCTTCATCAAACCTTTTGGCTTTAATCCAAAACATGTACTAGTCCACTCTTTTCTCCAGGATTTGTTTAGTTTGGAAATAGGGTTTCACATACCCCAGGATGGCCAGGAACTCACCATAGAGTTGAGGAAGATTTTGGCCTTTGATTCTCCTGCCTCTGCCTCCCAGTGCTGAGATAACAGGCATGTGCCACATCTGGTTTTATGCGGTGCATGGAATGGAACCCAGGGCACTGGGTGAATGAAGCAAGCACCCTACCTGAGCACCATCCCCAGCCTCCAGGCATTTATGAGCCTTCACAAAAATCCTGTCTCCTTTTCCCTCCATACCAGGAGCGCATCTTTTCCCAGATCCCCTTCTGGTTGTGTGTGACAGAAATAAGTTCACTTGTCCATTGTCCAGGAACTATTTCTAGATGTCCTCCATCGACTCAAGGTCCCTTTGCACAGAGACTGTACGCTGTCAACATCTGTTGTGGCCAGGGCTGTCTGACTCCATAAATTCTTTGGGTGACTGTCTTCTGAGCTTAGGGGTCTGCTTACATCTTTCTTTTCTGTTAGTCCTAGAACACTGGTTTTGGACAAGATGGGGAGCTGGTGCGGGGTGCTCTGGGGTCACAGACTCCCCTCTCCTCTTCCAGCTGAGGAGGCACCATTTTGAACTGCTCTCATATATTAGAGTTCAGATTGAAATCGTGTATCTTCATTTCCTTTGAAATCATGGCTGTGCTGTGTTGTGTTGTTTTGTTTTTTAAATGAAACCACTGCTTTTGCTGCCTTCAGTATTTCCTGGCTTGTCAGAACTCGTCTGACTGCCTCAAGAAGCTGAGGCAAAAGCCAAGAAAATTAATATTGGCTAGACAACCAATATGGCCTGAGACCTTTGCATAGTCTCATTCGATTTTTACAGAACTCTTGATCCTGGGCCTTGTAATTCTCATTAACAGATAGAGCTCAACAGGAGTCCTGGCATCACAGAACCAAGTGATCAAACTAAGAGTCAAGTCAAGATCTATCCAAAGCCCATATTCTCTCTGCTCCTCCCTAGTCCTTAACCTCGTCTGCAACAAGCTCTAGGCAAATCACTCATTCACACGTTCAGTTACGTGCTCATTTCTTCAAACAAATATCTATGCACTTTTTACTCTTTATTTAGAAAAATAACGGAATGCCTCCTGTGTATCAGACACTATTGCCACTCTGGGAGGGGAACAAGTATAACAGAAACCAATGCTTTCCATGGGGGAGCCTCTTGCTATAATACACAGGAAGCTCTACATGGAAAATACTAAGAGTAAAAGGTTTGCAGGGGAATGGGATTCAAGAGGGACACTGAGGGAACGTGGGGAGTGAAAAGTTTATTAGAAAAGTTATTAATGCCATAGCTAGGCAGGCAGAGGCAGCAGCATGGTGGGGCCTCAGAAATGTTCAGGCCCCAGGATCAGAGACAGACAACATCCCCGGGTCTTTAAAGAGAGGAATCAGGGACCACATGGCGGAAGTGGGGTCCTTTTTTATACCTATCTGAGGATGTGGGAGCTTTCAAAGTACAAGCCTGAAGCCAGGCTCCCTGGAAGGAGGCAGAGAAGACAAACAGGATGTGTAGCCACCGATACCTGCCTTTAATGTAAGCTCACATCCCAGGTGACAGACCCAGGCACCTGGAAGTCTGTCAGTTAGAGACTCACAGACAGTATCCTTGTAGGGTTCCCGCCAGCATCTATAGAAGAGAAAGAGCTGCTGGGAGCTACGCCAGCCTGAGCAGCAGCTGGATTCTAACGTTACGTTGTTACAGAGAGGAAGAATGCAAAAAGAGACAGAAAGCATCCCCTGTGCGAGAGAAACCTCAGAGGTCATGTCTACATCACTACAGTCTGAGTCAGAGGGCTCAGCAACGGCCCGGGCACAAGGGCAAGCGTTAACTGGGCAGGAATGCTGATGGAATGTACAGACACCCTCCCTGCAGACAGACGTGCAACTTGGTACCTGATACTAGCCACACCCCAGCACAGCTAGGAGGCTTTTTCTCTTCTCCTAGTGAGACTTTTTACCTCTTCAAGACAATCATGGAAACAAAAAGAATCACAAAAGGGTACAAGTGGGTGCGAGGCCTCCAGTACCCTCTAGCAGAGTAGCTGCCCATCAGGGAAGAGGAAGTGCGTACAAGGCTGATTCTCCTTGACCTGGGAGCCCTTAATTGTAGGACCAACCAGTCGTCATTAGTACCTCCTTCCTATGTTCCATGGGTCTCTAGGGTATTAAACATAACCTTAACCCAAGACCCTCTCCTTTCCAAACATCCCCTGGTCATCAGTAACAATGTCTTGTTTGTAAATCGTCTTAGTATTTGATGATCATAACAGTCCTGTGAAACAACTTGTATTCCACCCATTTTATAAACGAGGAAATAGACCCTAGGAAGATTGGTCACTGGTCAGAGTAACTCTTGACAGGAAGGCCTGACTTTGAATCTGGCATCCTGCCGCCTAGTTTAGCGTGCTCAGCATTAGACCACAGCTACCGGACTGCACCGTGACCAACAGGAAGCTCGCATTTGGCTTCCTCTTGACATTTATGGCTATGAGAGGGGTGCCACAAACATCTACTTAATCTAAACAGGAGACAAAGCCAGGCATCGTGGCACACTTGGGAAGCCGAGGTGGGAAGCTCACACGTTTGAGGTTAGTCTGGACGATTGCCAAAGACCCTATCTCCGTGAAACAGCACGCAAGTGGCTGAGGAAATGCTGTCAAACGCTGGTCTCCCACTGACTTCACACTGCACCCTTTATTTCCAGAAAGTAGAAGGGAAAGCTGTGGGTTTGGAAAACATCTGTACGATCTCCTGGATAACAGTGGGAAAATATTAGTGTGTTAATGCCCTGTGAAAAGGCTATGGCAAGAAACTAGTCAAGTGTTCGAGGGGAAGCCTGGCATTTCTGACCTTTGTAAAGACAGGCTCTTCTGAACAGAGAAAACGTATGTGTTCTCTTTGTCCCCAAGTTGGCAAGGAAGCTAGACAGGCATTTCTTTTTCTACTTAAAGTGTTAGCATTGTGTCGGGGTTGCTAAACTCTGGTGTTAAATAACTTAGAGTCAGGATGACTTGGATTTGACTCTGGGTCCTGGGCTTTCGGGCAGCACGGCCTTGAGCAAATGAGTCTCTCCGAATTTATTCATTGTCAAGATGAAAGGAAAAAAGGTTCTCTGCCTAGATCCTTAAGGAGTATGTATCCTTTGAAATCTCAACAATAGGGATGCTCAACACAACACCACCAGTGTGAATGGGGAAATCTCACAAGGCCCCACCCCTAGATGAAGAGCTGTAGGCAGTCAATGGCTGCTGAGAGAGAGGACCCCTTTTCTCTGTGGCCAGCCCCCAGATGGGTCATCCAATCCCAAGTGGTCAACCCTAAATACAGGTTCATAGGAGTAACACTAGATGGGTTCAGTAGGGGTGTGTATGTATGTGTGTGTGTGTGTGTGTGTGTGTCTGTGTGTCTGTGTCTGTGTGTCTGTGTGTGTAACAATAACAATTATAGATGAGGTCATAAATTTGAGAGGGAGTAAGTAAGCACAGGACGAGTTAGAGGGGAGAGGGAAGGAAGCGTGAATGATTATAAGTACAGTACTCATGCATGAAACTCTCAGAAATACAAAACATTTAAAATTTTAAAAGGAGGGCAGCCCAGCCAACACAGATTTTAACCCACTGACTCTCATTTCAGACTTCTGACCCCAAGCTGTCAGATATTATATTTGTAAGATTGAGCAAATCTGTTACTATAGCAATAAGAAACAAGCACAGATTTTTTTGTTTTTTTTTTTTTTTTGGCAAAAATATCCATTTATTAGGTCTGTTGAGAAGATGAACAAAAGGTACTTGACACAGAATAGAGAGCACTGTGGGGGCTGGTAGGTGGCAGCTTGCATTCCTTTTGGTCATTTTGGAAAATAAGCATGGTTTTCTTTAGAACAAAACAGAACAAAAAAAAAAGGATTTATTTTTAATTATGTGTCAGGGAGTAGAGTGGTACATGCACGAGCATGCCGGTGCCCTTGGAGGCCAGAAGAGGGCATTGGATCCCCTGGGGCTGGAGTCCCAGGCAGTTGTGGGCTGTCCAACCCAGGTGCCGAGAACTGGACTCTGTAAGAGCGGTAGTCGCTCTTAACTGCCGCCCCATCTCTCCAGCCCCAAGCCACAAGCGTGGCTCTGTGGGTTACTATTTGAAAAATCCGAAAGAGACAGCAAGTTCAGTACACCCTGCCTATTGATACAGCCCTTTCTCAAGCTGCCAACCCACAGGAGCGCCGCGGGGCCCCCCACCCCCCCACCCCACTCCCCCACCCCCCCACCCCCCACCCCACCCCACCCCCCACCCCACCCCACCTCCCAGCCCACACCCCACACCCCACCCCACCACCCCACACCCCACCCCACCACCCCACACCCCACCCCCCACCCCCCGCCGCCAGCATTTCCTACCATGCCACAGTCTAGGTTTCTCCCAGGTTCTTCTTGCCCAAACCAGCCTCCTGCCTACCCCCTCCCTTCTCTTCTCCATGCTGGTCGGCATTTTCTCATCCTAATTCTGACTCTTGGAGTTCTCCCGTGTGGTGCTGATCTGTCGTTGCCTCTTTTTCCACCCGGTTGTAGCCAGGAAGCCACACAGTAACTACCCACTTCTAAAGCTCGGTGACAAAAGCATCTTTGGGAAATCATTGTCAGTCACTGGGGCAACATCCCTTGCTCAGGATCCCTTCAGCTTCCTTCTGGACCAGACAAGACCCCTTATTGCACCTCTATCTGGTCCCTTCCTTTTTCTCCTCATCCCTCAAAGCTTTCCCTTAATTAACACCGGGTCCAGTGAATGTGCTTTTTAAATCCATGTTGCTATAGGCCCCCTTTAGATTCCCTGAAAGAAAAAAAAAAATCTCTGTTCTTTGAGCCCAACTAACCACTACCAAGAGACTGACAAATGGTTGCAGAGTCAGTACATGGCTGGTCAGTGACAATGTTGAACTTGGCCTCTCCAGATATTTGCCCTTTACTCTCTGTTCCTATTATCTGAATTTCTATCTTTCAAAGTCCATTTATTTGTGTGTCTAGTTTAGAGAGCAGCCCAACTGGTCAGGATTGATGTCCGTGCGTGCCAATACTGAACTCTACAATGTAACTGATCCGGCTGTACCAGTTAGGTTCTTCCTGGTGGAGCCTTTGAGACACCGTAAGGTTCTACCCTTCTGATGTGGAAGAATTATTCCAGATAAATAAACGGCATCTCTAAGCAGAAACTCCGCAGGGTGGGTGGTGTCGAAAGATGGTGTAACAAGGGCCCAGATTCTTCTGTTCCTTTGACAAACACTGATGGAGTTTATGTGCCAAACCCTGAGCCAAAAACACTCATACATTTTTAACTCCTTAAATATCCACAGACTGTAAGGTAAAAAGAAATGGAAAAACATTTAGGGATGTTTAAATTACTTAGGCTATTAATACATTATAGTACAGCAGTGGAGCTAACATTTATCAAGGCCAGAGTCGTATAAAAGACTTGGGCTGAAGGAGATGACTCAGCAGCTAAGAGCACAAATTGTTCTTCCTAAAGGCCTGAGTTCACTTCCCAGCACCCACATCAGGTGACTCACAACAGCCTCTAACTCCAGCTCCAGGGGATCCAAAGCCTCTGGTCTACACAGGCATCCACACACACATACGGCATACACTCCGCACAGACACATAAACACACCTGATTTTAAGAAGACATGAAGGAGATTTTAAGCACGAAGGGGAGAAATAAAACAAGCAAGACACTCCTCCCAGCAGATCCGCAACCCAGGAGTTCAGCCAAACTGGCTGACACGCTATCTTGTCTTCACGTCGCTCTTCTGAATCTCCTCCCTCACTGGTCCTCTCCTTGGAATGCCTACCGCCCATCTCACTTTCCCCCTACACATCCTCCTCTCCTCGCCTGATCCAAAGGCTGACTCTAGAATCAGCTAGGCTGGAGTCTTTCGCACCCAGACCCCACTCATGCATTTAGACATCTACTTATGTATTATAGCTACTTGAGAACTTAGCTTCTCTCCTAGCCCAAAATCCTAGAATGTAACAATCTTCCTTATGCATCTTTACATGCCCCAACATGCACTTTTGTTATTTAATACCTTTAGACTTAGAATGGCGATTGGTTTAAGTGTCAAGGGATGTGAACAGCCTTTCTCAGTGTCTCAAGGGCAGAAGCCAAACCGATTGACCCAAACACTTAACCTTGTGTTCCTTCCAGAGAATCCTCAAGGAGACAGACGTCCGTGTTTAGTTGCATCTGGCATAAACAGTATAAATAGTTTCTAGGAGCTGGTGTAAGCTGCAGGGAAGAGTGTGGGCCTCAGAGTCACACAGACCAAAGACGCCACCGTATCTGCTCTCGCTGGTCTATGTGGCCTCAGAGGTACTGCTTTATCAGTTAGGTAGGTTTTGATTTCCTGGTGTGCAAAAGAGCCTCCTCCTCTCCCACACTGTTGCTCTAGCTAGGTTCTGAGAATCTGGTATGTACCTGAGGTTCCTAGAAGAGTGCACAGGGGAGCTAAATATTCCTCTTTTCTCTGCACGTCTCCCATATAACAGAAAACATCGTTATGTGCAACTTACATTTTTTTTTAGGATAACAAAATATTTAACATCTACCCACAGGCTACGGTAGTGACCTCAGCCAACTCTCTTCGTTTCTCTGATGCTACAGTTGGCCTTGTCCAAGGATGGCAGAGGCCATACCAGGGACTATCAGTTTCTGTCAGCCTGGTCATCACCATGACAGATCTACTTTTTGTTTCCCTGGTAACCTTGAAGAATCTCAGTACGCCTCTCAGGATAATGACTTTGGTGTCCTTCATACCCTAAGGACTCCTGATAGGCACTGATCATTTTGAAAGCCTTTATTTTTATAAAGGCCTTTTTAAAATCTTTGTAAAGGATTGCTGACCTCGGGTATCAAATTTCTACCATTACTAAAAGCTCTCACAACTTTGATTTGGATGCAAAACAAAGGAAATAGGTAATGTCATAACTTGGTGACAGTGTAGAAACTACAGCAATATTTACTACCTGCTCCCATCAAACTCTAACACTCTTAACTGTGTCCTCAGCTTGTGGGAAATCCTGAAGATGGCCAAAGATGATTCCACTGTTCGCTGCTTCCAGGGCCTGCTGATTTTTGGACATGTGATTGTTGGTGTAAGTCATAAGTAGTTTTCAGAAAATTGTGTTCTTCTTGTAAGCATGGTTTTTAGATTAATTAAAAGTGAAAGTTTAAGAAAATGGTATAATTACTGCTCCCCTTTATAGCACCTTCATTTTAAGAAATGCGGTAAGAAATATACTAGCTAGAATCTTAAAATAGTCATAGATAACTACCTATTATGACAGAATACCATGATCAACTTTAAAATAGGTATTTCCTTTCCAATTTTAAGACATAATGAATTTAAGAGTCATGTTCACCGTGGCCAACATCCAAACACACCTGCTAAACATTCCTTTATGCTTCTGTCCAGTTTCACGTTGGTTTGACTTGGGGACTCTGTTATTGAAGGTGCTGGGATAGACGTTCTTCTGTACAGAGTGTGAGAGTGTCTCAGAGGCCAAGCTGTGTGGGGATGAGGATAAGGGAAAAGCACTAGTCAGGGAGTCAAGAGAGCTGGTCTGTGGATCCGTTCCGTTTTTGCCTCTCTGTGTATAGCTGTGGATGAGTCATCATCATTTGGGGCCATGATTCCTCACCCGTAGAATATGAGCACTGGGAAGACAGTCACTAAGATTCCAGAACCACTGTGACAATGGCCAGGGCACTTCAAGTATTACAACAGAGGAAGATTTGCAATGAGACAGGATATGGGGACTAACTTTCATACCAGAAAGCGCTAAGTGGGTCATATCACAGGGGCTTTATGGATGGTCTGAGATTACCTAAATCTTTTCCCAAATAGCAAACAGACCGAGTTATATGTGGAAGGAAGCATCAAAGACAGAGGGTATATGAAAAAGGAAGCAAAGTACAAATAGTTGTTGGATTCCCTGGCAATGAGGAATCCATTGCATAAAGCCTCTGTAAGGGAAGGGAGCTGGCTATAGAATGTACCCTGCCCCCATCCCCTTCCCAGTGCTCTGCTCTTGGCCACCAGCCTGACAGATCCACTCGTGGCTTGTTTCCAGATGTGTGGTATCGCCCTGACGGCAGAGTGTATCTTCTTTGTATCCGACCAACACAGTCTCTACCCACTGCTTGAAGCCACCAACAACGATGATATCTACGGGGCAGCTTGGATAGGCATGTTTGTGGGCATCTGCCTCTTCTGCTTGTCCGTTCTAGCCATAGTAGGAATTATGAAGTCCAACAGGAAAATCCTCTTGGCGGTAAGACCTTACAACCCTCTGAGAGCTGGAGGTGTAGCCCAGTTGATAGAGTGCCTGCCTAGCACACATAAGGTCTTGGGTTCAAACCTTAGCACCATATTATCTGCGTATGGTACTGCACATCTACAATCCTAGCACTCTGTGGGTAGAGGCAGGATGATCAGAAATTCAAGGTAATCCTTGACTGCATAGCAAGTTCAGGGTCAGCCTGTGTTACAAGGGACTCTTCCTCAAAACAACAACAACAAATTCTCTGCAGTTGTTTTCCTGGGCCAATTTTGCTGAACTGTTTCTTCTCCATTGAGCACAGAGCTTTGGTTTGCACTGAGCTAAGTGGAGGAAGAGTCCCAGGTAAGTGGTACAAACAAAATAAAACAACAACAAATGAAGATCCCCTGTTGCGAGATCATCCATGCAGGTTGTAAAGATGCCCTCCATGATTGCAAGTTCAGGTTCAAGTAAAAATAACTGAAAACGGAAACACCTGTAGATGGTCTAGTGACTATGTGCACCGATATGTTCTTCTCCGGCTACCATCTGCATGTGCCCAACATTCGCAGCCAGGAATTATATGAGCAGGAGAAAAGATACAGGGAGGGCTTTTTTGTTAGATTTTGTTCTTCCCTTGATAATAGTGAGTTTTAAGTATTGTTTTAATATTAGTCAGATATTGGTGTGTTAAGATACAAAATACAAAACAGACACGAAATCCCCAAACAAGAACCTTCCTGAAGGCTTTTGAGTTCAAGGCCTACGGTTTTTGTGTGATGGCCCAGACTTCCCACACTGTCACTGAGTCTGCTGTACAGGAACACTGGAAGACCCTGAACAGCACCATTGGGAGTGACCCAGATCACACCACTCTGTAGTCTCAAGCCACTCACTAGATCATGCTCCTCTGCCTTTGCAAATGGAAATGTTAGCCAGCAGGGAAGAAACTCTCTTACTTGGCCGCTTAAGGGACTTGCTGGTTCCCTTCTCTAGGGTAAAGCATTGCCCTAGTGCCTGGGAACGCAGAATATTTACCTTCTCCGTTCCTTTGTGTGAGTTAGTTCCAAGGCAAATACGCGCCCTGGGGGGGGGGGGGAGTAGGGAGGGAGAGAAGAGGGGGATCTTCCTGAAGACAACTTCCACTGCACCCTGGGCTCCTTCTGGGCCAGCCATATATATGTGCCTGACAAATCAGAACTGAGCTGGGGAGGAAAGGCAAGGAACAGAGTCCTCTCTGGGAAGCTGAAGGAGAAATGCCTATACCAATGCCCCCTTTCTGTCCTAATTGTAGAGGATCCTGAGGATCTGTGAGGGGAGCCACCAAAGCTCTTGACAGGAAGCAAGGGCAACAACTAATGTGTGTGTGTGTGTGTGTGTGGGGGGGTTATGGGTCTCTGGTGTCTCAGAAGGCCCTTTTTACTGATTTTTTTCACAGAGGTGGTTGCATTTGTTTTGTTTTGTTTTAGGGCCAAATAGTGAAAGCAGCAAATGGTCCTGACCTTTGAACCCACAAATACCCTACAAAAGGGAAGACAACTTCCCCTGTCTTCCCCCCACTGACTCCCATAGCCCTTCTGCACAAGAAGGACACAAGGGGCAACAGTGCGTGTATAAAAGTGTGCAAGGCAGAGATCAAGTTCTCACAAGAGACTGACACGCACTGAAAGGCATCCACTCGCTGTTCTGCTGTTTTCCAGCCAGACACTGGGGTCAGGGCTGGGCAGAGCCGGTCACCCACAGTGGTGGTGCTTGTCGCCTACACAGAGAGCTCTGCTCTGCCCTCACCAGAGCTGGTATCACACGGGTAGGTGACAGGAGCTCACCAATGAGTCTCCATGCCTGAAGGCTGCCTGCTTGTTACAGCTGAGCCTGGGTAGGAAAGACACAAGGCATTAAACATGTTCTGTCATCTTTTCCTGGCTTCCGTAGTTCTACATTTTCAGCAATCCAACAAGACAATGACTCCCACTTAGATGAGATTTACGATCCTTGGTGTCGTGTATGAAGCACCAAGGCTGTCTTGCCAGCCACTGGGCATGTGTGTATACACGAAGACTCTGAAACTCCCGAATATTCCTTCATTGTTTATATCAGCTCCCCCGAGTTAAAATCGAAATGCATGGTGCTGGA
The DNA here is from genome assembly GCF_949786415.1 of Peromyscus eremicus. Classification (NCBI taxonomy): domain Eukaryota; kingdom Metazoa; phylum Chordata; class Mammalia; order Rodentia; family Cricetidae; genus Peromyscus; species Peromyscus eremicus. The sequence goes on from NC_081428.1 coordinate 55,775,853, forward strand.
TGAAAAAACTCTGAATTGAATGGCCATTTCTCTAGAGATAAGCCGAGAACTGAGCTGATCCACATGCCACCTTGTCGCTAGTACCTAGCACTAGCCTCGTTCCAAGCACCTGATCAAAGAGAGCTTGTACTACGCAGTACTTGGATATTACATTTAGACAAATGTGCTAAAACTCACAGGAATCACGAGGTGGGATTTCTGTTATAATTCTCTGTTGTCCTCTGTTTCCTTCCCAGTACTTCATTATGATGTTCATAGTGTATGGTTTTGAAGTGGCATCTTGTATCACAGCAGCGACACAGCGAGACTTTGTGAGTATGGTCCCCAAAGCATAGAGCAAAAATGACGACCACGCTGGCACCAGAGCAACCGACATGCTTTAAGCCCTGGCTGTGTGCTGGTCATGCTGATATGCACACTATTAATGAGTGCGTTTTTACTTAATACTCAGAAACCGAGAATGGAAAGTATTGCTTGTCTTTTCTAAATGAAAAGAGAGGCGGTTCCTTCAGAGAGAGCGAGGGACCTTAAAAGCAAAGAAAGTTATCTAAAGATGCAGAACTGAGTGGCAACAGCAAGACTTCTGATCCTAGGAAACCTGATTCCCAGTGCCCAGCCTGTGATCCTAGCATTGGTCATCACTCGACCATGCTGTGGCCTCCCTGCGTGTTCTGCCTTGTGGAAGACACCATTCAGACTCTTTCTTGTTCTATTTCTCACTGTTTCCCTAATCTATACCATCTTAGAACACCCGTCTACCCCAGTCAGGCGGTAGTTTCTTCTTCCATGGAAACCCGCAGCAGCCCCAGCCCACTGTGCTCGGTGCCCGAGTTTAGCCTTCCTCCAAGAGGATGCTCAGTGTCCTCGACAAACCGGCTCCGCAGAAGATGATGTCTTTCTGGGGAGCAGGTGTGCTGATGCTCCCTCTTGTGTCTTCCCCAACCCCTGCAGTTCACAACCAACCTCTTCCTGAAGCAGATGCTGGTGAGGTATCAAAACAACAGCCCCCCAACCAATGACGATGAGTGGAAAAACGCCGGCGTTACCAAGACCTGGGATAGGCTCATGCTGCAGGTAAGGCGTGTGGTCCTGCGGTGGGCCACTGCACATCTGCACCAGTAACAACCTGAATGTGGGTGGGAGTGAGGTCAGTGTCTCCAGGGGCTTCCTTCAGGTAGAGACTTGTTCCTGGCCGGGTCAGAAATGCCTCTTGTTTACTGGTGAGGGTGAGGAAGGGGGAACGCTAAACACATGACTCAGTGAGGCCTCTGGATCCATATTTTATATCAAGCTATAATGTTGATTAGCCTACCTTTAAAGAGTGTATGTTAAAAAACGTTAGATTAATAATATGTTCTGCCTCTTAGGTCTTACGTCTTACGTCTTACGTCTTCCTTACATTAACAGAACAGGGGGCCTTCTCCCCGTCCCACAGCAAACTCAAATAGTGATAGGTACTTGTCTCACCTTTTTATATCTCCTATGAAGAATTCTGCTAAGTATCAGGAGATATGATTTGATTTAATCACCCAGTTTTAAGTGGCCATCATTCCATATATCCAAACTTATTCCAAATACCATCAGAACCCCAAATCTTCCAAGAATATTGCCCCATTTTGTCTTTTGTGTATAACCTCTAATATGAACCTACTCTTCATTGGCCCAACACACACACACACACACACACACACACACACACACACACACACACGACTCTCACATACACACACTCACACACTATCACTCACACACACACACTCACACACACACACACACACGACTCTCACATACACACACTCACACACTATCACTCACACACACTTACACACACTCTCACACACACTCACACACACTCTCACACACACACTCACATACACACACACACTCACACATATCCCAGCCTTTCTGTCTACTACTTTCAACACTGTCTTGACATCCTGCTTCACCAGAAACCTGGCTGCTCCCTAGTGTCCCCTGCCTGTCTTCTTACCCCCATGTGCCCTAAGACCTAGAAATCAATTAGGTTTCCCCCCTTCTCTGCACAGCTTCTATATTCTCTCTTCCCTTGGTTCCCTCCTTGTTCAAACACTTGAAGTCCACGCCATCAGCCTGTGGTCTCCTTACTGGGGCTTTTTTATCAACATCTTCCAGTCATCCCCTGCTTTCACTGAGGATTACAGTATTGACAACGTGATACACACACACACAGACCACAACACACACAATATAGAATGAGTCTGTTTCCTGGTTAGCTATATCCTATATCTAAATGGTAAAATTACATGTTATTTCAAGATGATCTTTGTCCTTAGATTTGCTTGGTTATATTCATTCTAAAAGTTGAAGAAGGCCTATAATTTTTACTTCCTCCCTGAAACGTTTTAGCAGATAATGGTAAGGAGAGAACACAGTATGAATTTTATAGCCTTTCTCCAGTGTGTACAGAGTCATGGGCATCAGATGTGTGTCTGCTTAACCCCCTTTTCTTATGTAGAGGGACGGGTGTGTGCCACCAGGTCTGAAATATTTTTCCAGTTTACTTTCTCCTTTATAAAATGAGGTGCTGAAACGGGCCTTTTATCCCAACACTCAGGAGGCAGAGGCAGACAGACCTCTGTGAGTTCAAGGCCAGCCTGGTCTACAGAGTGAGTTCCAAGACAGCCAGAAACCTTGCCCCCAAATAAATAAATAAATAAATAAATAAATAAATAAATAAATAAATAAATCTAATGCATAATTACTCTAGGAAAATATTACAAATACAGAAAAGGAAAACAAGAATAATTGCTAGTGATGTCTTTACTACTAAAACTTTTCATTTTATGATTTTTAAATGACTGTATTTCTCTTGTGGTAATGTATCTTACTACAAATATTAATAATAATAAATGCTTATTAAGAGTTTACTATTAAATATACCAAGTAAATTAATTATATTAACACACTTGATCCTCACAAAAATTCTATAAGATAGGTCCTATATTCATTTCAAATTTATAGTCAAATGAAATAAGCCTTAGAACAGTGGTTCTCAACCTTCTCAATGCCACAACTCTTTACTGCAGTTCCTCATGTTGTGATGACCCCCACCATAAAGTTATTTATTGCTACTCCATAACTCTGATTCTTTTTTTGTTTTGTTTTGTTTTTTCGAGACAGGGTTTCTCCGTGTAGTTTTGGTTCCTGTCCTGGATCTCACTCTGTAGCCCAGGCTGGCCTCGAACTCACAGAGATCCGCCTGCCTCTGCCTCCTGAGTGCTGGGATTAAAGGCGTGTGCCACCGCTGCCTGGCTGTCATAACTGTGATTTTGCTACTGTTTTGAATCATAAAGTAAATATCTGATATGCGACCCCTGTGAAAGAGTCAGTCCAACCCCCAAGGGGTTGTGACCCACAGGTTGAGAACTACTGCCTTAGAGACTTACAGTGTTATGCCCATTAATGGCTGGTAAATTAATAACATAAAAACATTTTGGAAACTTAGAACAACCTTAAGTTCTAGTTTGGAAATATTTTAGTCATGTAAGATATGGTATGCTTTCTAGTACTTTCTCCACAAAGCTTTAGGTGGTGACATTGATGGCTTTGGTATGGGCCATAAAGATAACGTTGTGGCTCTTGTCCTCTGGCAGGACCACTGCTGTGGTGTAAATGGTCCATCCGACTGGCAGAAATACACCTCTGCCTTCCGGGTGAAGAATAACGATGCTGACTATCCCTGGCCTCGGCAGTGCTGCGTCATGAACAAGGTTATGGAGCCTGTCAACCTGGACGCTTGCAAACTCGGAGTGCCTGGTTATTACCACAGTCAGGTGGGTCCCCCTCCGAAGACCTAGCAGGAAGTGCTTCTGCACTTTATGAAGAAAATAATAGTCAGCTGTGAGTAATGTCGTAAGGAAGTCTGCATGTTTCCCCTACATCTCTGTGAGTGCTCATTTGGAATTGTTGCAAATTTAATTTTAGTAAAATTACTGCAACATGAGGATTTCCGTAGCACAAACCAACTTGGGGTCAATAAAGACAATCTATCTGTGTGATGTCTAGAATTGGTTTTATGAGAAATATCTGCATTAGAGGAAGGCTTGCAAAATGTAAATCGGAAAGGTTGATATACAAAGACAATATTATTCAGCTCCAAAACAATGGCAGTTGCTGAGGTCAGAGGCGGGCAGTGTTTAGCAGGATTAGATTGGAGATTTGGGCTGAAATATTTACATACATATGGTTTTTATCAGAGTGCTTCTGGGCTGATGAAGTGCCCTGATGATGATCACGAAACACTTACTGAGGTCTTCCTGAAGGCCAGATGTTGTGTCCTGTGCCACACAGAGACTATAATGCCTGGGGTGCTCAAACATCAGTGCTGGGTGTGCTCTGTGGTCTGTACATGAGCGAGAGAAGCTAATTGGGCCTTGCCTGAGCTCACACAATTGGTAAATGGCTGCCAGGCTTCAACCCCAAGCCATAGAGCTTGAAAGCACAGGCACCACATCCATAAAGGCTTGGAAATAGCCCTCCAAAGTCTTAGTGAGCTTTCCCAGGCCCTGTAAACCAGCGTCTGTTGACACAGCACACCGAAACACTCTGCTGCCCTGCTTTGGGAGTGGTCACTGTGGGGAAGCCTAGCAGTACGTCAGTCCGTCAAATAATTGAGAAGCGTCAGGCTTTTCCCTACAGAAGTAATGCCACAAGCCATCCATACATCTGGAGTGAGGGACGCCATTGTTACACCTGGCGGGTACCTGGACTGCAAGTGGATGTGTTCATTCACAAAGGACATGGGAGTGATACCGAGGATTTTGTAGCAGAGCAACCCTCACTGAGCTTTATAGCAACCTTGTTATGGCATTGTTTTAGTCAGTTATACTCGGGCTGTAATTAAAAAAAAATAATAAATGTATTGCTTATAGTCAGCATAAAATGCAACCATCACTCCAACTATTCAAACTACTCATAAAATGTTTTCAGCATTGGAAGTGGCTCATGCACACCAGTCTTTACTGAATTACAGTCATGTGCCAACAGTGTCTTCTCTCTAATTATTGCATAGCCTTGTCTTCCCCCTACAATACAGAACACTCCAGCTATGAAAATCTACTAAAACCACTTACTCAGGCTTAGATAGGTGAGTTTGAAGACGAAACACAAATTCACTCTTTTTCTTTCGACTGTTTTGGGACCTCCACACCCATCTGGACACCTTCCTTTGACCTTATCTGCCTTCAGTGTCTCCATCTCCATGACCAGCCAGCTGAACCACAGGCATAAAGCATCACCAGTTAGCCCCACTCTTCAACAGAGTTCCCAAGTTCTGACATCTCTTCCTCTGTTCCTCTGTTCCTTCGCTCCCACTTCCTCAATCTCACACACTCTTCACCCTGAACCTAAGCAGATCTATCAATCTGACTCCCCCTATCTTGCTCCCCCAGATTCCCATACATCCCCACTTTCTGACATACAGGTGCTACTAATTCCACTCCAGCAATCCTTGGTTACACAAGAAAACGGTCCACCCAATACCTACTATGCTTTGCTGCTGTTTTTAAATGTACCTTGTCCATAAATTTCTATGAGCTGCCTTAAGGACTGTATTACTTAGTTCTATATCTCCAGTACTTGGCGCAATGCTTGGCACAAGACAGATACTCAAAAAATGTTCAGTGGGTAGATAAGGGAATGAAGGAGTGGATGACTCCCCCTTTCATAAGCATGTTGAAGCTTATCAACACTTGCAGTACTCCAAAGTGTTGCTATAGATAAAAACTGGTAAAACTAGAAAAGAGAGTCTAAGTATAGTAATGAGGAAAATGAGGGAAATCAACCAGAATTCTACATAGTAGGTCAAATACACACACACACATACACACACACACACACACACACACACACACACTTAGGCTTCATAAGCATTGAAAAATGCTACATACAAATTCTGATGACTTTACCTCAAGAATATTAATATATACTAAGAGTGTAAAGTCCCAATGAAATGATTAACCTCCTGGAAACTCAGTAATGAGATGGAAAACTGGGGATTTTGACTGTGAGTCCCACAAAGACAAGAGTCCTTTCTGTCTTGCCCCAGCTAAGTGACCAACTCAGGACCCAGCACCTAGCATAAATTGTCTTTTACATATAGTATTTGATGAATGATTACCTCCCAAGATTTTCAAGAGAATGGGGGTGTTCTGTGTTTTCCAAGTGGAGATTGTAAACATTAATTAGTATCCTTTCATTATCTCTTTTCTTGTTCTTTCATTCATTCATTCATTTGTTTAAGATAGGATGTCATTCTGTAGCTCAGGCTGGCTTTGAACTCTTTATGTAGCTCTGAATGGCCTTAAACTCATTATTATATAACTCAGACTGGCTTTGAATTTATAATTCTCTTGCCTAAGCTTCCTAAATGCTGGGATTACAAGCTCTCGTTCTGTAAATTATTATTAGGTACCTACTAGATGCCAGGCACTCAAAACCTCTGCCCTTGTGGAGGCTGCTTTTTATTATAGATGACAAATAAGGAACCCACTGCATGCAAATACACAAATTGCCAGGAGCAGACATAAAGCAGGGTTTGTAAATGGAGTATGATAAAAAAAAAAAAAAAGCTGCTTTTTCTGCGGCTGTCCAGAACGCCTTTGTTGAGATGATGTCTGCAGAGTTCTGAACTGTGTGCAGAGATGGGGAACTGGAGTGTTAGCAAAGGAAGCAGCCTGTACAATCCTTAGCACTTAGCACTTAGGCCAGAGTGATTGTGAGATGTCTAGAAGGGATGGGTAAACCTAGATCTAGCGAGTGCGGTCAGATGTGCTAGGCCCTGTCTCATGATCTGCTCAATCAGTAGCACGGAGGATGCCCATACATTCTCTTCTTGGAGATGGATTTAACCCTCAAGGGAGGCCCTGGAGGGGCCAGAGTGGTACAAGGAAAAAGCCTCGGGGGTGTTTGCATTTGTAATACTTTTAAATAGACCCTAAAGGATTTGTTTACGTGTTGAATGTCGGATAAAGAAAGCAAGGAAAATTTCAGGAGTCTTCATTTGGGCATTCTGCAATGTAATAGAGTAAATGAGGGAACTATTCAAGTACAGGGGTGGAGGAAATCAGCATGTATATGGCTTAAGAAGGTGAGGACACCGAATCATGGGAGACAGAACCTCAAGTGCACACCTGTAGCCACTGGGTGAAGCCTGAACTTCATGGCCGACCTAGAATAGTTGTTGAAATTTGCAGACAAATCCAGCACACTTGCCTCTGGACCTTTCAGTGCATAGAATCACCTGGCTTCTGCATTTCCTGGGTATTCCCTGTGATCCCTAAAATTGTGTAGAGTCCCTTAGATTGCAACTCTAGCCTTGCGTGGTTGTCAATTATTAATCCAACGGCATCAGTTCTTTGCTCTAGATAATCTCTCCATATTAATGTAACTCATGCTGCCTTCCCAGGGCTGCTATGAACTGATCTCTGGACCAATGGATCGGCATGCCTGGGGAGTTGCCTGGTTTGGATTTGCCATCCTCTGCTGGACTGTGAGTATCCTCAGCACGTGTTTGATTTCAGAAAGGGGCAATAATGAGAGACCTTGAGAAGGTCCCTGGTTAGTTCAACGACCCTAAAAAGTCTGGAAACCAATTCTTTCAGCTAAGTCCGTCAGAAGATATCTAGCACCAGACCAAGGATGATGGGCTCCCTTGAGGTGTGGGATGTCAACCTCCCTCCTAGGGAAAGGATGGGCCTACTCTAGAAACCCTTCTTCTAGCTATCCCAGATGAATCCACCTGGGCTTCTTAGTGATCCAGCTGTGTTCCACACTGAAGTCATTCATTGCAGCTAGACTTCAAGGCCCATCCTGTCACCTCTCTAGACAGCTTCTGAGGCCCAACATTAGTTGTCTAGCTCCTTCCATGGTCTCATCACTTTATGCTGCCTCTCTGAGGAAAACACAGGGAGGTCAGAGCCCTGGCTCCCAGCCCTAGCTGCACATTGAAACCTCCTAGACAGACAGAACTGTATGTACCAACCACTCTGTGGTTCTTCACTTGATCCTACGCCTGGGCCTGGGCACTTTGTTTTATTTCGCTTGTGTTTATGTTTTGATTTAGTAATTTTTCTAGATGATTCTAAATTTCTTTTACAGCTGAGAACCATGATATTTGGGAAACAATCCCAAACTTTGATACTGGTTACTGTTGTATACCTTGAAACGTGTTAAGGATTAAAAAAAAAAAAAAAGCTATTTTTCTCTATGTGGCCAGTGTCTACTGACATTTACTTCCACTAAGTATAATGACTGACAAAATTAAATATTTAGTAGTTACAAGTTCATATAAACAACATAACCCTGATAAGAAAATAATAACTATTTTACAAAATGAAAAATTTGTGAAGCAGTATTGCTTTGAGTGTTCCTCTGATCCTGTCAGAATCTGGCTTCATAAAGGAAGCTGGGTCTCTCACAAGTGCTCCTTCATTAACTCTGTGCTAACACATCACCAGTGTTGAAGGACAGGAAGAAATTAGATCCTTCATTACAGTGTGTAGTTATAAACAGGAATATTTTGGTAACCTTATTCAAGATAAATATTGTGAATATTCTTTTGAAACTATGTGCCCTTCTGTACAAGCTTCTTCAAGGTCAATTGCAATACAGAATCTGAAACTAGATTAATGAAGAACTTTCTGTACTGTTTGTACAAATCTTTGATCAATACCTAAGTCATGAACTGGCTCTTTGGGGAAATGCTGCCTCATTATGCTTCATAGCATTTGCTGGTGTTTGTTGATTTCTTTATGGGACACCAAAAGATCATATTCATTAATACTGTCACCCTGGAAAAGATCTCAAATAGGATACTATCAAATCCATGGCAGCATATCAGTTCTCCAGAGATCTGATTTTTGCTTGAAAACTCAAATTTATTATTGACCCATATATTGTCAAGTGTTTTCCTTAAGGTAACAGACTAATTTTGTAAGTTTTGAAGAAAATACCTGCCCAAATATCCAAGCCTAAATAACCATAACTTCTTAACTTTTTTTTTTCCAAATAAAAATGGTGTTTTAAGCAAAACAAAGTTGGGTCAGTGTATAACCAACTACATATGTGCTTTCCTTTTGCACAACTGTATTTCAATATGCCATGGGACTTGGTGTGTTTTTTATCATACGGAATATTAAAAGGATGTGTAATCAAAGGTCACAGTACAATAGGATCGGTAGGTTTGGTTGCTCCATGAAGGACGATCCCAGATAAATCCCTGCCTCTTCCTTCTCCCCACAAGTGCACAGCCATGCAGGGTACACCGAGAACTAGCAGTTCAGTGCCTCTGCCTTGCCTCTCTCTGAGACTTGGCAGTCTTACCTTATGCTGACTTTGTACCACCAGTGCCCATGTAAAAGACACTGACGAGGCAAATGAAGTCCTTTTACCTAAATATTCTTGACCTCATTGGTCCCTGAAGGGTGTTTGTGTACTATGCTTTGAAAAGTGCTGAGTGAGAGGGTATAAAATGAGAAGAGAGAGCTGTTCCTTCAGGAAGTGTTTTATGATCACTCTTAGGAGTTCATGTCTGTTGTGAAACAATGTCCCAATGACATATTTGATGCTGCCAGAGGCAGAGGGCCAGCTGTTCTTAGTTCCCCAACACCTAGCCTAACAGAGGAAAGGCTCGGTTATTTATTGAATCAGTTTAAATGACAACAGGGAAGTGTCCATTTGTCCTGTGTTACCACGAGCTACAGGACATTTAAAGGCTTTTGAGCACCATGGGGTTGCCAACTCACTGTACACAAGTATCAACTCTAAATGATAGATATTGTAAATCTCCTGAAATTCGGTAGAGGGGGAATAAGAGCTAGAGATATTGAGGGTCTGCTGTGGATGAGACATCATGTCAGCTAGTCTTCACACGAACCCCCTCAAGATCAGTAGGTCTGCCCAACAAGGAACCGTCCTGGAGAAGAAGTCCTAGCACAGCCAGCTCACTTCAGCTCACAGAGGGGTTTCCTGTTCTCAACCTGTGGGTCAAGACTCCCTTGTAGATTGCATATCAGATATTTATATTATGATTCATAACAGTAGCAAAAATACAGTTATGAAGTAGCAACAAAATAATTGTATGGTGGAGGGGTCACCACAGCATGAGGAGCCATATTAAAGGGTCACAGCATTGGGAAGGCTGAGAACCGCTGCCCTAAAGCCTGTTGGGGTCTATGTCTTTGGGTTTGTTACTTCCCTGTGCTTCAAATTCTTCAGAGAACTTTGAGAACAAATGTGTCCGGTGCATACAACTTATAATAAACATCAGGCCCAGTAATTATTTCATTGTCTCCCTCACAGCTCTAGATCTGAGGTAGAGAGAGAAGGTATGAAGTTTTTTTTTTTACACAGAGACGGGGGCTCAGGAAAGTAAAATGGCAGGGCTAGGATCCCTGGCAGTAGATGGTAGCTCTGGAACAGGCCAGACTTTCCAACTCCACACCTGAGTGAGAGAGAGGTCTTAGGCTCTGCGGGATTCTTCAGAGGCAGTCATTCCAGGTGGCAGGCATTTTAGGAGGAAAGGGTTTCAAGATTAGAAGGAGAAAGGGACCCAAATGCCTGGAGATGTAGCTCAGGTGGTGAAGCACCGGCTGAACACGCCCAACCCCCCAAATTATATCCCAGCTCTGAACAAAGCAAGTATGGTTGCCATGCCTATAATCCCACTACTTGGAAATTGGAAGCAGAAGGGTCAAAAGTCCAAGGTCATCCTCAGTTACGAAGCAAGTTCAGAGACAGCCTAGGCTACAGGAGACCCCATCTCAAAAATAAACAAATAAAAATCAAAAAGATAAATAATCCATGCAGTTTCTATTGGTAGCTGGAGGGCCAGCCTCCACTCACCACCAGGGTATGCAAAAAACCCACAAATTCAGTGAGGACTAAACCTTTTCTATCTGAGGGGGGGAAATAACAAAACACGCACTTTCTGATGGTAACTTTCTCTTTTACTTCATATAAAAAAAATCTCTGAAATTCTGTCTTCACACAGCTACATCTCTAAACATACAGCTATATATCTCTCTTTGCAAATACACATCTCAGAATCTTTCTGAAAATCTCTCTTGCTCTCTCTCTAGCTTCTAGCTTCTCATTCTCTTTTCTCATTCTCTTTTCTCAACTCCTTCTGTACACACATGGACACACACACACACACACACACACACACACTCACAGCTAACTCTTTACACAGCTCCTCTACATAGCAACATCTCCTTCACACTGCTCTCTCTCTCTCTTTCTCTCTCTCTCTCTCTCTCACACACACACACACACACACACACACACACACACACACACTTCTACATTATTCACTCACTCTCTCACAGCCACACTCTGGACAATTATATGTTACATTTTCAGGGTCTGACCCATTCTCATAACATATGATAAGTCACGCAGTTTTTCTCAGGCTAGGAAGCTCGTGCTGACTGGCCAGTGAGAAATGCTTGGCTAAACACGTAGCCTGAGTGATTAGCATTTCCAGACAGAGAATGTCATTGAAATTCAGGACTTAACAATTAACAGTAGTTGGCTGAACCTTGAGTGGTTGGGGTACATGCAGAAAGAGAATTACTGCAGAGGGTTATGTCTACCAAAGTTGTTTCATATTTGACCTTGATTTAGCAATAAACACCTGGGAATTTTTCTTGGTGTATTCTCAGCTGGTCTGTTTTTGAATTTGTTCTGAAATCTAAAATTAGCTGCCTTTGTGACTGAGAATACTGTTACTTTCCTGTGTCGGCTATGAAAAATATTCTAGTATTATCAGAATTATACAGATTAAACAGAAATCATCTTCCTGACTATCCGCAGCAATGTGTGTGTCCAAAGATGGGATATTTTCTTTCAATAAACACACAAGCAGTAGGGAGAATACCCATAGCTGTTACTAGGGAAGAAATGAAGCAGCACATGAGAGAAATTACAGACAGAAACAACTAGTCATTTACAGTCAGTGACTCAACAGCCTTGCCAGGTGGGGCTCCCCATCAGGTGAGTCTGGTGGGTTGACCTGTTAAATACTAGTTGTCACCTGCTGTATACTCCCATGGCCTCCTGCAAGTTTCTAACTAGAAACAGGATCACAGGAGAGTCCTTAGCTTTGATAACAGGCAGGAAGAATTTTCCCATGGCTATTTCAGTGCAGAAATGAGAAGAGTACTTGAGAAGTCAGAGAGACAATGTAGGAAGTGCTGGGCACACGGGGAATGGAGAAATTGCTCTGAGTGGCAGATTATAAGCAATGCTCTCATATGGAATGGACACAGCAGCGGCTGGCCCCTAAGATTACCGTCATTTAAATTACTGCTAGAAACTCCATGTCACCTAAGTCTGAACAAAAGAAATGTCATTGTTTTATATTAAGGTGGATGTTTTTTAAACCCTGTCTTAATCATTTGTTTTCCTTTTCTCGCTTTAATTCTAGTTTTGGGTTCTCCTGGGTACCATGTTCTACTGGAGCAGAATTGAATATTAAGCACACAGTGTCTCCGCCACACCTCCCTCCTCGGGTGACTCTGGATTTGGTGCTGGAACCCTGCTGTTTCATCACATGCCTTCTGTGTGCTCCATAGTGACAGATGCTTTTCTCACTCAAATGCCAGTTCAGGTGGAATGGGCTTCCTTTAGACTCTCAGGCTGCTGCAATCCTCAGCAGAAATAGTTCTCATCCTTGGCTAACATTCTGCAACATATTTATGTACTATGAGACAGAAAATTTGGAGAGTGGAGATGACTCTCATTCCTGCTCATGTTTACCATCATAAGCTCTGTCTGTATTTAATAGCAAACTCAAGAAACAGGGAGCCCCATATCTCTTACTATTTCCTTCAACCTTGCAAGGGTTTTGTTTGACACAGTGTAGACTGGGGGAGGGAAGGAGGGGGGATTGCAGAGCTGCACCTCTGCTTCTGGTTCTGCTATGGCCTCTGTCTACACTGGCAGTGCTCCTGACACACCCACCACCTTTGGATACTTTTTATTCTCTGGGATGATCCTTAATTTTCATTTAATAAGCGTTCCGACTTCCTCTCCTGCCTTGTGGAGTGATGTGCATTTAGCAACTTCATTCTCGGTTAATTGAAAGTATATAAACGTTAGGGACATTGACACTGCCCATTTTACACCAGCTCGGTCTTTGCCCTCAATGGTTTCAACGTGGAGATCCAAGCCAGCTTACTAGAGCAGGTGATTTATAGGGATTTTTGTTTGCTGTCAAAATAGTTTGATCCTGCAGGAAGTCCTGACAACTCACCACTGTTTGCTTAACAAGAAGCCCATAAAATATGCCCACTTCATCAGATTTCAACTGGTCCTGCCTGAGTCTAACAAAACGGGGTTGCCAAAAGAAGAGCCCCAACTGTGGGGATTAAAGCGGAAGAAGTGGGGGACACACACCGTGAGTTCCTGCTGGCTGGCTCACTGTCCGGAAGGACAGGAAATGGCTGGAATTCTCTCTCTTTCTTTCCTCTCCTGCTACATTGACCTTTGAAGCTATTGCTCCTGTATACTTGGAGACAGCACATGTGATGCCAGCAGCCCCACATGTTCCCTATGCAGGAAACACGCCCATCATTTAGGAACAGTCAACCCCGGCACGGGAAGTCCTGCCTCACCAGGTCCCTGTAGTTAGGCAGAACCCTGGGGCAGAGGAGCAGTCAGAGAAGAGGAGTGGACTCCCTTGCAGCAGAAGCCCACTTTCTGACCCTGAGCATAGCTTGCCTCCAGCCCTCCACCTGACTTTGTCTCTTCGGAAGAAGGTATCTTGGGTACCAGGATAACACCTGCACTTGGCACAGAGGGTCCTCTGTGGTTCTTAAAAGGAGGGAGATGTGTGGAATTAAACTTTCTCCTTATCTTTCCTGTCTGATGCCTTTAAAATACACACACACACACACACACACACACACACACACACTGGGAATTGAACCCAGAACTTCGTGCATGCTAGGCGAGCACTCTGCCCACTAAGCTGTATGTCTGCCTCCTGGTGCCCTTTGTTTTCCACCATTAACTAGGCTTTCCACTGAGCTCCACTGGCTGAGTAATTCCTGCCCAACCCTACCCCCGCCTTCCCTCTCAGATTTATGCTCCAAAACGTTTTCTGCTGCAAACCCCTCATCTCTTTGTGATTGGATCTCCGCCTCAAAAACCCAATATAGAAAGTTCCAGCTCCATTACCCACAGGAATAGGCTTTGCTCCTCCCCAAACCAAGGAAGAATGGTGAACCCAGGTACCCCAGTGGCTGAGAGCAGTGCCTAAAAGGGACAAGCCTTCATTTCCCCTTCCCCGTTCTGCCATTCCCAGGAGTGAGCTGCGACTACCATGACCACTCCCTTCAGGTCACCCAGCAATTTCTTCACAGCTTCCCACTTCCGCCCCGGCCTCCCCCCCCCTCCTTCTCTCCTTCCAGCTCCTGGAACTGGAAATAGGGTGGCAAGCCTCAGGTCCCAGCCCCAGCTCAGCAGGGTCCAGGCCCAGCGCCCCCAAACCAGGGAAAGGAGAGGGAAGGCTGCTGCCCATGAGAGCCACCCAGACAGGCCATCTGTGAAACCTTCCTTTTCTCAGCCATAAGCCTGTCCACGAACTATCACCAAACCTCAAACCAGTCAGGCGAACTCTGGGGCAAGTTTTATTGACTGCCACACAGAAAGGTCACCGTGTCTCTGGTTGGTCTTACCCTTAAGCCGTGGCAGCCTGATTACAATGAACACTTCAAAGCCCACTGCTTGTAATGGTCAGCCCTGGAACCAGAATGAAGAATCTGCTTCTGTTTGAACAGTAGTAGACAAACTTGAAAGACTGCTGTCCCATCTAACCCCGCCCCTTCCTGTCTGATTGACAAGCAGTGCTGAGGGGAGGATGCAGGGGGCATTAAAAACCAATCACTAGCCTGGCTTCTTGCTATAGACTAAAGGATTGTTCTCCATCTGAATTTCCCTTCTCTTTCCTGTCTCACCTCATTTGGCTTCTTATCCCCTCTTATGAGACAGGCTAGGGAACATCCAGCAGCCACTAGGTAAGTGACTGAGTCCGGTTTCATGCATGTTTATCCAAAGGTTCAAGTGGTCATAGTCAACAAAGATAGTCAGAAAAGTCTTAGACCAGTGGTTCTCAACCGTCCTAATGCTGCGACCCTTTAATACAGTCCCTCATGTTGTGGTGACCGCCCCCTGACCCCAGCCATAACATTGTTTCGTTGCTACTGTGTAGCTGTAATTTTGCTACTGTTGTGACCTGTAATGTAAATATCTGATATTCAGGATGTCTGACATGTGACTCCTGTAGGGGTTGAGACCAGTGGACTGAGAACCACTGTCTTAGAGAAAGGCGGTGCTGCTAACCTGTGGGAGATGCTCTCACCCAGCCTTCCTCCAGTCCACAGTCCTCGTGCCCGGCACAATCGGGTACACACGCATGCGCGCACACACACACACACCCCTACATGGTTACTAAAAAGTTAAATTTTAAAAACCAAAGGATGTGGTTCAGTAGTGTAGCATTTCCTAGCATGTGTGAGGTCCAGTACCATAAAAAAAATAAAGCAAACAGAAATACGACAGAGGGGAGGCGGCTCGGTGATTCAGAGCTTGCTGCTCTTACAGAGGACTCAGGTTTGGTTCCCAGCATCCACATCAGGGGCTCACAACTGACTCTACTTCCAGTTCCAAGGGATCTGACACTCTCTTCTGGCCTCTGTAGTCACCCACATTTGTATACACATGAGAGAGAGAGAGAGAGAGAGAGAGAGAGAGAGAGAGAGAGAGAGAGAGAGAGACAGAATAAACATTCAGTTGTGTTCTATCCTCCATTGACTTTTCTAAGCTCCCAAACTACACACTTAGACACATGCATACTCAAGGCTCAAGATTTATTTGAATTCTCAACAGTCGTCAATGGACCCTTTGTCTATTCAGGTATTCTCCCTGGAGGTGGGGCCTCTGAGCCACTTACATGAGTGCATTTTAGAGACCTGTCTGTCTTTCTCAGCAGACGTGAGTGTTCCCTATACTACAAACAATAAAAGTGCAACAGTCTAAACTATTTTGGCAAATGAGAACTTGAGACTCTGCCTTAATATTTTCCATCTTGTAGCATACATCGATGGCTCTTGGTAGGTGCTGTGCTTCTATAGGACCTGGGGGCAAGTGGAAAGTATGAGTCTAGCAGAAAATGTCTTTCATCTCCTTCAGGAGTCCATCCACAGAAAATGTGGGCACCTCCAAGAAACACATCCAACTGGGGTATAGCAAGAAGTGTGGGTGCTGGTTAAGAGCCAAGTAACTAGGGGTAGAGAGCAGATGAATTCTTGAAAGTCATTTTTAGGGTCCAGAAGATACCAAATCTCTTTAGGAGTCACAGCAGGGATATAGATTCAGGAAAGTTACCCCCAAAAGAATGAAGCCCTGGTAGAGACAATATGGAACAATAGTCTTACAGTCAGATGACTTGAATTTGGGCTTGACTCTGCTATTGCCCAACTGTGAGATTTCTAGCAATTGCCCATCTGTTCTGGGTCTCCACCCCTTCACATAGCCCTCTAATCTCAGGAGATTATATAAAAACATTACAACCTATAAGCCTCATAAAAATGAGTGCCAGCCCAAGTAATTTTTAAAAACCAATTAAAAACTGTGCATCTGCCATTCACGACCATAGGGAGTTTCAATGCCCAAACAGCCAGCATTCATGTAGTTCTTAACCACCATGGTATGGTAGGCATATCTACCTTTAACATTCAAAACGTGTGATGCCATGGCACTGACTGTGACCAAATACATATGCAGGAATTGGGAGCTTGGCTCCTTTGAAACCAGCTGGGGAGGGGTAGGTATTAGCAAGTAGGTACTCCAGGGCTCCAGCCCCTCAATGGGCCTTGGACCACCTGCACAAGTCAAATGGCACAAGGGTGGCATGAAGGTCCCAAAAGATTACCTTCACCTCAAGAAATTTTGTAACAAGTCATTGTACATTTTCCTGGTTGAAAGAATTAGCTGAAGAAAAGTCAAAGGCACATTTCAGTGGTTCCCCAACATTTTGTTAACGCAGATGCCTGTGACTAGCAACAAAAGGCAGGGAGTTTCTATATGGCATTCGCTATATTCTGCTTCCGTTAAGAGTCTGAGTCTCAAATCCCCTACCACACCCTTCTTTTCTGTTACCCTCCCCAGTCACTCACTTTCAGAGAGCCTCTGCCTCCAACCTTCAGCTCTTCATCATCAAAGGAAAGAGGACCAATACCAAAGTCTCTGAGTAAAGAAGAGAAGTTGGAGGGGCTTTCTCACTAGCCTACGCCACTACCCAATCTCCCAAGAACACAACTCCCTTTATAAGGTTTGGCACAAAAAACAGGAAAACCATGAGTATGATTTTGTTAAACAGAGAAAAAAAATACTTCTGCTTCCTATGTGGAGTTATTGATAAACCAGACTAGCCCTAAGCAAACCTGCCAAGCCTATTAAAAAATAACCACCTTTCAAATCCTTCTTCCTCATTTGGTGGTGTTCATGCCAAACCCTCCAATTCTTCTTCTTATTTGGCAGAAACAGATATTTACACTTACTAACCAGGTTTAGTGGAGACGGAATCATGTAATGAAGATGGATTGAGAGGCCCTGGGATGCAGCCACACAATACTTATGAACATCTGTGTTACTTGTACATTCATCCACCTAAGCAACTGAAATATTCTTAGTACTCTTCTGACACAGAAACAGAATGGCTTCCACTACCTTTCTTCCATTTCACCTTTGCCCTGCTCCTCAGGCAGCTCAGCGGTGCTGGGGCCTTCTCTCTCACATCTCTCTAATTCTCTGTCAGTACTGCAACCCCAACGGTATTCCAGATGACGGGCCCTGTCCCCTCAAGGGCCTCCTGCACCCTGCCTGAGCACTAGCCAAACAGGTATGCTCCCAAAGCTCCGCAGTTCCCACTTCGGACTGTGGAAAGGACACACAGAGGAATAAAAACAGTAAGAATTCAGAGAGGCCAGGGAAGAAGACTGAGACGTGACTTGAGGCAGTTGGCTGTGGGGGCCAGAGGCATAGGAATCCCCTGAAGCTGGCAGCTGTAAGCTACCCCTTCAAGGGAGTGCTGGGAACCAAATCCAAGTCCTCTGCAGGAGCAGTACACGCTCCTAAATGCTGAGACATCTCTCCAGTCCACTGTTGGGTTTTTAAGACATTTACAATGAGAGAGGCTGAAATGAATTAACCTCTGGCCTAAATGAACAGTAAAAAACAAGACCAAGAGCCGGAAGTTTTTTCATATTTTACTACAGAGGTACTCTATAGATGTATTATTGGTCATTATGTAGCTTATAATCTGCTCATTCATATCCTACCCGTACAAAATCATTTTATAAAAATGCTTTAAAAACTAGGAGAGAGTGTGTTCTCTGATAGGCTATTACTAGTGAGTGCCTCTGAAGAGACTGGGTACATTCAAGGTCGGATGGCCGCAGACTGGAAGGTGTGTCTGGTGAGGAAGCACCCACCATGGAGAATTGAGGGTAGCAGCCAGCATCCACCACTGCTGCCAGTTCACCCCACCCTCTGCCCTCCACCACCTCTTCATGGTCAAGTTCGTGACATCTGATTCTTGACTTTGCTCCTGTCTTCCGTGGCTTTCTTCTCATCCAGAATCCATCACCTCACAGGGGGCCATGCAGGAGAGATGAGTAACAGAGACACATCTTAGGACCTTCCTATCTCAGACCGAGCAATGCTGGTTCTCTAAGACACGTGGGAATTTGATTCCCCCACTCCTTAATCTCATAATGCATTGCAGAAGTCAATCTTTTGAAGACACAGCTCTCAAGTTGCCTTCACTGCAACCTTTTATCTTTAGTCCTTCAAGTATGTTCGTTACGACCTTTCACTACCATGATCAAAACAGCTAAGAAAGCTGTCCTGTTATGATGGTTCTACATTCCACATAACCAAGAGCTCTTGCTGAGAAAACACGAAACGGAAAAATTTGGCCCAATAATCAGCTGGAACGAGTTCTTAACGTGTACTACTGTGGAAGTCTCTAGGCCAAAATGATCACAATCAACTCATCAGTTCTCCTGAACACCATCCAAAGATCCAGGTCATGCCCCAGTCCAGAAATCCACTGTGATGTTGATGTATAAAGGATTGTGCTCCAGAGAGAGTAATCTGTAAGAACAACTCGATAAACCATCTGTTTTCCAGACTCGTGACATCTGGTGTAACAGCTTCATCCTAAGATAAAAAGAGCAAACGACCATGATGAAAATAAGAACGTGGCACGCAGTTCCACGGCATTTTGTCCTTCTCCAGAGGGTAGCACAAGCAATTTTACAATTCACTATACCTGCTGAGTTTCCCATTCCAAAAAAAAAAAAAAAACCGTGTTTTCCTCACTAACTAGGCATTAATGAATGACAGCTGTGCGTTTGTGGATCAAACCCTACATCAGGCCCTGGACCAAGAGTGGACATTGCCTCCAATGGGCTCCCATCCATAGGGCAGAGGGGTTACAAGAACCACTGATAGAAAGGGGGTGTGCTGCCCACTTGGAATACATCCTTGGCTGAGCATCACACGGGATCTCTGATCATTCCACTATGGTGAGAAGAAAGTTGTCTATAGACAAGAGGGTACACAGCTCTCATAAGAGTCTCAAAAACAGTGTGTGTGCGTGTGTGCGTGTGTGCGTGTATGCGTGTGTGTGTGTGTGTGTGTGTGTGTGTGTGTGTGTATAAATTAAGGGGCACCTTATTTCCTGAAAGACTCTAGGGAGGGACATCGAGGTGATAGTTTCACAGAAGGTTAAAGATATGAAATTCAGGAAGTGAAGAAGGAAAGAAAGCAAACACTATTGGGCAAGAGGCACAGGCAGACAAAGGAACAGGATGCGTTTGAGAAAGGATAGTCCGCCCCTGTAGCTGGAGGAGCTGAGCAACAGGGGTAGAGAAGTGGGCATTGAGGAGTTCTCTAGGAGCTCAGCCATGACAGTGACAACATGGGTGGAGATCAGAAACACAGTGTTGAGCTACGTAATGTCAAAGGAGAAGAAATGCAGTATGATTTCACTTACGCACAGTTGAAGATGTGCAAAACTAATTTCTGTTTGATTTAGGAATAAAAACATATGGAAAACAATAAATGAAGAAACAGCCGGGCGGTGGTGGCGCACGCCTTTAATCCCAGCACTTGGGAGGCAGAGACAGGTGAATCTCTGTGAGTTCGAGGCCAGCCTGGGCTACAGAGTGAGTTCCAAGAAAGGCGTAAAGCTACACAGAGAAACCTTGTCTCAAAAGAAACTTTAAAAAAATAATAAATGAAGAAACAGCCTAAAGAATTATCATTATGACAAATAAGTATCACAAAGTTCAGCTAAGTGTCACCTAGGGCAGGGGTGAGTGTGAAGAGTAAGGTGTGGGTTTAGGGAGGCCACACAGACATACCTAAGGGGTCAGTGTGGGTATCAAGATACTTCATACTTGTCATACAATTTATAAGTATTCTCTTGTAAATATTAAATAACAAACAGAAAAATGCACAACTATTGATAAAGACTGGAACGGCATAGAAAAGTCTATTCCTTTGAAATTGTCGCCTCTAACAAAAGAGCTAAAAGATTTTTAACAGCATCTTAACATGTAGAGATTAATGAATGGGCAAAAAAAAATCTTGAATACAGCTTTTCAAAGGGAAAAAACTCAGAACAAAAAACATAAATTTTTCCATCAGAGCCACAATGTGTTTATCTGTCAGAGCTCTTCAGTGAAAGGGCCAAAGCTGGGCAGGAGAAAACAGGACAGGGCTAGGACATCACCTCTCCCTAGAGCATAGAGCAGGAAGCTCCCAGAGACAGCCTCAGTTACAGCCTTGGGACTCGGGCCAGCTTGAAGCGCTCCAGCTGATCAGAATCGAGACCACTTTCTTATCAAGAAAATCATGAACCACAAACTGAAGGATGCTCAGGGATACCCGGTGATTACTCTGGAAAATGACCCATCCGTGCTGGGCTCTCACCCTTCGGTCTGTCTTTCCTATAGGAACTATACCCCAAGGTACTCAAACAGATAAAGAGAGTATGTCCTTCTTTGTAAGAAGATTTAATAAAGGAAGAAGGAATGGTAGAATCAGGATATCACAGCTTTGAAACCCTTGATTGAAGGGATGAGCAACAGGTGCTAAAAATCACTATGTAAAGATCTGATGAGAAATCTCAAAATGAGCAGATTGGGCTGACAATACCCAAGCCCCAGAACAATCCTGACACCAAATTTGCCCTCCTAGTTTGTAAAGAAAAGAAAGAAAGAAAGAAAGAGAGAAGTAAATAAATTAAAAAAAATACAGAGGTACAGGAACACATCAAATCTCCAGGCAGCAATTAGCAAAAATTCCTAAGGAGAGTGACTGATTCTGAATCTACTGGATACATGGCCTGATGTGTTCAGCAATGAATTACAAGGAATAAACAAGAAAAAGAAAGGGTAGGGAACCGGTGGTACACATCTACACTCCCAGCACATGGAAGGTGAGACAGTGGGGTCACTTGAGGCTAAAGGGGACTTCGTGGACAGTGAAACTCTGTCTCAAAAAAAAAAAAAAAGAATCAAAAGAGAACCTCCAGGGCCAAAGATCATCCTGATAATAACGCACACCTTGTTTATTTATCACACTGAACAAACCCATGCTTTTTTTTTTTTTTTTTAAGGTCCTTATTAGACAATCAGGAAACCTAAAAACAGATTTTGGACATGCGGTGACATTGTTAATATTCTGATCCGCCCCTTGGAATCCTGCCCCTTGGTGCCACCCTGCGTCCTGACCTAAAAGCCTCTTTTTAAGGAAAACTCCGCCCCTTTTTCTCTTCTCTTCCTCTTTCCTCTCAAGACGTGCGCACCCTCGAGCTCCCTCTCTCTTCCTCCCTCTCCTTTCTGTCTTTTCCTATCTTTCTCTTTATCCCTCGTTATAATAAACCATTTCCAAGCAGATGCAGCCTCAGGGTTGTGAATGTCCACCCGCCACTGCCACACCATGCCCGTATGGCATGCCACATCCGCTGCAGCATGTCAGCATGGTCCCCTGCATCGTGAGATACCCTGGCCAGGCCAGCTGGGGGTTTCCCATGAGTGCATAATTTATAACAGACATAATGAATTATTTTTTTAATTTTATTTTAGGCGTAATAATGGTTCTCCTTATAGGACTCTTTATATTTTAAGGATGCATGTGAAAATACATACACACAGACGCTATGATAAAGAATCCAATGAGCAGAAGAAAAAAGTGGGACGAAGCAGAGAAGCCAGGAGTTCACCCTTGCAGAAATAAGGGGTCTGTAAACTCTTCTCCCTTACTTGGGTTCTGCTTTAAAAGTGCCTTCGTAAAAAGCTTTTAACAAGGTCAAACCGGCTTATGCGATCAATCTCAGCATGGTGTGTTGGCTACACAGGAGACTCAGTACCGAGATGGAGCCAGGTGGGGGAATCCAGATCTTACCGGTCCACATTCACCTCGTTCCCTTTGTCTCTGGTGTGGAAGATCATAGTGTATTTACCCACGTCAGGGCTGGGCCGGGAGATTTTCATTTTATGGAGCTCAACCCTAGAAAGACAACGAGGTTGATTTTGAAATCTAGCCCATCTATTTATCGTTAAGTCCTTAAAAGAATCACCTGCGAGTCAAGAAAAAAAGTCACACACAAAGGAACACACAAAAGTGGCTGGCACAGTGTGAGGCTACTCACAGGTGCAAAGATTATCTCGGAGACATAGTCACTGTCCTCTATAACCAAAGTGCCACCAGATACTTCGCAGTCCTATCTTGTAAGGAAGGAATTAACAAGCAATGCATCCTGTAACCCTATGTGATTTCTAAAAAAACAAACAAACAAACAAAAAAAAAAAACCTTGCAAAAATTTCAGCATCCTATTTTAGAAAAAGATCATTCAAACACTAAAAGGAGCTTTGAGTGGTAACATACACTTGTGATTCCAGGAGTGAAGCTGCTGATCAGAGGCAGGAGGAGCAGTGAGACATTGAGGCTACCCTAAGCTACATAGTGAGTTCCAAGCTGACCTGAGGTGCAGATGAGACCCTGTCTCATAAACAAAGAATTAATACTTAACACTTACTAGTGGAGAAACACCAATTTGCAGTTAATGGTTTTTAAAGAGAGAGAAAACCTGATAAAAATACTAATTTTAATACATTCCGAAGAGCAAGACAATCAAGTCTGTCAGGCTCTCTAACTAATAACATTGCCCGTCACAAGAAAAGGAAGGGCCAAGTTATAATCTTTAAAGCCACAAACCAAGGTTCGGCCTAAGCTCTGCACCTGACAACTTCAATCAGTCAGCCCATTCTCCCAGATCTCAGCCTCCTCTAGAAGTGAGGCTGGGGACAAAGAATGCATTTCAAAGGCCCAGATAACAGGATTCAATGGAATGTGCTTTGCAGCTGGTAATACAGTCTGTAGGAGCACAGATGTGGTGTTCAACATTAGCAAATTTCAGCCCGTGTTAGGTTCTGTCCTACCCGGCTTATCCAGTGCCTTAATGGAGATCTGTTCTGAAGACCATTGATGTTCCCATAGAGGCAGAAGAGAAAGACGGAAAAGCAGAGGGACATGAGAAGAATAAGAGCCCCTCACCCTGGGATCTAGTTGCCTTTCCTGGAGACAGAAAGGATACTTCAGCACTGCTGATAAGGCCAAAATTGCCTGCGGAGATAATGCAGGGTTTTCCTACAGACACCTCACACCAGGATGCTAAAAACAACAAGCAGTGTCTGCCTAGGGACAGAATGTTTATACCCCTGAGTTTTTCCATGTTAGCACTCCTCTCTCATCCCTAAATCTAAATCACCCACCTCCTAAAACCACATTCTAATTTCATTTGCAAAAGGGAATTTTTGGAGACAAATAAGTAAGCCAGCTCATAGATTTTAAACTCTACTTAGACATTAAGTGCTGCTTAATCTTTAAACCTTGTTGTAGGGCTAGAAAGATGGCTCAATGGTTAAGAGCACTGGTTGCCCTTCCAGAGGACCTGCATTTAATCCTCAGCACCCACACGATGGCTCACAACTGTCTCCAGTCCCAGGTGGATTCCGACACCCTCTGCGGGCCTCCACAGGCAATGTATGTACATGGTGCACACAAAACACTCATACACATAAAATAAAAAATAAAGATTAAAAATTTTCTTAAGACGTTGTTGTAATTTATACCCTTTAAGCAATCTAACTTAGAAACCCACAGGATTAAGGGTGTGTACCTTTGTGTGCATGTGCGTGCACACAAGAGACATGCGTAATTTCCCTAAGAGAAGTCCTCACCTATACATGAGTATGTCTTATTCTTTCCCCACCCCACCCCCAAAAAACTCTATATGAACACCTGCACCTAATCTATATTAAGAATACCTTTAAGTCAATTCCAGTTCTGCTTTCTACTGCCTTGTCCTGAAGTTCTTTTCCGCAGCCAGCTGAGATCTCTAAAAAGCATCCTTGAGGTTGCTGAAGGTGCCAATCCCACCACTGCCGGACACTTACCAAATGAAACCAAAACAAGAGTTTCCCTCTCCCTTAAAGCTGAAGGACAGCAGGAAGGGAGACAGCAAGGGAATGTAACCATAGCAACAGTCTACTACTGGTCAGCCCAGCGAGGTGGTACAAGATTGGACTTGGGGAATAAGGGAGCACCGGCTTCCTCCAACCCTTTCTATCCTACCCTGAACTGAGCAGTCTGTGTGACCATGGATTGTGACTGCTGAGGGGGCTGGGCGACATGGGGCCTTTAGGCAGAAAATCTCCCTCTTCAGAAACACTGCAAAGGCTCTCTGCCCAAAGGGAAAAAGACTGAGCAGCATGAGGCCTTCAGCTCCTTCACACCAGCGCAGTGGGAACTTGATAGTCACACATCTATTAATTTAGAACTGCAGCTTAGAACATGCTTTCCAAGAGGCAGTGGGAAGAGGAAAAGGTCCCCTGATTGCCAGGAGGCCCTTGTGATTACAACTCTGACATACGGGCCATGAGCTTTTGAATAGTTAGGAATTTCTGGGCTTTTGAATAATTAAAATTTTCCGGGCAATGGGAACATCTTTAACCATCAACACACACACACACACACACACACACACACACACACACACACACACACGAAGAAAGAAAGAGAGAGAGAGAGAGAGAGAGAGAGAGAGAGAGAGAGAGAGAGAAAGAAAGAAAGAAAGAAAGAAAGAAAGAAAGAAAGAAAGAAAGAAAGAAAGAAAGAAAAAGAAAACTTCTGGGGAGGGAAATAAAAGAGGAAGCCAGGCATCCTGGGGAGTTTCTCTTGGTCCTCCAGAGCAGAAAGTTATCTGAAGGGATCCAGGAATTACAGCAGCAGCCCAGAGTGAGTCTTCTAAGTCAGGGAGCTCCCACAGCATGTAGCTAAAGGATGCCCTTGCCTTCTTTGGGGCAGGTATCTCTCTCTCTGATAGAGGAAACAGCACTCTGCTTCACATGCTGGGAACAGTGTCAGGGCCGGGGGGGGGGGGGGGGGGGCGCTGAAGAAAAGCACAAGACTTACAGGCCATTCTCAGAGTGGCAGTCTCACAGATAACCTTAAGTTTGGGCCTTCCCACTCACTAGTGCGCCCAAGGCCCCCACCAACACTTCTGCACCCCAAACTCAGCAACAGAGGCCCCTCCTTGGTTTCTAGACTTGACAAAGAACAATTTAGGTCACTCTGCCCTCCCTTCACACCCTGCCACCCATTGCTGGCCTGTCATTTACAGGAACTACACACAAGCACGGGTTTCCAGAGTCACCACTGATTAGAAGAGCCCCATGAAGGCCCCCTTCTCTGTTGTTCACCTGAGTCTGAGGTCATCGTCTTCGCCTCCCCATCCCCAGTAGTTGTTAGAGAATCCATTCACCTTGAAAAACTGTTCTCTGCTGAGGGCTGTAACACCCCCAAAATATTTATTGTAGCGTAACCTGCAGCAAAAGAGAAGAGAGAAAAGTGGTGACATTTAGCACAAGAACCCTTTGGTCCCACAGACACACTGGCTATCTCTGGTTCTGGGGATGGCATTCCAGGACCACCTGAGGAGGATACACTTCTGCCCATTTTATCCATTTAGTCTTTCCTCATGTCCACCTCCCTGTCCTCCTGGCACGCAATCTGCTGCTGACGTCACCTGTTATTGATAACACTGGTATTTGGAGATCTGTAAAGATACCTAAGAGTGCACTATTGCTCAAATGTCAATGAAAGACTTCATCCCACATACCAATCTGATGAGTGTGAAGGGCAGCAGGTGAGGAAGGATTCTTCTAGGTTGGATCCATGTTCAGCATGAATGAGTGTCATGATGAATTTTTTTTTTTTACCTCTTTCTCTTTTGGGAGTGAAGAAGTGTGAATCGGGAGACACTTCCAGTCCATGCTATGAGTGTGTTCACTCTGCCTTAGAGTTAGTTTCCTATAGAATTCAACACACCAACCGGATGGAATACAGTGCCTTTCATGAAAATTGAGTATGGTTTTGAGGGCAAGACAATAAATTATTCTTTGGCTAAATTTGATACGTTCCTGGGCCTTTTGACAACAGACAAAGGACACAGGGTCCAAGCTCACAAGACACCTGTGGATAACTCGGCTATGGATAACTCGGCAGTTGTGAGCGCCTGAAGATCCCGGAGTAGCAGGAACCACTGGAAAACAACAGAGTGATCAGGAAGAGCTGAGCATCTGTGGAAGTGCTGTGAAGACTGACACGGAAGACTTGGAGCTAAGAGCCCAGGAAAAGGACTGGGAGACACATCACAAATCCTCCAGACTCATTCTAGTGACATGTCAGCAAGCTGAGCTGAGGCTAGCCCTCCATGCAACTCCGACATCCTTTGGAATTGCAGGTGGAGGGAGCTACTGAACAGCCATGGGACCGACCACATGGAAGATTTCTAACTTCAATCAACTTCAGTTCAAAATGTCTGGAGCCAACTAAATACTGATGTTTCCCAGACAAGAAGAAAAACCAAAACGGAAGACTCAATACACTGTAGACATTTCCCACCTAACAAGTGACATCCCAAGACTTCTCTGAGCTTGAGGAGTTTCTACACACTAGTTACAATCTAGTAACCCTAGGTACGCCATCATAGAAACAGAGTTAGCTATGCTAACCAGAATATAATCCCGATAAATATCTGAGGGAAACAATTTTAAAGGAGGAAATTTTTATTCTGGCTCGTAGTTCCAATCCATGGCCAGCTAGCTCCATTGCTTTCAGGCCTGTGGCAAGTGACAGTTTCATGATAGAAAGGTATGGCCAGTGGAGAAGGCTACTCTAAGACAGTCAAGAAAGATGAGGAAGGAGAGCAGGACAAGATATACCCCTAAGAACACACTTCGAGGAACCTACTTCCTCCGAGTAGACCCCACCTCTGAAAACATCCATCACTTCCCATTAATGCCATCAGATTGCAAACCCATCATTAAAACCACTGATTAGGTCAGAGCCCTCAGAATCTAATTGTCTCTAGAGATGCCTTCATATGCACCTCTGAGGTATACCCAAATAACTTCTCAGTCTATTCAGGTTGACAACCAAGACTGACCATCACAGTTACATGCATGCATCTAAAATTCTGGCAAATGACATTTTTCAACCTAAAACCAATAAAAAAGAAATAAAATATGTAGAACATGGCTATTATTGTCATTTAAGATTACCAGGGTCTAGTTAATAGGGAAGGGACTCTTAACTACCAAAGCAGCAGCTGCAACTGGACCTGTGGAGAGAAATATCAGCCCACACAACCTTCCAAAGAGCAGTCTCCATGAGAGACCCAGCATGCACGCGCTGGAGGGGACTGCCAACACCACCACTCCTGATGCCTCAGCAGCCGGCTGAGAGCACAGTGCTATCACGGCTCTTCCTGCCCAGAGCTCAGAACTGAACAACGCCGGGGTTCTTAGAAAGGACTCATTGCCACAGCAAGAGTAGAGCCTGGAAGGACCCAGATCTGCAGCAAAGGGGAGGAGCCGGTGGTGAGAAGTTGGTGAGGACAAGCATAGGCTAAGGAGCACTGAGACCAGCTCTGCTGCGGGGAGGAGGAGCAGGTGCTCCCGTGGAAAACTACAGAACTGATCTCACTACTGCTATCCCACAAACGCCTGTGTTTACTGACTTCTGCTTTGGGTCCCTTTTCTGTCTTAACTGGCCCTCGAGTGAGTTTACACATATATTTTAAAGGGCTGTAAGGTCCCCAGAATGAGGAAAATGTAATCACACAATAACAATGGAGTCCTTGGAGAACATGTCGGGGAGAGAGGAGGAGGTTCAGAGGAATTCTTGGCAGTAAAATTCACCATGCGGCTGAACTACCTGGGCCAGTCACTTGAACTTCCTCGCACTGAACGTGTGGCAAGTGAAAATATTTCTTGTTTGTTTTGTTTTCACAGACTAGGCTATTTATTCCCTCTTGCACATTAAACCATGAATTCACACGGAACGGGCTCCAGCAGCTCAGGCTCCTTCCCGTCAGTCCTCACAAAGTGTGCTTCTCTGAGTGGAGCGGGCTAGTGCTTCAGCTGTACCCAGAAGCCCTTTTCTTTGGCTTCGTTTTTCTTCTGGTAGTTTTCCTTCACCTGCTTCAGGAAGCCATCTTGGCCCTGGGAGAACCTGATGTGCTCAATCCACACATTGATTCTCCAGGCAAGAATCTTGCCCTTAACTTGCTTGTTTACAATGATACCCGCAGCATGCTGGGTAATGTTGTGGACTCTTCCAGTTTTGCCATGATAACACTAATGGGGCAATCCTTTTTGAACAGTGCCCATTCCCTTGATGTCTACAACAGTACCCTTCTTGTAGACTCGCTTGTATGTGGCCAAAGGAACGAGTCTAAGCTTCCTAAAAGGCCTAGAGAACACAGAGCTGGTGTCCTTCCTCTTTCCCTTCGTGTTTGTCATTTGGGGGACTTACTGGAAGATGGCTCCCATGGCCGAAAGGCGACAGTGAACCCCCTGAGCTGATTGATGCTCCATGACACAGAGATACAGAGCTGCCAGCAGAAGACACTGAGTGCTTACAATCGGACTTGCCAGCCACCAGTAGAATTTTGCTCATGATAGCAATGTTAAGGAGAAAGAAGGCCTACCTCTCCCCAGCCACGAAAACGGAGGCGTCTGCATGATGTGTACAATAAGACAGGAAAAATGAAAGTCGTACAATATAAAATCTAAGTCTGAACAGATGAAGATGGGGAGTACAGGCAAGTATAACTCGGTGATGGAGAACTTGCATATTGCAAGAAGGGCCTTATGTTTAACTCCCATCAATCAGCATATGTGCAAACACACACACACACACACACACACACACACACACACACACACACGTCATCAAACAAGATTATTTTGGGTTTCTAAAAAGAGGGTCACCATTTTCCTCAGAGCTTGCATTTAAATCAAAAGGTAAGCATATTCAGTTATGCAAGGGAGACAAAGGCTTGTGGGTGGTGTCTGGGAATAGCAGCAATGTAAAGACAAATTAAACTGCAAGATTCAGGCATGGGCTGTCTCTTAGAGTGCACAGCATCTGATGGAATCCATGATGGTGACACCAAAGCATAAGTCAACAGCAGTTCCCAGCAGGAATGAACAATTATCTCTGCCCTCTGATGGCCGGTTAACACACTGATGCACTCTAGACTCTCGGTCCAAGATCTGTCCTTAACAATCCTGTGTAACTGCTCAGACAGAATGAGAGGCTTAAAGTTCAGAGTTAAAGAGTCAATCCCAATTGGGCATGTGGACTGTTGACATTTCTGTATAGAAGGAGGGAGCAGAGAGGATCACTGGACCCTCACCTCTGTTCCCAGTTACTCCTCCCAGCCATATGTATGAAATGCCCTAACTACACATGGTCTTGAGGTCTCCAGGGGGTGCTACATGACATGGGCTAGGGAAGGTTAGCCCAATGGACCACCATCTACGTGGGCACAGGGAAACTGCCCCCCATGCTTAGTGCAGACCATCCAGAAAGGCTGCTTTAGGGTCACACATCCTTCTGCACTGCAGCGGCCTCTCACCCATGATCTCTATAAATAAGCCTAATAAACACATTGCTCCTCAGGGTGAACTTTGGTGGAATCAAACTTTGGTTCGTCCCAGGGACCTCATAAGCCGGGTGCAGATGTGGGTTACACTCCTACCCTGAGAGGAATTCTCAGGAGAGTTACAAAAGAAATCTCTTAAGTAGTCAGTCCAAAGTGAGAGGCCTGTATTGCAGACGCACCATGGGAGCCAAGACCAGGGAAAGTGTCAAGAGACTCGGTTTCCCTTTCACACTCTATATATTCTAGCAGAGTCTCCCACCGTACTTCACCGTTTAGTTTTAGCTGCGTTCTGACTTCCTCTCCCACCCTCCTAACTTAAGCACTTACAGCTGTGTTTGCAGATTAACGCATGTCCACAGGCGCTTCCTGTCCCAGTCTACCAGTACTTACTCTGCCTCTTCAAACTGGCCTCTTGGCCCCTAGCCTAATGTCTATGCATGAATGGCAGGGCTTAGAGGAAGGTAACAGGGAAGTGTGTGCTGCACGCACTCAGCTTAATTTCCCTAGAACTTATCTCAATCCATATTTCCCTTCAGTTGTATTTGACCAGGAACTAGTATAAAATACAATTAAAAACCACGTGTTCCTCTCCTGGGGACCGAAATGGAGAGGCATGAAGGGATGGTGGCATTTCCCATGTTGGCTCCGGAAGACAGGAATTTGTCCTGAATATCCCGGTTCCCAAACAGACTCTTAAGGTGGACACGTGTACCCCCACCTTTCCCTAGAACTCTGGCAAGCTATCCTCAAAAGAGACAGCATGTCCAAACACTGGCCGGGGCGGGGGGGGGGGGGGGGGGGGGGGTGCAGGGGGGCGCCATCATGTTGTCCAGTGGAGGAAATCAGGATGGATGGGCAGTTACTAGAATCCCACTGTGTGTGAAAGCCTTTCAAGTCCCGCCACAGGTGCTGCAGGGTGAAGCCACCAGGATTGGCTGTGCTTGAACTAACTACATTCCTCTCCTTTCCCTTTGTCTTTGTGCTTCTTGCCAAGGCTGTGGAAGTCTTTTCCCCCCTCATTTCATCCTTTAATTGCTGTTCTGCACATTAAGGGAAAATGGGCCCCATCTCTTGCTTCTCTAACTCATTCTGGATACGACATTACAGCCTTGATCAGTCTTATCCGCTGCACAGCCAGAGCTGCCTTACCTGTAGCCAGTACTGTTCCTGCCGACCACCAGGTGCTTGGGCTGATCCCCACATGTGTAAAGGTTGAAGTCGTTCTCGGGCACCAGGTCCACATCATGGAATACGAAGCAGTCCCATTTTTCCTCTTTGAGGGCTTCCAGATAGCCCACATTCAGGAGCTTGGCTCGATTAAACTTTTTACTTCCAGTCTGTCGAGGAGGGAAGTCAAAATGAAAAGAGCTCTGGAGATAAGGTTCCCCAATGTTCTCCCCTCCACACCCATTCTGGGGTGGCACATTACCCTTGCGAATTCACAAGACAATGCACACCAGGATCCAGAGAGGAAACGCAATGATCACAAAAGACCAGTTTGGGCTTTGCGTTTCACACGTATTTATATTCTGTTTCACACATATTTATATTCTACAATTTTTTAATTTTTTTTTTGTCTTTGAGACATTCCTCCTTCTGTAGACCAAGCTGGCCCAGAACTCACAGCAATCCTCCTGCCTCAGACTCCCAAATGCTGAGATACCAATCAGAAAACATCCTCACTGTTTTAAAAATACTTTTCAGTGTGTGTGTGTGTGTGTGTGTGTGTGTGTGTGTGTGTGTGTGTGTGTATGCGTGTGTGCATGTGTGCTCATGTGAGTATATGCCACAAGAGAGTAAGTGCCCTCAAAGACATCAGATCCCCTAGAGCTAGAGTTACAAGCAGATGTGAGCTGCTGGAATTGAGTGCAAGGAACCAAACTGGTCTCCTGCCAGAGCACAATGTGCTCTTAACTGCTGAATCATCTTCCCACACCCTACCGCACCCCACATACTTAATACCAAGTATGCTTAAAAGTTAACGAGATAGTTCTTAAAAAACAAAAAAACAGCTGAGATGATAAATTTTATGTGGTGTTTTAGCACACACAAAAAATTAATGTAGCTTAAAATACAAATAAACACAAAGCAACACGAATGGGGTACTTAAATTTCCGAGGCTAGAGCTCATGTTAAATGTTCCAAGCTCGATTTCTAGAGTGTCTTTATTACTCCATACAAAACTGCAAAGCCTCTTGAATGGACTTGTCACATCCATCTGTGTCATCACCGTCCTGTCAGCCCTCCGCTGATCTCCGGCTAACCTCACACACTGGCACTGAACTTCCCAGAGATTAAGCTAAGAGCTTGCCAGCAAAGATCAAGAAATTGTGACCCGTCAACAGAGAAGGTTGTTGCTAATACTTCTAAGCTACTTAGAACTTTCTTGGAAACGGCTTCAGAAAAAAAAAAAAAAAAATCTTGTTACAACACTAACAGCAGAGGCTATTCCTCAGTGGCCTTACAGAGGAATCTAACGAAACTCCACCTGCAATACCATCAACACTCCATACGGAGTATGACCCAAGGACTTTTCGGTATTGCTTTGTTCAAGGCAAACCAAATTCTGTGAGAATAAAGTCTGATTTGACAGTTTATTGTAACAAAAGTACATGCAATTTAGACATTACCACAGCACTTTCCTGGAAGAGTAACAAAATAGATACGTTTCTGTTCATACAAATGACAGAAGACCTAGCCAGGGGTGATGGCACATGCTTATGATCTCAGTACTCAGGAGCAGAGGCAGGAGGATTAAGGGTTTCATCAGGCTAGCCTGGCCAGTCTGTGTGTGGGAGGGGTAGGAGGAGCAGGAAGAGGAGCAGGAGACAAAAGGAGGGCTTGGGAGACTGCCACACACGCCTAACAACCTGGGTTCAATCCCCAGAACTCACATAAAAAGCCAGATGACTCTGTAACCAGGCAAGGCTTTCAGCAGAAGGATTGGGACACCAACCCAGCCACAAAAACCTTCGACCTACAAGCTGTCCTACCTGCAAGATGTGCTGGGGTAAAGGTGGCACAGAACTTGTGGGAGTGGCCAACCAATGACCCGTCCAACTAAAGACAAAAAAGAAGCCAGATGGGGTGCAACAGCTGCACCTCCAGCACTCCTGTGAAAGACGGAAGGCAGAAACAGAATGGCCTGGAAGCTCTCAGGTAAGCTAACGTGCCGTATCAACAGCAGACACAGTAAGAGAGACCCTGACTCAACACGGTAGAAGGAGACAAACAACTCAAGCTATCATGTCCCAGCAAGCACAAGCACCCACACACAAATAATTTTTGAAAGCAAACTAAAAATAGTACCATACTTTGGTAGCTACCCATCCCGAGTAATAACTCAGACTCAATAAATCACCATTTTTGACCAATGACATTAAAAACAAAATTAATTCTAAAACCAAGTAAGTGGGCTGGAGATTTAGCTCAGTTGGTAGAATGCTTGCCAGCACCCAGAAGGCACTGAGTTCAACCTCCAGCACCAGCGGAAGTGGGTGTGGGGATGCCTACCTACAATGCCAATATTTGGGAAGCAGAGGCAGGAGGATGAGAAATTGAAGATCATCCCTGGCTGTGTTTCAGGCAAGCCTGGGTGACATACGACCCCGTTCAAAGAAGAAACCACAAACAAGAAGCTATTGGAGCTACAGAAGTGGTTCAGTGGTTAAAAAACATTTGCCGCTTTGCAGAGGATGTGGGTTTGGTTCCCAACACCCACATGTCGCCTCACAACCGTCTGTAATTCAAGTTCCAGAGAACCCAACATCCTCTTCTGACCTTGGTGGGCACCAGTCATGAACACGATGCTCTTACATACATGTAGGCAAACACTCATCTACATAAAATGAAAATAAATCTTAAAAAAGAAAACTCTAAAGTCTTATTTCAAGGCCTAAAAACTGGACACAGATGGACTTGATAAGGCCCTGATTATCAAGTCTTTCAAAGCATATTCTACACAGGAGAACCCAAGAGCTGTCAATTCTACCCAAAATTGGTATTATCAGCTACATCCAATATTAAGTAAGCAGTAAATGACTTTTGCCCCCATTCTTCTTAGTTTATAAAGATCTGAAGGGGTAATATTTAAATGGCCCAGGATGATAGTAAAAAGATTAGACACAGATGTTTAAATTCATGCTCTATTTCTCTTTTAATAAACTTTAATACCAAATAGAGGCCTCTTTAGTCACCCACCATTGACTGACCTTAAAGCTGAGCTCTTCCAAGGCGGACTACCCTTGGTTACGTGCTGTTCCTACTAACTGCTTCTGGAAGCCAAATGAGTGAGTCAGGAAAGTGAAAAATAAACCTCGTCTGTTTGACATGATAAATAGTGGTGGAGTTAAAGGCCGGGGCGATTAGAAAGCCACAGAACTGGCTGGCCGTACCACTTGGCACTCCACGAAATCCCTGAGATCTCTCCTGCACAGCCACATCCAATAACAACAGGCAGGAGTCCAACCCAGAAGGAACAGGAGAGGCAGGAGAGCTCAGGGGTGGGTATGGGCTAGTGCTGGTTAATGTGGGAGGGCTTGCAAAAAAAAAAAAAAAAAAAAAAAAAAAACAGGCTTCCTCCCAGGGTACATTTTAGGATAGTAACATTTCACATGGTGCTTGGTCCGTGACTCCACACTCAGGATCAGAATTTCCTCTGCTCTCTGAAGGAAGAAAACTTTCCTTTTGATGATAATCCTTTCACCCAAGACAGACAGACAGACGGACAGACATGGTGCTGCCTCCGAGGGGTGCAGGGCCCGGGGAAAGCCCCACACTCACCTGGTGGATGATATAGATGCCATAGTCCAGCTGCTGCCTCTGCAGGAAGGGATGCAGGTGTTCCAGCAGGTATATCAGGTGCTTCTCTCTGTTCCGGTGGGGGATGAGGATGGCAACCCGCTGCAGAGCCTTGCATTCCTCAGGGCGATACCGGCCTCCGGACACTTCAGGGTTTTTTGCCTGTACTTCCTCCAAAGTGAGGTCTGGCTTAAAAATGAGCTTGCTCTGGCCTCCTACAATCAGCACAGGACACATGCCGTAAGAGAGGCTGTGGCACAAAGCCCTGGGGTTTACACAGCTGATTCGGATGAAGGCTTGGTTGACCCTCTACCTGGTGCACCGTGGGCACCAGAGGAGTCTCATTTAGTCATGAACTGTACATAGAACGGTAAGACAATGCCAGCCTGGTGACAAAGCACATAACTGGTGTTTGAGAGCATGTCCTGTGCCTGGGCAATCAACTCTGGCTCCATGATCCATTTCTGAATGAGGCGTGCCTGCCACCTCACTGCTCACTAGAGATCAGAAAAGACTGAGTCACTCCACCAAAAGAAGAGTGAAATACAAAAGCCAAGAACATTCTATAGACTCAATTCCTGCACAGGACCCTTTTCCTACTTCTGCCCTCCACCCCTCACGCTTAGCTTCCTGCAGGCAAGGCGCTAGGAAGGAGCTGAAGCCCACCTTACTCCCTAGCCAGGGTGACAACTACCCATACTCTGCAACTCCTCCCCCACAATGCAACGAGGGTAGACATTTCCAGCTAACACAGCACCTGCCAGTGAAACTCAAGACTGTCCATGGTAATCAATCCTGGGCAAGGCTTCAAATATCAGACTGCAGTAACGAATCCCCATTTTCTGACCTGAATTCAAAGGCTGTCCTGACTAGTAAGGGAGGAGGCAGAATTCTGCTTAGGGACTAAGATAACCTTCCCAGTACCTTACACCGGCTTTGAGACCCCACATACACAGAACAGGCTTTAAATTCTCAAGCTGTTTACACGCTGTGCCTATGGCCTCTCTCAACAGCCCAAGGCATACTAAGATAGAGAGACTGCAGTTTCTACATGAGGTTAGGAACAGATCTGCAAAGAGCCCCAAGCCACCCAACAACCATTCTCTTAGTGTACACAGGGAGCCACAGATGCCTGTCTGGGAGAGCAGCTGGACTATGCAGTTAGAACAGGGCACCCAGTCCACATACGGCTGTTTATTGTCTCTCCAGAGAAAGAAACACAAACAGATGAGCACCACACTGTGACCAGCACAGCAGGTGTAGCACACAAGGAGCTCAGATGTCCTGGGGCTCCGGCTGGGGCTGGTGCAGGGGCAATCCCTGAGTCCTTCCTAGAAGAGGAAAGCGATCCAAGCTGAGTTTCAGACGATTACATAGGAACCCACTAGACAGACATGGATTGAGGAAAGACATTCCGGGAAAGGGGACCTGCTGTAGAATGTTATTTCAAGGTGTGTTATTTTCGCTTATGCTCTGGAACGTTTGTTTAATGATGCAAAGATGTGTTTGATGAAGTAAAATTCATCTGCATCCAGGAGGCTGAGTCAGCAACTAGCTGACAGGAAGAGGTAGGGAGGAGCCAGGTGAGAAAGGGTTTATAAGGAGGGACAAGAAGTACAGGGCTTTTTGG
Organism: Peromyscus eremicus; assembly: GCF_949786415.1. Taxonomy (NCBI): domain Eukaryota; kingdom Metazoa; phylum Chordata; class Mammalia; order Rodentia; family Cricetidae; genus Peromyscus; species Peromyscus eremicus. The sequence goes on from NC_081428.1 coordinate 55,812,417, forward strand.
AGCAACGAGAGGTGGTGAGCTACTTGCTATTTAGTCTCTCTGAAGAGCAGAATTCCACCTTAACCTTTGAATCTTGAGTTGTTTAGAGGGACAGAGGTTTAGTTAAGTTCCCTTCGTAGCTTTGTGAGAGTTGGAGCATGAGGGAACAGATTTTCCTCCAGCTACGGCCCTTGCGGCCTAACCGCTGCTGGTAGCGGTGGAGTTGCAGTTGCTGATTCAGACAGCTGTGGCTTAAAAGGCAGCAACCATTTTTTAAAAATGGACAGCAGGGACCAATACATGACAGGGCTTAAAGAGCTTTCCGGGAAAGTATGAGCCCTCTGATGCTCTGAAGAATCAATATATGTGAAAATTTTTCTCTTTCCAATATACCATGTCTACTAAAAACCAATGCATTGTTCATTGACGCTGAAAGGCAAGAAATCAAAACACACAAGATCCTGAAGAAATAAGCCTAAAACTACGCTGAAGAACTTAGTCTAATCTCCTGACTCCTTCGGCCAAAGGAGCACTAACAGGTAAGACGCAAACTAAAGACTGCTCACGCTTGCATCTTCCACCATTAATCCAGGAGAGCACGCCCAGGCAGCCCACTGTCTTAGAAAGAAAGTGAGATGCACATAGAACAGAACCACAAGTCCAGATCAGTTGACCTAATGCAGTATGGATGATAAAATGATGTTCACTCATATGATAGGATTGAACTGTATGTGGACGAGAGTAAACAAAGTAGCAGCTGAGCAGAATTTTGAGTCACAGCACATGCTGCCATTCGCGGGTTCAAAGACCAGCGAATCCTAAAATCAGGATATGGAAGGAAAAAAGTATGGGTCCTACAAAATCCTTAGGAGACACCATTTCTTAACTGGCATGCTGACTCCAAGGCATATTCATTTTGTGAAACTTCATTAGGCTGTATTCTCCTGATTTTTGTACTTCTCTGCACATCCGTTAAATCATTTTTTTTGTAGTGCAAAACAAAAACAGCAAATACTTACTGAGGTTTGGAGACACAGAAGGGCAGTCACCAAGCTCTGCTTTTTTCATGGTTACATCGTGGGCCAGAGTTTCTTCCTTCCCCAGAGGTAGCATCTTGTGGAAATTAGCCATGAAGATCTTTGCCTTGGGGATCACTTGAATAGGACCCACAAAGTAGTTGCTGGTGGCCCATCCAACCACAGTCAGGCACAGGGTAAAGAGCAACAATAATCGTAACCTATAGGAGAGGTGGTACGGTGGCTTACAGCCCATGTCTCTTATTTTGTGAGCAGCGCGTATCTCCGCTTCAGCTGGAGTGGAGACGTTTCCAGTCAGCCTTTTCCAATCTGACTAAGAAGGTAACGACGACGACAACTTAGGAGCGATGATTGCCATTGCCCAGCAGTTCTGGTCCAGAAACCACCGAAAGGCAATCACAAAGGATGTGTTGTTTTGGATGGAAATCCTGTCCTAAAATGACAGACCCCAGCACATATTAGAAACCCGATCCCAGTCGAGTCACAGTCTCGGGGAGATGCTATCCCAGGGCAGAGTCCAACAGAGGCAGGGTGGGACAAGAAACACCAGAGGACCCAAACAGAGGAGGTTAACAATCTACGAGAAAAACAAGTAAAGATCTGTGACTTGGGTTCCGACAGAAACCACAGTTCTACCACATATCAGCCATGAGATCTATTCCCAGTCACCTCACTGAGCCTCGCTTTGCTTATCTGGAAAGTGGGGGTAAAATAACACTTACCTAGATAACATCTACCTTCCTACAGGGCTGGACTAGCAAATAAAGTACTGACCAGCCTCCTGGCACACACTAACATGGCCACCAAATAGTCACCTGTAATTCTCACTGCTATTAAAGATACTAGTCCAGGGATGGCCAGTGGGCAGATGTACTGGCCGCCACCTGGACCACTACTTTATCAATGGCATTTCTCACGAGTGATAAAGTGTCCTGATTTCATACTTCAATATCATGAGGTGGGATAATATAAATTCGCCTCTAAGAGGAGCTATGCTTAATTGTTAACAAAAATGCAGCTTTTCAGGGTACTTAAGGTTTAGCACCAATACTGGTAAATTCACTAGATGGTAAGAAAGAATACTTGCTGAGGACCTGTGGGGCACAGCTTACAACACCCCTACATCCCCTCTGCACCAGCAAAGTCACATTACGCCTCAAATTCTAAACATCTTATCAAGGGAAATGCAGCGAGTACTAAAGCCAGACTCGGGATAATTTCCATAGCCAAACCAGCGGGGTAGGAGAGCTCTTTTGGGCACAAGGTGTTAAATCACCAGTGACAAGAAAGGAAAGGGAAATGCATGCATACATAAAGTATGTATGCCAGCCCCCTTGAGGTCCTCATCAGAGCTGTCTGGAGCTCTCCCTGATGGGAACTACGGCTCCCTGTGCACACTAGGAGACCTGTCTGCCAGGTGACCTGGGGTTCTTTGCGGGCCTGTTCTTCTTAGGCAGCCTCACAGACTGCAGTCCCTCGGCCTCACCCCTGCTCGACTATTACAAGAAAACACCATGACTTTCAGTTCTCCCGCTTCTGGAGGCTTTCTGGCAATCTCAGATTGGGGTCCAGTAGGGTCAGCCTCTAGTTAGGGGCCCTGGTACTGTTAAATCCCCAATGGCTTTTCCTTGGTATTTATGTATACACACACACACACACACACACACACACACACACACACGCATGCACGCACGCACGCGCGCGCGAGAGAGAGAGAGAAAGAGAGAGAGAGAGAGAGAGAGAGAGAGAGAGAGGATTAAAATCCAGATTGCGTATCTCTTGTTCTTTTTATACGACTATTAATCCCAACGTGAAAGCTGTATCTTCATGTCCTCGCCTTAACCTAAATGTCCCAAAGGCGTGGGGTACTTGTGCCCCACCGCTAAGTACCATCACATTGGGAACTAAGACTTCAATACATATGGAAAATGGGAACAACAGGCAAACGATTCTCTGTAAGAATTTTAGTTTTTAAAACGACATTTACCTATGGGGCTGGGCACAGAGGTTCGAGGACAGCTTGTGGGAATTGTCGTTCTCGCATTTCATGGTGTGGGCCCCAAGGGTGAAACTGGGGTGTCAGACTCACCAGCAAGCACCCTGACCCACTAAACCAGCTCACAAAGGCCAAGCAACCTGCCCAGGACCACATACCTGGTTAAAGAGGGGAAGTGGGTGTAAGCCCCTGTGTTCATCAGCCACACCCCTCATGTGGGCAGTTCATTTCTTTCCTTCATGCCTGGATAGACGCAATGCATGCAACTGAACCATCCAGGTGCCTCTCACGGCCCTGTCCCTCTCCTTGGGACTAGTTCAAATGCCTTTCTGGAGACCTACTCTCTTCCTCCCAGTTGGCAAGAAGCCATTAGGATTCTGGGCCAGCTAGACAACCCCTTGTGGACTGGTGAACTTCTTTTCGGGAAACTTAAATGTGGAGATTGGTGATCATGTTTTATAAGAGTCTTTTGTAAATATGGCCTTTGAACACTGCTTTTCTAAAAGCTAGTTATGGAAACACTGCCTGGAAATTCTCACTGAATGAAAGGAACCTATGATCACAAAATGAATGCAGTGTTAGGAGCAGAAAAGATTTTTTTAAAAACACATATGTAGCTCTCTCATTTACAGGATGTGGGGAGGCTTGACTTAATTTTAAAACCTGGCCGGGCCAGGTAGTGCTGGCACACGCATTTAATCCCAGCTCTTGGGAGGCAGAGGCAGGAGGATCTCTGTGAGTTTGAGGTCAGCCTAGTCTTAGAGCAAATTTCAGGACAGCCAGGGCTACACAGAGAAACCCTGACTTGAAAAAAAAACAAAATAAGTAAATAAGTAAGTAAATAACTACAGGAGTGGGGGTGAGGTCTGAAAACTTCATACCTTCTGTTCAATTTTTCTGTGAATCTAAAATTGCACTAAATAATTTTTTTAAGATTGTATTCATAATTATGTATATGTCTGTGTATGGGTATATGCGTGTGAGTGCAGGTGCCAACAGAGACCAGAAAAGAGTATGAAGTCCCCTGCAGCTGAAGTTACAAGCAGCTGTGTGCTGCCCAATGTGGGTGCTAGGAACCAAATATGAGTCCTCTGGAAGAGAAATAGGTAGTCTTAACCACTGAGCCATCTCACCAGCCTTAAAAATATTTTTTAAGAATTCTACCTGAGAACTAAAGAGCTATGAATAATGACAAACTCATATTTCTGAACTGCAATATATGGAATTTGTTCAAAGACAAGACACTTATCCTCATAGCAAAGAGTGTGACTAATGCTTAATAATTAGGCCTCCATTCCTAATCCCGCTTGAGACTAAGTCTGGCCCAGGTAAAAAACAATCACTTACCCCTTATAAGCTTAAGTGGTCTTCCATAAAATTGATGATACAGAAGAAAGTTCAAGGTTAAAACTTGTTTCTGTGGGGAAAAGAACAGACGAAGTGGTTAAAACGCCTCTCTGTGCTCAAGAGGAATCTCCCACCCCATTCTCTGCATGTCAGCTAAATGACCAGAGGCTTGGGGACAACCTCTCTCCACAGTTCCCTAGCTTATATAAAGCTTGGGAGGTTGGAACATACTCACTTCATAATGATGTTGTAAGAATTTAATGAGAAGGCACACCCAAACACCTGCCATATATTCCCAGAGTTACAAGCACTTGCCATCTATCCCTCTGACCCATGTGTTACCAGAATATTAGCCAAAATAATAACCATAACGTTGCTGAAGTACAGATACTTTTAACAATAATGTCCACATTTCTTTTAATGAGTATATAATACTTTTATCAGTAAAAACAGGGTGGCTTTTCAAAAGGAAATTATCTCTAGGGCCGGTGACTCCTGGATGGCGCTCGGGAAGGCACCATCGGGCTTATTTGCCCTATTCTTTAAGTAACTGTGAGACTCTCCCTCTTCCCAGAGCCATTCTTGTATTTAATCGGGACACTGATATGGGATATGACAGAGTAATCTCCAGAAAGCAAATTCAGACAACATCAAGGAACTATTTTAGGATGACCCTCACCCACCTTTCCCTTCTAGAAATCTGCCTTAGACTTTGTTTTTTATTTTCTCTTCCCTCAATACATCAACTGCACTCTGAGCACCTGCCACTTTTAAGCACAGGCTCAGACATCCACAGGCCAGAAAGGGAAGTATTGCCTTTATTTAGTTCAGTCTTTTCCCAGACCTTAAATGTCTGCAACTTGTTTTTTCAAATATGCTTGCCCCTCCTCACTCCAAAGAAGAGTAACACATGAAACAAAATTGGTAAAACATTGAGCTGGGTAAGTAATGTTAACCTAAGGGCCCCTTGTCTTTCTATGTCTGTGTTTTTTAAACTTTCCATAATAATAAAAATAATCTAATATGGAAGTTATAACCAATAGCAACATAGCATACACATCCGTTCTCGGGAGATCTCTTAGCAATACACCCTCTCCGTGCCTCCACGGCAGATATGGTGGGTACCACACACTTATGCACTAAGTGTTCTCATTGCACCAGACAGAAAGGATGTGGTGGCATTCAGCAGCTGGTGAACACTAACGTCAGCATCTCAATACCTCTGAGGCTACCCACATGTACCATAGACAGGGTGTGTGAGTGGGCACATAGCCCTGAACACTTGGTTCTGCTGCTTGAGACTCTCTGGGGCAGCACAGAGGAAAAGCTGATGACTGGTACTCCATCAGAGCTCCCAGGAACTGACTACTTCTGAGTGACCATTATCCTGATGCCTATGGCACCTTTGAGGTAAGAACGGGATAGAAATGATAACAACCATTACCACATAGGAGTCAGCACGATGGCTTCTCAGATAAGGGCACCTGTCACCAAGGTTGCCAACCTGAATTTGATCTCTAGAACTCACATGGTAGAAGGATAGAACTCACTCCCACAAGTTGTCCTCTGACCTCCACACATGCACAGAGGTGGCTTGCACAAACGCACAACTCACTAAATAAACAAGTATTAAAATTTAAGTCATTTCAACTTTCACACTGGAAACGTTTAATAATAGTTTTTAATGTGGTCCTGTATTTTAACACACAGAATACAATGAATTTCCATGAGTGTATACCGATATAAGTAATGTAATAAAGAAAGGGATAGGAGACAAAAAGGTAGCTCTTTCTTACAGGAAATTTCCAATTTAGGAGCCAGGAATAAAAAAAATCAAATACTACAGCCACCGTTGCTTCCATCCAGTTTCACCAATGGACATTAAAATTAATGGAGGAAATTTGAGGATGAACAGTTTTGTGCTCTGCTTAGCTGCAGAGACTCTGTCAAGTGCTAACCGCAAGTGGGAATTACACAGAGGAACTAACATAATCTTAAAGAGGCTATCACATCACCAGGTGAGACCTGCCACCTTGCAAACCTGTTAATATTGTATTGACAAATAAAGGCCATCAACAGTATTGAGAAATGAAGTCTAGATAGTACTGATAAGAGGTCTCGTGGCTGTGTAAAGGGGTTACTATATTAGAAGAAGCTAGATGAATGTTCTCTAGCATTTTCAAAACTTTTAAGCAACCTAAAATTAAAGTATTATAAAATGTTAAAAAAAAAATCATAAAGTCAGAATCTGAGTACAGCTCCAGTTAACTCAATTCTCAAAAAGATTCCAACTCTCTGTATTCCTGATGCCTCAAATCAACCTAACACATAACTTTCTAAGATACACTATATGAATAAGGATATGACATAATTCAAGCCTACTGAAGAAAGGGGGACTATATTTAAGAGAGAGAGAGACAGAGAGAGACAGAGAGGAAGGAGGGAGGGGGAAGAGAGGGGAGGAAGGAGAGAGGGGGAAGAGAATGAGAGGAAGAAGAGGGGGAAGAGAGAAAGGGAGAAGGAAAGAGGGGGAAGAGAGAGGAAGAATAGAGGGGAAGAGAGAGGGGGAGAGGAAGAGAGAGAACGTGGAAAACAGAGATTAAGGAGGAAGAAGGGATTAAACAGATACAAAGTATCATCTTAGAAGTTTAACAATTGAAAAGGCTCACTTTAGCATCCTTCCATTTACCTTTCTAAAGCAGCTCTGGATGACACTCACCACTTCCCTCTACTGCTCAGCTCACCCCTTCTTCTGAACCCAAGTTGTACTGTGGGAGCTGCTCCTAACTTTCTGTCCGATAGTGCACAGTCTTGAGATAATGGGCTTAGAATAGAACTATTTGGGCTCACAGTGTGACCTGGTTCAGCCCATGGTCAATTGGCCTCGTTGTTTATGGGCTGTGGTGAGGCCACCTATCATGGTAGGCGGCCTGTAGGAAGCACAAGTTCTTACCTTGGAGCCAAAAAGTAAGAGAAAGAGGAAGGAGCAAGGATCCACTACCCCCGTCAAGGGCATGCATGTGGCTCCCCAACACCCATTTTATAACCAAAGTTGCCAGGAAACATGAAGTAAGCCCAGCTAGCAAATGACTAAAGTTGTTTTATGTAATATACATTTGCAGAAGTCACAAGAATTTCCGCTGGGAGTTTTCAGTAGAGGCTCACTGAGTCTGTCTGTCTATGCCATTCCCAGCTCTCTGAGAACTCTGCAGTGGGGTCAATAGATGTTTACCTTCTGATTGTAGGAGAACACGAGCCACAGAATCAACTAGGCAAGGCTCACAGAAACTGAAGTGACAAGTATGGACCCTGTATGGGTCTGAGCCAGGACCTCTGCATATACCTTACAGTTGTGTAGCTTGGTGTTATCAGGACTCTTTTCCCTGCACTTGGGGCCCTTTTCCTCCTACTGTGTTACATGTCCAGCTGTGATATGAGGGTTTGTGCCCAGTCTTACTGTAACTTGTTAGGCCATGTTGGGTGGATATCCTTGGAAGGCCTGTTTGGGTTTGTTTGTTTTGTTTTGTTTTTTTTTTGGGGGGGTTGTTTTTTAAGAGAAACAGGGGGAGTTGATTTGGGGGAGGCGGGAGATGGGGGAGGAACTGGGAGGAGAGGAAGAGGGGAAACTTTGGTAGGGATGTATTGTATGAAAGAACAAATTAAATAAAAAAAGTCCACCTTCTGCGGTCATTACAGGTCAGGTCTACCTGTGGCCCTAAGAGCTGAGAAGCTCTGAAATAATTTGGGGGGGGGGGGAACAGGCCTCTGATATCGCAAAGTGATAGTTCAACTTCTTACCAAGTGTGTGACTGTTTACAGGTGAGTGATCTGGATTCTCTGAGTGTACCTGCCATTTATTTAAAAGCATTTCTCATCTGTGGCTCCAAATGTGCTTTGGCAGCTCTCTAGAGTGTAGAAAGCGGCAGATTTCCAAATTCCACTCCAGAACTGAGAGAGCCAAACAGCTACATCTGAGACCCGGAGTGAAACTTATACAAGAGGTGACTCGTACACACAGTGAAGTCTGAGATCCAGTGAAAGAGAATGGACCTGGGACGAAAGAGAACCCTGAGATACATCAGTTAAGGAAAAACAGTAAGAAGATATGTGAAAATGGGATGTTTAAAATGCATTTTGCTATACATAAAACTCTTGATTCCATCATTGAGTGTATGAGCAGAGGAGATCGTGATATTGATATCAGCATTGCTAAAATAACAAAACCTTGAAATGAACCTAAAAGTTAATAACAGGAACCTGATTTGACTGACAGAGTAAATCCTAGAACATATGCTTTTATTAAAAGGGTGTATAAAAGACTGGAGTTCAGTCAGTAAAGTGCTTACCATATAAGAACCTGATGTTGATCCATAGAATCCACCTAAAAGAGCCAGGCATGCTGACACAGGCTTTTAACCCATGACACAAGTGGCTGTCCCCTGGCCTCCTCATGCAAGTGTGCACATAAGTGTGCACATAAGCATGCACACCCCAAAGTGGGTGTTTAAAAGACACTAACTATAGCAGAAGGGCTCACCATAGACCAAGTAGGAAAAAAAACAAAGATGTCATAAAACACAATCCCAATTCTGCAACATGTGTGTGTGTGCATGACTTCTTCTACCTGTACAAAATAGTAGAAATAGTCACTGAGACAAATCTGAGAAAGTTTCTAATTCAGGGTTGGGGGTAGCTCATTACCAGAAACAATGTTGTTGCTTTCTGGTAAAAGTAACTAATTGTCCATTAAAATATTCTAAAATTTTAAAATGCCATTATTATAGCCAATATATTTAATCCCAGGAAGTGAAGGCTGGACAGAGAAAGGTATATAAGGTGTGAGGAAACAGGAACTAAAGCAGTTCAGCTGAGACCCTTTTGGGTGAGGACTCAGAGGCTTTCATCTCCTCTCTCTCCAGTTGGAATGTCCCACCTAACTTTATTCTGCCTCACCATTGGCCAAACAGCTTTATTTATCAACCAATCAGAGCAACACATATTCACAGCGTACAGAAAGACATCCTACAGCACCTATCTACACACACACACACACACACACACACACACAAGCTGTCAGTGAACTTCCGCACTAGCCAGAGAACCGTAACCCTGTGTAATCTTCTTAAAATTCCTATTCCTGGGTCCACACCCAAAGGTTTTGTTCCAATGGTCTGGGGCAGAGCCAAGAAATTTATATTTTAAACAGGAACCTGGATAATTCTGACACATACCATTGTTCACTGATGGTTTAAAAAAAAAAAAAAAAAAAGACTAGAACAGCCAGGAGTCACCTGTGGTTTATGGCTATAATACCAGTACTGAGAAGACTGGAGCGGAAGAATCGCTGCCCCACCACCACCAACTCCCAGGCCAGTCTGGACTGTAATTGTGAGTTCCAGGCCAGGACTGACTTGCTTCGGATGTCCCCACTGTGGATAAAAGGTCTTCAAGGAGAGATTGGGTAGTTGGTTCCGAAGGCACTTGTACGAATCTCCAGATAAAGCACACACCATAACTAGCCCAGCTTAGAAAAGGCACTAAATACTTACATCAAGTGGCACATAAAATGTAATAAACGGAGTCGCTGTTAGGCCCTGCCTACCTATTCTTCCTCAAACAGTTCAGCATGGTCAGCAGTTCTCTTTGAGATTGTTTTTAACCCTCAAAACTGTGGACCTCTCTCCAATGCGGTCAGGGACACAAACGTTTGTGCTATCTCATGGAGTTTTCAGTGTCCACAGAGCTCAAACCCGTTCTTTAAAACTAACTTGAGGAGGAGGAGGAGGAGGAGGAGGAGGAGGAGGAGGAGGAGGAGGAGGAGGAGGAAGAAAACCAACCAACAAAGCAGTGTCTCCTTTTCTGGAGACAGGTTCCATCACTCTCTGGCAGGGTGCTGAAACAGCTTTCCAAAACACTCTATCTTGAATTTCACTTGCTCAACCTGAGATTTCTTAAGTTTCTTACACATACACATACACATACACATACACATACACATACACATACACATACACATACACATACACATACAGAGAGAGAGAGAGAGAGAGAGAGAGAGAGAGAGAGAGAGAGAGAGAGCTAATTGTTTTTAAAATGAGACAGAGGCCTTTTTTCAGCTCTCAAATTACCTTCTTTCTGCTCTTTCATCACCAGACCAGTGGGGAGACCAGTCAGAACCTGAGCAGCTGGCCACACTTTACAACCACAAGCGCCCTCAGAATCTTAAGGTTACCGCCCCCAAAGGCCTTCGCTAGGTATTTATCACCCACACCCTTCAACACCCGAACCCCAAACCAAGAGTTAATCACCTTTATCTAAGAAAAGCCAGCACATCAAGAGATACGGATCCACAGACCCTAGAGGGATCAGATGCCCGACCCACAGCAGGTGTGTCTCAAGTCCTTCAAATCCCCGGTGACTACCTCCTGCTGAGGACGCTCAGCGCTCGCCCGGCCCTCACCTGTGCAGCTCCACTGAGCTGTCTCCCCAGGTGAAACCTTGTCTAACCCGGACCCACAAGGATGGGCCTTTTCCTGGTGGAGGAGCCTGAGCCAGCACCGGGACGCTGGACGCTGCGGATGCGCCTTGCATCTCCCCATCTACGCGCAACATCTCCCCGGCCCTGGGCGTTTGGGGCGCCGGCACCCGAACCGGAGCCAGAGCCGGAGCCCGAGCCCGAGGGGTAGCCCCGCCGAGGTGGGCCTCTGCCGGTCCCCCAGCCCCGCCAGCCGCTCGCCAGGCTGGACCGCCGCATCGAGGCCTGACCGCGCCGACTCCGCGCCCGCCCGGCCCCATCCCGTGGACCCACCAGCCCCGCAGCCCGGCGAGCACCGCTCGGAGCGCGCAGCCGCGGAGCTCCAGCCCCTGGTACTCACCCCGACGCGGCCACCGTGAGGCCGCCCGGGGAAGGGGAGGTGGTGAGGAGCAGCCCCAAGGATCTCCCTCCTGGACTGCGCCGCCAGGAGGCGGCCCTAGAGGCCCGGCTCCGCCTCGAGTGCAATGCCATCAGGGGCGGCTCGGCCCGCTTCACCCGGGACTTGGCGCCACCGGCCGGCCGGGCCAGCCCCATCAACGCGCTGCAGGGGCTTGAGATAAAGGATGCACAGCTCAGCCTTTGGGGGATCACAAACCTTATTGCCATTAGCGAGCTAGGCCCCTGGCGCTTCTCAGATCGCATCCCCTGGGGACGTCACCGGAACCTGGAAAAGAGATTGAAACTCCCTGCTTTACACAGCAGGAAAATAACGCTTTGGACTCGCAGGAATGTGCAAGCCTTTCGCTTCTCTGGGCAACGCTGAGTGAAGAGTGGCCTAAGGCCACATCCTAGAATCCAGAGGTCTGCAGTTCCGTGTTTATTTTGTGTGACTTTACCAGGCGACGTTGTCGTCTACAAAGTTCACGCTCGAGAACCCTGAAATCAAGTACCAGAAAGAAAAAGAAACAAAACAAACAAAAAACCTTCACCCTTCATAACGTTTTAAGTAAGTTTACAATTTTATGTTGGGCTGAATTCATAACTAATCTGGGCCAAGGGTTGGACATACACTTAGCAACTCTAAAGTCCTGACGGGTTACAGCCTTCTCAGCCATGCACTGTACCAAATTGAAGACAGAATGATGTTTACGCTAAAAATTTGATTGAAAAATAATGGTGGGCTCTGCTTAGGCACACAGGACAGCAGACCACATGCTACCAGCTCTCTCAGAAAAATTGTATGAAAACCACCCCATCCGTTTCCCTCTAAAGCAGCGATTCTCAACCTGCGGGTCGCGACCCTTCCACTGGGTTTGCATATCAGATATCCTGCATATTAGCTATTTACATTACAATCCATAACAGTAGCAAAAATTACAGTTCTGGAGTAGCAACGAAATAATTTTATGGCTGGGGGTCACCACCACATGAGGGACCGCATTGTTAGGAAAGGCTGAGAACCACTGCTCTCAGGGAGCAAACTGTGAAGCAGCCCTGAGGCACTGAGCTTTAAACAGGTCTAAGGCCATTCTGATCACATGTCCTAGTCATCACTGTGACATGGGAGTGACATACACATCCTGGAGCCTGAGCTTCCTGCCTTAGGCAGAAGCCTCTGAAGAACACTAGAGAGGTCCCAGAACTGCTATGACCTGGGCAGAAGCAATGGAAACTCCCTGCAGAGGACTGGTCCCAATTTGGTCCCATGGATACAAGTTAACAATTTCTAATGTTTCATTTATTTATGTATTTAATTACTGTGTAGTGCTAAGGACAGGAATCAAGGCCTGGGCTACCTGAGACAAACTACCACCCAACTACACATTACCATCACCACTCCCAGCCTCTCCTCACAAGCACACCTTGAGTCCAAAATCCTTTTAAAAATCGTTATACCAGTTAGTTTTATATCAACTTGACATAAACTAGAGTCATCTGGGAAGATGGAACTGCAAGTGAGGAATGACCTCCATTAGACCAGCCTGTGGGTCTGTGGATTCGTTCTCCCGATTACTAGTTCGTGTGGGAAGGCCACCACAGAAGTGGTGTAACCCCTGGGCAGGTGGTTCTGGGCTTTATAAGAAAGTAAAGTGAGCAAGCCAGCAAACAGAGTTCCTTCATGGTCTCTGCCACGGTCTCTCCCTTGGCTTCTCTCAATGATACAGTGTAACACATAAGAGTAAATAAAAACCTTTCTTCCCCTGGTTACTTTTGGTCATGGTGTTTGTTTATCACAATACCAGTAAACTAGAACAATCACCAAGCCAAGGGGCCACATGTGAATGACAGCCAAGGTAATACCCCATAGAACTACCTCCCCACCCAGAGAGATGTTAAAAGAAAAGCTTTTAACTAATTGAATTTAACATACTTTGAACTGCTAGACATCCGTGAATCAGGCTTTTATCACAGGGAAGGAGTATAGGGTCCTGGTTAGATTTTTTTTTAACTTGACAAAAGCTGGAGTCATCTGAGAAGACAGAACTTCAACTGAGAAAATGCCTGTGTCATTAGCCTGTGGTGCATTCTCTTTATTACTGATTACTGTGGGAGGGCCCAGCTCATTGAAGGGGATGCCAACCCTAGGCAGGTGGCCCTGCGTTACACAAGAAAACAGGCGGAACAAGCCTGTAAACAGTACTCCTCCATGGCTGCACTTCAGCCCCTGCCTTGGGTTCCTGCCTTGACTTCCCTTTATGAAGGATTACAGCTGTAAGCTGAAATAAACCCTTCCCTCCGAAAGCTGCTTTGGGGCAGTGTTTTGTCACAGCAATGGGAAACAGACAGAGATTGGGACCCAGAGTGGGATTTTTGCTGTGATAGAACATCGTTTGGGGAGGAGCAGGAAGAATGGGAAGGAAAAGAAAACAAGGGACACTAAGGACTAGAGAAAACAGTTCTGGTCCTTTGCATCGGGCTGGGAATAGTGTTGGTTTCCATTACCAGAGTAGAAAAACTTCTCATCTACAGGACACTGGGCAGAGCACCCAAAGGGGCCTTGCCTGCCTCAGTAGAAAATTAGCCTACCCTGAGCGCTGCTCCAGACCTGCCTAACAAGACCCCAGAGGAGCAAATTGTAACCAACGAATCATGAATGTTTGTAGAAATGCAAAAATACTCAACATCCAGCAGGATAAAATTCATAACACCTGACATCTAAAGTGGTCAGATGCGCAAGTCGGCTGGAAACAACCACTGTCCAGAGCAATCAACTGAAGGTGATCTAGAACTGGGATTGATACTAGAATTAGCAGAGATGGGTGTTAAGACAGCTATACGTATATTCTACACATTCAACAAGTTGAGCTAGTTGTAGTGGCTCATGTCTGTATTCTCAACAATCGGAGCAGCAAGACGGATGTGAGTTTGAAGCAAGCCTTGGCTTCATAGACTGTCTCATTAAACAACAAAAAGCCATGTGTGGTGTCGCATGCCTGTAATATTAGAAGTTGGGAATGAGGGACAGGAAGATCTGGAGTTCAAGATAATCCAAAACTACATGGGTGACTATAGAGGTCACCTTAACTGTATAAATCCCTATCTCAAAGTGGGGCAGGGATTTTTTTTTAAGAAAGACTCTATCTGGACTTACAGAAATGAAAGGTAGGCTGTATGACAATAACATATCAGAGGGGAGAAATGGAAGTACACTCTTATAAGGTTCTTTTTTAAATTTTATTTTATGTGTACGAACGTCTTGTCTGCATGCGTGTATATATGTGCACCACGTGCATTCTCGGTGCCTGCAGAGGTCAGGAGAGGGCATCCGATTTGGAAATAGATTTACAGATAGCCGTGAGCCACCTCATGAGTGCTGGGAACTGAATCTGAGTCTCCCGCAAGAGCATCAGATGCTTTTATCCATTGAACCATCTTTTCCAACCCCTATTGTGAAGCTCTCATGCTATATAATATATAGCAAAATTCCTACACTATATGTGTATAATATTTTAAGATAGAACATTATAGATAATATAAGCTTTTGAGCAGCCATTAAAGGGACAAAATGACTACCGGTGGTTGGGTCAGGATCGGGGGGTTTCGAAGTTCTTGGCCTTGCATTGGAAGAGTTGAAATCAAAGCCCACACAGATTTGCAAAAGTAGCAAAGAAACCTTATTTAAAGCAAAATAATAGAACAGACCATAAGACGTTGCAAGACAGCAGTGAGCACATGAATGGAGACACTGAAGTGCCCCTCTTATTGTTTGGGGCTTCCTCTTCTGGAGTTCAGTGAAAGGGTGACTTCAGTCACTAAGGGATACAGTGAGAGTGGTTCTCGCCTCTAATTGATGACTCTGTAATCGTTTTTCTGTGGCATGTGCCCTTGCCCACAATGCATCTGATTTTAATCACATGCATGCTCAAGTATGCATAGGTATGAGATGGTAAGTTGGGGATTCTCCCTAGAAGTTCACTTGAGGACACAGTTTTATTTGAT
Organism: Peromyscus eremicus; assembly: GCF_949786415.1. NCBI lineage: Eukaryota > Metazoa > Chordata > Mammalia > Rodentia > Cricetidae > Peromyscus > Peromyscus eremicus. The sequence continues at coordinate 55,827,691 of NC_081428.1, forward strand.
TGTGAATGAACTCCAAACCAGTTCGAGCCAGATCTTTCCATTCTTTGTACCCAGATACATCGGTAATGTATATGAACTGAAACTATCTTTCACGAACAAAGTGTGGAGAATAATGGGGCCCTGCATCATGAATTCACTCCCAAGGCTCGAGACCATCACTGAAGAGGGAGCAGAAGACTGTAAGAGTCAGAAGTTTGGGAGGACAAGAACCAAACAATATTTTCTGGACATGACAGGACCTCTGCACTCGTGAACTTACAACAGTTGTGGTTATCTACACAAAGCCTGCACAAGATCAAGACAATCAACATCATAACATGGACTGGCTTGTCCATGAGCTCCCACCACTAACCAAGGAACTATTAACAGTTGATGGCCTCTAGGGGATGGAGAGACACTTTTACTCAAGGGTATGGCCCCGTGTACAATTGACCATGCTCCCATGGATAAACCCTGGAGTGTATGTCTGTACAAACTGGAAGTGAGTTAAGAGAGAGAGGGAGGGAAGGAGGGAGAGAGAGAGAGAGAGAGAGAGAGAGAGAGAGAGAGAGAGAGAGAGAGAGAGAGGAAGAAGAAGAAGAAAAGGAGGAAGAGGAGGAGGAGGAAGAAGAGCATGTGGGTGTGGTGGTGCATATCCTTAATCCCAACACTAAGGAGGCAGAGGCAGGTGGATCTGTGAGTTGGAGGCCAGCCTGGTCTATAGAGCAAGTTCCAGGACAGCCAGAGCTATATAGAAAGACTCTGTCTCAAAAAAACAAACAAACAAAAAACACCTAAATAAATAAATAAATAAAAGAGAAAAGGGGAAGGACATGAAGTTGATAGCAAGTGAGAAGGTAGATCTGGGAGGATCTGAGGGAGAAGTAGGTGGTGAATATAATCAAAATATATTGTATGAAATTCTCAAAGAATTGACAAAAAAAATTCATTGCTCAGGGAAAAAAAATTACCCCACAGATCAGAGAGGGGATGTATGTGTAGCTCCATGCAGGTGGGGGTCCAGGGTTGCTGGGGCCATTATTCAGAGAGCACTGTACATGCATAGCACTTCCCAGTAACGGAGCTGGGCTATCGATTGCATTATTAGAAGCAAAGTTCGGGAAGTGCATAACCCAACCTAAATAGAGTCACAGGTTACTGAGCTGTTTTCTGTGCTTGCCTCAAAAAATAAATTCTAGCTGATACGGCAATAAAGGAGATAAAGCAAAATTGTGAAGTTTTCTATGGAGCTGGAGAGCTAGCTCGTGACTAAGAGTGCTCGCTGCACAGCTTTGAGGACCTAAGCTCAGATCTCAGTTCGCATGTAACCAGCCAAGTGTGGTCTCTCACTTGCCTTTAAACCTAGCACTATGGAGGCAGTGTCAAGAGGATCACTGGGGCTTGCTGGTGGCCAGCCTAGCTGAAAAACATGAGCTACAGGTTCAGGGAGAGACCCTGCCTCAAAGGAACAAGGCAAAGAGCAATAGAAGGGAATTCTTTATGCTCTCCTCTGGCCTCGGTGTACATGTGTGTGTGCAGAAACTATACCTCTGCCCCACACTCCACTCTCACAAATTCTATTAGTTCAAAAAAATGGACAAATAATCTTCCTTCAGGGAGGAACCTCTTAATTGGTTATCCGATTCCAAGTGGTCAGCCCTGAAATCGTATACATGCAGCACTGAAGGACTCAGTAGATTATATCTATATTATTTACATGTATATATATATATATATATATATATATATATATATATATATATATATATATATATATATATATATATATATATAAAACAATACCAGTTAGGGAGAGGGGATACCAGGAGCCAGGAGTTTGGAAGGGAACAAAGGAGCAGGGCATGGGAGGAGATGGAGGAAGGAAAAGGAATAGAGGGAAAAAATAATTATATTTTAATCTTTAAGAAGCTAGTAAAATAGAATTTTAAAGGTGTTCAGGAAAAGTGGAGCAAATGACAGATGGGACAAATAGAAAAACAAACAGAAGGTGATCTACTTGAACAATATTACTAATTGTATTTTAAAACACCAATTAGAAGACAAAGTCTTCAATCAAATAAAAAAAAAGGTAGGACTTTGGAACTGGAGAGAAGGCTCAGTAGTTAAGAGCACACATTGCTTTTGCAGGGCACCAGAGTTCAATTCCCAGCACCCACCTCAGGCAGCCCACAACCTCATGTAACTCCAGCTCCAGAGGAACTGACCCCCTCTTCTATGGGCACTGTGTTCACAAGTACATACCCCCACAGAGACACACATAAACATTTCATTTAAAATAAAACTTTTTTTCAAAGCAAGAATCTACTAGACACTGTCTGCAAAGCACACTTTAAATGTAACTATTGAATTGGTATAGCAACCAATTAAATGTTTTTAAAAATGGAAAAAGATAAACCACTAATATAAATCACTAGAAATACAAAGGACCAGCAAGATGCCTCAGCATACAAAGGCGCTTGCCATCAAGCCTGAAAATCTGAGGTCAGTTCCTGGAATCCAGAACTGATTTCTGCAAGATGCTCTCTGGCTTCTACATACATTCTATGCCCCGCCTCCAACACACCACCACCACCTCTCACATACAAATAAATAAAGTGTAATTAAAGTTTTTAAGAGAAGGGTTGGAAAGACGGCTCAGTGGTTAAGAGAACTGGCTGTTCTTCCAGAGGTCCTGAGTTCAATTCCCAGCAACCACATGGTGGCTCACAACCATCCGTAATGAGATCTGGTGCCCTCTTCTGGCCTGCAAGCATGCATGTAGGCAGAACACTGTGTACATAATAAATAAATAAATCTTTAAAAAAAAAAAGTTTTTAAGAGGAAACAGAGACTACAGTTCAATAGTAGAGTATGTGCTTAGTATGCACACGTCCCTGGGTTCAATCGCCAGAGCAGAGGATAGGGAGGTGAAGGGAGAGAGGGAGACAGAGAGAGACCCCTATATACACACAGACACACACAAAGAAAGGAAGAGAGAAAACGAGAGGCCAGTTTTGTTTTGTTTTGTTTTGTTTTCAAAGTCAAGCAAAAAACAAAATACCTCAAAGCAAAAACTATTAATAGGATAAAGAAGGTCATTTTATACCAGTAAAGGATGGGTCAGTTCTTAAGGGGAAAATACAATCCTAAATATGAATAAACCGAATAACAGACCCTCAATGCATATGAAGGAAAAAAAACCTGCAAGATATGTGCTGAGAAATGGGCACATCCACAGTTTCAACCAGAAGATAAATATTCCCGTCAATAACCCAGAAGTCTAGTCTAGATCGTGGTGGATTCCTCACTCCCTCTAGAACCATAAACTAAAGTAAACCTCTGTTCTTCATATGTAGGTATTCTGTATAGCAACAGAGCCTTGATGAGGCCTCCACTAATACTGACCAAACAAGAATTTAAAGTCCCAGGGCGTAATCCAACCACTTGAGAAGCATGTGGATCTCTGTGAGTTCGAGGCCAGTCTGGTCTATATAGCAAATTCCAGGTCAGTCAGGGGTATATTGTGAGACCCTGTCAAAAAAAGATAAAGAAATAAATTTACAGTCACAACCAAAAATAAAGAGGAAAACAATAAAGTAAGAAAAACACAGGAGGGGAACAGGAAATGGAAAGGCCTCAGATGTGACTGTATTTCTCATCATTCACAGCAGGGAGTTAGTAGACACTGAATCAGGCTGTGCCATCAGGAAGCTGTGACGGCAGCATAGACATTACAGTCACAGCGCTAATCACCAAAGGAACGGAAGACAGGCTCGTGACGAGAAAACTTGCTCCTTTTCTATTTGAGATTATTTTGTACTTTCTGAATTCTTTAGCCAAGCATATGTATTACTTTTCAAATAAACATCCCGTGTTCCACTTTATCATTTTGCTGTCGTTTAATTTTAGACTTAAAGACACATAAGGAAAGTATAATATGTCTATTTTTAAAGTTTTATGGTCTGTACATTTATGTTTTCCAGACGAAGCTCAGCCACTTCACAGCCTGTCTCCACACGATGTTGTTTTCCAAAGAAACGCTAACCCACATCCAAAAATAACAGAAAGGGAATTTAAATCTCCACCTCCATGCCACGAGCACATCAAAGGGGGATTCTCTTCATAAATCAGAACAAAACCTTTTAAAATCCCCTCTCCGACCTTCACTCAGTATCTCACACCCCATGGGAGATGATGAGTCTCCTTGTGTCCATTTCTTCCCTGACCACTAGAACACTCCTTGTCAGGGAAAACCAGCATGGGTGTGACAGTCCTTCCAAGGGAAAGTCTAGCTTGAAATTTCAGAAAATCTACTCCAAATGTCTGAGACCTAACCTGCTGGAATCTCTTGCAAAACTCTTGTTTCCAGCTCCGTATGTCCTCAACTAGGTTTTCTTCAGCTCTGCATTCACAAAAGTCAGTCCCTGGACTGTAACAATGCTTCGAACATGGCAATGCCTCACACACCAAATGCACACTGAAACTGTCATGTGGAAGACAACTTTTCTGAAAGTGAGCGTGAGTGAAAAGGAAGGAAGTGAATGTTTACTGAGTATCTGCTGTGGGACAGGCAGAGTGCCTGGGATGTGTCCCTCAGTGTTCTGTTCTGGCTCAGTAACTCTCAAGTGGAGCATGAAAGGTAGGCACGGAGAAGTACAGAAAGTTCAAATGAGCCCCCACGGAACTCGGGTACTCTCTACTATATGTGCAAACACACACAGTATGAAACCTTCTTCCACCCCGACACACATAAGCTGAGACACAAGACGCTTTTGCCAATCAGGTTGTGTCCGAAATCCTGCTTGACCTTTAAGCATTAAGGATGAGAGAGGAAGATAAATAATTTTGTCGAAACCCTGAAAGGGCGGGTGCCCACGTGTCTGTGCACACATGTGCATGTTACACGTGTATTTATAACACATACATATTCAAAGATGCCCACTAGATGGCAAACCCACATCTCAAATGTTAGTGCTGACTGGGATCCTCCTTCTGGAAGTCTGGGGAATTTTAATAACCCAAGCCCCATTCCTGAAAGGCCCAAATATTGTATATAGCTTAAGGCTATGCAAATCAGCTTTGTGATGGCAATCTTACAGATAACTTCCAGGATGCAGGGTAAACTTACAACATCATCACTCCTTGAGTCTACTGTTACTCATCGTCCATGCAAACTGACAGTCTTAATATAGATAAATTCCCTTAACAAAACCATCTGATGGCGTACCTAGATTACTTCAAAACTAATTGTGTGACCAAAGTACGTGACAAGACAAAGCTAGGACTCCAAGTAGCCTCAATCCTGGGCTGAGACACTGAGCCGGGGCACACTTCCTCTCTCACTAAGGCATGGGGGAAGAAGCTTTGAGGAAGCTGTGCTATCTCCCCTGTAGCTAACTGCCTACTGTCCCCCCACCACCCAGGGTTAGCTGACCCTGTACTATAGGACCTAGTCTGGTCTCAAATCCATAACATTCTACCCCAGACTGCGTCCTTCTTGCTGTCCTGAAAATGGTATTGACAGGCCAGCCCAATCCATAAACAAATGCTAAATATAAAGAGATTTCACAGACTCTCAAAAATGTCACTGTTCAGGCCCTAGGGTTGAATCACCAAATTTCTCACCGAAGAGTAAGAGCCTCTGGTGACCCAGGGAGTGGGGAGACGCTGGGCTGTTAAGGTGGCTCCGCAGAGCTTCCCTTTCTCTGGTTCCCAAGCAAAAGACATCGGTGTCCTTCAAAATGTGGTAATTCCCTCTGTTGCCATTACCTAGAGTCACTGAAGTCTAAAAATGCTAGATGGGAATGCGTAATGATATTGTTACAAAAATGTTCTATTCTAATATGTTTTTGTCGTTATTATCTTACTGTTCCTAACGTATACACTGAATTTGAGAATAAGTGTTCATGTACAAAAGAAAAAAAAAAAACCTACGATGTATAAGGTTTGACACTGTAGTTAGGTCTCCACTAAGGTCTTGAAGCATCTTCCCATGGATAAAGAGGACCACAGTTTGTGGGAAGAAGGCCCCTGACTGCCCACATCCCAGCATCCTCTAAACCACAGGCATCTCTGTCTATGTTTACAGTCATCCTCAACCACCGTGGAGCTTCTTGCTGATGTGTGTTTATATACAGTTGCTTAGCTTCCTCCCAGCCGGAGCTATAGATACTGTCCGGAGACCCCACCAGGAGGGATTCAGAGATAACTTAGACTGTTTCCAATCTCATCATTGGGGTAACAACTTCAGGTGCAGGACTGGGGTTAGTTCTCCTCCTTAATTACTAAAATGGTTGGGCTTCCATAATAAAGTACTACAAACTGAGTTTAAAGAACAAAACTGTATTGTCTCACCGTTCTGGATTTTAGAAATCTAAGATTAAGGTGCCCTTTTGTGAGGGTTCCTTCTGAGGGCTGTGAAATGAGTCTGTTTCACACTCTTCCCAAGTTTCTGGTGGCTTTCTGGAAATCTTCAATGTTCCTTGCTGTCTTCGTCACTGTTCTATTGCTGGAAAGAGACACCATGACCACGGTAATTCTGATTAAAAAGAAAACATTGAACTGAGGCTTACTGACAGTTTCAGAAGCTTAATCCATGGCCATCGCGGCGGGAAGCATGGCAGCAGGCATGGCACCGGGGGAGTAGTGAGAGCTACACCTTGATACGCAGTCGAGAGAGAGAGAGAGAGAGAGAGAGAGAGAGAGAGAGAGAGAGAGAGAGAGAGAGAGAGAGAGAGACTGGGCCTGACATGGGCTTTTGAACCTCAAAGTCCACCCCCAGTATGTCCACACCTCCTAATTCTTCTAATCCTTCTCAAGCAGTACCACTGCTTGATGACTCAGCATTCAAATCTATGAGCCTCTGGGGGCCACTCTTATTCAAACCACCACATGAGCCTTGTTGGATCAGCATTCTAATTGCCTTCATCTCTACATGGCATCCTTCTTGTGTCAGGGTCTATACACAAACTACCCCCCTTTACAAGTAAACCTGCCATACTGCGTCAGAGACCTACCCTGTTCCAGCTCATTGAGTCTTAACTAATTACATCATGACCATTCTGTACTCAATAAAGTCACATCCTACATTACTAGGACTTCAGCAATGTTGGGAGGACGAAATTCAACCTAACACTGGCTGCACTGTCTAAAGGAAAAGCAGAATACACCCTCTGGTTTGAAGCGAGGGGGGAGGGGGGGCAGAATGTGTGCAATTGGGACTGTGGGTGGGGGGACATGTTATCTAGGAAAGGATTTTAAAATACCCATAGGAAAATTCTGAATTAGAGAATTTCTGCTTAATATGTAAGATTCGAGCCTAAACCTGTGGATCTTTTACAGTATTAGGTCCAACAGAATTAGGGAGGACTCCCATGAAATCAAATGAATGTACAATACATGGAGACACAGACATGAATACAGACATGTGGACATACACATGCGTATACATATACATCATAGTACATCAGAGTGTGCATGTTTGACTGGCTTCGTTTAGGATTGGCATAAAGAATTCAATGCTTGTGTACTAATGGTTGAAAATGCAGAACATTGTAAAATCATTTTTCAAGTGTGATTTTGGTTAACTTGGGCCACTTCCTCACTACCCCCAAACCCTACAAAGCCACTCCCAAAGCACCTACAAGAGGCACTGTCCCCTTCGTGCTGGGGAAGTGCTCCAGGAAGAGACTATCTTACCCTTTTGAAAACTCCACTAGGTTCGAGCCACTTACATATAAAGTAAATTAGCTGAACTCGTGTGGGAACTGAGGAAGGTATAAATAAATAAAAATTAAACAAGCGTAAGACTTAGCAACCGATTTATATGGGATAGGAAACCAGGATGACAAACGGGGGTGGGGAGATGGGAGGGAGAGAGGGGGAGGAATAGACATGCCAAAAACACTGGATGAGCTGCAAGAAAAAAGAAAATTCGCTCTGTATAAAGGAAACCAAAAAAAAAAAAAAAAAAAAAAGCACTTGTTTGTCGTTCGGGTATGCAGGACCTATGTAGGTATAGATTAATCGTCAGGCCTTTACAATATCCTTTTAAATCCTCATAGCAACTCTACAAGGCGTCACCACCACCCTCATTAAGATGAGAGCCCTAAGGATCAACAACGCTGTAAAATTTGCCCAACCGAGGTCCTAGGGCAAAAACTCAGCAGTGCCTGACCTAGGACCCAGGTCCACCTCAGCCCGCAGCCTCTCCCTGCAGCTGGGAGCAGCGACCTGGGCTGGAGAGCTGCTGTTTCCATCAAGCCCCAATTACACCTGCATCTCTCAGCAGGCCTGAGGAGGAAAAGCAAGCCCAGAGAGGAAGGCTGGAGGGGCGTCAAGGCCTAACAACAACTGTGTATGAGGAAAACAATTTTGTTCAAGAGGGCTATTTATAGGGATGTTTTTCCTCAGCAGTCCCTGCCCCCTCGCCTTTCTTTTGTGTTAAAAGGCGCCTGGCAGATTGGTAAAGGGTTACAGGCAGTGTACAGGAAACTGTGGAACACAATGAACGGGGCGGGGACAGATCCCCACCCACCTAAGAAAATCGCTTGCTCCAGTGTGGAGGGACCCTGGAGGGAGACAGATGGGGCTCGGAGCCCGGGCTCTGACCCCTCTATAGTTTTCTTTTTCCGAGTCAGAAAAAAAGGCAACATGCCCAAAGGATGCAGAATCCAGCGAAAGAGGAAGTAGAGGCTGAAGGAGGCAACAGAACCAAACCAGGATTATAGAAATAAGTCAAAGAGGCAAGACGTGTTTTATCCCGAGAACTCCCCCTATTCAATGGAGAATGGTTTTCCCACTCAAAGACATTCCAGTTTGAGAAGTCGAAGACACAGCAAAAGAAATGATCTCAAGCTGTAGCTACTGGGAGGGATCAGAAAACACCTCCGGACACTCAGGACAGACCTGCCAAGCTTCTGGGGCCACTCTTAAATCAGAACAGCCCAGTCATTTTTCTCTCTGGGCCGCCGATCAAAGACCTCAAGCCAAATGGATGCAAACTCAGACTCAGAGCCTGAGGCCGGGCCCTGTGCGAGTTCAGATGTGGGCTGTGTAGGTTCTGATGTGGGCATAATAGCAATTCAGCAGGGACATTTGGCTCTCCCTCTGGCCTTGAAGTCTCTTCTCAGTACTTGACGAGGAAGGAAGTGTCCTGCTGCTCTTTGGCAGCCTCCGGGCTCATGTTGAGTGGGACAAGTGAGTTCTGTGCTCACTCATGGCGTCTGAAATGCTAACTGAAAACTGTGCATGTGGGTCAAATGTCACAATGTTTTGTTGTTGTTGTTGTTGTTGTTTTTAAACATTCAGGGGAACACAGAAAATCTCCAGACCTCTTATATTAAAAAAAAAAAAAGTGACAGTATTCACTGTGAAGATATTAGAGAGTGACAAAATACTGGTGAGGAAATTTTAAATTTGGAACGTGTTTCAAATATTACATGTAGATAACTCATCTTCCATTCTGTCAGGATCTACTCTGCCTGACCTTTCATAGTCAAAGACTATTCCTGAAAGTTGTGGTGTGGCCCTTGATGTTCAGAGAAGTAGAGAGAATTTTACCCTCACCCGTGCCAAGTTCTTAGGAACTTGGTTTGGCCATTGACTCTACTACCTTCCTACATCTAGACTTTTTAAGTCTAGGGAGGAGGAGAGGAGGCCATTTGTAACCTAGTCTTTGTCTAATAGCTCCCTTCTCTTCCACCCTGTCTGTCCCCAAATTCCTACCTAACTTAACTTCTTCAGTTGGGAGAGCAAAGTAATGTACATAGCTCTCACCTTGAGTAATGTAGCTTTCCACGTGTGGAATCCAAAAGAACTAGGTAGGCAGGCAGGCACACAGACGGACAGACAGACAGACTATTCCAGACCATATCTGAGATGAGGGAGACCCTCTGAAATCTCTCCTCGCTCCTTCTTAACACTGTCCTTGCTCACTCTTGGAAGTCCTGTTAGAAGCAACACTGGTTTTCAGAGCCGTGGAGCCGGGGAGCTGGCGGAGCCCTGGGCAATGGACTTGTCAGGATGGAGAACCGATTCTGGTTTTTCATTCCTCTTCTCTCATGAAGTAGAGTTCTTCACGTGTGCTTTGTCAGGGATTGGCAGGGTGGCTTCGGCAGTTTGCATACCCTCTAAGAAAGCCTGGCCCACCTCCTCTGGATCTTCAGAGGCAGCCATTGGCAACGTAACACACACTTAGGCACTGTGCACAAGAAGTACGATGGTGGTGCCTGGGGTGCCAGCTTTCCGAAGTCCATTGACCCTGGTCATCCTCTGTCCTTTGTTGGCCTCAGAACCCTGGAGTGCAGAGGGCAAGGTAAGACACAAGGCATTGTCACGGAAGAGCTTCCCCAACACTTGGTCTCACCCCCAGATACCATCCGAGCACCTTCAAAACAGGGACAGCTGGAGGCAGGAAGAGAAGGAAGTAGGGAAGAAATGTAGCTGGCTAGACAACCGACTGACACTCCAGTATCTGAGAACGGGAAATTCAGATCATGAGCAAGGAGTCTTAGGAGAGCATTTCACTGGCTACCTGGAGAGGGAGATGGATGATGAAGTTGCTGAAACTAAGTCTAGTTGTATGGGCGAACTGGGTGAAGAAAAGGTTGTAACCACGGGTGATGCTAAAACCTATTAATACTGCTTGTCCAGTTTCTACTTATTAATGGTGAGGAAGATTTAGGTAGCCATCTGTCCTCAGTAGGTACAGATAAGGGAGTCGTAAGCAACCACAGGACTTTTTTTCAGTGGTAGGTCTCAGTAAGCAAAAACGCTTTTCCAGTATATTCATAACTTATCACCAGATAGTTTACTTATTGCTTCAGTGAACATTCCTACCCTATCACTATATACCCTTGCATCATTATACCCTTGCAGCCTAGGAAATCCTCAGTACAACGGAAGAACCCTTTGGAACCCAAATCTGATTACACACACACACACACACACACACACACACACACACACACACACACACCATGGTCCTATAAAAGAGTCTGCTTAAAGTAAGCAAGAAGAGAGAGAAACAATAAGACTCTGAAAGCTCTTGCTAAAGTAAACTGCTAAGCAAATGTGAACAGCTCCACAAAGAGATGCTTCTTAAGAAATAAGAGGAGAAATATGCCAATATATTAAATAATCCAAACAGCTTACAGGATGCTTAGGAATTGCTGCTCTGGCTATTGGAAACAGAGTCATTGATAGATTTTTGAGCAAGCAAGCTTATAAACAACAGCAGCGCTTCAGGAGAACCCATCAGGCTTATAGTCTGTAGGATGGGTGAGGTGGGAGGAGCTTGGACTCAGCAAAGTGTGTGGGGGGGGTAATTCTACCATTGAGGAGGATGTGACTGCTACTATCCAAGAGGCCTGACCATGAAGAACCAGAAATGAGAGGCATTGTGAAAGACTCGTCCTTTTGGGGCTGGACTAGCTTGGAAGGCGGAGGAAAGAGAGCAATGAGTCAGTGCTTACTTGAAGATGTCTCATCAGAGTGAGTGAGCCAGTGGTGGTGTCATTGAGAGAGATGGGAAAACAGAAGGAAGGGGAGCTTGGGGACTGGGCACAGACTCCAGTGGCTCCAGAGGCCAGGCAGGTATAAAGGCTCAAATACAGGCCGAGGGGACTCCAAACTAGAAGGTTCGTCTCTAAAGGGGGCTGCCGTGTCTTAGCAACCACAGTCCTTGCTGTGTGAGAACACACTTGTCCTGTAACCAGAGCTTCTATTTCATAGGAGACAGCAGAAATCCAGATTTCTTATGAAGAAATACCTTAATTCTTTAGTATTGGCTACTAATTTTTTAAAAACAGGATGTGTTCCAAACACACACACACATACATACACACACACACACACATCTGTAGGCCAGATTTGGTAGGCTGGCTATCAGGTTATGTCCAGACAGAGAGACAAGGTCAGAGGTCAAAGTTCATAAACTGACATGATGATACATAAGTAACTTTGGGGGAAAATCAGTAGCTGAAATACTGCACATAATGTCTTTGCCAGCTTTATGACTGTCCCTACCCTTCAAGCCTATATATGGATTTGAATGTATGCAGGAAGTTTAATCTAATCTTCAAACTGTTAGGGCACAAGACTTTGAGTGCTCACTGTGTGCTGAGTACACAGAACTCAAGGAATTCCAACTAAGCGAAGGAAAAACATGCCCTCCTGAAAGCACATGCCTCAAGTTTTAAAACAACCTGGGAGACTGTTCTCTGTAATGGCAAAATGACAGAGCCCCCTCAAGTCCTGGGTTCTCTGCTCAAATCTCTCACATTTAGCACCGCTGGCATGGCGAGCGTGTGTGTGTGCGTGCGTGTGTGTGTGTGTGTGTGTGTGTGTGTGTGTGTGTGTCTGAACTTGAATTTGTAGCTAGAAATATAACTTCCTGGGCCGTGGTTACAAAGCTGCACCTCTCTCGCCCGAGGGTATCCTAACCTCAGCGTGGGAGAGGAGCCGTCTGGGCTTCAGGGACCTCAGACCCTGGCTAGGAGAGATGGGAGTGGCCAACGGAAAGGCTCCGTTGGTCAGGTTTCTGCAATCCCAGTCTTTGTTAATGTCACTAAGGGTTTGAAGGAGAGAAAGGCAAGCACTGAAATAGAAAGTGTCAGGATTGGGATGTCAAGGAGGATAACTTGGTGAGCACCCATCCCGCGCCCTCCCTGCAGAGCCCGGCACCGCCTCCTGCGCTCTGCACAGAGCCCGGCTGGCGGCAGGAAGCGGGCGGGCGGCCGCGGGTCCTCGCGAGGCCGATTTCCTCCGGGGCGGCCCTGGGCGATCGCTGGACTCGCAGACCCGCCTCGGTCGAGCACGATCTCTCCCCCTAGCCCCGCTCCGCTCAACCCACCCACTTACTTCCTTCGACTGCACACACACACACACACACACACACACACACTCAGAGCTGCCAAAAATTTCCAACCTCCGCCCCCCTCCCGAGCTGACTTCCTTCCAGCGCTTCCTGAGCTGGACGATCCTGGGATTTGTAAGACAGGAAAAAAAAAAAAGAGACGGCGCGAGGGCGGGCGACGGGACGGGATGCTGGCTGTTCCCGGTCCCGCAGCGGTCTGAAGGCTGAGCAGGAGTGCGGGCCTAAGGGCGGAGCACACTCACAGCCCCGGGGCGGTCCCCTCGCCGCCGCGCCCCGGCCCCTGCTCCTCGCAAGGCTCAGCGGAGAAGCGCGGGGAAACGCCGCCGCCGCGGGAGCCCGAGTAGGGAGGTGACACCCGCCCGGGGCGGTGCACGGCCGGATCTGCGCGCCCATGCCGACCCGCGGCGCCGCTCTGCCCCGGTGACCCGACCCCGAAACCCTCGTCAGCGGTGCGGAGCAGAGAGCGGGAGACGGAGGGGCAGCCTCTGTGGGACTAACTCATGAAGAACAAGGGTGCCAAGCAGAAGCTGAAACGAAAGGGAGCCGCCAGCGCGTTTGGATGTGACCTGACGGAGTATCTGGAAAGCTCGGGACAGGATGGTAATGTACCCCCTTCCCCCCTACACACACACACACACACACACACACACACACACACACTTTTGTTGTTGTTGTTTAAGAGCGATGGGTTCTCTTGGGGTGTGTTGGATGCAGTTCACAAGTTAATGTGTTCCAGGCTCGTGCGCTCACTGTACTTAGAAAAAAAAAAAAAAAAAAAAAAGGGACACTGTGCTTAAGCACAACCCTGCCACCCCGACGTCCAGGAGCTATGTCTGTCCTTCCGACGTGTCATAGGAGCGGTTGATGAGTGGTGGTGTAGCTGTGGTGGTGACCGGCCATGGCCATCCCTGAGGTTAAACTCCGGGAGGCTCTGATCTTAAACTCTGGATGTTGGAAGGGAAAGATTGGGGAGGGGGTGGGGGTGACTGACGCGTGGAGCCGTCATCAGTAGGTTTTTCTGGATGTGCTACTGTCACCAGCTTAAATGTCCCTCCTTTACCGTCAGAGGTTTGCTCGCCCACATCCTTTTTTATTAACGTGGTAGGAGGCAGTGGGGTGGGGGTGGGGGGGTGGGGAATCCTGGCTGGGGGAGTGGTTGCACAAACCTTTTCTGTATTTCTGAGTTGATGCCAAATCTATAGTACCTCCTCCAACTCTGTCGTCCCCCCCCCCCAACCAGACCCTTTACCTCCTCTTTGGCTCTCAGTTTTAGCCTTTGGTGTGTCATGCGAGAAGTTTGTTGTAAAAAGGTCAGAGAGCTTTAAAATAGTTTAAACTGTAAAGAAAAAAAAAATCAAAGTTAGCTTGGAAAAAGAAAAAGAGGAGCCAGCAGAGACAATTTAAACATTGGTTGGGTGAGGCAGAAGGAAAACCATTTATGCTCCGTCCAATAACACCATCGGAGGGTGAAAGTGTGTAATAGAGGAAAGTCGGGACAATTGAACATTAAATGACTGCTTTTATAAAGTCAACTGGTTCTGCACTTAACCATGACATTTTAAAAAAAAAAAAAAGCTTCTCTGGGAGCTTCGAGCTTCAGAGAAAGAGAAAAGGGCCCACTACATGGGCCATGTGTTTATACAGAGATAGGAACAATAAAAGACAAGTTAGGGCCGTGTAACTGGGCAGAGGGATTCTGCCTCCAGGAAAACTCTTTCCCCCAAACAACTGGCTTGTCAGTATCAAGCAGGCATCCCAGAAACAGTGCAGAGCTTTTGTTTTGCTTCCCCTTTTTGAAGACTCAGCACCCCTAGTAATTTGCAGTGGTGTGATATTCCTGTGGTATTCGGGAGTCCAGAGTCTGCTGTGTCATTAGGACAAATGGCTTTAGTACTTTAGAGCTTGGAGGAACCACTGGTTTCCAAACCGCCTCTGAAATTGAGGCATGACTGAAGTCAATTCACTGAATTCTCAACAACACTCCGGAGAGGTTTTGAAACAAAATCACACCGACTGAGCTTTTTTTGAACTTGACAGAAGCCCAAGTACACATCTTAGCCACTGTGGCTTGAAATTAAGAATGAAATGTTTGTCTCCATTTGTTTTTGCAGGGGTCCTCATGTTAACCTGTAGGTACACTGGGCAATGCTCCTGGGATGCCACCTCCTGCATGTGGGTGTTGTTCACACACACACACACACACACACACACACACACACACACACACACACAGAGTGAGAGCTGTACAAGGGGCCTGCTAGCCACGCCCCATTCGTATATAGTCACAGGTTAAGGAAGAACCTGAAAACCCTCAGGCTCTGGGAGAGAACTTCAGAGGCACCCTTAGGCAGCTCCTCTTTCCAACTTGTTTTTGTATTTTGGACTTCTGTGTGCTTCATATAGGAAAGGAGGAAGGGAACTGATGTTCAGTAGAAAAAAAACGGAGTGCTGGTACTCCCGTGCTTTCCATTCCGCGAAGGAGAGGGGAAGCTCCAAGAGGGGTAGACACACAGGGCTCATCCATCACCGAGGGTGGAGAGGCTCCAGACCTCTTTCTGGCTCCTGTGTGCAAGTCAACGTTCTCTTTTAATGATCCCTGCCCCCGGATTGAAAGCAAACAGCCCTGCCACAGATGAGCAACCTTTTCAGACTGGACATACCTGAACAGAGTTTGGTTTTGAAATGAAAGGCGGCTGGCATTCTTGGTCCCCACAATGTCGTTGTACGATGTGGAAATTAGCCATGAATAATAAGCAGTTTATAGAAATGAGACTAAATAGAATTTCTGCCCCAACACAGCCAAATTCATTGTTGTGTGTGTGTGTGTGTGCATGTGTGTGTGTGTGTTATGATAGAATAGATAAATGGTTTTTTTTCTAAAGTGATATAGAGACATATATTAGTTAATAGACAAGGCCCAGATTCTGACCCAGGTGAAAAAAGGCCGAGCAAGGCACTATCCCTTTGCTCATGACCTTGGAAGAGCTTCTCAGGGTGTTGGAGGTGGTAAATCAGAGTGGTCGCCAGGAACCAGGAAGCTAGGAAGGACCTTTCAAGAGTCGTGTCATGGTCACTGAACTTTGGGGTTAAAGGGCAGGGCACTGGACCTAGGTAGAAATGGAAGGGCGATGGGTTTCACTTGTGAGTACAAGAATACAGAGGAAGAACAGAGATAGCTGGGGTGGAGGACAAAGCTGGTGAGCGCTGGCTGAGCATGGGCCCTCTGCATATGGGGAAGCTGCAGCTCTGAGTGAGCGCTCCAGGGAAACAGAGAGAGGCTGAGCACACAGGATGGCTGTTAGCTACTTCCCTAATTCACCAAGCCTAGCCTTGCTACCTCCGATTGGACACATCGGAGAGGGCAGGGTGGAAAAGTGACATTTTCTTTTTCAGCCTGAAGTGAGTATTACTCATGGCCGGCTATCATGCTTAATCTGTGGGAAGCTGACGAAAGCTGAGCTACCTTTTCTTAGAAACACACACATATACACACATACACATTGAACGTGCAGTTCCTGCAGGTGGCCACATAGATGCACAGAGATGACAGGTTCACACTCTGCTGTGACCATCCCTCGCAGCACAGAAGCCTGGTGTGACAACTCCCCACTTCCCCCCTTCAACCCCTAGTGTCGTGGATCAAACCGGGGGATTCCCCAACGGTAGCCAAGTGTTCTAACCCTGAGCTACACCCCCAGCCTTTGGCCACTTTACTGTCACCTGATAAGAGAAGCACAGCAGACCATAAGGTGGCTGCTAGGAACCTGCCACTTACTCACCAGCAGAATGACTGCTGCCCCTGTCTGAAGCTCTTCCCCTGGGAACCCGCTAATTCTCTCTTCCTATCTGGGATCACTTCCCTACCGCTGATGGAAGGAGTCTGCTTCTCTCTTCCTTCTTTTCGATCACTAAATGTGGAGGTCTTTGCTTGCAGTTTGTGATTAAAAACAACACCAGATTGTTGTTACCGATAGCATTAGGGTGTGAGTGAAACCCAGAGACCTGGAATGTGTTCATGGTCATTTCCTAACTCTCCTTTGTAAACCAAGTATTCTGCGTCTTCTAGCAGAGCTTGGGGGTGGTGGGACCAGGAGCCAGGGAACAAGTAAGAGGTGCTAGGGTGGAAACTGTTTCATCTTCTGGGCTGGCCACACTTTTTGTTACTGTTTGTTTGTTTTTGTTTTGTTTTTCGAGACAGAGTTTCTCTGTGTAGTTTTGGTGCCTGTCCTGGATCTCACTCTGTAGACCAGGCTGGCCTCAAACTCACAGAGATTCCCCTGGCTCTGCCTCCTGAGTGCTGGGATTAAAGGCGTGTGCCACCACCGCCCGGCCTGGGCTGGGCTGACTTCCTTGTCTTTCTGATCATCCATCATTGCTCGTTTTACCTACTCCTTGGTGAAAAGCAAGACTGATCTCAACTAGTGCCTTAATGTCACTCCAATGATGGTGACAGATTTTAACCACCTGGAAAGTCTTTTAAAAGGTTGATGCCACTGCACATGATAGCACACACCTATAGTCCCAGGGCTTGGGAGGTTGAGGCAGGAGGATTAAGAGTTTGAGACTAGCCTGGACTACATGGCCAGATCCTCTCTTCATCTCTCAAAGAAAAAAGGGAAAAAGGCAATGCAAGGGCCCATCTCAGACCAACAAAATCAGACTCTCTCCTAGATGGTTTTGGTATGTGGACAGGGTGAAGAGCCTGTACGCAGTGCATGGTTTGTAGGCCATGTTCCCTGCATAAGTAGAGTCCCCTCTGAATGTTCCATAAAAGGTGTGAAAACATGTATAGTAATATAAAACAAAGATGTATAGGAATAACGTAGATTTAGTTTGAGAGGTGAGAGAAGGTTCACAACAAATTACTGACAGACGCAAATCCAATACTAAGCTTGCTGGAAGCTTGCTGGTGTTCCGAAGGATGAGGCTGAGCAGTGGGAACATCAGTCGTCGCTTCTTTTCATTTCATTTCTGAAGCTAAATAGTTCCCTCACTTGGTTTATTTGTTTCCTCTATTTATTAATCCAATAAACAAAACTCTATTCCAGCCGTGTTTTGGATGCAGTGGGAAAGAAAGATGGGCTCTGGATATCAGGAATGCGTAGTCTCAGGGATGTGAACCAATCAACCTTCAGACACCAGTTGACTTTGAAGAGGCAGTTGTAGGAGAAAATGTGAAAACCTTGGTCTCCCGTTAAATAGCAAGATACTGTACAGACATAAACAGAGCAAGGTCACAACAAAGAAGGCTAATACTTTTCTGTTTACAATTTAGTGTGGAATGGGGGATGGGGCAGTATCCTCTGCAGCTTAATCTTGGTCTGGCACATCATTTGCACACCTTCCCCCAGCAAATTCCTCACCAAGTGGGTCTCGGCTATGGAAAGTTCTAGAAGCATTCCCTAACCCGAGTCAGGGGACTTGGTTGGGGGCTCCCACTAAGACTGCTGGAACTCTCCTGCCTAGAATCTCAACTTTGCTTATTCCCAAATGACTGGCCCTCAAGAGGCTTGCTTCCTGCCTCTGGGCCTCAGTTTCCCCTCTTGTGAAACAGAGATAATAGATAGGACAGATGTGAGAGCACATGGGTTAATATGGGTAAAGCACCTATCTGAGGACACACACTTGGTAACCTGTTACTGCCCAAATAGCCTGGATTTACCCTACCACAACCACCAAGACTGAATGAGGCTCTTTCATCAGTGAGGGCATTCATCAACCACCCAGAGGGAATGGGAGCGGGATTGCTTGCCACACTGGGAGAGAGTCCAGTTGGTGCGGTGCCCTCCCAGAGTTGCTGAGAAGACCATCAGTGCACAGGCGTGAAAAAGACAAATGTCAACCTGAAAGAAAAGTACTTCAGTAGATCTGAGGGCCGGGTTAGGTTAGATCTCAAGCTGGAGGCCAGCCTGGGCTCTACAGCAAGCTTTTGAAAGACCAGAGACAGCCACTTACTTCTAGGCCTCAGAAAACTGAAAGAGAAGCCTGGTCCCAGTTGGGGGAGATTGTGAAGACAGAAGAGCAACCTGGGGCCTTGAGGGTAGAGAGGCATCCCCACCTCGGACCGCCAGAGTGAAACTGGAAGAGGCGAGTGGGGGAAAGGAATCAGGCCCAGAGCAAACTGCCTAGCCAACCCTGAGGCCAGCAGGGACTACTTTGTTTCTGGGTATAACAAACAACCCACCCAGAGAATGGAAACAGCTACTTCCACCTACCACATGGCTCCCTTCTGCAGGCTCTTCAGCTCTCTACCGAGAGCTCCTTGACCACAGGAAGAGCCTTACCCTCACTTCCCCCCTGTCAACCCCTGGCAGCCTCCCAGATGCCTCCCAACTTCAGGAAGTCCCAGTGCCATTGCCTCTAAGGAAACCTACTCCCTCCTCCCCTACCTACCTGGAGCCAGAGACCTATCTGCTGGACAGGCGAGTGCTCGTGGGTCACTCCTAGACAGGAGCAGAAGGAAACAGACAGAGAAAGAGCACGTCATACCCAAAGAGAAACAAGATCTCCAGCACCACCCAGACTATAGTGTTGGATGCGATTGTCTATCCTCTGGGTTGTGGGTTTGAGGCCAATCAGTGCTGTACAGCATCTGTGGGCTAGCCCTGAAAGCTTTCTTGTTAGGGAGGAAAACACTGAGAATTCCAGGATCTGGTTGACCAAGACAATTTTCAAGTACTTGCAGGGACAGTTTGTTCCCAGGGGATATAGCCTCCCTACAAAAAAGCCTTCCTGGGATTCGATGCTGTGTGTGGCTCTGAGCAGTGGGTGGAAGAAGTGGGTGGGATTGAAAGTTCCAAGACTCAGGCTGGGCATGGGAACCTTTAACCACCACCCACTCTGCCACTGGATATTGGAGCTAATGTTTCTGGAAGACAGTAGTGATAAAACCACCTGGTCAGGGCTTCCTATTGCTCATTCCCTCCAGAGCAGACTGCCCACGCTGGAGCTGCCTATCCACTCTGGCCCAAGGGTCTCAGGATCCCACTTCCTTCTTGTGGTTCCTACAGGGCAGTCTTAGAGCCAGGGACGTGGAATGAGTTCTTTTCCCACATATTGTTCGCCACACATTTAAATCAAATGCAGCATCCCTCCCTCCCCCCCCACCCCCACTCTTCAAATTAATCTTATGAGTGCATGTGCCGACCAGTCCTCTTAAGTATTTCTCCCAAGGCTCCAACACAAAGGCCATGCTTGAGTTGAACTGATCTTGGCGCCTCTCTCTCCAAAGGCTGGCCTCAAGTACTATGTAAGGCGGGGCCACAGCCTGCTGGAACTCTAGGAGTCTGGCCAGTCTCCCCTGTAGAACTACTCTTCCTGGATGCAACCTTAGATAAAGGTTCAAATAAAGAGTTCTCCTCCACTGGAAAAAGAAGACTGGCTACAGTTTTCGGGGGGCGGGGGGGGATTAAAGGAAGGTTTCTTGGAAAGAGAGAAGGGACAGAGTGTGAAGGCTGGGTTCCAAATAAGACCATATTGCTATCTTTATCATTAGCAGAAATGTCTACAATATTGTTTATTTTTTTATTTTGTGCCAATCACTTTGTTCACACAAAGGAATGTTTTCAACCTCTTTAAGATTGGACGTTTTCACACCCACCCATTTTATAGAGGAGAATTGAGTTCTGAGAGGTTAAATTATTCACCAAGATTATCCAGACGGGACATGCAGGATTTAAATTCAGCTCTATAAGATACCCAAGGCCACAGTCTTAGATTGGAATCGTATCTCCCAGAAGAGAATAATTCATACTTTTGCACTTAACCCATTTTATTCCTCACAACCCCTCCCCCAAAAAAATATTTTATCTTCTGTTTTGCTTTCTCCTAACCCAAACCAGAAATAGTCATAACAACTGGGGACTGAGAAGTACTTTATCCTCTGCAAGCTGCTTTGTGAACATCTTGTGCATGCGTTTGAAAAAAACACACACACAGACACATACGCACAGAAGCATAAAAACACACACACACACACACACACACACACACACACACACACTCACACTCACACCTATCCAAACCCACCAGCTTTCGGGTCCTCATAGGCCCTTTCTTGACCAATGCAGCCACAAGCCTTTTCCTTCTGGAAATACCCACAACCTTAGAGTCTGAGGCCCCGAGTTACTTCTCCATTCTGCCCACTGTTCGGTGCTGTTCTTGCCTGTGAGGGTAGGCAGGCGGCAAGCTCATCTGAGGTAGCTCACACAGATGTAGTAGGCTGTGCCTGCCTCTGTGAGCCTGTGGTGGGCACAAGAGTGTTGCGTGGTATCTATCGAGGATCTATCTTCCTGTCTAGGAAGTGGGTGTTGGAGCCCTTTTAGGGTATCTGATGATGAAGACTCTGCTCAAAGCTGTGTTATCAGGGATCCAAGACTCTTTCATGGTCCCATGAGGGTTTGCAGCTAGTCCCAGATAGAAAACAACCCCGGCTGTGCATGGAACTCGGCAGAAACTGCCTTTTGCCATCTCACTCCTTGGTGTGAACCAACTGGGTTTCTGAGATCAAGTCTCTGGCACTTTTTGTTCCAGTTCAGGCTTGGCTGGTACATCATGCTCTGGTACCACACCCACAGCTTGATGCTGGCCCAGAGTGCCCTTGGTGGGGAGAGGGTTGAATGTTACTCATGCCCCTGAAAAGTAATGTATACCAGCTCATACTGTTACAGATGTTAGACCACAGCTGGAAAAAGCTGGCAGATAAATAAGTCAACCGTGCTTGGGAAACTCATGTGAATATCTCTTTCCCTGGAGCTTTATGATTTTACTTCTTGTTTTGTTCTGCTTTTTAAAAACAATTTTGTGTGTGTTTGTGTGTGTGTGTGTGTGTGTGTGTAGGCAGGGAGTCAGTACTGAGTGTGCAACCCATGGCCTTGCACATGCCAGGCCAACACTGTAGCACTGACCTACACCTCCAACCTCATCCCTAGGTTTTCAATCCGAAACTACCTTGGTGGGACTTCAAATTAAAGCAACCAAGATTGAATGGAATGGTAGTACACTTGACCCTAGTGCAGTGTTCTCAACAGGGGTCGCCTAAGACCATTGGAAAACACAGATATTTACAGTATGATTCATAACTAGTCAACTTACAGTTATGAAAGAGCAACAACGACTATTTTACGGTCGGGGGAGGTCACCACAACACGAGCAACTGCATGAAAAGGCCTCGGCATTAGGAAGGTTGAGAACCACCGCACTACTGGGTTTAGAAATGTGTGTTCTCATATTGGTCTTGGCCTAGAGGTGATCAAAAGACAAGAAGACAGCTTTCTAAAAAGTACAAAGAGTGAGGTGAGGGCTATAAAGGATGTATAAGCAAGGGATGCTAACACACGTAGCAGCTGACGGACAGCCACTGGACAGAGGTTATGCAGCTGGGAAAGTCAACAAAACAGAGATCATCTGACTGTGAGGGACAGCAGAGGAATGAGGAGAAGGGTGGCTGGAGTCTAGGGGCAGGAAACTATGCGGCTTCGCCTGATACTTGTGATACTTGTGGTTGGTCACAGCCTCTGTAGCCTGGAGGAAATTTCAACTCTGGAAAGGCAGTTAAGGGATGGGAAGACAGGAGCCTGTCTCCAGGGCAGAAGAGCAATTCCACCATTAGGCCAGCACATAGCAGCTGCAAGGATAAGAATGGCCACTGGTCTGGCTGCCTGGGCCTGTACCTGTTTCTTGCCTGGACACAGAAAAACAAGACGTTTTACAGAAAGATAAGGTTTTCAAAAAAAAAAAATATATGTTAACTGTGCAGGTCCTGGCGGCACCCACCTATAATTCTAGTGCTCGGGATGCCGAGGTAGGAAATATTGTAGTTTTGAGGCCAGTTTGGACTCTATTGCGAGTTTGAAGGCAACTAGGGAGCCAGCCAGGGCTACATAGCAAGACTCTATCAAAAGAAAGAAGGAAGAGGAGGAGGAGGAAGAGGAGGAGGAAGAGGAGGAAGAGGAAGAAGAGGAGGAGGAGGAGGAGGAAGAGGAGGAAGAGGAAGAAGAGGAGGAGGAAGAAGAGGAGCAGGAGGAAGAGGAGGAGGAAGAAGAGGAGGAGGAGGAAAAGGAGGAGGAGGAAGAGGAGGAGGAGGGAGAGGAGGAGGAGGAAGAGGAGGAAGAGGGAGAGGAGGAGGAAGAGGAGGAGGAGGACAAACAACTAAAAAGGAAAATGAAGGGAGGAATGAAAGAAGGAACAGGATAGCAGAAATAAAGAAAAGAGTCCTGGAAAGACAGATCTGCCAGTAAAGTGCTTGCTGTGGAAGCATGAGGACCTGAGTTTGAGCCTCAGAACCCATATTAAAAACAAAAACAAAAACAAAGCCAGGTGTGGATCCCTGTGGCTTGTTGGCCAGGCAGCCTAGACTACTTGGTGAGTTCCAGGCAAGTGATAGACCCTGCCTCAAGAACAAGATGGACAATGCACCTGAAGACTAACTCCTGAGGTTCTCCTCTGGCTTCCACATGGTACACACACACACATACACACACACACACACACACACACACACAGGCACGCACGCACACGCACGCACACACACACACACACACACACACACACACGCACGCACGCACCGATGCACCTGCACAAACACAAACATGCACACACATGCTCAGAGAAAGGAAGATCCTGCCCACCCTGATTTCCTTTCTCTCTTTTTTAAACTCGTTATTGTGTATGTGCATGAAGTGATCGGAGGACAATTGTGGAAGTTGGTTCTCTCCTTCCACCACGGAATCTGCTGATGCAATTCAGGTTGCCGGGTTTGTGTGGCAACCCTTCCCCCTACCCCCATTTTAAAAAATAATTTAAAAAAATTTTTTTCGAGACGTGGTCTTACTAACCCTGGCTGGCCTGAGTCTAAACCACTCTGGCCTCTGCTGCCCAAGTGCTAGAATGAAAAGCGTTCGCCAACACACATGGCTAAGCGGGTTTCTGGTGTCTGTAGCTATAGGCCATAAAAACAGTCAACCTCAACCTTATCTATCTCTATTTGACAAGTGAGGACGGACTCAGACAGTCACTGTAGTGCCACCTAACCAGGACTTGGAAGAAGCCAGACACCAACCACATCTGATGGACACTGAGTTTCTCTCGGTGGCCTTGTCTGCTCCTGTCCCAAATAGCCATAGCTTTGCTGGCAGTGGGCAATGGAGACTTCCATTTTTAACCTCGGTGGGGTCTGAAATAACTGTAAAACTCTGACGACAGAGTTCCCACTCCTGGTTTTTCAAAGTAAAGGTTCCCGCGTGGGTTCCCAGTGGCACCATTGGGAGCACCACAAGCCCCTGTGACCCTACATAGCCCCTTCCACCACTTCTTAGCCACCTGTTTCCTGCACGCTGAGTCGACTGGGAAACAATGATGTCAGTCCTTCCATGTAAATCGGCACCTCCCTGTTGGCCCCTCCCCTTCAATGCATAGTTCTGTTCCTCTTTCTGGCTTTTGTCTTGCTATTATTCACTTAGGGACTCAGCAGCGTTTGGCATCAACTGTTGGCTTTCTTAACAAGCTTTAGCTATTTAAGTTTCAGTGCGGCCTTCAAAGTGCACATGTCTCTTTGGGTCCATATTTGAGAAATCCTTTGTTGTTTGGCTAATGGCTAGAACGTGGGCTCGGTGTTAATGGAGGGGGGCCATTTTCCTCTCCAGAGAAAGCAAGCAAGACTCTGAGGTATGCTCAGAGGCAACAAAGGAATCCTGCCTGGGGCCCCAGTGGAGTAGCTTGAAAACTGTAGTGACCGGGGCACAGGGCCTACAGTGTAAGGTCAGGAAAATACACCTATGACGTCATCTTTGAACATCCTGTATTCTCCCATCCGAAGCTGCGCTTCTGAATGGAGCATAGATCCCACCTCCCTTTCCTTTATGCCCTTAGAGTCGATTTGGCTCCAGAATGAAAGGAATACAATCCCTTGGGAGAATATGTTTTGAAATATGAATAAAAAAATTTTTTTAAGCTACAATGAGAAAAATATAATTCTTTCAAGATTTAATTTAAAGACCGGGCATGGTGGTGCACACCCACAATAGCAGCACTTGGAAGACGGAGGCAGGAGGATCTATCTCTGTGAGTTCAAGTTCAGCATGGTCTACATAGTGAGTTCTAGGATGGCCAGGACTGCATAAAGAAACTCAGTCTCAAAAAAAAAAATTAAATTCAAAATTAATGTTAACAAAAGATTAGTCAGATCCTCTTTAAATTCCCTGTGTGCATGTCTGTATCCCTTGAAAGCCAACTGAACATGGAATAGAGGTTGAAATGGCTGTTTGCCCAGGTGCTGAAGTGGCTCCATTGGGATCCCACCCAGTGGGCCTGGAAAGTGGATTGGGGCCGTGCTGGCTGCTCCTGCCGGGATCTCCCTTGGGGATCTGCTTTTCCAGGCTTGTTTAGATGAGCTCCATTCAGGCCATGCCGGCAGCTATGGGCCTGAAGATCTCAGGTACAGCCACAGTGAGCTGGCTGCTAGCTGGGAAAAGCCTTGACGTGAAACCACGTGACTTGATCGTCCTCTCCTGAATTCTTTTGCTGTTGTCCCCAGTGTCAACAGGGGACATGAATTATGACTTTTTTTAAGTCAGAAGAGAAAAAAGAAAACGGTTAAAAAAATTTTATGGGAACAGAGTGTCTGGAGTTGTTGAAGTTTTGTTTCCAACTTTATTTTGGAGGAAGTCTGTCGGGTTGCTTTCCTAGGACATCAGCCTCTCCTCTGGGTTGTTCTCAAGTGTGAAGGAACCAGGGCTGCCTTAGTGGTTTCCCGGAGTTGTGAGCAACGGTCCTCAGCATGGCGTCAGGGTGTCCTACCCAGGCTCAGCCTCATCCCTTAGAACTCCAGGGCTGTGGAAGTTCAGAGCCCCGAGCACAAACACTGCATGGCCCCACTTGTCCCTCATGGCGGCTTCTTCTATTCTCTTAGGTACACAAAATTATTTCCTTCCTATGGTTTAAAAAAAAAAAAAAAAGCGAGCTTTAAGAATCTTGTCTGTTGGTAAACATAGCTGGGGAGGGACCGTGGCAAACTTTTCAAGTTTTCACATTTCTTTAGTAATCTCCCCAGAAAACCCAAAATAAGGGTGGGGGCGTGTGTGGTGGTGGAACTTTGTCATTACAGTGACAGCCGTGTTGTCTCCATCTGGGTTTCAGGAGAAGGGAAAAGCTGAACAGAAAGCCTGTGTCCATCTTTGATAGAAGCGGGCGGGGGGGGGGGGGGGGGGGAAGCGCCAGGGCAAGGGGCCCTTCCCGTGTGCCTGTCTCTGCCCCACAATGTCAAGGTGGGCGGAACTCGGGGTCTAAGTGTGAAGTAGGTGCATTCTGCTGGGCTGTAGAAACACCCTGCATAGGGCAGGCCAATGGGGTGTGTCCCACACTCTGAGGCAGATGGCTGCGTTTCACAGCAGGTGGTGTGTGTATTCTCTGTGCTTTTAAAGGGGGACCGTCATTCAAGGTGATCTAGACAGGGATGGGTTGTAAATGCTGCATATGACAAGTGACATTACCAAAGGTGCTTATTGTCATGAGCAAGTAAAAGCAGCTTTAAGCACGGCGGTGGCCCTCCTGCCTGTAGCCCCTCCTGCTCGTTTCTGGTGGCTGCCATAACCACTCACCACAGACTCAGCAACATAACATAAATCTGGAGCACTACCTTTCAGTTCTGGAAGTCCGACCCGACACATGTCTCACCACGTGCCAGGAGTGTTTTCCTCTCTAGGGCACTGGAAAAGAATCCATTTCCTTACCTTTGCACCTTCTGGAAGCTACTCACATTCCTTGGCTTCTGGACCCTTCTTCTTTAAAGCCAGTGACACTTAGCTTTCTGACCATTCTTCCGGTCACACAGTCACTCTTCCCACAACGAAAGACCCACAGGATTCGACCTGGCCTATCTCTAGGACACTGTCTCCACCTCCAGGTCTTCAACTTAAGCATGGCTTACAAAGATTCCAGGGATTAGAGCTGAAGGCAAGGCACTGAGATTCCCCAACAAGCTCTGAGATCATCTTCGCCAACCCCAACACCTGGTAACTGTGTGATGTTAATCCAAGTTCTAAGCTGTTATAAAGATATACCCTTCCATTGTAGATTCCTGGAAACAAAAATGCTTGTTAAGGTCTGGGTCTGTGCAGAACTAGACAGTCTCCTGGATGTTCTTTCTGTACTGTGTGCTGGTCATGCTGCCTGATAGGACTCTGCTGGGCCAGAGGTGTGGGATCACGGCTTCTGTTTATGGAGACGGCCACACACCAGGCCTTGCAGCGTTGACTCATGTGTCTCCGAAAACAACTCTGGGAGGCAGGTTATTACGTTGTCATTAGCGTACAATGATTGCACACATGTATGGAGTACAGTGTGATATTTCAGTACAATGAGTAATGATCAGATCAGGGTAACTGGCATGTCTATCACCTCAAAGATCGATCAGTTCTTTGTTTTAGAAACATTTTAAATTGTTCTACTAGCTCTTTGAAATTTGTAATTTATTGTCAGTGATCATCACCCAACTGTACTATGGAACACTAAGGTTAGTCCTAACCAGCTACACCACTGTACCCATTAATCATCCTCTCTCAGACTCACGTCTTTCCCAGCCTCTGGTAAGCACAATTATACTTTCTACTTCTATGTAATCAACTTCTTTAGCTTTCCACATATAAAAGTAAGTAGTATTTGTCTTTCTCTACCTGGCATATTTTACATTTTTCCCCAGGCGTATCCCTATTGACAAAATGACAGGATTTTCTTTTTAGTGGCCAAATAGTATTCCAGTGTGTGTGTGTGTGTGTGTGTGTGTGTGTGTGTGTGTGTGTGTCTGTGTGTGTCTGTGTCTGTGTGTGTGTGTGTGTATGAAGCTAGGCATCATCAACAGATGAATGACACACACACACATATATACACATATACACAAACATATTATATTATATATACATATGATATTAATCTGTTGATACCTAGCTTGACACTCTATCTTAATTATTGTGAATAGTGTTCCAATAAATGTGGAACTGTAGAAATTTTTCCTACATACTGATTTCCTTTTCTTTGGATATAAATCCAGAAGTGGAATTGCTGGATCATGCAGTAATTCTATTCCTAGTCCTCTGAGAGACTTCCATACTGTTTTCCACACTGACTATAATAATTTTCATGCCCACCAATGTTCAGAGACTTCCCTTTTCTCCGTACACCCGATAATGTTTGTTATTTTTGCTGTTTGATGGTAGTCATTCTCAGTAGGGTGAGACAACAGCTGATGTGGCTTTGATTCACATTTCCCTGATTTGTGATGTTGAAAATTATTTCATAACTTTTTGGTACTTGCATCTCTTCATTTGAGACATGGGTATTGGGATTATTTGCAGTTCTTTTGTTATTGTTTGAGACAGGGTCTCGTGTAGCCTTGAACTCACTATGTAACTAAGGAGGACATTGGACTCTTGACGCTCTTGCCTCGGCCTCCTGAGTACTAGCATTACAGGAGTGTGTCTTTGTGTCCATTTTATTCATTGTGAGGAATTGAACCCAAGGCCTCTCGAATGGTAGACAAGCACCCTACCCTCTGAACTATAGCCCTAGCCCTGGCATATGTTCTAATAGGGTAGTTTTACTGTTGCGTTTTTGGAGTGCCTTGTGTGTTCTGGATATTCATCCCTTTCCAAATGAGTGGTTTGCAAATATTTTCTCCCATTCTGCAAGTTGTCTCTCCCCATGTTAAACACTGACTTTGCTTTCACCTTTGGATTCTGTGCTTTTTGGGTCCTGTCTGAGAAATCCTTGCCCAGACTAATGTCCTGAGACAGTTCCTCTGTGGTTTTCTTCTAGTTATTTCATCATTTGGGGTCTTACATTGGTCTTCAGTCCATTTTGAGTTGACTTACTATGCAGTGATTTATTTACTATGGATGTGGTTTCATTGTTACACAATTATGTATCTAGTTTTCCCAGCACAGGTGATGGAAGAGACTGACTGTGTGGTCTTGGTGCCTTTGTAAAGATTTAGCTGGCTGCTTGTTTCTGGGATCTTCATTCTTCCTATCTGTTTTTTGTTTTGTTTTGTTTTGTTTTTAATGTCAAACATGCCGTTTTGGTCACTATAGCTTGGTAGCATGGTTAGATATAATAACGAAAAGTAGGTATTATTAATAGCTTTACTCTGTAGGCTTTAATTATTTACTTATTTTGCAGTGATAGGGACAGAACCCAAGGCCCTGAGCATGCTAGGTGAGTTCTCTATCACTGAGCTATGCCAGCGGTTGTTTTTAATTATGGCAAAATATGCATAACTTATAATGTAGCATTTTTACCATCTTAAGTATACGGTTCAACAATAGTGAGCACATTCACATTCTTGCACAATTGCCGTCACGTCCATCTTCTGAATTACTTCACCTTCCCTAACTGAGTCCTGTCCCCATTAAAGGCAAACTCCCTGGTCTTCCCTCCCACAGACCCAGAATCTCCAATCTAGTTTCCATCTCCAGGGATGTGACTCTACGGACAGCACAGGCATGGGAGAGAAGTATTTGTCCCTCTGTGGCTGGATTATTTCACTTACAATGCCACTATTATTTTTTTTTTTTAACGAGAAAAGAAAGGCTCAGAGAAGTGATGTTGCCAAGACCACATAAGTGGTACTTGGCAAATCCAAGTTCAAAGTGAGGCCCATCCCACTCTGGCTGTATAATCCCTTCTTAACTTACCCTGTCGTCAGGCAGAGGTGAGCGTCACCTGACCGGTAGCTAGAGGAGAGCTAACGACAGCGGAGAACTCAATGTCCTGCTGTAGCTTGAGTTTTCCTGCCTGGCCCACAGTCAGGGCGAATCTCTCTCACCTGCCAGTCCCACAGCCGCTCAGACCCAACCAAGTAAACACAGAGACTTATATTGGTTACAAACTGTATGGCCGTGGCAGGCTTCTTGCTAACTGTTCTTACAGCTTAAATTAATCCATTTCCATTAATCTATACCTTGCCACATAGCTTGTGGCTTACTGGCATCTTCACATGCTGTTTCTCATCATGGCAGCTGGCAGTGTCTCTCTGACTCAGCCTTCCACTTCCCAGCTTTATTCTCCTCCTTGTCCCGCCTACACTTCCTGCCTAGCCAATGGCCAATCAGTGGTTTATTTATTGACAAATCAGCAACACATTTGCCAGACAGAACATCCCACAGCAGTCCTGCCATTCAGGCAGCTCAGGTTCAGTTCAAATGGCCACAAGAGCAAACTGGTTCTGTGAATGGTACGTGAATAGGAGGCTGAGGCAGGAAGATCTCATGTTCGACGCTGTCATGAGCTATGTAGTATAGCAGACTCCAGGCCAGCCTGTCTGTACCGTGAGACTCTGTTCGGAGGGAACTGGTTAGATGAGACTTGGCAGGACCTCCAGGAGGACAGTCAGAGATGGCGAAGGAACATCCCAGGACCACCAGGTAGTACACCAAGAAGGAGAGTCTCAAATGCTTTTAAGCCGATGACTCACCAGGTCAGGAGGCCTCGCCTCGGCAGCAGGGTTTAGAGAGCTTCACTTAGAGAGACTCAGTTCTCTAAGGCCTCATAAAGGCTCCAAAGCTCTGGGGCTCTGGGAGATTAAAGGCGTTATCAACTGTCCTCATCTCAGCAGGAAGGGGTCTGATCAGCTTCAGATTTCCCAACACGAACTTAGAATTAAAGAGACCAAGCTTTTTAGAGCAGAAAAGATATCTCTGAAGGGCAGACACTTGGGTGAGATGGGGCGGGGTGGGTTGTCTGGCATGCCTTAAAATCCAACCAGGCAGAAAGTGATAGATGAAAGGACCAAGCCGGGCGGTGGTGGCGCACGCCTTTAATCCCAGCACTCGGGAGGCAGAGCCAGGAGGATCTCTGTGAGTTCAAGGCCAGCCTGGGCTACCAAGTGAGTGCCAGGAGAGGCGCAAAGCTACACAGAGAAACCCTGTCTTGAAAAACCAAAAAAAAAAAAAAAAAAAAAAAAAAGAAAGAAAGGACCTGGTGTGGAGAACTCAGACTCTCCACCTCTGCCTCTAGCTCCCAAAATTCCTGTCCTTTCTAATGCCAGTACAGACCCAGCTGATCACCCCTTCCCACTCCCAAGGTTCCTGCCCCTGTATAGACCTCCACTACCTCTCCCCTCCATCAGCTGTCAGAATTCCATAAGTTATTTCCTTCCTTGAGTCAAAGCAAATGAGCTCTGTGCAGACCAGGACCATTGACTCCTCCTCTGCATTGGACCTGAGGGGTTAGCGTCTTCCCTGAGGCTCTAAGACAGAAGAGTCTAATCTATGTCCAGCTTCTAGAAGCCATCCCTATGCCTTGACTTCTGGCCCCCATCGTATCATTTGTCTTCACCCCTGTCTCTCTCAAATCTGCATCTTCCACCTCTTTATAAAGACCCCATGGTCACAAGAAGACCACTTAAGTGATCCAAGGGAACTTCATCATCTCAAGATCTTTAACTTGGTCACGTGTGCAAAGTTCCTTTTGCCATATAAGGCAGCAGTCACAGATTCCAGGAATAAGGATGTAGACCTCTTTGGGGAAGGGGGAAAATTACTCAACCAACCACAATCTTTTTTTTTCCTCCTAGTACATATGGTCAGTTTAATGATAACAGTAACTTGGTGTTATAGGTGCAGGATGAGAAAGACATCAAATGCCACCAACATTTAATGACACTCTTACCCCACATCAGCCACTGAGTCAGAAGGAACAGAGGAATGAACAAGCATTTTCTGTCCCTAAGGGAGAATCACTATCTCATTCAAAAGACAGACTTGTCCCAAGCTGATCTTCATACACATCCCAGTAGGAAGTGGATAACATCATTCTGACTCAGAGGAGTGGAATCCTGTAAGATGAGTGGGCTCTCTCCCTGAAGGGGAGATAGTCTAGATTAGAGGCCCGGGATGCACAAAGGCATGGAGGTACAAGACAGGCAAGCCAGACCCACATTCTCAGGAGAGCACTAGGCAGATGGTACCTCCTCGCATGGGCTGTGTTTTCAGGAACAGGCAGAGTCCTGGCTGCACAAACAACTCCTCCAGGGAGAAGAGAATGGTCTGGACAAACCTGTCTCCTTCAACTCAAGTGATAAAGGAAGACTCTCCAAAAGACCCGCCACTCTAAACCTACCATGTCCTTTCCATGGTTTCTGTCCTTGCTGTAGAGAAAAATGTCATCCCCAGTCAAGGAACGTAGTACTTCTTTCATTTGGAGGGAAATTGAGGTCTGCCTCGAGCGACCGTAAACCAGGGTTTCAAAGCCTGTCCCATTTATTTATAACCTTAGGAAATGTTGCCTTGCTCTGTCTTGTGGACGCTGACCAGAAGGCTGTTTAACATTCCAAATCCGAGTTTCCTCGGTGGTGGAAAGCTTGGTGATGTTTCCCCCCACCTGCTTCCTGGTCATGCTTTTATTCCATTCCTTTTCACCTTCTGGTGCTTTTAGGCATTTTTGTCATCCTTCACAAGCAGACATCATATCTACTGTCCTTTCTGATTCGACCCCATCTAAGCTTGGCCTTCTGTGCGCCTGTTCTGTGCAGACAGCTGCCTCCACCTCAAAGCTGTGTCCTTCCCTCCCCCTTCCCTGTCCTTGTCTCTTAGGAGACTTCAGGTTTCCTTGGAGGTGGACCTCTCCGTCCAGGATCCCACCTCCTCCTTTAGAATTGAAAGGAGTGAAGCTTTACTTTGCCAGAGGGCAGGTGCTAAAAGTGTTTTTATCCTGTGTTACTAAAAAATCAGTCCAGGAGGGACTGAGAGGGGGCACAATGGTCACCACGGCCTGATAAGCTGCTCCTAAGCTGAATTCACTCTGGCATCTCATTGCATCTTTACCAGAATGGCTCCTGCTTTTTTGTGTTTCACCTCCATCCCAGATTTCACGTGTCTTGGTCCCCAGAGTATTCAAGGTTAGATGGGAGGACCTTTAAGATGTGGGCCCAATGGCAGATCCTGAAGTCAGCTGAAGGTGGTTTCCCTCCAGGCATCATGGGGTATCAGGCTCTTTGGCTTCCTGCCTCTCAGTGTGATTTGATCTCTTCCTCTCACTTAAGATTCGATTATCACATTATAAGGTCCTCACCAAGGCTGAGTCATTGCTAGCCCCATGCCCATGAGCCTCCAAAATGGTCAGCGAACTTCTTTCTAAAATTGGCCTGCCTTGGGTGTTTCATTGTAGTAAAACAAAATGAATACAGCTCCTTTGGCAACTCTTTCTATAACTCTCTTGGCTCCTGAGTGGAATGTTAGACTCTTGGTGTCTTAGGGTTTCTCTTACTGTGATAAACGCCATGACCCGAAGCAACGTGGGAGGCATTATTTCAGCTTACATGTCCCAGTGGCAGGTCATCATGAAGGGAAGTTAGGACCGGAGCTCAAGGGACAAACGGGGAGCAGGAACTGGAGCAGAAACCGTGGAGAAGCACCGCTCACCGGCTTGCTCCCCATGGCTGGCGCACCCTGCTTTCTTATAGAACCCAGGACCGCCTGCCCAGATGTGGGAGCTGG
Organism: Peromyscus eremicus; assembly: GCF_949786415.1. Classification (NCBI taxonomy): domain Eukaryota; kingdom Metazoa; phylum Chordata; class Mammalia; order Rodentia; family Cricetidae; genus Peromyscus; species Peromyscus eremicus. Next base: position 55,861,033 of record NC_081428.1, read on the forward strand.
GTTCTCCCACATCAATCACCAGTAAAGAAAATGCACCACAGACTTGCCACAGGCCAATCTTACAGAAGCGTTTTCTCAATGAAGAGTCCCTCTTCTCAGACATGTCTCTAGCCTGTGTCCTGTTGACATAAAACTAGCCAACACACAGAGAGGGAAAAAAAAAAATCAGGGCATGATTTTAATGAGAAATGAACACCTGCTACAGATGCGAGCCATTCTTCCCTCCTGTAAAATTACAAAAGTGGTTGAAAAAAAAACCACTATCAAACAATATGAGAAGATTTAGAAAATATACAGTTGCATCTCACAAAGTTTTCATCCCACTCTATAGGTCAGTTACCAATCTGGGCTGGTTTGTCTACACTAGTGTTATCAAGCAGAACCTTTTTGCACGATGGAAAAGCTCCAGATATTCAAATGTAGCAGTGACTAGCCATAGATGACTATTGGGCCCTGAATGGCGCAGTGCTACTGAGGGGATGAAGCTTTTGTTTTCCTTCATCGAAATGCACATAGAGCGGGTGGCTCCTTGCCCTTGTGTTGTGCTGTGGCATTGATAACTGTCCTATGTGCATAGAGGAAAAATACACATAGAAAATAATTTTCATCATTTCTTCACACATACACACAAATTACAGGGTGCTGTCTTAGTCAGGGTTTCTATGGGTGCAATGAAACACCATGACCAAAAAGTAAGTTGGGGAGGAAAGCGTTTATTTGGCTTATGCTTCCATATCACTGCTCATCATCAAAAGAAGTCAGGACAGGAACTCAAACAGGCAGGAACCTGGAAGCAGGAGCTGATGCAGAGGCCGTGGAAGGGAGCTACTTACTGGCTTGCTTCCCCTGGCTTGCTCAGCCTGCTTTCTTATAGAACCCAGGACCACCAGCCCTGGGATAGCAGTACTCACCATGGGCTGGGCCCTGGGCCCTCCCTCATCAATCACTAATTAAGAAAATACTCTATAGCTGAATATTATGGAGGCATTTTCTTAACTGAGGTTCCCTCCTATCAGATGACTTTAGCTTTGTGTCAAGTTGACATAAAACTATTCAGCAGATGCATATGTTTTGAAAGATGCTTATTTCAAATAATAGTAAATCTTGGAGAACTGCTCTTGTTTACAATTGTAAGTTCATATTATTCATTTTTACTACATGGAATTCTGCTGCGCAGTTTTTTTTTTTTTTAAATAAATCAAGTACCGCATTCCTGTGGCTAGAAACATAAAAGATTCTGAAGTGTATGACGAAAAAAACCTCTCCCTCCCATCCCCAACCATACCCTTCCTATTCCTCGCCCTAAAATAAATGACTTAATTTTTTTGGGAATATTTCCATGGCTACCCTGAATATATGTGCAAGCAAATATAGATATTTTAATAAAAATATCACAATGTATTTATCTAGCTCTTTATGTATCCCTGTTTTATAAGTGCCCTCAGGACACCTCTCATTGATTAAATATAAATAAATTAATCATTTATTGAACATGTTATATGATCCATGCATCATTCATGTCAGCAATTTCTGTTAGCTTATTGGATACTAACACTGTTTCATTTTGCTTAGGACGAAAGTAAAATTTGCTAGCCGTGTGCTTCAAATTGTAGTTCAAACTTGCTTTTCAGGATTTGTGAGGGATGTTATCTGGTCAGTTGGTGTTCTATCAGCTAGAATCTGAGGCAAGAGGTCAAGGCAGAGGCTGAGGGACAGTTAGACGTTATTTGGCCCCCATACCCACATAGCCATTGTATCTTGATCATACTTGTTATCTGAACTAACCTGGCGCCACCCACAGAGACCGGGCAGAGTGGAAAAGCAGGTGAAAAGACAGAGCAGCTCCAACTGGAAAACTACACTGACACTGAACAGTTCCATCTCTGCAGAAATTACAGCGAGAGTGTGTTTGAATACAGCATCTCAAAATGGCTATCCACCTAGATTCTTACATGGGCGAAACGGGAGTGTCTGAACAGAGTGTGCTCCTAAGCCCTTCAGTAAGGCTTCCTGACATGCTCAGGGCAGATGATGACTCCATCTACACCAGACAGTTCAGCTCTTCACTCTCAGATGCCTGTCTCCTCAGCAGCCCCGACGGTTCCCACCTGAGCATTAGTTCATAATCAAGTAAGATAACTAAAAAGAGGGTTGAAAACCAGATAACAGAAGCGAGACTCAGGCTTCCAAAACAAAAACCAAGATTCGCAGCTGTCCTATAGTTGAGACTTTGGCTCAGGAAGTGCTAACCGGCCCCAAAGGTTGTCCTTACTCCTATGCTATGAATGTGCTGCCTCCGGCAAACGAGGCCATTGCCACTGTGGACGTTAGCAGAGTGGCTTTTCCTAATGGAACCCTGCACAGGCCTCCATTAGGTTCCTAATGGAACCTCCCCCAGCCCTGCCAGGTCCAACTATCTGCTGCCAGCAGCACTTCTTCAGAGTGTGACATCAGGTGTGCAGCCAGTGCTCCTGTGGGACCCCTTCTTACACAGTCCTGGGGTTACCCCGCGCCAAGACAAACACAGACACAAGTGAATGAGAAGCTAATGTGGCGTTTTTTAGAGCTGAACGGATCGCAGCAGATTGCTAGCCAAGCCTCTCATTTAACTTGAGGCGAACCTGAGGCCCTGGAGGGTGAAGTCATTTGCTTGAGAAGCAGCCGCTGCTCTTTCGGCTGCCCTGTTTGTGTTGGCCAGAAACAACAGATCAGTGAGCTGCTCACAAGCACCAGGGTCTCAGGAGACAGGGCATCAGAAGGTGGTGCCTTCTGATGGAAAGGGACAGTTCTCAGCCTATCTCACAGCTTAAGAAAAAAAAAATGCCCCTTTTTAATATAGCTAGTTACAAGTAGGGCATATATTTAATGGAACAGAAATACATCCAAGAACACAGTACGTGTGTTTTAAGAAAAAAGCTTACAAGCAACCTATATAGTGTAATTCTGTTTTTACCAAATACTTAAGGCTATCTACATACACATTGCCAATGCCTTCCTTTGGATGGATGTTTCTCTCTTCTGTGTGCATTCGTACATCGATGTGTTTGTGTGGTCTCTGAATTTTCTGTTGCGGCTGCTATACCCAGGAACGTGCCTAACGTTTAGAGTTTGGAAACCCAAGAAAAGTTGTTTTCATTTTATCCAAGCGTACCTATTCCCTAAATTAATTCAACATAAAAACAAATGTGTGTTGTACCTGTGCTCGTGTTCGTGGAGGCCAGAGAAGGACATCGGGTGTCCTCCTCTGTCTCTCTCCACCTTGTTCCCTTGAGACGGGGCCTCTCAGTGAAGCCGGTGCTGGCCATTTTTCAGCTAGGCAGGCAGCCAGCGAGTCCCAGTAATCCCCCAGTCTTCACTCCCATCCCCCACTGCTGCCACACTTAGCTTTTGAGGTGGGTGCTAGGGGTCCGAACCCAGGTTCTAATTACTTGCGTCACAGGCGCTCTCGCTCAGTGAACCATCGTCACCCAACCCAAAATTAGTCCAGCTTTCTTTATCCTGAAATGAATTCGGTCATTTGCAGCAACACTCCTCAGGGAAGCCCTCGTCTATAAAAAGCCAAAGCCCAATTTTGAACTGCTATTTTTAAAAAAACGATTAAATTTCCATTTGACTCTACAAAGTCATGTCCTTCTGAGCTTAGCCACAGAGAACAGATCCTCTCAGGTGCACTGGCCAAGTTCAGGTTCTAAAGACAAGACCCTGGCAGGTGATGACCCCACAGAGACCCAGCACCCCTTCTGCCTGCGCTGAGGCCCTTCCTAAGACATCAGCCTGACCCACGGTACCTAGCGCCATTGCTTGGGACTCCGGGTAGAGCAGCCTCAGAACTTTTGGCAGAGTGTCCTCAAATCCCTAACGAGGGGAGAAAAGGAGCTTTGGTTTGAGGTTGTACGAAACCCTGGTTAGCTGGCTGCCCTGGCCAATAGCCAGCTGCTGACATAGAAAGAGACTTGCACAATACCTACAGAATGTAGGACAGATTGGATTGGACTGGATTTGGATAAGTGAGGTCCAAGTTAATAGAAGGCCAGAGAGCCTGCCAACGCGTTGGGCTAGGAGAAACAGAGGAGTAACTTTTTGCATGTGGCACAGTACTTGCTCTGAATCTCGTTTGTTCTTCTAAATTCTGTGACGTAGGTGAGGCAGGTAATTATTAGACTTAGTATACAAAGAGGACACCCATTCTCCAAGGACCTGGAGCTGCCATTACCAACTCTGTGTCCTAGATTCACTGTAGGATGTGAGGTCTGTGCAGTGTGCACATTTAAAGCCCTGGTAGGAATCAGAAAACCTGTAGACTAGTCCCGTGACTCTGAAGGATTCTTTCCCTAACGCTCAGCCTCAGCTTCCTCAATTGCAAAATGAGGTAAGGATAGCTTGCCTCAGGAGGTCACAGGATCTGGCAAGATAAAGGCACAAAAATAAATACCGCGTCTTGACTATCTTGAGTTTCTAAAGGAATATGAACCTCAAACAGTTTCTTCAGTTGCGGTGTGGAGGGAGATGTTTGGGGGAATAATTTTCTCCATGCAGAAATGTTATTTTAAGACTGGACAAACTTAATACAGCTCGCAGCAACCCAATCCCCCCCAGCCATTTCACTAGGAAGCCAAACCTTCTATTTTCACACCCCTTGCTCTGGTTAGAGTAGACTCAGCTCTGAAGAGAGGTAATCAGGTTTCCAAGAAAGCGTGGAATTCTTGGCCTGCTGCCTTTAGGCTTGGCAACCCCTGACTTGCAGTGGGCTTGAGTTAGGGGCTTGGAGGGAATACTTGCTGTGGGGCCCTCCTCTAATCTTAAGAAATTGGTTTTGCCTGTTTATGTTGAGGGATATAAGGGTGAGTAATTTTATTTTGGAGCTAAGCTAGGACCACTAGAGGGGCCTGGAGGGAGGGCTTGGAGTTCCTCAGCCCGCTTTGGCCAGAGAGCTCTGTTTGTCAGTGTTCTTTGTTTTATGCTTTGGGAACATGTATCTGAACAAGGTATTTTATGCTTTTCATTAGACGGGTTTGGAGATCACATCATGGCTCTTTAAACGTGCAAATCCAAACCAAAAGTTCTTTTGTGTGAAGGTCACCCGGCTAGCCAACTCACCTCCCAGCCCTTCCTGTTTTTGCTCCGCTCACCTCTTCAGTAACTCCTTCTGGGGGGTCTGTCAGCCTCAGGCTTACAACCTAGGACCTCTCTTCCAGACACACAGAGTCAACGATTTGGCAAAAAGGAAATAAAAAGCACATAGCAGCAGTCTGCAATGTGCTAGCTTGGGCTTTGTATGATAATGGAAATTTTACTTTCAAGGGAAACAATAAAGAAATAAGGCAGAGTTATAGAGCTGGCATTAAAAGCCACTCTATTTTTATCATTTTAAATATGTGTCTGTGTTGGGGTATGTGCTCATAAGTGCAGGTACCTCTGGAGGTCAGAGGTGACAGATCCTCTGGAGCCTGAGTTACAGGAAATTGTGAGCCACTCAACGTGGGTGCTGGGAACCAAACTTGTGCCTTCTGCAAGAGCATTATCACTCAGCCACTGAGCCATCTCTCCAACCCCACCTACACTTCTGCAAGCAGTTATTCCTTTACTTTTCTTCCCCCTTCTTCCGTTTCCCCTGGTCCTGGAGATGAAACCCAGGGCCTGGCACATACTGGGCACATACTCTACCACTGAGCGACACCCCAACCCTCTCTTAATGTTTATTTTTAATTTTAGACAGATTCTAAATTGCCTAGGCTTGCCCCTGAACTCACTCTGCGGCCTATAGTGGCTTTGAACACGTGAGTCTTCTGCATCAGCATCTGAGCTCTCTAGGGTTAGAAGGCTGTACCATCAGTCCCTAAGAAGGCATGTGTCTCTTACGTGAACATTAGTTAACACAGAACAACTTCCGTCACCAGAGATATGTTACAATTAATATGAGAGGAATGGGGAGAGCTAAGAAAGGACAGAGGGAAAGGAAAGGGGACAAAAAAATGGAGATTGGAAACAGATACAGAGAGATCAAAAGTGGCTTTAGATTACTGGACATGGTCAGCAGCATGGGAGCGATTCCTGCCCTTATTCATGAAGGTTGGTGTGACAGAAAGCAAGTTCCTTCTCTAAACATCACTTACATTTTTTCTTTTTCATTTAATTCATGTGGGGTGTGTGTGTGTGTGTGTGTGTGTGTGTGTGTGTGTGTGTGTGTGTGTGTGTGTTAGGTATTTGGGGGGAGTAGTTGCTGGTGTTGTCTTTGTTCGGTCTTGTTTTTTATTTTTGGTTTGTTTTTAGACATAGTCTGTGTTTTTCAAGATGGCTTTGAACAGTTGATGATCTTCCTGCCTTGACCTCCAGAGTCCTGGGATTGTAGGTGTCCACCACAATGTCTGGCTAGACTTCAATCTCTTTGTGGGTAATAGGAGGATTACAGTGTTTGCTTGGGGAACTGGGGAAATAATTCAGCTGATAAAGTGCTTGCTGTTTGGGAATCTAAGTTCTACCCCCAACACTACATTAAAAAAAAAAAAAAGAAAAGAAAAGAAAGAAAAAGAAAAAAATGTGGTGGTACATGCATGTAATCCCAGCACTGGGGAGCCAGAGACAAGTGGATCCCTAGGGTTCCCCAGCTGAGCCTACGTGGTGAATCCTAGGTCCTAGTAATAAACCCTGTCTCAAAAAACAAGGTGTATAGCTCCAGAGAAAAACACCATCTGAGGTTGTCCTCTGGCCTCCACCTACACACACAAACATGTATGCAGGCACACCCACGTGGTAGACTTTGCAGGGATGATTTGAGGACATTTTAAATAGTGCATAGAATGAAGCTTGTAGTGTTCAGGGAACACTGCTTCCTCAGATTAAGACCCTACCATCATTTTCCTCGCTGTTCTTCGAACAGTTAGTTAGTCTGAGAGATTAGGGTCATTTCCTCTTTCAATCAACTAATCAATCTCTCTCTCTCTGCCCCTAAACTAAACCCAGCTGTTTCTACAGTTTTAAATACTAGGTCTCAATGGTTTTTCAATGGATAAAAATTCAAAATCATAATACATTATCTCCATTAGAACCCTTGGGCATATAAAAGAATATTTTTAGAGATAGTGTTATTGACCAAAAAGGCTGAACTCTAATATTTCTTGAAAATGTCATCCAATAATTTGAATTTTTAGTTAAATGAAACTTCGCTCTGAAAATATGGATCAGCTTAGTTTGCCTTGTGCGTGACTGTAGGTGTCTAAGGAGATCTCTTGTTTTCTTACCGAATAATTCAGCTCAGCTTCTTGGAGCTGAAGAGGCGGCAGTTCCCTCTTTTCTTGGCTAAGAGAAATTTACAAATTTTTAGAGATTTCAACGTCTAACCACAACTGTGAGGTTGATTTTTCTGGTTCTAGAAGCTTTTAATTCTTGTACATTACTGAAGAGATATTGAAAAAAAATCTCAAATTTTTGAGTTAAACATTCAAATTTCCAAACATTCGAAAAGTAGGTAGGCGATACAGCAATATTTCAATGAGGAATTTCTGAGGGAAAAAATTTGAGAAAACAAGTTAAACTACATTCCAGCAGCAGATGGACACCCATCCCTTGCTCTAGTGACTTGGTCATTCTTTTTTTTTTTTTTTTTTTTTTTCTTTTTCACACTCAGGTCAGATGGGAGAGAGAGATAGAGATAGAGATAGAGATAGGTAGAGAGAGAGAGAGAGAGAGAGAGAGAGAGAGAGAGAGAGAGAGAGAGAATGCCTTTTCAAAATAAGCAGTGTGGCTGGCCTGATCTATCTTGGGACTCATTGTCAAGAATTCTTCCCTTGTGCTGCCTCCTTTGGGCCAATACCAAACAAACCTAAACAACTGGAGAGCAGATGTTTGACTAGAGAGAATTCCACAGCTGAACTCAAACGTATTCCCAAACAGAACAAGACACCGACCACAGGGAACGCTCTCCGCTAGGCTGTTATAAGATAAAAGCTACCTCCCCCCACCCTCTTTTCATCCCATATTTTCAAAAAGTGATCTTTTGAGAGAACTGGGTGGCGGCTTTATTTATTTCTTTTAGGACCAAGTCAGAAACTCCGTAGTTTGGAGTCCATGCGTCGTCGTGCAAATGCTTAGGTTGGTGTTTGGAGTTTTCAGCAAAATAAACAGAACTCTTTTCTGCTGTGATAAGATGGTCCCTGCGCCACCTTTTAGAAGTGCTGGATGGCGATTGTTGAGAAATCACTGCACGCGGCAGCATCCCGAGGCATCTTAAGACAGTAGCATCTCTCTGAATCCCGTGAGTTGCTGGCCATCAGGCAAGACAGTCTCCATCTTCCATCTTGGCACCAATACAAAGTCATAGCCAACACAGAGCCAGGATTAGTACACAGCATAGAATTTTCCCAGTGTGAACATATCCTGGCTCCCGTACAGGTACCCTTTTCTTTCAAAAGTGTGAAAACTGTGGGTGGTTCCTGCTGCCCCTCTCATCCCTTCCAATGACTGAAAACCAGCTTGGTGGGGATGGAGCAGACGAGAGTCCACGCTGTAGCTGCGACCTAGTGAGTCCTCTGGGTTTATCCCTAGTGAAAACAGCAGAGCTTTCAGTAGGCGGAAGAGGGAAAATGATAAAGGAAGAAAAAAAAGGAAAGGACCTTTAGTTCCTACATATGTGTGCACAGACATGCACTGCACATGCACGCACACACACACACACACACACACACACAAAATTAGTGTAAAAAGATTAAAAGGGAAGGGAGAGAGGTAGGGAAAAGGAAAGGAAGGCGGGCTGGCCCACACTTGGTGAGATCACTGCAAGAAGGGAAGTCGGGGAAGGGATTTCCCTCTTTCGTGTGCTCTTTTAAATGATGTAAAATTGTTTAAGTAATGGGGGAATCGCCCAAGTACAACTTCTCCTCTCTCACCCAGGAGAAGAAAGGGAGGGGAATTGGAACCACTGGGAGTTCCTGACAACTAAAAGAGAGCTCTATATATGGCCTGGTAAATTCTACATGTACCACCCAGAGCCACTGAGGCCACTGAGACCTCGGTCCCACTCCTGAAACACGAGACTTCAGCACAGTATATGCTTCATAAATCATTCAAAGTCTGATAGGTAGTGTGAGGTTACTTGAGGGACATGCTCCCTTCTCTGTATTCCATCAGACCTTCACAAAAGATGAAATAGTTCTTAAACAAGGTAAAACCTATTAAGTAGTATAGACTCCCGCTGCCACTCTGTGCAGATGTTGAGGCCCTCCTGATTTCTCCTCCCCCCCTCCACCCCCACCCCGTAGAATAGGAATAGGCCCTAAATATGGTGACCACTAGCTTGGTAGGCCTTTTCCAACCTCAAATGGGCATGACCATCCTCTTGCTTGGGTTGAGATAAAAATACTTGAATCACGGATTGGGGAGATAGTTCAGTTGGAAGGAAAAGTACCTGAGTTCAGATCCCCAGCACTTCCTTTAAAAGCCGGTTGCCACATCTTTAATCCCAACACTGGGGAGGCAGGGGTAGAAAGATCCCTGGAGACTTCTAGCCAGCCAGTCTAGCCAAATCGGTGCGCTCTAACCTTAGTAAGATTGCCTGTCTCCAAAATTAAGGCCGAGGGCCAGGGACATTGCTCCGCTAGTAAGAGCACTCACTTGCTGACAAGCTGGAAGACCTGAGTTTTCTCCCTGAGCCCTACAAGGCAAAAGGAGAGACCTGAGTCCTGCAAGTTGACCTCTGACTTCCACCTGCAGGCCACAGAAGGAGTGCACATGTGCTCTCACACACAAGAAATAAATGTGAAAGAAAAAAGGCAAGAGTTAAAAGTTGGAGAGCAACTGAGGAAGACACTTACATGCACCTATACCCAAGAACACATGCACACACATGTACAAATACAGCAGCAACTCCCGGTTAAACGTGAACTCATTCAATGAAGTTCATTGATTTTGAGGTTAGAAAGTATTCTGATGTTGTTGTTGTTTTTTTTCAATCTTCTGATACCGTCTCCTTGCTCAGCATGCCATTTCTTCCTTTCTTAAGTCACGTTGTGATGTATTCTTTGTCGTTAAAGGCTCCATCCCAGTCTCTTCTGCCCATGAACGGGCACGTCCTTGCCAATAAGGAATTAGCTAAAAATCTCACCATTTCCTTTTTATGTGTTTAAATCTGAAAGATTTCTCCAAGCTTGGTACACCGTGGCATGTGCTTCCTTTTTGGTTATGCCTCAGACATATAAAAATTAGCATATCCTTCTTAATGTCCATGTGCTCTTTTAAGATACAGAAAAAATGCTCAAAGACAACTTCATTTTTTGCCCAAGGATTAGTGAGGTTCCTTTTCAGCAGTGATTTCAAATATATATATATATATATATATATAATTTTTAAATCATGTTTTCCTATTTTAACTAATAATACATACTTATCCTGAGTGTAGAAAGTCTGAAAAGCATGTTATAGAAAGGAAAAGTGGGCATAATTATATCATTTATAGATGTAATGTGGGGCGATTCTATTACTGTTTATATGTGTATGTTCTATATATTGTAATTGTGTTATATAATAACATGTAACTTATTATTTTGAGTCTATTTTTTTTTATTATGGCCTGTCTTTCTTTATAAGATCATAAATAAAACATTAAGACCTAGTAATATTTTTATATAAGTACCTGTTTTTTCTCCCTGTTATTAGATATTTCACTTATAAACATTTTAATATCATAAATAAGGCCACAGCATATATTTTGTAAGTGTGTGGCTCTTTTGTTATAATAGTTCTTTAGAATATATTGTCCCAAGCAAAATTACTGGATTTAAAGTTATACTATTAGTCTGGACTTTTCTTGGATATGAATGAAAGAATTCTAACATGAGAGAAAAAATGGGTGGTGGTGGTCACTAACAGAGACAATCCCTTGGTATTACGGGGTCTGGGATTAGGAAGATGGGACCAGAGACCAGAATTTAGATTTCTTTTTTTCTGTATCTACAATGGGATAACAGCATTTATCTTCAAGATAAACGAAAAACTAAGAGTATACAAAGTACAAATGCCCCTCGCCTCATTTTATAGTCAAGGCTTCATTAATGAGCTTGCTTTGCCTGGTAGGTAAGCCTCGGGAGCAATCGCTCTTCCAGGCCCAGTTCCCATACTGCCCTGCTTGCGCCTAAGGGTTAGTTTTGGAAGTCTCCCTGTGCCAGGGTGCACTACTGCTCAGCCTAGCCATCTCCCCACGGCCCTGGAGAGGCCCACGGTGAAGACAAAACAGTTTCTGGTGGAGAAGCGGCTGAGATAGGAGGGTCGGTCCTGGGCTGAGGGAGCATCCCTTCCCTGCTCCTAGGTCGTCAGCCACATGAGGCCCCTCAGCCTGCCATGGCCTGTGCCTCCCTCATGGTACCTAGGCCGTGCTTTTCCCGCCTGCTGTGCTGAATCTGTCCTGAGCCAGGGGTGGGGGTGGGGCCGTGCACCCCAGGGACCCTGCCGGCTGTTCCACTACAGTTCAGGCCTGGCAAGGCTGCGCTGCAAAAATGTAGGTTTTGACTTAGTTGGAGGGTTTTTTGTTGTTGTTGTTGTTTTGTTTGTTTGTTTTTTGGTTTTTTGTGATTTTTTTTGTGTATGTGTGTGTGTTTGTTTTTTTGTTTTTTGTTTGTTTTTGTTGGGTTTTTTTTTTTTTCCCATATCCAAGGAGAGTCGAAATCTGCCTGGTCACAGAAAGAGAGAGGATGCATCATAATTTAAGGAAATTGTTTAACTGCCTCATGGGACATATGATGAACTGCGGGAGGGAAGGCCAAAGGAAACCACTGGTGTGGCCTTGGGACCTGAGACTGGGGCCCAGGCTGTGAGCTCACCAGGTGCACCGCCTGGAGAGGGTCCTAACAGTGCGGGTCTCCCCGCCAGATGGAGATCGTCTACACCAGAGAACGTTTTCTGGCCCTTCGGGCAGGGATTCTTTTCATTGTGAAAGTGTTCAAGTTCAGAGCCTGCCTCCTCCACCCTTCCTCGCATGGAAATCGCGTTTCTAGTTTATGTTGGGGCTGCGCGCTGTTTCCACTTCCTCTTCCCTCCTGGGTCCTGGAAGAAAGTGAGACATGAGCTCATGAGTCAAAGAAAAGTTAGCACGAGGAGGGCTCTGCCACTGCCATGTCTCTTTTTCAGATATCAGTGGGTGGGGCTCCGGGCATCCCTGCTCGGTGACCAAGGACTGGCATCCCCCTTTGCCCACACCGCAGCATTCTGTGGTCTGTACCTGGAGGCGATCCTGGGTAAAATAACTGCTGTAATTCACTTCTCTGCTCTTTCAGATTACCCTTTTAGAATATGCCTTCCACTTTAGCCCTGGTTCCCATCTATAGGACGCCAGACCTTTCCAACTCGATTCAGCCCCTCCTGAACTTTTGAATAGTGGCGCTCAGATGCAGACAGACCTCTAGGCAACCTAGAGCCACAGTATATGCTCACCTGACTGTATCCTCACACTTTTAGGTTAGGGTTGCCCTTCCACAGAAAGGGCAGCTCTTTATGCTGAGAATGAGTGTGTTCTAGCTTTATTTATCTTGAACTGTCCATTCTATTATGAAATGGTGGTCATTGTCATTATTGTGGGTTGATGTTCTTTCTCAAAAAAAGGGGGGTGGGGGAATCTAGCAATCCTGTATGGGTCCCCCAAATCTTTCAAACTTGATTTGTGAAATCAAAAAGGCGTAAGCACAGTGGTCCCGTTCACCATCTGGTGCAGAAGTAGGCAGAAGAGCCTTTCTGTGCCTCCTCAATTCCTTAGTTTAGATCACAGATTCTTAAAGTGGGGTCACATAACCGAATGGGGGGGTCCCCAGAAACCTTGACAACAGTGAAAAGTTTCTGAGCACACAGCCACACCAAAATTAATTCAAAATCAAACATGTAACAAATCCAAGGCGTTTCTGGTAACACTCACCAGGGACTTCATTGCATCAAGGGACTTCATTGCAGCCTTGGTTCTGAACACACAGCCTGCAAGGCTTGCCCTGTGAGTACTACATCAGACAGAGCCAATGGAGACCGCCTGAAACACTTGACCTCAGAGTCAAGAACGCTGTGTGTTGTGAGTTGCAGTGTTTTTACTGTACACAGCACAGTCTTCTGCTCTTACAGAAATAGGATGGTTTAACTGCAGGAAACAAAGAGGTTTTTTTTAATATTTACCTACTATCATGACCCTAAAAGATAGTTCTGCTATTCTAAACTAAGTATTTACAAAGAAGCAGTCTCAGGATTGATAATTATAAAATCAAATATCAGTAAACTTGAAAACCCGCTGGAGAGGATCTATATCAGGCATATCAATATTCAGCCAAGATTGAATTCTTCATGTAAAAAATAAGTACACCATCTCATTAGTATGGAAATGTGCTTCCATCTTTAATAAATGGTAAAATTATTTGTATAGCCAATAATTGTTTTTAAATTATTAAATGACCAGTCAATGGTTGCTTTGTATGCCTATTTTATATACTTAGATACACCTGGAGTCAAGTAAAAATTTCTCAGGCAAAAAGGAATCACGAGCCGGGCGGTGGTGGCGCACGCCTTTAATCCCAGCACTCGGGAGGCAGAGCCAGGCGGATCTCTGTGAGTTCGAGGCCAGCCTGGGCTACCAAGTGAGTTCCAGGAAAGGCGCAAAACTACACAGAGAAACCCTGTCTCGAAAAAACCAAAAAAAAAAAAAAAAAAAGGAATCATGAGCAGAAAAAGAAACTCAAGAAGCCCTGGTCTAAATTAGAGTAGTACAACTGTAGCTGTCCTAACTTCTGGCATACAGCCCTGTGTGGTGATTTTTTTAATCCTATACCAAGGATTATATCCAGAGTCTCAAGCTTGCTAGGCAAGGGCTCTATCACTAAATTATATCCTCAGCTTTGAAAGGTAAATTTTAATGGACTACTGCTTGTAGTAAAACAGAAATCTTGCTTTAAATAAACCAGAGTCTTTTGGTCTTTCAGTTAGCAGATCAACAGAATAGCTAACTGAAAATGCCGTGCTTGTCCTTAAAAGGAAAAGCTAGGTAATGTGGGTAAGCAGTCTTCAGTAGAGTAGCATGAGAACTAATTTGGTACCATCTTAAATTGAACCTCATTGGTTAATATTGAATACTCTCCTAGTGTTTGGTGCTAATTTAAATCACTTTCAGGTCATACAATTACTTCCAACTAATAATGAACGGATGAAGTATTGACTATTGACTATTGCATGGCTTCTACCCTGCCAATATGGAGACCATCTGTATATACTTCCTCTTTGGATGCTATGATAAAATTTTGCTTAAAATTCTTGCTTCTACCTCTAGGGTAGGAGCTACGATGGTTTTAAAATTTGAAACAAGTGTCCTAGGACTATTAAATAAGAGTCCACCCAAACTTCCGTGTCTATTAATGCCCTACTAATAAAAATAAATAACACATTCATATATGTTCGATACTGGTCTTCCCAAGATTGTGTTCACGAGGTGGACTGGAAAAATATCACCATTCCTCCTTTACAGAGAAGGTATTGAAGTGACTTGCCCAAGTTCTTACCATAGGCCATGAGTCTACCTCCTGCCTCTGCCCACTGCTGCTGTTCCTCATTCTGTGAAGGCTTCTATGAGACCAATCTCAGAGCCTTGAGCCAGAGGAGGAAGGGTGGAGAGGAAACCAGCCTTTGCTGCCATATACCTAAGACTCTAACTCAGGGGAAGAATAAATGACGTGGCTTTCAGACGGGCTGGTTCCCAGCCTCAGCAAACACAGGTGGGGAGAATTGGAGGGAAATGAAAAAGCTGCTGCTGGTCATTCTCAAACTTGGCTTGCAAAGTGGAATCACCTGGAAAGTTTGGGGGGAAAAAACCTCGATGCCCAGTTTCATCGAGACTGACTAATTGGAATCTCAGAAGGTAGGAGCAGGCACAGGAATTTTGAAAGTTTCCCTGGGTTTTACAGGGGCAGTGACATTTGACAATGCGTGCAGAGCTTCTCAGACTTCGGGGTGCACACCTGATCCCTTGTGAGTGTGTTGCAGCTGGAGTTCTGGTTCTGTAGGTTGTACGAGACCCACTACCTCCTAAAGTCAGAAAAAAAAAAAAAGAAACACTGGGTGCTATGTGGTCAGAAAATGCGTAACAAAGAAGGGGGAGTTTGGGTGGGTTTCAAAGGGTACCTGAGATCTAACGCACACGTGTAGGGAGAGTTCTAGACTAGGAGGTGGTACAGAGTCCTGGGGGTGAGGGCATGTGAGGAGGGGTTCCTGGGACAATGGCTGGTCCAGCATAAATAAGGTGATCCGATCTACCCGATTTAGCACTTGGCAGTGAAGTGCCTATTGTGTGGGGTGCAGATGTGTTCTTTCCTCTTCAAGATCCTGGTGTTCAGGGGTGGGTGTTTCAGTTCTGTTTGTGACACACGATGCTAAAGCACTTGGCAGGGCTTCAGCACATGGCTGCAGCTTTGCTTCTGCTATCCCGCCGGCCTGATGCATGCTGGGGCTGGGTAAGCCTATCACCTCCTAGAGGGGCTCCTCCTGTTTAAATAAGATCTCAAGGGACTTGCCCACCCCAGTTAAATGGCTACATCCTCTTTCTCTTCCTTCCCTCCTCCCACACACTCCTCCCTGCTGGAGCCTTCCCTTATGAACTTGTCACCATGAACTCTATGTTTTAGCTTGTGTATATTTACCTCGTTGTCTTACTGCCTGTCTCCTCCATTAAATGCAACTCCATTTTATTGGTGAGACAGAATTTTGCTGGTGATGGTCGCTGCTTTCCCCAGTGCCTAGAACAATCTGGATGCTCTGTCCCTGTTTGTTGAATGAATGAATGAATGAATGAGGTCATATATATATATATATATATATATATATATATATATATATATATATATATATTTGGTGTCAGCACAAGTAAATTCAACATTCATGGGCAGGAGAAACCAAGAGAATCCATTTTGCAACTGTTCCATCAAAGAAGAGGAAATTAAGACAGGATTTGGTCATTAGGGAGGAACATTTGAAATAGCCAGTGCATAAAAATAAATTGCCCTCCCCACGGGCTGGAGATTTGCTTCTAGATGTTCTATGTTAGAAGCCCAGTGTGTGACGGAAGAGCTTCACTATTTAAATTACTTCAAGAAAGTCTCATAAACCCCATCAGTGATTAGTATTAATGTATTTTAAAATATAATTATGTCTCAAAGGAAGAGAAAAGGTAAAGGTCTTCATGCAACAGATTATAGTCAAATGAGACCTTGGGGAGAGAAAATGGAGAGGGAGGGGCCTTTCTCGTTGGGAATTAACTGATGACTGAGGAAGTCGCCATGCTTGACTCCAGCTAATCGCACATCACCAATTCCTGCCTCTGCTTGGACATCCCCAGCTGACTCCCTCACAAAGCTGACTGCTCGCTCATGAACAGCTCCAAATACTGGCAAGGCCTTCCCTTGAACAGTTAGCAGTACCCTTCGGTGGGTCCAGGGCCATTCAACCTACCCCACTGGAGGAGCTCACTCTTGGGACAACCTTTCAGACTTTGAAGACCTCCTTTTTCTCTCGGCCAGCCTACCTTAGCCACAACATGGACTCCGGCATCCAGACTCTTCTTGACGCCAAGGCACCTTGGTTCCTCAGTTTTTTTCAGCCTAGAAACGTCTCCACTTGGTTTTTCTGCACAAGTTTGCTGTCAAAGTCAGATAGATGCCCCTTTAACATTTCAGATGGCTCTGAAATGCCAGGTTGTCTGTACCTCTCTTTAACCGTATCCCCAAGAAAAGTAGCCTGGATGGTGCGGGGTCTTCCATTCCCTCTTTTTAGATCCTGTATTTCTGTGGTAATGCAGCCTAAGATGTGGTAATATCATTGTCAATCGCGTGTCATTTTAAACACAGTGTTCTTTGTAACTGCTGACATCTTTCAGACGATAGTTTGTGCCCCCAGAGATGAAGATTGATGACAAAAGTTGAGTGTACATTGTGTGACAGTAAGAGACGTATGAAAATAGTTTCAAATTGAATGCAGTAATGCAGTATTTACTGCATTACTTTAAAAAAATGCAGTATTTATGTACTACTTTTGCACCAATGTATAATGCCGATACGCGCTTTGGAGACAGCCTCGAGTGAAAAAAAAAAAAAGCAATTGCTGCTGCTCTTATTTATTAAAGGAAATAATAATACCCATTCTAGGATTGCCATTGGAAGGATATGAAGCTATGTGAGCAATAACTGATATACAGTGAATGGGTGATTGAAACAGATGCCTAGAAGATAATAATCATCATTACCATCCCATGAACATGCTATTGGGCAATTACATTGCCCACGTTGGGACCTCAAGACATGATCATATACTTTGGGAAGGACCTAAAAAGTCCTACAGAAGAGCAAGTGTGGAGGTACAGGTGAGCCTAGAGTGCACAGTCCCGAGAGAACCCCAGGAACTGGACACTGGGGGCCCTGTCACTCTGTTGCCATTTAGGTCACGGTGGCAAACAGTTTCCAAGCTTGTCTGTCTATCTCCCCTACCCCCACGAGCCACATGTCAACCCGTCCGCATCGCGTCACCAGAACTCGCCTAGGTACTGTTGTATAACCAGAGCCACACACCTTGCCACACAACAGCAACGGTGTTGGAGGGGACGCTTGCTACAGTGGATCCACACCTGGTTCAGTCCCTTACCATCCCTTTCCTCTCCGTGGCGGGCCCAGAAGCCAGCTGTCCATGGCCTCCTTCCACAGAGTCTCGGGGGACAAAGGCCTCTCACAGGCCTCCCACCCCCATGCAGCCGTATCCAAGGCTACCATGGGGAACTTGGGAACAGGCCTTGGCTCGCGGACAGAGGATGCCCTGCGTGCCCGCGCACAGAGCTGGCGCTCATTCCACCGGGCCATGAAAGGACAGCCTGTTCTGTGACCGAACATGAGCGGATTGAGAGGCGTCCATCCACAGCGCCCTCACTGGAACACCGTCCAACTTCATTGTGCAAGGCCTCCCTAGTGCTAAAGATCGGGGTAAATGAAGACCCTGTCTGGGTAAACAGGCAGACACTGACCAGTCAAAGAGGAGAAGAGAATGGGGCTGTGTCTTTGCAGGGCGCCTCTTCCGCCATCATCTGTGACTCAATGAACCAGTTGCTTCATATCATCAACTTGGGGCGGGGGGGTAAGGGGGGAGTACATACTTCAATTATCTGATTATTCCAACTGATCTCATAGTTCCAGCCAGTGTTGTGATGTGTGAAAAGAGCAAGCAATGCTCAAAGGGTAGGAGCTCACTCGGGGAAAATGTAGGAGATAGGATTATTTGTTTCCCCCAGTGCCGTTTCCTACCTTTAGAGGCTCCAGACACGCCACACACACCCCTACACGCCCGGTGATGAAAGATGGTATAGGTATATTTCTATTCTTTATGAGCTGCTCAGCCTGCTGGCTTCCCAGGGAAGACCAAGGTTGTCACCTGACCCACTGTGAGCACCCGGTGGTCTGGGTTGCAGTGGCTGAAACACAGGGTAAAGTGAGATGCTGCATGCCTTCTTCTGAGAGGTGGACCAGTATGCCCAGCCACCAGTGGCTTTGGCTGTCTGTAGGGTTGTTTCGTGTTATTTAGTGCAGATATTTACTTTCCATAGCCACATAATAAACTCATCAGTATCAGAGACTCTAAGCCTGATTGTCTGATGACACTCAGTAAGTCACCTCCGCTCTCCCGGAACCCTAGCTTCTTTATCTGTAAAAAGATAAAGATGGAGACAGCCTCCAAGTACCTATACTTGTACCAAATATCTGTGGTTGGGGTTCTTGGTGTCTTTATCTTTCACACACTTAGAAGTCGGAACTAAATGGGTGTGCTGTGTGCATGGTATGTGTAGCAGCTCTGGCGGTCTGTGTTTCGATGTGTCTGTGGAGTATGTGCCTTTGAAAGCATTAAAAATAATCTCAGCTGTCAAACTCTCGCCTGGTTGGGGCCCTGGAAGCTGCCATCCTTATCAATGGCTCCTTCACATCCACCCCCCTGTGCATTCCTCAGGAGGTGCCATGGCCAGGGGGAGGAGCGCAGTTGTTTGTCATTTTTCAGATTAAAATGTCATTGGGTGCGCCTCTGAAACTGCTGACATGTTTCAAATGTCCACTTCTGATAGTCTGCTCTTAACCAAACAAGCTAGACCACGGGGTCCTCGAACTGCCCCGGGGTCCCTGTGTTGAATAATGGAGCATTGTGTCTGCCCTCAGTCACATTTCTGCAGGGCTCCACGCTTGACAAGAGATAGCCAATGTAACCTTTACAGTTGTGTTTGTAAGAAAAAGGCAGTCGAAACGAGCCCTGTACTGTTTCCTTCTACGGTGTATCCCTGTGTCCATGAGTAGTACTTGTGTCTGCCCAAATGAGCTCTGAACTTCATAAAGATGAGAGAAAAGACAAAAAATGGAAGGAGCTAAGCAAAGTGATATTAACTACTTAAAGGCTTTACATTTTAAAAAAAAACTACATTTTAAATTATTTTTGTTTTGGATGAAACAGTAAGTAAACAGGACTGTGACTCCATGGTGGGCTGGGGTAATTTGGAGGGTGTGGTGGACAACTCCTGGGAACTTGTAAATATTAATTCTATATTAATGACAATTATCTGAGGTTTCTGAACCTACCAACAGTGTTCAGGGGTATTCATTGAACAATCATTTTGAAAAACTTGACATCTATAAAATATGATTTAACAGGGACCAATTTTCACAGGCTTGTAGAAACCAGGATTTTATTAAGGGTTAAGTGATGACAAAGACACCTCGTAGGGTAGCTGACCCTGTGAAAAATTTTGGAGTCAGGAGGTCGAGGGCTTCCCTCAGTCACATGTAGTGACAGGATGCTGACCACCACAGAGCAGCCTGTGCCTGGGGTGGAGGTGGGGGGATGGGGTTTGCCACGTGATTGAGCTAAACAGTAGCTTCACTAACCCTGACTCTGAGTTCTGTTTTGAGCTACAGAGTCACAGAAACTGTAGCTTCACCTACTGCTACTTAAAACCCTAAAATATTTGAAAACAGCATTCTACAGTTAGAATTCTCTTTTTCCAGGCTAAATTTCCCAGAGTCCTTAACCCTTCTCCACATGAGGCAGTCTCTTAGTCAGTGGTTCTCAACCTGTGGATTGTGACCCCCTTTGGGGGTCAAATGACCCTTTCATAGGGGTCGCATGTCAGATATTTACATTACGATTCACAACAGTAGCAAAACTACAGTTATGAAGTAGCAACGAAAATAATTTTATGCTTGGGGGTGGGGTGGGGGTCACCACCACATGAGGAACTGTACTAAAGGGTCACAGCATTAGGAAGGTTGAGAACCACTGCTGTAAGTAATCTGGTCTCTCCTTGATCCTTCATTATTATAAAAAGCTTCCTCAAGCAGTGGAAGGGATTTTGCAGGCATTTCATACATAGCACACACAGGCATCCACACGCATGCACGTTCCAGATCCTGTGCTTCCATTCGTGTGGATTGGCCGTGTTAGCTGTTTTAGCTTCCTGGCCCAGCTGCTCACTCACACTGATGAGTAGCAGATAATTGCCCTGGTCTTTGTCCCTGGCTTCCTGGCAATGCTAGAAAAAGAGGTCACGGCCCTTCCATTAGGATGATGAGAACCTGCATTTCCTCGTGTCCTCTTCTGTGTCATAGAAAGCAGGCAGATGTTGCTTCATTTAACCTAAGAGGTCGACACAGCTGTCCCCATTTTCCACATGAGGACACAGGGGATGAGCGAGGCACTTGCCTAAGGTTTTACAGAATCAGCCAGGGCCAACTTGGAGCAGAGCCAGGCTCATCAGATGGCAGAGCTCGGGCTCATTTTTGTGTAACATTACGACGCCCTAATCAAAGGCGCTGTTTGGTCAACATATTGGAAATCTATGACCCAAAACAACATATCCTAGTGTTCTGGTTCAAACAAGATTTTCCTTTCTTCTTCAAAGGGAGGCTCTGAATTTTCACTGATATTAATAACCTATTGACTGGGGAAATGGTTCACTGGGTAAAGTGCTCGGTATACAGGCATGAAGTCCTAAGTTCAGATCTCCAGCAACCCACATGTAATCTGTAATGCAGTGCTGGGGAAATAGAGAAGGCGGGACCCCTAGGGGCTTTCTGGATAGCCAGTCCAGTGAAATCAGCCAGATCAGGTTTATCGAGAAACCCTATCTCAAAAAATAAGGTAGACGGGCTGGAGAGATGTCTCGGTAGTTAAGAGCACTTGTTGCTCTTGCAGAGGACCAGGTTCGGTTCCCAGCATCCACATGGTGGCTCACAACCATCCATAACTCCAGTTCCAGGGGATCCAATACTCTCTTCTGACCTCCATGGGCACTGTGCATGCATGTAGTACACATACACACATGTGTGCAAAACACTGATACACACAAAATTAAACAAACAAATATTTATAAAAGGTAGAGAGCAATAGAGGAAGACATCCAATGTTGACCTCTGACCTCCACACACATATGCGTGGGCGAGACACCTGCATATATGAATACGACTTCATACAGCTCCACACCCCTACACAAAATATCAGTATTATACCCTGAAGCTCTCATCCCCATAGCTATCCCACACTTTGGGTTGAGATTTATCATTTCTGTTTTGTATTTCCAGAAGAAGACAGAATTAGCAACTCTCATGGGCACACGACATTTAAAGAGATGATTTCTCAGTATTTGGAGTTATCCTTCTTCAGAAAAATTAGAGTTTGTCATATTTACCTGGACTACAGTCTTTTTAAAATACAATGTTATTTTTCTGAACCTTTGTCTTATAAAGAATGACTTTAGTTTAGAAAGGATAGATACTTTGTTCACCGTCTGGGGGTCGGGGGGCACTGTGTGGCAGCCCCTGTCTTTGGGATGCACAGTCTCCCTGTCTTCAGGACAGTGGACATCTGGGTTAGCAGATGAAGAAATGGACACAAGGGCGTGAAGCGAGTTGACTGAGGTTGCAGCAGCTGACGGGACCTTGCTGTGCCTGCCAGGCCCCTGTTCCTTGTTCTCCCACACCATGCCTTTTTCATGGGGCTTCTGACCGTGCGCGTCACTTGTGAGAAGTGATTCCTGCAGTTACTTAGTGAGACTCTGATACTTGGAGAAAACAGTCCTCCCATTCTGTTTACAGAACGTAGCACTGGCGCAGAGGGGAGAAAGCCATGTGGTGGGAAGTTCAAGCGGCTCTGCCACTCGGTGTTTGCTCCTTCTTAGGCCCCGACAGTCTCCTCGGCGTCACTGTTCAACCCTGGCACATGGGCACAGCATCACAGAGGGTGTACCCGGATATATGCTAGACAATGCCTCAATCCTTTTAAAGATGAGGAAGGATGGAGCCAGGCCCCAGAGGAGGGACTGATGCCCCGAGCTAGTGAAACCCATTGTCCTTCCGGCACCTTGCTGCCTTCCCTCACGAGTTGTGTCCCTGACACCTTGTCTCCTGTTTGGCTTGCTGTCTTGGCCCCCATTCCAGCCCCCACCTTACCATTATGGCCTGGCCCCTTGACAAGGCTTCTGCCTGACCAGAAACTGTGTGACCACTGGTTCCTTTGGCTGGGCTCCCTAGACCCTGGCAAGCTCTACCCTGGCTTCAGACTCTCAACAGGAACCTGGGCACTGCTTCTGGAAACATCCACACAGTAGCTCTCAGCTCACTGGTGATACTCTTGACAAAGGCTAGATTTCCCCGTGACTAAGGAGCACGGTCCTTGGATCTGTGTTGACCCTTTGAAGTCTCAACTCTTGGGACCTGCCAGTCACCCATCTCTAGGGAGGGTGACGGTATAACTTACCATCCCCATTTTGGGGAACACTAAGAATGGAAGGGAATGCTCATAACCACCTCCCACAGCACTGCAGATGAACAAGAGCTGCCCACTGGGGGAGTGTTCCAGGCGATTCTTACAGGTACCTATTTTCAAGTCAGTCAGGTTGAATTCCCATTTTACACAACAGCAGTATTCCACAATCCCTGCAAGCTGATCTTAGACCATGCAAGGTGCTTAGTACAAGCACGCATTGTTTATGTAATTCTTACAGTAATCTTTTTTTTGTAATGTTGCCTATATTCTACAGAGGAAACAGGGGCTCCAAGAAATTAAGTAACTTACTTGATAATGATTTTGAATGTTCCTAACATGAAAAAGGCACTGGATGTGCCTGTTACCTGTATCTGATCACTACCTATTACATACATGCATGGAAATGTCACATTGGGCCTCATAAATATGCGCAAACACTGAATATCCATTAAAATAAAACTAATTTTATTACGCTTTAATGTGTGTGTGTGTGTGTGTGTGTGTGTGTGTGTGTGTGTGTGTGCACGCATGCAGGCCATGGTGTTACAGTCAGGGGACATCTTGAAAGAGTCAGTTCTCTCTTTCCACCATGTGGGTCCCTAGTTGATCCTCCTCTTCCCTCACATGGGTCCCAGAGGTCACATTCAGGCCGTCAGGCCTAGTAGCTAGCACCCTTGCCTGCTGAGTCATCTCAACTACCCTAAAAATGTATTTTTAAATAGATTCAATACATATTTATCCAGGACCTATTTCTTCCCCAACGCTGAGATAACCCAAACAAGAGAAACCATATACTATAAACAAATCTTTCATTTAAACTTAAAGAAAAAAAAAAGTAACTTGAAGAAACATCTCATGAGTAACGGCCCTTTATTTTCCAATCCTCCCTTTGGGCCCTGACCAGCATGAGAGACACCAGACACAGCCCCCAAATTCAAGATTGCTCTTTTTTAGAAGAACACTTGTATGTTGATTGTTTGGGATTTGAAATGCATTTTCCCATGGTTTAAAATAAAAAAAAAAAAAGGTCTAAAGTGGTGGTTAGACTCCAAGCCCAACTCACAAAAGTTTGTGCAGACTATAATTTCACTGAGGTCTGCCCCTCTGTACAATACTAAACTGGAACAGGAAGCAGAGAGTAAAAGTTTCTATCACGGTTCTTGTATTGATCAACTGTTTGCCTTGAGACAAAGCTCTCTGAGCCATAGACTTTTCAAAGTCAAGACAATGTCTAGCTTCCAAAATTTTGCGAAACTTGTACATAATAATGTACATAAGAGGTTCTCTTAAAACAGCATTTAGAGCTGGGGGTGGAGTTCAGTTGGTAGAGTATTTACCCAGCATGCAATGAAACCCTGAGAGTGGTCCCGGGCGCCACATAAAATCTGGTGTGGTGGTGCATGCCTGTAAACCTAGCATTCAAGGGTTTGGGGTAGGAGACTCAGAAATTTAAGGTCATTTTCAGCTATAAGGCCGGCCTGGGATAAACGAGGTTTTGTCTCAAGAAAAAAGAATAATAGTGCTTATGATGGTATAGGAACTGGCCACCATTTACAACATTGCCAAAAAGCAAGTAAGGTTCCCAGAGTGGAGACATGTACTTCCCTAACCCAGTGGGGTTGGAGAAGAGGGTGGCTGGTCAGAATAAGGCGGGGTTGGGAAACTCTAAGGAAATATGGCCTTCCTGGGTGGGGGAGGTGAGTTTGGGCTTATGGAGGAAGATTCATGGGCTCCAAGACAGGGCGCTGCACAGGGTCCAGATTCTGAAGTAAGGGCACTGGTCTGTGGTCCAGGGCTGAGATAATTCTGGCTCAGGATCTCCACCATTGTGGAAATGGGAGCTCTGACTGCTTTGGAACTGGGAAGAACAGCAAGCATTCCCACCAGCATTTTGTTCCCAGGTCCCGAGCACAGAGCTCAGGAGTCTGTGAGATCTAGAGGCTGGGTTAAGTGCATTTACAAAGAGTGGTTTCTAGATCAAACAGGGACAAAGACTCGACGGCTCTCAGCCCTCCCCCTTCCAGACAGGGGGCTCACTTTTTCATTCAAAATGTCTTACAGGTCTCAAACTGGACTCTTCTCTGCATGTGAGTAACTTCTTCTATCATCCCATCACTAGATGAGCTGTGAAAATGAGAATAGTTCAATACATAACAGACAGGGAGAGCCTCCCCACACACCTGAAATAAATAATACACACTTGTCTGTAAGGAAGTTAAATATGACGGTGTAACCAACTAGGAAAAGCTCCACTTTCCGTAATCACCGTGCACTCCTAATCCAATAATAACCATGATAAAATATTCTTTGTCTCCAAAATATTTTATTTGTCTGAATTCCAAACAGTTGCACTGTTAACTCTTGTTGCTTTTACAAGACTTTTTGTTGAGTCTAATTTACACCCAACACAACTCTCCCACTGAAAGTGTACAGGGCAGTAGTGTAGCCCCAATTGCAGACTATTTCAGAATGTTCCACCACCCTTACAGTGACTCCATTCCTGCCTTCCTACCTACTCTTTCCAGTCCTCGGTGACTACCAATATGCTGTCTGATTCTGTAGATTTCCCTACTCTGGGCATGTCACATGAGTGGGATTATATGGTATGTGATATTTTCGATGTGAGCTCTTGCACATAACATAGTATTTTCAAAATCCATTTATGCTGAAGCATGTAATGGTACTTAAGTCGTTTTATAGCAAAGTTTGTATTCTACTGTGTGGATATACCAGAGGTTGTTTCTTCATCAGCTAATGGACATTTGAGTTTTTCCTACTTTTGCTATTAGCATTTATGATAACACATATTTTGATAATAATATTATTAGTTATGATAATTTTTGTATGAGCATTTGGTTGGGTTTTGTTTCAGTTTTGTTTTTATGAGGTTCTAGGGATCAAATCCGTGGCCTTATGCATTCTAGGTAAACACTCTACCCACTGCCCTGAATGTATGTTATTCTTTCTCTTGGATGGACATACCTAGGAATGGAATTGCTAGTCACATGTTAAAACTAGGTTAGCATTTTTAGAGCCCATGAATTCTAATAACATATGCAGATAAGATTAGCATATTGGTGTGTTTTTACTAGTACTTTAGGGAAGAGATGAGTAGACTCTTACCATTTATTCCTTAATAAGCTTTGCACTCTCTTCGACTGTGATTTGAAGACCTAGTTACAGTTCCGTCCTGACACATGTGGACTCATTTTAACTGCGCACTCATTCATCCTGGCATGAATAGTTTGACGTCACTGCTGATATGCTTGGTGCTTCCAATCCCTGCTCCCATATAGTATCCACGTAAATAATAATTGTGAAGTTAGCCAAAAGAGCACAATGGTTATAAACAGAGAGAAAAAGCAGAACACAAACTGGTGTGGGACTGCTTAAAGCATTTTTACATAAGCCAAAAACTTAGAACAATGAAACAATGGCAACTTAAAAATATCATATCTTTATTTCACAAATGCAAATCTTCACAGCTGAATTAACTATTCTGTTGAATTTACATAACTTTAAAATAGAATTGGGGGGCTGGTGAGATGACTCAGTCGGTAAAGGCACCTGTCACAAAAGCCCAGAAACCTGAAAATTCCTGGGACCCACGTAGAGGTAGATGGAGTGATTTAACTCCACAGAGTTGTCCTCTCACCTCCACATGTGAACCACGGGAACAACACCCACACACGTAAGTCAGGCACATGCCTACGACAATAAAGTAGTAATTGGTTAAAGTCAAATTATATTATTTGTTAGCCAATTTGCTTAAAACTAAAAAATGAGATAATAAAATGTCAGTAATTACTGCTACTGAATGATGCGCTTGTAACTGAGCATGATTGCATTCCACGTTACAGATGATCTGCTCTAGCCCGGGCACAGTTGCACATACTCATAATCCCAGCCCTTGGGAAGTGGGAAGAAGCATGGGATCAAGAGTTCAAAGCCAACCTTAGCGACATAACAAGTGCAAGGGCTGCACTGAGACCTTCTGTCAAACAAAGAAGTAAACAAATGCCCTGCTCTGGGTGACAGATGTTCGGGCCACCACTGTATACAAACATGCGCAAACCAAGCGAGCTATATCCCAACTATTTTTTTTTTTTTTTTTGCACTGAGTGAGCTTGGGTAGGAAGGCAAGAAACAGACCGGAATTCCTGGCCAAGAAAAGTGTAGAGTCAGGAAGAACCTGAATTGTCAAGACTGAGAATTAGAAGCTCTATGAACTTGAACAAGAGGGTAAAACCAAGCCTGAGTCTGGAGTAGAAAGTGGTTTGGGATTCCTGAATTTAAAAAGCACCCTGTTGGAGGAGAGCTCGGGGTTCACACACATTTAGCATGAATGGAGACAACAGATGACCACAATCCAAAGAGCAGTTATAAGACTGGCCGGGAAGTACAGGCATTGATTAGTTGC